>NC_137847.1:6114375-6735000 GCF_948465745.1 Chenopodium album
TCGCTCTCCTTCTCAGAATTCTCGAATGTAGTCATACGATCGGCGTAAACGGACGGCATGATGAATGAAAATTGGGGAGATCTAGAAATAATTGAGGAGGAGGATCAGATCAAAATGAAAGCGGAGAGAGAAGGGTGGCGGCTGATGAGCATAAGGATAGAGTTAGGGTTTTCACCGGTTTATATATTTTTACTCCATATTTTAATAGATCTTATCAAAAGTTTTATTTTTTGAAATAATTAAAAAAAAAAGAGACCATTTCTCTTGAATAAATGGTCTCTCTCTTTTATTATTTATTTAATTAAAAATAAAGGAGAGACCACTTTTTGTAAATAGATGATCTCTCTTTTATTTTTTTATTTAATTAAAAAAAGGAGAGATCACTTTTTGAAAATAGAAGGTCTCTCTCTTTTATTTATTTATTTATTAAAAAAGGGAGAGACCACTTCTCCAAAATAAATGGTCTTTTTTTTTTTAATTTATTTAATTAAAAAAAAAGGAGAGACCACTTATTTGAAATATTTGATCTCTTGAATCCAAAAGACCACATATTTATTTAAATGGTCTCTTACTTAAGGTCTCTATGAGCATTTTTGTAGTAGTGTTTTGGTAGGTGATAATAAATATAAGGAAATCTTATGTTTGAAGGATGTTGTTCCTCCTTCTAATTTGTTTTAGGATTTGCATTGAGGGAAGCTAAGGGATGAAACAATTCACATTAAATATTATAGTAGGATTTATTGGATAGTACAGAATTAATTGACAATAAATGAAAACTACTAAAAACCATATGGGTTGAGAGATGATCGAAAATACTTTCTCCTTAATTACCCCTTAAAATATGATGTTAAAAAAATGAAGTAATTTTTTTTTTTTTTTTTTTTTTTGAAATCTAGACTTCTTTAGTCAGTCACTTAATTGTACAATAGATTCTTCATATCAACATTATTTCAAGTTTTACTATATAGATTCTTCATATCTTAATTATTTAAATCATGTTACTAGCTACTCATAATTTAGGATTATTGAATAAATAATAAAGAAGAAAGGATGTAAGAAATGCCACGTCAAGTTTCACCAAAGAGGAGTTGTGTACTGAATTTAGTACTTGTGTAGTTGTGTTATACGCATCATCGAGGCACACAGAATTGGATAACTGCTTTTTCTTTCTCTTTGTTCGTTGCTCTTTTTACTCTTTATTGTGTACTACGGAATAGTACGTACATTTTACTATTGGCTTTATTTACCTACCTGTAATTTTATATCCAAATGTATAGCATGGTTTTACAGTAACTTTGTAGTTTGTACGAGTACTCTTTATTAATTAATGTAATGTACATATGGGTTTAATGTATTTTTTAGCCTCCGACGTCTATATTTTATCTCAAATATACGTTGTATACGTACTAACTTAGTTTGAATATTAGAAGATTCACTTCAATATCTCAAACTCTCGTAATTTAATTTGTAAGCTCCATAGGTGATCCCGATAAGGCCCTAACCACCTAAAATTGACAACAAGAGCCAATATAAAAGATGATACATATCCTTTCTTTGCACAAAATAAATTAATTGTAGGAGTACTAGACAATAATAATAATTCTTTATAAAAGATGAAAGTAGCTCAACATCGTTATGATGCTACGTCGTACTAGTTACTATTATATGGCTTACATTATTAATGTGTTTCGTTTTTCGGATAAAATTATAAATTTCTTTAGTGGTTGGTGGATAATTGCCTTTGTTTATATATATAATAAAATGTGATTAATGAATGTTATCTCAGTCTTAACTAATAAAGTAAAGGTATGGTTCACCTTTAATATATATATATATATATATATATATATATATATATATATATATATATATATATATATATTTTCCTTTGGATAATCTTCTCTTTTTTAAATCTATTTTTCAATAAGGTATAGTACTTGAAGAATTGGTTCAGGTGATTCCAACAGCCAATTAGGAACATAGTGGGTTACGGTATCGAGCCTAACACTATTATTATTCTTAACTTCTTGAGTAGCATATATATGCTTTTGTGTCCAAATAGATTATTAAATTTGGCACTCACTTAGAACGAGGAAGGATATAGTATATTAGTATGACACGACTCAACATATTTTAGGTTCAATACAAGACTGTCATTATATTTAGAAATTTAAGACACTTTGATCACGAGTGAGCTAATAGTGCGAGTTTTAGGCTTCTAGCTTACAAATTCATGGGATGGAATACTTTTAGAAGGATAAGAAATTCATTTTATAACATGATTTGGTCATTTTTTGAATCAATTGTAGCATTTAACTTTCTTCATTTTAGGTTTGAATTGAATGGATGAATTCCACAATTCATTCTAACTTTATACGAGTAAAATTATTACCAAAAAAAAAAAAAAAAAAAAAAGAATCCAAGTGCCTCAAATCAGAAAATCTTGTTGGAAAGAATTTTCGTAACAAGCTGCCGAACCTTTTATATGATAAAAAAAAATTACAAGCTTTATGTATTATAAATATAAAATATTATTAGAAGTTTATATTTCCTTTATTGATAGCGGACGTAGCAAAATAAGAGCATGCTAGCTAATCGGAAAGTTGACAATTAATTAATTTCATGTATCCAAAAAGTCAACCAATTCATGAACCTCTATAATTCAGTTGATAACCATGACGAAAGGTAGGATAAATACAAGGTAAAGCTAGTTGAATACGTATAGTATTACAATTCAATTTTGGACCTAATGTTGGTTTTTTTTTTTTTTTTTTCCAAAAACATAAAAAATAAAAAGAATTATTATTGCGTAAGGAAGAAAAAAATTAAGGGTATCACCATATTTTCCACAAACAACATAAATTATATTAAGTCAGGGGATATATGAAGTAAATATTAGATACGTATAATAAGTCAAAATTAATATTTATTTTCTTATTTGTAAAATAAATAAAAATATAAAGAGAGAGTGGGAAGAGGGACACATAACACTTGTGGTTTGTGTATTATATATACTACCTCCGTTTTATGGTTATCTGCAACTTTAGGATACTATTTGTGAGATTTAAAAAATTCCAAAGTTGCAGATAACCATTAACGGAGGTAGTATATACTTCACTAGCTCACCAAGTATATATGATATGGTTATGCATGTGAGAAACTTAAAACACAAGCACATTTAATACTTTGTTTATACTTAACTTACACGCAAATTTAAAGAGTAATGATATAAATGAAATTTGATCTTAGTTTATGATATTTGTGTTAATAATAAAAGGCAAAAGCTAACAAACACCTCCGGTACATTGAATAAGATGACTAATTAAAAGTACAAATATTAAATGAAAATAAATATTATTTATACCGATTGACGCGTGATTTTGACATGAATTCCCAAACTACTAATACTATTTTTAGAAATTATTATAATTGGTACTTTAATACCTCGAGGACGCTCGTTAGCAGGATCCAATTCGTGATAAAATAAATAATGATATATAATAAAAATCCGCTCATCCAAGTAATTAATTAATTATAGCACTCATTATGTACATAGAAATGATTCGTTTGATTGACTGCATGGAAGTAAAGTATATTTAGTTTGTAGATTAATCATTAATGGGGTGTGAATCTTTGATAATTAAAGGAGTAATTAGGTAGTACGTCACTTATTAGATTTGGTGTTTCTCTAATCACTAGTGCTTACGTGAACTTTGGGTTTAACATGTTACATGTTGTTCATTAATTAGTGAATATGGAATAATAAAACAATTTTTTAATTATACTATATAAATTATTATATAATGCTCTTCCCATATCTTCAAATAATAGCAATAGGTTTAGAAAAGAATAATGAATTGAAAATTATGAAGTGTACAGCTTTGATTGCAGTAAATATCATTTTTTTTTTCACGAACAGTAAATATCATTTTCACTAAACCAATTCAAAGGCAATTACAAATTTTCCAATCTACATAAGACACCCAATAAGACTAAAGTATTGTTTAATTACAAATTAAACTAGTGGCCATCATAAGTTGCTTAGTTCTTGTCATTAACTTTAATTTATTTTATTTAAAAGTTCAATAGTTGTAGTCTTGTAGGGTTGATCAAATAATTGCATCAACTTTTTTTTTTCCCAGATAGAATTTTACAAAGTAATGGGTTGTAAATAATATATACACAATCAAATTACCTACAATATTTATGTACCAAATAGGTAAGAAATTTATAAAATATGGAATAAAGTATTTTTATTGAATATGAATTTATGGTGGTAGGTAGGTAATGAGTCCTAAATCTCCTAATACTTCTAATGTCTTGCTCAATTTCAACATACATGTATGGACTTGGAAGAAAAATTAAATTTTCCAAATACGACCTTCTTTTTCAAAGGGCTTAAATTAGATAGATGATAGGGCTCAAATAATTGATTCTTCTTAAATGAAAATCTCTTTAATAAAAGTATTAATATTGGACTTAATTTCTTAATTAAGAACTTATTATTATAAAATTTTTGTAAATAGATTAAACTTAATAATTAATTGATGTTGAACCTCATTAAATTTCAAATTTACATAATATAGTCAAATACAATCAATAATTATATACTAAAAGACACACTAGCAATGACACGTGTCATCTTCTGGTGTGTCCTTAATAATTTTTTTTTTTAAAAAAAAAAACTTTTAAAAAAATTGATAGAGAATATACGCAAATATTTTTCCTCAAAATTTAGGAAAAAATCATAAAATAATATACGGAGTATTTACTAACTTAGATTTCTCACCTTATCTTTATATTAATTCCTTTATAAGTAATTACTTTTAATGTATAATGATTATTTATAGCGAAAAATGGTGAATATATATCTTTCAAACTAACATAATTAGTGAATGAAAAATTATTAAATATAATAAAAATTGATATTCCATCATGGTTCAAAATAGAAGAAAGCTTGAACAAAAAGTACAATATATATTCATAAAGGATAAAAAAAAATATTTTAAGTTGCTTGATTTGGAATAACATAAGAAATAGATTTTGGACCAAATTATTTATTATATTTAAATATAATTTTAAATTAATACTCCGTAATAAAGAGTGAAAATCCATATATGACACGGAATTTAGGCTAGTACGTAACGGATATATAACCATCATCGTAATTCAAGATGACATACATACTATAAATATAATGAAAGGTACAAAAGTACTTAATCATGTGTCGAGACTATTAAAAAAATTATATGTTGTATATAATCATATAAAATCAAAAAAGGAATAATGCAAATAATTATTTTGAAATACCCTATCCTCCAAATTCACATTATTATATTCTTATATCTATTTCAAAGAAACATATATAAGTGGTGTTTCGGGTAAAAACAATGGGACCTTGCCGAAGGTCCAATGAGGTGGTGAAGACTGGGCTCGATCCAAGTGATAATGGACCGAGGGTTTCCTGCACAGCGAACACACGTAAACTAGCCTCGGGGGTGTTGCCGAGGAAGGCCCCTCCGATGCTAAAGTTAGTACAGTGTGTAGAGAGAGAAAGCTATGCAAGAAAATTAATTGCTTGAGGCTTTGTGTGTGTTGTTTTACAAATGTAATATTGATGGCTTTTATACCTTGGCATATATGGGAGAAATGGGCTTGGGCCCAATTGACTTGCCTTGTGGACTGATCTTGACTTTAGCATTATTTGGAGAGTTGAACCTTGACCTTGGGCTTTTAATTGGATCATTTAATGACTTGGCCCAATTGGACTAAATTGGACCCAAACAACTTGCCCCCCAGACCCGATTTGGAGGAATGACGGGTCGGGTTTAACTAACCAGAAAAAAGGAGGGAAGTAAATGATTTAATTAATCCAAAAAGATTTAAATTAAAACCGCCATTAGTGAGATAACGGCTGTTGGGTGGATAATTTGTGGAAGTTGGACGGATAATGGGTAGTTAATCATTGGGACGTGTGTTTAACGGTTACTTAGTGAGGTATTTAAGAAGAAATTAAAAGCGCGGCCCCTTAAATTCCATTTCTGGAGATAAAACTAAAGAGGCGCACTATCTCTCCTCACTTCTTCACAAACACGAGCCCGAATTTCTCGAGAGAACTCAAGAATCCGCATCAAAACTTCGTTGATTCCCCGAGTATTAAGCTTAGAAACTGAAATTCGTCGCTCCGAACTCATAGATCGGCAAATTCCGCTTCAAAATAAGGTAATTTCCTTCGATTTTTGTTTAATTTTCTTCGAATTTGAACTCCTTCCCCCTTTTCCTTCGACTTTTTCTTCAAAAACCAACAATGGTGAGAGGAGTTAGAGGCAGCCCGTGCTCCAAGAAGGGCAAGGCAATTCCCCGATCCCAGGAATAGGACTGGGACCTGGAACGGACAAGAAGTGGGGTCTGACCCTGCTGAAGGAATTAGGGCGACCCCAATTTCATCGGCGCCTCCTGAAGGAACGGAGGAGCCGAGCGTCTCTGGGCAGGACGAAGTAGTTCCCGCTCAACTTTGGGATGTCCTTCCTGGATTTCAGGAGTGGCAGGACGCCGAAGTAGCTTCAGCCATGATAAAGAACCGTCCCTACCATTGGTGGGTACAGCACGCCGAAGTGTATCGGTTTGCTGAACAAATAGAGCTGCACTACGGCATAATGGAAGCGGATGGGTACTGGTGCAGAATGCCCGTTGCATCTGATAGAATCCATCGTCCACCCCCGGGGTACGTGGGGGTGTACACAAGACAGCTTCAGTATGGGCTGAGGTTTCCTCTGGGCACATTTGTCCGAGACTTGCTGATCCACTACAGGGTCTCCCTGTGCCAGCTAACTCCCGTCAGCATCCGAAGGGTGATGACGTACTTGTGGGTCTGCAAGTTTTTCAGATATGTGCCGAACCTCCACTGCTTCAAAAAGCTTCATCGGCTAATGCCAAACATTCAAAGTGGGCACGGTAATCATGGTCCTGGGTGGTACCGAATTGAGTCTCGGCCTCAGTATTTAACCATGTGGCCGAACGACTCCTCGGACAAGGAATGGAGGGGTCAATGGATCTGGGTTAGGGCGCCCACAGATCCTGCCCATCCTTATGTCTTCAGCGCTCCCAGGTATCTATCTGAGCCTGACCCTGAGATGGGAAGCCTGGGCCCCCCCGAAGATAGAGGCCCAGATCTGCACCTTAACCAGCAAAATATTTTCAGCCGAATGCTGAACCCTGGGGGTGCTGGAGGCCGAATGAAGTATATCCCGGAGACTTGGCTCCCGGATAACCACTATATTTTCCAAGAGCACATGCTAGCAGCTGTCGGCCTCAGCCGAAAGTTCAGGGATGGTAAGCTTCTTTGGCTGGGGCCGAGGCCTTTATTATTTATTCTTAGCAAGAATTTTGTTTTGCACTTTCCTGCTGAGCCGGTCCAGCATTTTTATTTTGCCGAACTGACCTTTGCTCTTTTCTTATGCTCAGAGCGGAACGAGACAAACGTCGGCATCGACTACAATCGTCTCGGCGTCAACCAAGAGAGACTTATTATCGATCGGGCCCCTGCTATCACCGATTCAAAGCACAGGGAGGTCCATCTAGATCAGCATCATCTCCAAATCGAGGCTGTTGCCCTTTATCAAAGGCAGAAGCCTTGGTGGAAGAAGAGAGATCCTTGGCTTCAACTGCTAGCTGAGGAACTTGAAGCCGCCCGTACAGCCGAGGAAGTTGTACGGGCTATTGAAGCTTGCGAAGGAGGAGAAGGGTCCTCCAGGGCTGCTGAAGAAAAAGCAGCAGCGAGGGCAGCTGAAGAAGAAGACGAGGCTTTGCTGGAGACCTCGGTGAGTTATACTTAACTTTTTAGCTTTGAAATTTGTTTTCTTCTTTCTTTCTTTTTTTTTTTTTTTTACTCACACTCTTCCTGCCCCCCCTGTTTTTTGCAGTCTGAAGGGAGCAAAAGGCAGAGAGAAGGTAAAGCCCCTGTTCGTCCTGAAGATCAAATCCAGGAAGACTCCGAAGAATCGGATATGGATGAACAACCCCTTCAGAAAAGGAGGAGACGGATGGCCATCATCGGCCCTCATGACTTCCAAATGGGGCCGAGGCCAGCCGGCATCAGCATCAGAGAGCCTGGAGAAGGCGGCGAATTGCCTAGGGCTCCCCCACCACCACCACAATCTCCACCGAAGACCCCTTCCCCACCTCCTGAGATGGAGGTGGACCAAAAGACTCCCGATCCCAAGGGAGGGGTCCCAGCCGAGGGAATGGCAGATGGTGCCGAAGGGCACAATGCTGAGAGTGCTGAGAAGCCCGCTGCTGAGGGTTTCTCAGCTGATATTGCTAGGGAGGTTGAGGCTTTCGTTCTCAATCCCGAAGAGGAAGCAGAGGTCATTGTCATCGACTCTGCTGAGAAGGAAGAGAAGACTGCTGAAGAAGAAGAAGTTGAACCTCCAAGGGTTCATGAAGCTCCTGAGTCTTCCTTCCCCTCCTTCCAGACGCTGCACTCTGGAGAGATGGGGTTCTCGGCCTCCCGAATTCCAATTCCAGATCAAATCTGGGACGTCATATGGGGCCAGAACCGAGAAGGTGCAGAAGCCTATTTCGGCAATTTTGCTGGAATGTCCGAAGTAGACAGGGCAAGGGCCTGGTCGCTGAAGGCCACTGCTGGGATGGGTGAATCCAGCAGATCTGTCCCAGACCCTGTAAGGACGAATCAACTGCTGATGATGCAGGTAAATCCTTACTCTTGTTTCTATTTTTCTGTTCAGCTCTTCAGCTCCAAGTTATTATGTTGTTTGTTTGTTGTTTTTTTTTTTTTACTGAGTTGTGCCTCTGCTTTCAGTTTGTGCACAACCAGACTCTCACTGTAGAGCTGATAGACACCCTACAAGATAGGGTGGACGAGGCCGAGCATGCCCAGAAGGTGGCTGTTGAAGAGCTAAAGCTTGCTCAGATGAGGCAGGCAGCAGCTGAAGAAAAGCAGAGGGAAGGGGAGGAATACGAAAAGAAGGCTGCTGAAGCCCTCCAGACCTTCTGCACTGCTATGGAGAGGGAGGTTTTCCCCCCACTAATAGAAGGGGAGAACTTTCTCCGAGATCACATGGGAGTGGACGTTACCAAATTCAAGGCTGCTATCGAAAGCCGAATCAAGGATGGAGCTACTGCACAGGCTGAGGTGCAGCAGAAATTGGAAGCTTCAGAAGCCAGTAGGATGGCTGCTGAAGAACAGCTCCAAGCCCAAAACGTCCAACTCTCAGAGGCTGTTGCTGCTGCCGAAGCTGAGAGAGCGAAGCTGAGAGAGGCTGAGGATCAGCTAAGGGTCAAAAATGACGAGCTGACTCAACTGAAGGCTGATGCTTCAGAGGTTCAGCAAGAGCTGAACAAGCAGAAGGGTGCCTCTTCCAAGCTCGCTGAAGAGCTAAATCAATCCAGGAAAAACTTGGAGGAGGTACAGAAGAAGCTAGCAGATGCTGAAGCCCTGCTCAAAACCCGCATTTATACTCAAGAAGAGTACGAGATGGGATTCAAGAATGGGTTCAGAGTATGCCGAAGACTTTGTCTCCATGCTGAGCCGAATCTGGACTGGTCCAAGTGTGCTGAATGGGGCCAGGATCCAGAAGATCCTCATATGAAGTTCCCTACTCCAGCCGAAGCTGAGATTCTTGCAGCTGAGGAAGCTGAGGAAGAAGAAGAGAGGAGGGAAGCTCAGCAGGGTGCACAGCCTGCTTCATCTGCTGCTGGAGCTGAAGCCAGCATTGCTGATCAGTCTGATCCTCGGGCTGAAGCATAGGAACTCGGGCAGTCGTCTTCAGAATCTTGCGGTTCATCATGCGCTCAATTTTAGACTTGCCGCTTCTGAAAAAATTGTTTTGCCTTGTTTTTTGCTTCAGCTTGCCTTGATGTACAAACTGCTTTATCTGTTTTTGTATTGTACTTCGGCAGCTGTATTTTTCCGCTTGTGGGCGGCTGCCGACATTTCGTTATGTCCTAGACAATTCTGAATTCTGTAGCTCATTTTCTGAGCCTTTGACTTTTATCTGATGCATTTCTCTTCAACTACTTTGCCTTATTTTGAATGCTTTGCTTTTTTCTCAAAAACTTGCTAAGTACAAAGCTTTCAGCTTGAAGAATACTGCTGAAGATAAACTTGCGCTGACAGTGCTTCCTGCCTCCATCAGTAATCTGAAGACTCAAGTCTTTGGATTACTGAATTGGATGTCCGTCTAACTTTTAAAAAACGGGTATCTGAAACACAAGGCCAACTGAAGGCAATGTTTCGGATAATGGTTTTCTGGGATACGAGGCTCAGTTAAGGCAATATCCCAGACTTGTCCGCAGATTTAGGCCTTTGGAGAACAAGTCTTGCTGAAATTTAACCTCAGCTGAAAGACCTGAGCTCTTTGAAAGGCGAATTCGTCAGCAATCTGAAACCCAGTTACCCGTAGGCGAAGGTTTCAGACGAGGCTGAATAGATATTTTATAATAGTTGCCGTAATCCTTGGTTTTCTCTCTATCTTTAGAAATGGATATCTGAAACACAGGGCCAACTGAAGGCAATGTTTCAAATAATGGCTCTCTGGGATACGAGGCTCAGCTAAGGCAATATCCCAGACTTGTCCATGGACTCATGTCTTTGGAGAACAAGTCTTGCTGAAGTTTTAGCTTCAGCTGAAAGACCAGAGTTCTTTGAAAAGACGGGTTTGTCAGCAATCTGAAACCCAGTTACCCGAAGGCGAAGGTTTCAGACGAGGCTGGATGAAAACCCTTAAAGAGTAGATAGAATGAAGAAAACTTAAACGAATAAAAAGTTGCAAAATTTTATAGAAATGGTGGCTCTGAGGCCCTTCATTAATAATTCAAAATGTACTTACAAAGATTGTTCTGCCCCGAAGGGTTTACACATGGTACTTTTTTAGTACATCAGCATTCCAGTGATTTTTCAGCTCAGTTCCATCTAACTGACGAAGTCTGTATGTCCCTGGCTGAAGCTCATCATGAATTTCGTAAGGTCCCTCCCATGCAGCTGAGAGTTTCCCATGGATTCGGCCTTTCTGAACTGCAGCAGCATTTCGAAGGACAAGGTCTCCGATTTTGAGAGGCCTTGCATGGACCCTTCGGTTGTAAAATTTGCTGATTCTCTGCTTGTAAGCAGCCATTCTATCTCGGGCTGAGTCTCTCACTTCGTCAAGGAAATCAAGGGATTCCTTCATAAGCTGCTCGTTCTCAGCCGAGAAGTGGTGCACTCATAAACTTTCAGAACCGATTTCCACTGGAAGAACGGCTTCGGCACCATACACCAACTCAAAAGGTGAATAGCCCGTTGCCTCTTTTTCTGTTGTCCGAAGTGACCAGAGGGTTCCTGGAAGCTCCTCTATCCACTTAGACTTTTGATCTTCAACCCTTTTCTTCAAGGCGCTGAGGATTTGTTTATTTGCAGCTTCGGCTTGGCCATTACTTTGTGGATGACACACTGCTGAATATGCCAGTTTGATGCCGAACTGATCTGTGTACCGCCTCAGCGGAAGATTATCAAATTGCCTTCCATGATCAAAGACAAAAACCCTCGGAATACCAAAGCGAGTAATAATATTCTGCCAGATGAATTTCCTGACAGTTTGCTCTGTGATATTCGAGGCTGCTTCAGCCTCAATCCATTTGCTGAAATAGTCGATGCCGACTATTAGCCATCTTTTTTGGTAGGGTGCATCTGGAAATGGCCCCAGAATATCCAGCCCCCATTGGGCAAATGGAAGCGGATTTAGGATCGGCTGAAGGTTTCTAGCTGGCTGATGGATGACTGGTGCGAATTTTTGACATTTCTCGCACTTCCTGACCAGCTCCTTGGCGTCAGAGACCATGGTGGGCCAGTAATATCCGGCCCTCAATGCCTTATGGGCTAGGGTCCTTCCCCCAATATGGTTCCCACAGATGCCAAGGTGAATTTCCCGAAGGATGTAATCTGCATCTGTTGGTCCCACGCATTTCAGCAATGGGGCTGAGAAAGATTTTTTCAAAAGCTCTCCTCTGAAGACGACGAACCTTGAGCTGGTTCTTTTCAGCTTGGAAGCCAGAATTTTGTCTTCGGGAATTTCTCCCCGGAGTTTGAAAGCTAGGATGGGGTCCATCCAGCTGAGCTCTGGGTCGGCGCAGCACACTTCGGGTGCTTCGTCGACACTTCTTTCTCGGCGTACCTCCACATATACAGATCTGTTCAGCTCGGTTAGAGTTGAACTGGCAAGTTTGGAGAGTGCATCGGCTTGAGCATTCTGACCCCTTGGGATCAGCTGCACTTCAAAGGTTCTCAGCTTTGCAATAACTGATTTGATTTTGGCAAGATAATTTATCATGGAGGGCTCTTTGGCCTCGTAACTGCCACCGATCTGATATGCAACTAGCTGAGAGTCTGTTTTCAGACAGACATGCTCGGCTTCCAGAGAGATGCACAATTCTAGGCCTGCAATTGCCGCCTCGTATTCAGCTTCGTTGTTCGAGGCCTTGAAAGAAAATTTTAGTGCATACTCGAAGGATTTGCCTTCTGGAGAGGTTATCACTACCCCTGCCCCCGAACCATTTACGGTGGAGGATCCATCCGTAAACACGGTCCAGGTTTTCCTTTCATCGTCTAACGTTTCCTGGTACGAGCATTCGGCCAGGAAGTCCGCTAGAGCTTGAGCCTTGATGGCTGCTCTCGGCTGGTAGCTGATGCTGAATTCAGTGAGCTCAAAGGCCCACTTGGCCAGCCTACCTGATTTTTCCACTTTGCCGAGAACTTTTTCCAGCGGCTGATCAGTGAAAACCACTATCTGATGGCAATCAAAATAGGGTCTCAACTTCCGAGCGGCTACCACTACTGCAAAGGCAATTTTCTCGAGTAGAGGGTAACGAGTCTCGGCATCTGTCAGAGTGTGACTGACGAAATAGATCGGCTGCTGAATTTTATTTTCTTCCCTCAGCAGCACTGCACTGATGGTGGCCGGGCTAACAGCCACGTACAGATATAAAGTTTCCCCCTCCACTGGACTAGCCAGAGTTGGGAGCTGAGCCAGGTGCTCCCGAAGCTGCTTGAGGGCCTCTTTTTGTTCTTCTTCCCAAATGAGCTCCTTTGTTTTTGGAAGTTTCAGGGCTTTGAAGAAGGGTAACCCCTTGTCCGAAGCTCTTGAAATGAACCTCGAGAGGGCCGCCATTCTTCCGGTGAGCCGCTGAACGTCCCTTTTTGTTTTCGGCTCAGGAAGATCTAGAGCTGCCTTGACTTTGGAGGGATTGGCGTCAATCCCCCTCTTGCTGACCATGAATCCAAGGAATTTCCCTGACTTCACCCCGAAGACACACTTCTTCGGATTCAGCTTCATTTGATGTTTTCTTAAGGTGGCGAAGGTTTCAGCCAGGTCCCTAACATGGTCCTCAGATTTCTTGCTTTTGACGATTGAATCATCAACGTAGACTTCCATGTTTCGGCCTTTTTGATCGGCAAAAACCTGATCCACCAGCCTTTGATATGTTGCCCCCGCATTTTTCAATCCGAAGGGCATCATTTTGTAATTGTACACCCCGGCGTTCGTGACGAATGCCGTCTTTGCTCGGTCGTCGGGGTGCATGAAGATCTGATGGTACCCCGAGAATGCGTCCATGAAACTAAGCAAGGCGTGTCCGCTCGTTGAGTCGACTAACTGATCGATTCTCGGCAAGGGATAGAAATCCTTCGGACAAGCCTTATTTAGGTCCGTGAAGTCAACGCACATTCTCCAGGTACCATTGGACTTCTAAACCATCACCACATTGGCCAGCCATTCTGGATAATGACAAGGTTCGATAAAACCTGCGTCCAGCAATTTTTTGACCTCGGCTGCGATGTCTCGGTTCTTACTTGCGGAGTAATTCCGCTTCTTTTGCTTAACTGGCCGACACGTTGGGTCGACGTTAAGCCTATGGGAGATGAGGTCTGGACTTATCCCGGGCATATCAGCTGCCGAGAAAGCAAACACATCTCTGTTGTCCCGAAGGAGTTGAATAAGTTCACAACGGGTGTTCGGATCAAGGTCCATCCCGATTGTTACACATTTCTCAGCATCTCCTTCGGTCAGTTCGACCGTTTCAGTCTGATGATCCGTGTCCATTGCTGATGGATTGGATTCTTCACAATCCGGCCTGCTGTCTATATCAGCAGGCGTCCCGGACTTCCTTTGCTTCGGCTGGCTCCCTGAGTCTTTCGGCTCAGATGAAGAGCTTGCCTTCTCCTTTTCTGACCCTTTTTCTTTGGGTACAGAACCTTGCGCTGAAGCACTTAGGCCTTTCGGCTTCTTCGTGCTCGGCTGTTTTTCTTTTTCTTTCTCCTCCTCATCCTCATCGTCGTCGTCTGGGCGACTAGTGGATGGCTTGAGGTAGTTGCATCTTCGGGCTTCCTTTTGGCTGCCCTGGATCCTTTCGGGGAAGCCAGCGTCTGAAACATATATCATCAGCTGATGATAAGTTGAGACAACCCCTTGGATCTCGTGAATTATGGGTCTCCCCAAAATCACGTTGTACACTGAAGGAGCATCAATGACCAAGAATTCGGTCATGACATTCCTAGCTGCTTCGTCGCAGCCGATGGTGACAGGGAGTAGGACCTTCCCGTCAGGATAAGTTGAAGCCCCATTGAATCCGGATACTGGGTAGGATACCGGCGTAAGGTGCTTGGGCTTCAGCTTAATTTGGTTGTAGGCCTTTCGAAACAAAATATTTGCTCCGCTACCACCGTCAATTAAGACTTTGCTGACATCGTGGTTGGCCACCGTGGCGATTATCACCAACGGGTCCTCGTGAGGGTACGTCACCCCCCGACAGTCAGCGGCTGTGAACGTCATGTTCGGCACCGGTGACTGGGGTGGCTGTATATCAGCATGATTCACCTGATGGGTCAGAGCCCTGAGGTGACGTTTGTGTTCCCTCCGCGAGAATGCTCCTCCCGAGATAACGTGGATTGGAGGAAATTTTCCCTCCGCAGTTTTGCTATTCTTTCGGGGGAAGTCAATTTCTTGCCGAGAGTCTTTCTCAAGCTTCTCGGCTTCTTTTTTCTCGCGGTGGTCCGCGATATATTTTTTCAAGTACCCTTTCCGGATCATATCCTCGATTTGGTCCTTCAGCTGGATACATTCTTCAGTGTTGTGTCCCGGTGACTCATGGAACTCACACCACTGGTTTTTATTCTTGCGCTGATACCACTCTGGGAGTGGTCTCGGCTTTCTGTAACTCTGCTCCTCCTTCGTCACGCTGTAAATCTTAGCGCGCGGAAGAGAGAGCGGAGTGTAAGATTCGTATCTGCCCTGGAAAGGAGCAGATTTTTCCTTCTTCGACTCGTTGGCCGAAGATTGTTCCGAGGCTTTCGCCTTTCCCTTTGCCCTCTGGCCTTGGCCTTCAGACGAGGGTGCTTGTTTTTGTTTCCCTCCCCCAGATTGGGGTTGGGTTTTTGCTTTGTTCCACTCCTCAGCTCGGATGAACTTGTCCGAGGCACTCAATGCCTCCTCCAAGGTCTGAGGTGAATTCATGACCATGAAGTCTGAGAATGGCCCAGTTCTGAGACCGAACTGAAGGGCGAAGACTGCCAGCCCTTGGTCCAGTTGAGAAATGCTGGATGACTCATTGCTGAAGCGGGTCAGGTAGTCTCGGAGGCTCTCGGCCTCACCTTGCTGCAGGCCCATGAGCTCTGCAGTAGTCTTTTCCCGGCGATTTGCCGTGGAAAACTTGCTCTTGAACTTGGAGGACAGATCGTCCCACCCGGTAATTGAGCCCTCTTTTACTCCCTTGGAGATCCACGCTTGCGCGACCCCCTTGAGAGTGGTTGGGAAATATTTGCACCAAGTTGCTTCGGACCTGGGGCAAAGATGCATATGAGCCTCGTACGAGGCGACATGGTCCTTCGGATCCGAGGTTCCATCATAGGTAATGTGTGACGGGATTTTGACCGTCGGCACATGGGACTCCAATATCCATTGCTCGAATGGAGAACTGGAGGGCAGCATCACGGCTTTGCCCTTATTCCCAGCCGAAGGGAACGCGCTCCGCCCTCTCAGAGAGGTAGAAGTGGTTTTCGTCCCGGACTGGGAGGTCTGGGCCTCGGCTGCAGGGTAGGAGAGGCGACTGTGCACACTCCGCTCCCTATCGCCGAGCCGGTCGTGAATGCTTCGGCGAGCAGTTTCTGGCCGAGAGGCAGAACTGCTGCTTTTATGGGTTCGGCTCGTGGCGAGCTGAAGGGAGGAATCCCTGAAGAAATGAGAGTTCCTGTTTTTCTCCCTCTCGGTTCTCCAAGTATCCTCTTCCCATTCGCCAAGCTCCTTAAAAGAGGAGAGTTTCCCCCCTCCTGGCCGAGGCACCTCCGCTGGTTTCTTGTTTGCGGAGGTGTTCGGCCGCGTGGAGGTGGCACATTTTGGGCCTTCATGGCTTCCATGAGGACCGCTAGGGCTCTCACTACCTCTTCCGAGTTGGGTCCCGTCAAGGGTGTCCTCGGCTGAGACCGAGAGTTGGTGCGAATGCTCCGAGATTGGCTCCGGGCACGAGATTGAGCCCTTTGACTGGACCAGTCGTCCTCATTTAACCGAGGCGGGCTCGGCGGATGACTGGACTGGATGATAGGAGATTCGGATCTCTCCCTTGGCTCCTCATGAGAGTCGGGTCCCGCGGAGGGGCTCCTATCCCGAGGAGGAGTTAGACTAGGAGTGGGGCGTTCCGAGGGACCCCCTCCTAGTGACTTTCGGCGCTTTCTCGGAGGAGAAGCCCCGTCGTTTTTGTTCTTGCGATTCTTAGCCATTGGAACTAAGATTGAGGTAGAACGATTGGAATTGGCTTAAAGATTTTTTTTTTTTTAGAAGTCTTCCCCACAGACGACGCCAAATTGTTTCGGGTAAAAACAATGGGACCTTGCCGAAGGTCCAATGAGGTGGTGAAGACTGGGCTCGATCCAAGTGATAATGGACCGAGGGTTTCCTGCACAGCGAACACACGTAAACTAGCCTCGGGGGTGTTGCCGAGGAAGGCCCCTCCGATGCTAAAGTTAGTACAGTGTGTAGAGAGAGAAAGCTATGCAAGAAAATTAATTGCTTGAGGCTTTGTGTGTGTTGTTTTACAAATGTAATATTGATGGCTTTTATACCTTGGCATATATGGGAGAAATGGGCTTGGGCCCAATTGACTTGCCTTGTGGACTGATCTTGACTTTAGCATTATTTGGAGAGTTGAACCTTGACCTTGGGCTTTTAATTGGATCATTTAATGACTTGGCCCAATTGGACTAAATTGGACCCAAACAAGTGGATAGCTAGGAAAAGCTTGACCCACCAATCAAATTTCAAGGTCTCTGATTACTAACTTAGCTAAATGTTTACAATATAGCAAAAATTTGAATAAATAAATTTTAAAAATTTCATGCCATTTGCTTAACATTGCAAAAGTAACTAATCCAACTTATTTTAGGATCTACAAAACCACTTCAATAGGAAGATATGATTTTTTTTTCTAAATAAAAAAATAAATGTTATATATATATATATATATATATATATTAGCCGGAAAGTCATCTAGTTAATAACAAGGTTTCCTTTATTCATAATCTTCACCTCCCTTGCTTTTGTTCTTATAGCATATTGATGGAATGTAGGGTAGTGCAATCCATTTGAGTTGTTCACTTGTTCAACTATCCCTTAGCTTAGTTCATACTAATATAATCTCAACTACGTAGTGGATAACTAGTGTAAAAGCAAACTCGTTGTCAACAATCTTATTATTATTCTTATTAAATTACTACAAAATACGCAATATATTAAAGAAATATATATACAAAAATGACATTTATAAAATTTATCAATACAAAAGTATGTTTCTTAATTTAATAAATAATTTAAGGACAATTCTATCATTTTTTTTCCCCAAGCAGTACAAAATAAAGGAACATGCCCTAATAATCGTAGGAATGTAGGATATGAAATTATGAATCGAAGTAGGTAGACAAGAAGTTGTTGTAAGATATTTATAAGATAAGAATATGTTTGCCTAATCATGGCACATTTATCGTACACTTAAAATATATTGTGCACCCAAAATTTACTTCGATAATGGCTTACATTCATGACATGAGAAGTGATGGTAGTGGAGAATATATTTTACCTCATGTCGATTTTCTATTATTTGCAAAGCATGATTTAATTTAAAAAGGGATGATAGAATTTAAATTTACATTATAAAATACTTGTATTAACATTGTAAAGAATGATTTATCACCAACTAGTTAGTGGCGGTGATTTTTGTATTTATTTAAGAAGTAATCTGCTCACAAGGTGAAAAAGTAATAATTGTGATTTATCATCAACTATTTAGTTGAATTTCACTAATTTTTACTATTCAGATAAAGGTTTTTAATTTTAATCGACTGGATGAAATTATTTTAATATTATTATGGAGTAGTAAATTGCTTAGCATTGAATCACATATTCAAGTTACTAACCCATTAAACATTATTGCACATGCTTAAGAGAATGAGCTAGCTAGAGCAATAAGATGAAATAAAGTAGGCAATCATGGAATGTTGTGATGCACATTCCGCATTATCTATCGTACTAAGTTGGTGGTACAAATTAACAACTTGCAAGTGCTTCTTGTGGACTTTGGCCCCAAATATTTAAGCAACCAACATCTCAAATTCTCCGATAATAGTTCACCACTATATTTAAGCATGTCTTTTTTTTTTTTTTTTTTTTGGTATATATATATATATATATATATATATATATATATATATATATATATATATATATATATATATATATATATATATATATATATATATATATATATATAACAATTAGACATGTCGATAATTTAGTTATTGTTGGCATTGTTGCATTATTTACTAAGATATTTTTATAAAGGCTTAAAAAGGAGGAGATCGATATTAGACATATCATTAGAAAAGGGATACTAGTAACTAACATGAAATCTAAACTATTTACACACCAAAACACAATTCAATCAGTGTATGGTTTAGAATTGAATATCATCGAGCTCGTGGAATTTGTTATATACACCCAGGTGCACCGTACATCCGTAAGTATTTTGTTCTCATTTTGATGATTGTTTTTATTATTTAATCATCAAATGAAACGCAAAAACCAACCTTGGGTTAGTTGGATGTACGGTACACCCGAGAGTATATAACAATCTCTTGCAAGCTTGATAACTAGATTAATTCCATGAAAAGTTTGAGTTATTAAACAATTGGTCTAGGTTAAAAAGATTCCACTCTAGCTAGCAATCTAGCATGCTAGGCTCAATAATTATCCTTCCTCGCCTCCCAATTAACATACAAATAACTTTCTTCTTAGCAGGTATAGTACTGCCTAAGCAGTAAGCTAGACAACTCTCTTTAGTGAATTCGATCATTTTACTCCTATTACTATCCATACCTCTATAAACCGAAGGTCATGCAACCCTAGATTCAAAGGACAATTAGACAATTGTATGACATTATTGATTATAAGATTGGATGAATTGCAAAGAGGATGTGGGAGCCTCAAAGTGTAAGCAAAAGGATCGGATCGTGTAGTGTAAGATAATGTAAATTCATGCAACTAACATAGTACGGAGTACGAAGTATGAAAAGATGAGATAAAGATATTATTTTACAAAATGGCGTATCCCAGTATGATACCTGATTACTAGTTTCTTACACAAGAACACATACAGAGTGCATGTATATAGTGTATAAACTAAGAATTCTCAAAGTTGTATGGTAGAGTAGAGTCTCAACTCGAGTTCACATTTCACAATAGATCGTTCAATACAGTGGTGCCCCGTACCCTACTACTAGTCATCAACTCGAGTTCACAACATCTCATTAACTAGGACTAACTATGTGACATCTTTGTTGTTTACTCTTGCATGTATTACATCGATGATATTCATTCTCAACTTACATAAGTGAAGAAACATCGAACTATTATGAATAAAATGGAAGTGGAGTAAAAGTTGTTGTCCCACTATGGAGACACTTGATATGATGCAACCAAATTGTCTAAAATCAACCTAAGTAATCATTTAATTATCCAATCAAAGATTCAAGTGGACCATTAATAAATAATAATAATAATTGCAATCATATTCTAGGACTCCACAACTAAACAATAAATATGACAAACGTCATCATAAATTAATTCAATGATTGAAATTGATATTACTATTTTGGATTAATACTAAACATACTTGCCATGATTAGCACTATTGAATAAAGATTACTCAAAAAAAAAAACTTGATCTTTTTATGGAAAATGAGTCACCCCTCAATTATTCTAAGTCTTCTTATTAATCAAACGGAACATTATTTGGGGCAAGTATAGTGCAAGTACTTGTAGTAGACTAATAGTACACACTAGTTTTCCACTTAATTAACTAACACTACTCTTGGGATTTAGAATCCTTGCAAATTGTTAACAATGACCTAGTATTAGTTGGTTTTGAAATAGATATACTTTTGTGGACTTGATATTCGGTTTCTCAATTTAGTTCGACCGGTTTCTTCTTATATTTTTATTCAAATCAGATTCATTCAATCTAAAAGAACAAGGCCTACATTGATCTATATCTAATAGCAACTTATCTTCATTCATATGCATGAAGCACTCTTTTGCTAGGTGCATGCAAGGTGCTTTTACAAGCGAATACACACTCCGATCCCTCTCGGAATGGGTACCAGAACCGTTACGGTTACCGGATTGGATACCCTAATTTTCCAAACGGTCACGAATCGGTTTTTGAGTAGTTTTGCTCAGCCTAATACAAGAGGAGGTTAATTAGGAAATTAGAAAGTAATTGCTCAAAAACTTTCTCCCTAAATCTAGATGAGAATTTCACTTGGGATTTGAGCAAGAATTTCATTCTTTTCATGGTCCCATGGGCATTAGTCCATTAATGATGAAAGTATGAAACCCATTCCACAAGTTGAAAATAATAAGGGGGGGACCTAAACATTCAAATACCTCTCAAAAAATAACAAGTCATTTTCAAATAAAAACAACCTGGGGCCTTTGCTTTGTGCTGTCTACACTCTTTCTAGTTTATACCACCTACGATATAATGGCTTTCTTCCACTTGACTCCTCTTTAGTGGATAAATGTCCTTTTCTTTTTTCCTTTCTTAGATTTTCTTAATCTTTCAATTAACACTAGTAGCTTAACACGAAAAGAATAATATGAAAAACTTTTTAAAAATATAAAAGTTTAATTGTTACAATTTACACTACTTGTGTAGATTTATTGAAACGTAAATTGCAAAACTAAATAAAATCAAGGAAAAGGGGTCGAAAATAGTCTAATTTCCGACCTAAACGGCCAAGATTTTGGAGAAACTCTAGAAGAGAGGAGGAGAGGAGAGGAGAGGAGAGGAGAGGAGAGGCGAGAGACAATAAATAAGTTAACTTTAATAATACGCCCTCCGTCCATTAATACAAAGCCTCATTTCCTTTTTGGGTAAACCAAAATACAATGCCTCTTTCTATTTAAAGGTAGTATTTTTTGACATTATTACCCTCTATTTGATGAATTGTCATCTTTATTTCATTACTTTTTTGTACTTTTAATATCAATTTCCAACACTTTCTCTCTCTATCTCTTTAATTATTTCCAACTACTTTTTCTTTCTCTTTATCTTTTTCTAATCCCACATGCGCATATGTACTTTTAATCCTTAATTTTAAACAATTTACAACTTTCTTAATTCCCGCGCAAAAACCAAAAGAGGCTTACATTAAGGGACGGAGGGAGTACCATTTTAATTTGTAAGGAAAACATAATATTGTCATATAATATCTTACTTACTATAAAAAGATGGAATATGGCCTCAAAAAAAAAAAAAAAAAAAAAAAAAGGATATTATTTGTAAGGAGTTATATAAATAATATTCCTTTTTTTTTTTTTTTTTTGTAAGTGCATTACTTTGACTTTTGCAATATAGATATATTGTACTAACTTTGATTAAGTACCATTAATTACATATAAATATGATTTTATTATGTAAATGTTATTGAATTAGTCAATGGCTTTTATAAAAAATCAATTTTTTTTTTGTTCATGTTTTTACTAATGAACTTAAAAGATATTATTGGTGGTCAAAGTTGTGTATTTAGCATATGTGGCAGTTAAAGTGGTGCACTTAAGAAATTGTGGGAGTATGTGTTGTTAAATGTTATCTAAATTAATTACGAATAACTTTAAAATAACCGTGTATGGCACAAGACCTAAACTAATAATACAATGACATACAAGACCATACTAATTGTCTACTTAGTTACCGAATTCAAGTCCAGATAGGAATCTAGGATCACAATGCCAGTCTTAGCACATCAAGCCATGAGTCCCTGAGCCATGACAGTGTGTCACGGCCTCTAGATGACAATCCCCGCGACAATCCACGCAGATCACCTGTCGTGCCAGGCTTTGCATATCACAGCTGAAGGGTTTGGCAGGCTGCACAGCAAGGGCGCCCAACTCGTCCACCATTGGTGCCATTTCGTGGACTGCATTATAAAGCCAACTGCATCCCAACTCATACACCATATCTACGTTCTTTCAACGACCGCATTACAACAAAACACACTTCAGATTTTCTCCAAGCAATGCCACCATTTCTACATTCTTTCAATGACTGCATTATAACAAAACATAGTTCAGATTTTCTCCAAGCCAATGATCTACACTCAAAGATTCAAGCGCAACAGGCAGAAATGAAGCTAGAATCAATCCATTTATTGTCACCCATATATATATGCCTCCTTCATAGTGTTTTTACAACTTTTCATTCAAACTCCTCAACATCTGATGCTAATATCACGCTTGGTTTTACTCTGGTTCCTCACGTCAATTGAGAACTACACTGGCAAAATAATTTACATTTACAACAATCGTTACAGGGTACAACTATCACATCTCTAATATAAATTACTACTAACAACACTTTACAAAGAACTGATTTGCAAGAGAAAAAATAATTGAAGATCAATCACGAGCTTCAGTGGATAAAAAGTATTATCCGCCTCGTATCATTAGGGACTGAAATGGCACCCGCTTAATCTCCACAAATGTTGAATACTCTTTGTCTAGTGGCTGTCTCCATGGCTCCCCATCTGTCTGCATAAACGATTGTTTCCACTCACCACCTCTGACTTCAAACCTAATCGCAGCAGCCTGAGATACAACAATAAAATTTTAACACATTGTTGTAATTTCTTCTCAGGCAACTTAAACACCTCAATTAGTCAACAGCACTGTCTCCGCCAAATGAACAAAATCTAGGCAATCGGAAATCACCAGTCTTGGACCAAGCCTATATGCCTTTTCCAATTCTTTTGATAGTATTTTTCTGCTCAACTACTTTTTAATTCTTTAAGTATAGTGTTTTAACAAGAATAAGTGGCCTCAACTCTTGTTTCGGTAATTAGCTTGAAAGTGTCATATGTAAGGAAAAAAAAAATACTTATCTGCTGCATCTTTTGAGTAATTATGTTCTATTTGTTTTCGGGTTGTTTATACTTCGTATTTTGGAATGCTCAATGTCTTGTAAGTTACGATCCAAAAATGTTCTAAAACTATTAAATTTAAATCATAACTACTGACACAAAGAATAGGTAACTAAAATGGCAAGGCTTATTCAATATTACTTGACCTCAAGTTCAGGTCTTTGTATAAATGTTGTATTACTGCCATAGGTAATACATGTTACTAAATGGTTTACATGACATGTTTATAATGTTTAAACAGTGACACATGGAACATAAATAATCCTAGGAGCCTTATTTGTTCCAACCAAAAAATTGAAAAAACAAAATTGAGCCTCAAGAGAAGCCTGAGCTTAGCTCGATAAGCTTTCAGCAGCTATTTTGGTCAGGCTAAGCTAAATTCATTTACATGAGTCGCCACTAGTTCTTCAACAAAAAATCAGTTAAGATCTTTTTTTTTTTTTTTTAAAAAAAAAAAAAAAAAAAAAAAAAAAAACACTAACCTGGGCAATGTGCTTGGCAGATATTAGTTCTACCATAACAAAAGAAGCATGCCATCCATGTTTTAAACCAAATATTTCAAGAAGACCATCATCGGCATTGGCCTCAACAAATCCTTTCTGCAGAATTAAGAAAGCATTTGCAAGTGGCCACATATTAGAATAAGACATAAATTACAATTTATAAAAAAAAAAAAATAAATAAATAAAAAAAAACCATTGAAGGGTCAGCTCCATATAACTCTCATTGTTAGAAATTAACAGTCAGTCACATACTGTTTCAGAAAGTCCAGAAAAACGATCATATTTCCTAATGGTCAGGGTTACCTATTCCGTATTAACTTATTAATATTTTCGTTCCAATACTCGATACTTTAGCCGTTTTGCATATTAATACTCCCAAAAAAGCGGTAACAAGGAGGGGTAGTGGAGAGTAAGAATAGATCAGCAAGGGTGGGGTTTGTTTATTTGTCACCATTACTCCAACCAAACACCATAGAAGCTTGGCTTGGGGGTTTCCTTCATTTGCTTCCCTTTTTCAGTTTGCTTCTTTGCAGGGTTACCTAATAGGCTAATACTCCCTCCCATCCGTGAACTCCCGATTTCAATAAACCTTTATATTTATTAGGGCGTATTATTTATATTGTATTATAACCCCAAAAAGTGTATTACAAAAAAACCTCAAACGTATTACAATACTCCCACCTAGCATATTGCGAATTCAAACTCGTTCTGCGCATTAAAGCGTACTACATATTAAGTAACCCTGCTAATGTGGAGAGAAAATGAGAATGAAATGATTACTATGTAGGACATAATAAAAGTGATATCATGTGAGTCCTAATACTAGAGGGTTTAGGAGACTAACAAATTATTCCGAAAGGAGAAAGTATCACAGCAACAATGGCATATGATGAATTCAAATTTATTTATTTTTATTGATTTTGTATCATATCAAGATTATCCTATAATCTAACAACATGTCTTAATATGCAATTGACCAACTCGTGTCGGCCATGCTAATAATATAACTATTATTACCTTTTTTTTTAACAAAGGAGAAATGAAGGATAAAGGAAGAGAGGAAATTACCTTTTCCAAGTATTCTGGTCTCAAATTACCCCATGGATGTCTTCCACTTGCATAACTATGAAGATTCAATGCAACTATTGACCTTACACTGGAAAATAAAGACTAGTATGAGCACAAAATAGAAACTCTAGACACAAACGAGCCACATGCTATCACTAAACGACTACCACGGCAGATTGAAACATACTGTAAACTAAATAGCTTGACAAACAAAAGAGTCATATAAACCAGTCAAGGTTAAAATATCTCAGATAATTACTTTGATGGAACCCGAATTTGCTCCCATTCTGAACTGTTGATCTTTTTTATATGAATCCTCAAGATGTTATTGAGTCCCCTGCAAACATACAAGTACTCCCACATAAGAAAAGTCTACATGGAAAAAGCATGATATGATGCCACCTCATATATTGATGATCTAATATGAGCAATGGTAAAATACAACTTCAGAAACAAAATTAATCAGAGAAAAATTCCAAAAAAAACTTGGTAATTAAGGCAAAGCCACACTCTGAAAGCGGGCCTATCAAAAGCATATAATATAAACTTGAAGACTGTGTGAGATAACTTGAGTTGAAATGACATTCAAAGGCAGCAGTAGAAAGTATATAGCTTATAGTAGCTTACAAAATATCTAAAGCATTCAAAAGGCATGATAAAAGTCGTCAAGGATAGTGTGCACTACAGATAGGAAGGGCTAAACTTAAAAAACAGCAGCAGACTAGCATCAGCATACTGATAATGAAAATCAGCAATACAAAGAAAGTCGTACCTTAAGCTTGGATCACTAACACATGGTGTGAAGAACCAGCCCTGCGTACAGCTGTATCCAGAATATATCAACTGCAACATGATGAAATTTAATTAAACAAAAGACAAAAGAAGACACTGTGTCAACATCAATCTACATTAAGGCAATCAGGAATACTTCAACTAATAATTATTTAAGTTGTGGGTGATACATCAACTACAAAGATTAAACTGCAATAATGTCTGTATATTTTCAGTTTTGTAAATACCAAATTTCAAACCAAAGGTGAACTGATGTTTCAGCATGATCAAATTGGACCAACAATTGGTTTGGTTGGAGTGTTGGACAAAAACAAATTCAAATAGGAATGGGTTTTAATGGACAACACTTTGAAGGGAGAATGCAATAGAAGATATATTTTCCTGATTAAGTCACTATGTTACTTGCACATGTCCAGAAGTGTAGATAGGATATTGTTTGTGACGTCTAGTTTTTCTAAGGTTTTTTCATGTATTTTCAAATTATTCCTAGTATTTTTGAATCATTACACCCATGTCAGACACATGTAAGGCTATGCCGTATGCAAGCCAGGTAGGTATATATTATCAATAGCAACAAAAAATGAGCCATGAGTCCAAGGGAAAAAAAAAAAAAAAAGTGACTACTATTTGCAATAATGACGAGGAACCAAGAATGCAATTACTTTCATGATACTCTTCAGATTTCAGAAAGTTTGCAGACATATCTTATAAAAGAACTTATTCTTCTCTTTCTTTATGAAACAACAAGATCTAAAACCACAGAACTGGGTTCAGAAATTGAGTTGTACAGATATGACAGGCAGACAGGACATGTGCCTAAGCAATTAGAGCAACCATTTATTTTAAACATGATGATCAAAACACAATAAAGAGAAATTGAGAAGGAAAACAGTTGATACGACATCAATATATTAGTCATACCTTATTTGCAACCGGACCCTGTGCAAGATACGGCTTTTCATTACGCAAGGTATGGAAACCATAAGCAACTTGTGCATCCATACCTGTAAAGACAAACAAGAGTAACTAAGATCTGCCAAAAAAATTTCACAAAATTTATCCAAAAATGCACGACACTTAATAGAATCTAAAAGCCTTTTTTCCAAGTAGCTGACAAGTTTATGCAAGGTGATCCATAATTGATAAATTTCAGCAACCCTAGTAAGCATAATGTTGGAAGCAAACTAAAAAAAAGAGTGATTAATCCTTTATAATTTATCTTGTGAAACATTCTATTTCATTACAAATTTAGTTAAAAGAAAATATTTCAGTCTGTCGTTCCCATTGACCTGTCAAGCAAGCAGACCAATCCACTAATCCAGATAATGCTATAACTTTTTTGTAATTTTATCCTATCACTTTTCTATTTTTACATACTAAGAAACTAATTTCATGATTTTTGAAATATCTTTCACATTTCATTGCCACTTTCTGCAATTTCACTAGTAACTAAGAATTTCAACTAAAAGTGCTTCATTAACAGAAATTACAAAGATTCACAACATAATTGATCAAGTAGGCTTGTACTCAACTGTCAAATTGGGAACAATTATTGCATTATTGGCAAAATGAAACTAAAGAGGAATATAAAACCAAGAAGCAAGCTTGAACAAATTAGGGTACAGTGGTCCTATGAACAGCTTAAAATGACTACATGACTGCTAATGAAAAACAACTAATAACTGCACAAATTATAGCTAAAGGAATTTACCAATGCTAAAATAGTTGTAGAACACTCCATCATAACAAGTCACTTTCTCAGGAAGACGGCCAGCAAGCAAAAAACCCTGCAAAATCCCAAATTTCAACTCGAGAAGAATATGAAAACACTCCAACAGGCCCAATTATTACAATAGGAAGCTATGCATGTAGTCCATTGCTTTTTTGGGCTTTCCATTATTTATTTTTTCTTCAGGGTAGGCAGCACTTGAGACATTGAAGTGTATTGAAGAGACAGGAAAGTCAAGGAAATGAAAAAAGAAGTGTGCAAGAGACTAATAATGCAAAGATAGCTGGATTTAAAACCTGATCCAGAGTGCATTCTCCTGTTGACTTCAACGAATGAGGAAGCTCCATAGCTTCTCCAGCAGGCATTGTTATTGACACATGCCAACTGCAGAATAATAAAAAAATAATAAATACACACATACATAAAATGATAGCAGGAGATAAACAAAAATGCTGATCACTTGTAACACAAGTCCATTGGACCTTCCTTATTTGCAAGCATTAATAATAACCAAAACAACCATACCTTCATCACAAATCATTGCATCTTAAAGGTTACAAGGGTACAATGCCAACCCACAAACCTCGTGTGGGGCTAATAGTTTTCATTTCCCATCTCATAGAAAACCCTTATCGCAATTCAAACCCCCCCACCCTCCTCTCTCTTCTCTGTTGCCCTCTCTCTCACAACCCTAAGATCACCCAAGTTCCTTTAACAGTTTATTTCCAAGTAATCAAGCACAAAGACAGCCAGCGAGTTAATCTCTTATTTCAGGTATACCAATAAGTCATCAAGTATTAACCAGTAATCAACAAGGACAGATACATCCTCTAGTACTGAACAGCGGCAGACATACCAATACTATCAGGCATTAATCAATCACTACACATCAAGCATAACTGCGAAGAACATAAGAAATCAAGATGCAATTTGGCAATTAGGTCCTATTCTCTTCATCTGATTAATACTGAACTTTTTTAGTACTGGCCTTAACTTGTTATTTACTGACTAGAACGAATTTTTACTGATTCACTGTTGACTTTGCTCTTTGAAGTTACTTATTTTCTACTTCATAAAACTAAATTTCACTAAATAAAATTTATTTTTACTGATGAATACATATAAAAACTTTTACTTGCTGATTTAAGCTTAAATATTTTATTTCTGGGTGAAGAGAACAGAGTCATGATGTCTGGTCCTCATGATTCTACAAGCTTGTTATGACTTTCAATAGCATGACAAATGTTTGGTAAGAATGAAATGATTATTTCAATAGAACAGCTACTGGCATTCCAAGGACACCGGCAGTAGTTACAAAAGGTCAAACGATAATGTATGATTCATACAGAGCAATGTTAGAAAATTTTATTAACTTCCGAAATGTGCATTCTATATGCCCCCACTTAGTCCACTAACAAACTACACGTTAGGCCCCAATGACGGTGTCACACTCATAAGGAAGTTAAATTTTCATTTCTAACTGAGTTGCAGCCAGGCACAACCATAGTTACAACTTACAAGTTGATTCCAAACATAGGCGAGAAATTGCATAATAAATATAAATCAAACCGTAAGCAAGAAATTCAAAGTGGAAAACAATTACCTGTCTAAACGACAAACAGTACCAATGCTAGCCTTTTGAAGAGACCTTTTGACAGCTGACTTCCAAGCAAATGGAAATGAACCACCCTGTTAATAATTGATCCAAAACCAAAATAGGGGGCACAATCAACAACTTTTATAAAAAGGATAAAAAAAAATAAGCTCCATCATGAACTGGAAGATGGGAAAGAAAAGAAGATTTACCCAGCCAAAACTTCTGGACAGATCATTCCCTGTGCCAAGGGGAATGACTGCCACTGGAGGAACCGGAGTTCTAGACTCTTTGTGAAGTTCACCCAGGCATCCAAGTACCCAACCAACTGAACCATCTCCCCCAGCAACCTGCCGAACAAACGAAGCCAAATTAGTTACCGTAATACAGACAGGTGCCATTAATGCATCATTGTTTACAATAGAAATGAGGAATCCATGATCAATGCATCCATGGAAACAACACTCCATCCCAAAATAGTGTAAAATGTAAACCACTTAAAGCAATCTCTCTTATACCCTTTGCTTATCATTTACTTGCTTCAGCTATTTTACAACAAGAACCAGGTTTCAGTGAAAATTGAGACATGTCACTCACTGAGCATGTCTCTTTAATTATCTAGACAAGTCATCCTCAGAAAATGGAAAATTTGAAACCAGATAAGAAGCTAACACATAAACTACTATGTCAAAATTATTAGGACTATAGACGAAGCTCTTATAACCAAAATCAGATACATGTGAGGAGTCATATGTCTTTTGAGAATCCTAATTTGCATCAATCAGTCAACTTGTAACTAATTAACACCATATGGCAACTTGGTAAGACATTTTAATGTTAACGGTTCTCCCTGACACACATACACACTCTCACATCACAGTCACACGTTTGAATTTCTGCCTGTGCAGCTAAAACCTGTGAGCCACATCTTAGCCACTATGTGCAGATAACAAAAGAGTATACATTCTTCCACAAAAGAAACGTAGATTGATGATTTGAGAACAGCTGGAAAGCTTCAAAGGTAAACATACCACGACTCTCAACCTATCACGAATCTCTTTCGCACAGGAATCACCCACGCTGGCCAATTGCTCAAGACAAGCCAATCCATACCGCACGAACTCGTTAGGCTTAACATCTGAAAGGTCAAATACCTGAAATAACCAATAACCAACAAATAGAAAAAGGTTACTATTATAGAAACAATCTAAATCACCAAAAGAGCCAACCAAAAGCACCTCCATATAAAAAAAAAATGATGCTTAAAACCATCACAATTCACGACAATCACTTACCAAGTATATTCTTAGCTAGCAAATCCAAACAATGTTTTCAAACAAGTATACAGCACAAAAGGCCAAAGAGTAAATAGTGCCAACAAGCACATCAAACCAATAGATAACTTTGTCTGCTCAAACTCTAGCTGGGTAATCTAGAGAATTAAATAAAATCTAAAAATCTAACATTCTGATGAACAAAACTATGAATTGTTGAGCTTTTTAGTAATCTTGCCAGCACAGTTTAGAGGCAAATCATTACAATATCAGTCGTTACAGCCTGACTTCAGCATTTCATCAGCCACTCAAAGCTTACAGCGTTGCAGATAAATCCAACAAAACCTAATAAATGTTGTCATAATGAAACTTTTTTTCTAGGCACTCAAAGTGATAGATATCACCCCTTAATTAGATTCCTACTTCTAGCATTTATTCCTCACATAATAGAGAGAAGTAGGAATCTAATTAAGGGACGGAGGGAGTAAGATAATAAAGCATCAATTCATCAAATATGATATCTTAACTTCAAACAACCATATATCCACTAACACAACACAAACCTAGCCAGTATCTTTTCAGAAAAACAAACCTTTCAGGCTCCATTAATTCTCAAGAACCATGGTGCACCGCAATATATCACAGTGAGCTGCTTTACAGCCTTGAAAGAGGCACAGTGATTAAATGATTCAGATAGACTAACTTCAACCGGAACCAGGGTTAAAGGTAACAGGTAGAGACGATAACTATCCAACATAACCACAGATTCTCCACTATCCAATCTCCAAGATCTTGACTTCTATGTACTGCATACTCTTTACATGTTCTCTTAAATGCCAACTCAAAACAAAATTGTAAGTCGACGTAGTGTTCGATCATCTCTTTCACCTAATTAGTAAGATCTAATTGGTTCCTTTGAAACCCCAAAATATGCACACTGAATGCCAAACATATGGATGAATGTATCTCATTCACAAAGGAGTAAACAAATTTATCAATCAAAAACCCACAAATCCATGTCAAGTTAGGTAGCTAGTGGTTCACCAACTAAACTCTTCCAGGAATCTAACCATAAAAACACTATATAATCCTCTGATAAAACCCAGAATCATAGTTCCATTCACCTCGAAAACCCGATCCAACTTGCAGCAACTTCCTCCCAAGAAGACTCACAAAGACCCCCCACAAACTTTACAAACTCATAAATCTCTAGGAATCCAAGAATTAAATCATCTATGCATTATAAAATAAACCTCTCAAAAAAAAAAAGGAAAAAATACAAATACCAATATTACTCACTGATAACACATGAACACCCAAAAGCTCATGAAAAACACTTCATATCATATCAAAATTAATCCATAAATTCACACATGTCATCAACCATCATCTTACAGCACCACCGACACCCACCAACCAAATACCAGTAGTTTTTAAAAAAAAAATTAAAAATTAAAACTTTCTCTTCCCTCCAATCTTAAAATTTCAATCACACTTCAAAAAACCTTACTTCCCTCTCTTTCTCCTCATATCAACTCCAAAGTCCAATCCATACTGTCCAATCCATACTTAATACCCCTATTAAAAATATACTCCCTCTGTCCCATGATAATTGGAAAACAAACAAGAAATACTCCCTTCGTCCCAGAATAATTGGAACACGAGCCCAAACAAGTAGAAGTAAGTACAATTTTCAATCAAATTTTTTTTTTTTTTTTAGAAAATAAAAAAATAAAAAATAAAAAATAAAAAAAAAAAACCAATTCACTCATTTATCAAAATCAACACAAAAACCAAATTTAAACAAAACCCAACTCAAAAAATCAAAACTTAATCAAAACCCCACAAAAAAAATTTTAAAAAAAATGTGAGGAGAGAGAAAATTAGACCTGTTCTTCACTCATTAATTGTTGAAGCCGTAACATAAGTTCAGGACCATGTCTCCCACCACTTCTAGAATTTATAAACACAACCATCGGAGCAACCGGCGGCGTATGAACTTCTTGCGCCGCCGCTGATTCAACCCCAGCAGAAACATCCTTCGAATTAATCGCACGACGCATTGCTAACCTTAGATATTCGGGGATCAAAATCCGACAACGAAGCTCCTCTTTATCAATTCTAATCCCAGATAACCCGCAACCTCTTAATGAATCAATCATTGATGATCTTGCTGCTGTTGTTGTTGATGATGATGATGATGTTTTGCCGCTTGAATCTGTTACTGACCCACCTTCGCCGGAAACCACCGAGTTGGTGGCGGAGGAGGAGGTGGTGGTTGTGGGGTCCATTCTCTCTCCTCCAAACGACGTCGTTTTGGGGAATGAGGAGAGAGAAAATGGGGGGTTGAAATGGGGTTTTTTTGATTGGGTTGTGATGGAGGATTGGTGACAGCCCGGTGAGAGAGAGAGGGAATGAAGATGGTAATGGTGGTTTTCACTTTCAGTTTTTTTTTATGGATATTATTATTATAATATATAGTTTTGAAATTTATATTTAATGTTTTTGGTGATGAATATACTGTTTTGCCCTTGGTAGTTGGATGTTATTACAATGGAAAATTGATTAGTACCGTTGAACATTTATATGGAAGCGACGAATCCAGCTATAGTGTGGTGTGGTGTGGTTGTGGGGCCATTTTTGCTTAAAATTCTTTGATTTGAAAATAATTCGATTCATATTTATGTTTTTTAATTTTTTGAGAAATACTTCCCCGTTCCCCTTAATTTTGTTATAATTATCATTAAAAAAAGTTTTACAAATATTACATTAGTATGTATGTACATGGATCTCTCTACTCATCATATGATCCCTAGTTCTTGTTACGGGTATTAAACTATTAATCGAGCGAGTCAATCATGAGTAGAGGGTTGCTCGACTCGTACTCATTCACTTTTGGATCAAGCCGAGTTGATCACGAGTTGCTCGTTTAAAGGTTTAGGTCTCTTGAATTTTAAATATTTGTTGATTATATTTTATTATTTTTATATAATTTTTCCTACTTAAATTTATTTATTTAAATTTATAAAGTGTCAAAGTAAATTTTTGTTATTAAAGATAAAAGAATAGAAAAATATTAAATTTCTTGTACACTTATCGAGTTTCAAGCTGATTCGAGCGATCACGAGCAAACTCGAGTCGAGTTTTGACCGAGCGTTGACTGAGTCGAGTTTAAGCTACTCGCGAGTTACTTTGCTCAATTAGTACCTCCAGTCCCTATCTATCTAAATTTTCGTTTATTCTCCCTTTGTTGCAATATTAATGGAACAGAGAAATAATACAATTACTCCGTAGGATTCAAGAGGTCCTTCTCTCGAGAGAAACAATGGTGTATCATGTGAGAAAATTAAGAGTTGTGGATCAACATAAGATAATCAATATGCTGTTTTATTTGGTTATATATAAAAATGATGAAGTTCCCATCTTCCGAAATTCTAGAAGAGGTTTATAATGCCGGTGATGATGCTATGGGTCTCCCATTCGAACGAATCTACTACGTAAATACTTGGCTTTTTAAAAACTCAAGAAAAAAAAAAAAGAAAAAAAAAAACTCTCCTTTATATTTATAACTTATCTAAATTTATTTCATTTGAATTAACTTGGAACTTATTTACATGACATAAGTTGAAAAAAAAGGAGTTAAAGGTGGTATCTAATGAAAGGTTAGATATGTCTTCTAAGTGTCAAATCATGAACATTACAAAGTAGAGTACTTTAATTTAGTACTCCGTACTTTTATTGTTAAGTGATCATTCTGAAAGGATAACTCGAGACATTAATACTTGAAGTTTAGCTACAAATACTCAACAAGGACAGCTTATTAAGAGTGGATCTACCTTATAATTGAAATTTAACTACAAATACTAAAAAAAAGACGGCTTATTTAGAGTGTATCTACATCATCTACTAGACTACTATCACTAGTGTGGTTCATTAGCTACATTTAATTAGATTTTACCTAAAACATTTAATGTGAAGATAACTTAGAATATGAATATATATATATACATCATAAAAATTCTATGCAATTATAATTTTGGTATATTTTGGGAAAGAACGTATTTCCCATACAATACTAGCGATAATGTATAAACAATACAGAGTACTACGAAATTGTTTATTGGATAAATTGGTTTTAATAATCCTAATTTTGACTGATTTTCTTTAAACAGTCTCAACTTTTACTGATTATTTTGGAATAATCTCAACTCTATAGGTATCTTTTTATAATACTCCGAACTTTTATTTTTGTTATGCATAATGTTAATAGTCCCAAAAGAAATTAATAAAAGCAACAAAAATAACATTTCGGATTATTTAAGGAATACCTATATAAGTTGAGATTATTCCAAAATAAAATAAAAAGTTGGGATCATTTAAAGAAAATCGGTCAAATTTGAGATTATTAAAACCAATTTTCCCTACATATTATGATAGTTTTTATTTCTCTTTTTTAATCCAATACACATGTCATGAGCGGATGAGCCATTTTACTACGTACTTTGATTTTTATTCACCTGCATTATTGTGGAATTTTGTTCAACTATATTGTTCCTATATCTTTAGTTCATACAAGTACTAAATTGTTCTTACATCTACATCCATAGCTCATTGTCTCCGATCACATTCAATTCTCGGTTAAATAACAATCGATTGGATAATTACAAATATTTTCTTTATACTTAAAACTATTTCGTGTATGAGACAATATTTTTCACATTTATCATACGTACATCTAATACTCTAATAGTCTTAATGATCTATACTTGTATCCTTTATGGTGTAATCACGAACAATTCGTAATAAGGGACTACTTACAACATGTTTCCCATGTTGAATATTGGAAATTTTGTGTTGACAAAAAATAAAAGAAAAAAAGACTAGTATTTTAATTTCTTTTTTTTGGAGGGAATTTAAGACTAGTCTTTGCTGCATGAATTCCCTTTCCTTCTCGAAGGTCCCCATTAAGGACAGTGACGGTTTCAATGGAGCATTGCAGCTATGGACCTTATGGTCCTAAATAGCCAAAACTAGGTGAACCCCGTGCGATGCACAATTTATTTGAATTTTTTTAAATAATTATATATATATATATATATATATACTAGTTTTGTGCCCCGTGCGATGTTCGGGTTGTTTATTGAATATTAAGATAAAATTTCAATTTAAATGTCATTAAAAAAAAAAACTTATTAAGCCTGAAATGTAAGGAATTTCTAAAAATTAGCAAAAAATAAATTAAATAAAAGAATTGTTCTAAGCCTGTTGGGTTGACCTGAACCTATAACCTTGGGCTAAGGTTAAATATTTCTTGACCCGTAACCTGAGATGACTATATCCGAAATGACTCATTTCTTGACTTGATTGACAGCTCAACACAAAGTATTAAAATTATATTAAATTGTTAAGTATACTATTTTAATCGTTTAGAATATATTATAAATGGATGTTGTACATTTTAAACTACTTGCTTTGGTCAAAAAAATATTATGACATAAAAAATAAATTTAAATGATAATTATTAAGAGTTATAATCTAATATTTTCTTGAATAAAAATATAATTCAATTTGTGTTTATGAAATATTCGTATTTTATTAGAAATAAAACTCTAAACTAACAATTTTATCCTAAAATTCTATCCAAATATGATGAAAATAGAATTCTAAACTAATATTTTTATCCTACGAAGTCTATATAAATCTATTCAACGTGGCGCGACACTAGGCGAAAAGTTGGAACGCCAAGTATTGATGTTTCGTGACCTGGCTAAAAGTTTAGCTTTATATATTAGTTACTAGTTTTGTGCCCATGCAATGCCCAGGTTATTTATTGAATTTTAAGATAAATTTTTTATATACCAAATTTTAAAATATATCATTGATACAAATTTAGTTAGGAATTGATGTGTTTTTGTGACGATTTGCTATCTACTTATCTTGTAGGCATGTAATGACTAATAATAATATTGGTAAAAATATTCGATTTAATGCATTAAAAAAATAAAAAAAATTAGCAAAAAAATAAATTAAATAAAATAAATGTCCAAAGGCTGTTGAGTTTATCCGAACCCAAAACTTTAGGCAAGAGTTGAACATTTCTTGACTTGTAACCTGAAGTGACCCAATCTGAGATGACTCATGACCTGCCCCTAATTGACAGGTCTACATAGTAATAAAATTCTATTAGATTGTGAAGTGTATTATTTTAACCGATTAGTATATATTATAAATGGATGTGTTTACGCTTTGAACTACTTCCTTCGCTCCAAAAAATATCATGATATTAAAAATAAATTTATATTATAATTTTTTAGAATTATAATCTAATAATTTTTTAGAATAAAATTATAATTCAATTTGTACATCTGAAATATTGGTACTTTATCGAAAATAAAACTCTAAACTAACAATTTTATCCTAAGTTTCCATCCAAAAAGAATTTTAAACTAACTTTTTTATCTTATGAATTTTATTTAAATCAATCCTACGTGGCGCGACACTTGGCGAAAAATTGGAATGCCAAGTGTCGCTGTCTCGTGACCTAGCTAAAAGTTTAGCTTTATATATTAGTTATATGATATGATTTATGTGCTAAAATTTGTTATATATTTAGATTAAATTCCTGATATCAAAAGATAATATTTTATATTTAATTAATTTAAACTGGGAAATCTCATTCGCCAATTTTCCTTACGTGTCATTTAAATTATTTAATTCTAAAATAAATTAATAATCTCGTATTTAATTGGTTACCACTAAAATTTATTATCCTAATTGGCGCGCTGAAAAAATAAAATCTATGTCGCTCTTTAAAAACTCGGGAAAAAACTCCCCTTTATATATATATATATATACTACCTCCAGATCGTATTATATGCAACTTTGGAATTTTTTATATCTCACAAATAATACCCCAAAGTTGCATATAATACGATCCGAAGGTAGTATATTAGATTATTACCCGAATGATAGTGATTTTATTGTTAAACACGTTTATTTGGATTTTTGATTACTTAATATATATTTATTATTATTATTATTATATAGTTATTCAGCATTTTATGCCTAATATAATGACTTGTAGTACAGTACGGAGTAATATTTTTTTTTTAGGGGAATTCGTATTGTTTGTGGGTCGTCTTTACATGTACAAGTACGTATTTTAAGGTGATCCTTTGTGTTATTTGAGATTACCTTGTGGTCCCACTCTAAGCCAAATGATGTAATTAGTACTATATAACTACCAATTGTTCTTTAATCCTTGTATTTTAGATTAAATTAGTGTCATCATTAGCAACTAATTTAGTCTCGAAGATTTAAAACAATTGTCAAAATGACCATTTAAAATAAATTATGTTGGCCTCATTAGGAATTAGGATCAACTAACTTTGGCTATTATTATTGACCTGACCCAGTGATCAAACCGCCATGTGGTTGTTACTCTTGTTAGTACATTTAAGACCACTTTGTATATTTTTTACTCCATTGATAGCCTGTTTTTACAAACTCCATAAGTCTATTGCCACGGGCCAAAATAAGCCATATATTTTAAAAGGAATTCATAATTTATAGTGTCCCTTCTAATGCATCTTGGCCATAAACAGCTCTCCTCGCCATCATTATTGTAGCCTTTTCTAGTTGTAAATTATACTTTGTATCTACCATTTATGAAATCTCTCACAATTCACTCCCATTTTTAATAGCAAATTAAACACCTTGAGAATAGAGAGTAGATGAGAAGGATTATTGGTCCCACTTCACGTGATGAATATGGAGGCATAATAATGCAATAAATAGAGTGTAATATGGGTTAAGTGAAAAAAAAAAAAAAAAAAAAAATGGAAGTAACCTTTACTTTTTGGTCCCACGTGAGAAGTTGGGTGGGTAGTAGCGTAGTAGCATGCCCGGCAACCGTATCTCGGATTTTCAATTTTTGATACCATTGCATTTGATACCTTACCCAGCTAGTCTTCTCAACATTTACAATCTTTCAATTTCCCTTGAATTAAATATTCAATTCTTGATCTCAATTGATGATATGAGTACATAAAATACTCATTTCATAATCTTCTATTTTATTAGGAAGGTATGGGGATTAAAAATCTTGAAGGATGGTGAGTTTGGCTCATTTTATTCCCGTAAGTATTAAATAAAAGAGGAAATAGTGAGAGATTTCATTTCAGAATTGAACCAAACACATGATACGGAGTATTAAACTCAATACCACCTTAACCTCTTTTTAGCAAACAACGCATAATTACCCCATAACTTGGATGGAATCTACTTAATGAAGTGCATTGTGGAACCTCAATACTTAAGAAAAAGAAACATCATAAAAAGAGATGATAATATCATAATAGGGCACATGATCAAATGTGTTGAAACTTGAAAAGATCCACTTAATATTGTCACAAACAGTGAAATAGGTACAAGTTTCAATATTGTATGGTTAATGACTTGATGATGGTACGCAAAAATAAATATAGCAGTATGATTCTTCTTTGAAATTCCTCAAAGTTTAGCTTTATTAATTACAACCTTCAGCCAAATCCAACCGACATGCAAACTAAATTCGTACGCGTAGTTTAGATTACACTATCATTGTGTGATGACAAGTATTTTAAAAAAAAAAGGACTATTGGTTCACAATCAATAGTTTAAATCATACAAGTAACATAATTTTGAGATGACAAGTATTTTCAAACAAAGAGTTTTAACTCTCGAAAAAAGAGATTATTGGTTCACAATCAGTAGTTTTAGGGCCTGTTCTGATTAACTGAACCGAGCTGAACTAAACTAAACTAAAATGAACTTATTAGAGCTGAATTGAACTAAATATTTTATGAGAGAAGAAAATTAAGAACTGAACTGAACTGAAAAAAACTGAAGAGAACAGGCCCTAAATCATACGAGTACCATAATTTTGTGATGACAAGAATTTTCAAACAAAGAGTTTTAACTCTCGAAAAAAGATAGTATTGGTTCACAATCAATAGTTTAAATCATACGAGCACCATAATTTTGTGATGACAAGTACTTTCAAACAAAGAGTTTTAACTCTCGAAAAAAGAGAGTATTGGTTCACAATCAGTAATTTAAATCATACGAGTATCATAATTTTGTGATGAGAAGTATTTTCAAACAAAGAGTTTTAACTCTAAATTAGTAATTAAGTCGCTCTATCATTATGTAAAGACAAGTAATTTCGAACAGAGAGATTATTATTTCGTAATCATGATTAGTCTTCTAATTAAGTAAAACAAAATTTGCAGTTGGTCATCATAGTTGGCTGGCTATTGAAATTATAAGTTAATGACTTGATGTTTTCTTGACAAAGAATATGGCCACCTTAAAAAAGGGGCCAGAAGAATATTCTTGTTCATTTCAAGATGATTGGGCTCTAAATTCTAGTACTTGTATTACATTTTTGTAATCTAGTTATATATTTTTAATGCCATTTTCCTCTCCCTTTTTGTACTTGATTTTTCTCTAAAGACTTTGAATATAATTTTTTTTACTAACTTGGGGGCTGGGGTTAGAAGACTTGGAACTTAGAAGGCAATTGACAATAGGTGTTTTATATCTCTAGTTTTAGCAAGCTACATTTCTTGAATATAAGAAAAATTCTAAACTAGATTGCGAAGTTAACTTTTGATTCATCAAAAATAAGGGGAGAAGGAAAACTATTAGAATATATAGTGATATATTCTGTTTTGTTATATTTGTTAGGTGTATAGTTTTGCCTTATACTTAGTCCTTAATTGTAGCTAATCAGTTTAGCATTCTTAGCCTAACTTTATGCTTGTAATTGTGTATATAAGTCAAGCTTAACTAATGAAATATTCACGAAATTGAATTCCTTCATGGTATTAGAGCGCCTAGGGCGAATTTCCGCTGCACCCTAGATGTTCTGCCCCTTCTCTTCTTCTTCCCTTTCATCCTCTTCTTATTTCTTTGCATAGCAGCCATGTCAGACTCCAAATTTCATCCTGCCACGACTGTTTCTAATATCAAAACCAACATTCCCATCACCCTTGAAATGGAGAATGTTGAATACTCCATGTGGGTGGAGCTATTTAAAGTTCACGCTAAATCGCATAAGGTTCTAGACCATATCATTACTCCGAAAACGAAGGCCCCTGCACCTTCAACAGACGAGGAAAAGGAGTTGTGGTCAATTCTAGATGAAACTGTTATCGGCTGGATTTATTCCACAATTTCGCGCGACCTTTTGCACCCTATAATGGAACCTGATTCTACGGCAAAGGAGGCTTGGGATCGATTGCGTGACATTTTCCAAGACAATCAAAACTCTCGTGCCGTAACTCTTGAACAAGAGTTTTCCAACACCAATATGGAGGATTTCCCTAACGTTTCGGCGTACTGTCAAACTTAGTTTTGACCTAATGAGCTTTCTTTACATAACGACTTAAGAGTCTCTCCGATCAGTTGAAAAATGTTGGAGCACTGGTGGATAACAACTGTAGGGAATATTTCAAGAATCCCACACTTGAGCCCCACTGTGATCATACACTTAAGCATGGTGGCGTCCAAAGAAAAGGAAGCTAGAGCAAAAGAGTCGCTAACAAATTTTAGGAACTTATAAACTGTTCACAGGGTGAAGGTTACACCCCTTCACGATCCATAAGATCGCTAACTCCATGGTGGTCTGGAATCATGACTGGATATTCGGGGATGAAAGTACAAATCCAACCTAAAAGAGATTGAACCAGCCCTAAAAATAGGCCTCTACTTTATTCTTCTCATATTCATGTGCGCTTTCTGACTAACATAAAATCAATAGATTAACCCTAAAACCTGTTTAATCTATGTTGGTTGAATATTAACGCACAACAAATCTATTATTGGCGATCACTTGAATTAAAATCACATTAGCCTAAACAAAATTAATAATTATCTTATTAAGCGTGATTTCAAGTACAAATTCCCTTTAAACCTGCAAGAAAGGGTTTGATCAAGCAATAACAATAATATATCAAGCAACATAATAATTATATAGACACAAGTACACAACAAATCATCATCATCATAATCTCAATCTCAACAAAGCATAATAATATTAACAAGATCCTATGCATGATACTAACAAGATTAATAACAAATCCTAGCATGTCACTGAACAATGAAGATCAAAGCTTTATCCTTAACATGATACTAACATGATAGAAGAAAATAGGAAGCAAACCTAAGCATGATACTAGAAAGCAATAAAAGCATCCTAACATGATACTAGGAATTAATATAATTCAAGCATGATTTCTATAGAAATATAACGATTAAAACAACTTACTTCGTTGCCTCGTATCTCTTTCTAATAACAAAATACACCCGTTAGTAACTTCAAGGAAAATATTAAATCAAACAATTAATTTAAATAATTGAAATAGAGATTTTGGACCAAACCCTCAGAAATTATCAACCTTTCACGTCTAGGGTGAAGGCAACTTCGAACTTGGCTAGGTGTGTCTAGAACTCGTGAATGCGGTATTGTATTTGTAAAGAGGGAAGGCTAGAAAGAGGGAGAAAGAACAAGCTATTGCTTTGAGAGAGAGAAGAGAATAGAATTAGATGATTGTTGATTATTGTTGGTGATTTGAAAACGGGGAAATACGACCCTATTTATAAGGAAAATAGGTCCCGAAACGATCAGAAAAAGATCGAATTCGATTCGGAGTAAAACTGCTCCCATCGCGGAGCGACACGGTCCATCGCGACTCGATGGCTCTGTCGTTTCACGATGGTTCACACGCTAACTCAAAGCCGTACAAAGTCCTTAATCTAATTAAATTAGACTAATTAACGTCCGTACTTATATTTTTAAAATCAGATTTAATTCTTTTAAAAACACTTGTTTGATTCCAAATAAAATTCTTTACTTTTCTAAAAGATATAATTACTAATTCTAATTCCACTAGAATTTAAGATAACCTTCTAGATTACTCTAGAAAATTAAAATCAATCCTAATGACTTTAGGAATATTAATTAATAGGCCCTCCACTTGATCATTGGGCCGTATATAAAACTCATTTCAAGCCCAATTTAGTATTTTGGCCATAACTTCCTCATTATTCATCGGAATTGGGCTTATAATATATCGTTGGAAAGCTCTTTTCGAGCCCAATCCAACTACACTATTATTGGACCCTTATCATGGATCAAACTAAACTGTACTGGACATTTTCCATAAAAATAGAGTACGAAAATAAATATTTTCGAAAACAGAAAGAAGTATTTTTATTAAAACGACCGCATCACAAGACTTTTCACATTTCACCTTGTTCAATAATCAATGACATGAAAGATATTCATCATTGGGTTTGGTTTTTGGGGAGACACAATCAGGTGTCTACAACAACCGACTTGTCCTTCAATTGGTTTCGGGTCTCACGGAACCTTATAATGTTGTTGCTACTTTGATTAGGCAGAGGAACCCTCTTCCTCAATTTTACCAAGCTCGTTCAATGCTCACATTGGAGGAGGTTGGTTTGGCAAAGCAGGCGGCTATGGCGTCAGCTATGGTGGCGAGTGCTCCACGAGAATCTTCTAATTTAGGGGGTGATTCCGGGGGTTCTCGTGGCAAAAATAAAAATCAGAAAAAAAGGGAACCGAAAGCAGTCCTGTGGTGGTCGCGGTTCAGGTGGTAGTCAGCCCTCCGGCGGTGGTCGCGGTTCAGGTGGTAGTCAGCCCTCCGGCGGTGGTCGCGGTCAGGGCTCCGGTGGTGGCTCCGGTGGTGTCCCCGATCAACAGCAGCAGCAAGCCTGGATGGCTCCCCCACCCCCCTGTGGCAGCAGTACCAGCAGTACGGGCAGTACCAACCTTGGGGTTGGAATCCTCAATGGGCAGCCCCACCTTACCCATATCCAACCCAAGGTTGGGCTCGTCCACAAGGCCCACAGAAGCAGCAGCCCGGTCTTCTTGGTCCACGACCCCAGCAAGCCTATGCAGCTTCTCAACAGTCCAATTCCTATGCTCCTACGGACATTGACTCGGCCTTGCACACCATGACATTGCAACAACCCGATCCCTCATGGTACATGGACACCGGTGCAACTTCTCACATGATTTCCTCCAACGGTAATCTCTCGTCTTATTTTAATTTGAGCAATCATCATAATGGTATTATTGTTGGTAGTGGTCATACTATTTCGATTCGTGGTTGTGGTCATACTACTTTACCTTCCCCGAACCCACCTTTGTCCCTTTCTAATGTCCTTCATGCACCCAAACTCATTAAAAATCTAATTTCCGTTCGTAAATTTACAACTGAAAATTGTGTGTCTGTTGAGTTTGATCATGGTTTTTCTGTGAAGGATTATCGGACGGGGATGCCAATAATGAGATGTGATAGCCAAGGGGACTTTTATCCTATCACTAACACTTTTTCAAGTTCTTGTCCATCAACCTTTACAGCTTTAGCATCTTCTATTTGGCATGATCGTTTGGGACATCCGGGTTCTTCTATTTTAAGGACTCTTAGTAGTAATAAAAGCATTGAATGTACTCACTCTTCTAGCTCTAGTGTTTGTCATTCTTGTGTACTCGGAAAACATGTTAAGTTGCTTTTAATGTCTTCAAATTCTACTATTTCTATGCCATTTGATATTGTTCATAGTGATCTTTGGACATCTCCGGTGTTAAGTTCATCGGGTCATCGTTATTATATGCTTGTGTTGGATGATTATTCTAAGTTTTTGTGGACTTTTCCTTTAGCCAAAAAGTCAGATGTTTTTGAAAAAATCTTAGCTTTCCAAGCATCTATATGTACCCAATTTGACGACCTATTAAAACTTTTCAATGTGATAATGGGAGAGAGTATGATAATGGACCATTTTGGGCTTTATGTGAGTCTAATGGTATGTCTTTTCGTCTTTCGTGTCCATATACATCATCACAAAATGGAAAAGCCGAGAGAAAAATTAGATCATTGAATAATATAATTCGAACTCTTCTTGCTCATGCATCTTTACCGCCATCTTTTTGGCATCATGCTTTGCAAATGGCAACTTACCTTCATAATATTCTTTCGAGTAAATTACTAGAGTACAAGTCTCCTCTCCAAGTTCTCTCTCAAAAGGAACCATCATACTCTCACTTATGTGTCTTTGGATGTTTATGTTACCCCTTAATTCCGTCAACTACCATTAACAAATTACAACCTCGATCTACACCGTGTGTTTTTTTGGGGTATCCACCGAATCATAGGGGTTACAAATGTTATGATTTATCTTCTAATAAAATCATAATTAGCCGACATGTTATGTTTGATGAAAGTGTCTTTCTTTTTGCTAATTTGCATACTCCCCCTTCCCATGCTTATAATTTCTTGGATGAGGGACTTAGCCCATATGTCGTGCACCATCTTCAATCTTCTGGGCAGCCCACACAGGCCCAAGACACTTCCCCTTCCTCTACTCACACTAGGCCGCGTCATACCCCTACTCCTAACAGCCCAGTTCGGCTCTCAAGCCCAACCTCCCTTTCTCCTTTTTCTGACGAGATGACCTATACTGGGCAGAATAGGTTTCAGCTGGACCGTGGGCCTGTTCAATCAGCCACGGCCCAGTTGAGGCCTACCCAAGCAGCATGGCCGGCTGCTAGCTCTTCCCCACAGCCCACAGCAGCTCCAAAGCCACCCATTTCACATCCACAACCACCTCCACCTAGAGTTGTCACACGGAGTAAAAATGGTATAGTCAAGTCTAATCCGAAATATAAAAATTTAAATGCTATGACTACTAATGTTACGAAATCCCCTTTACCTCGTAACCCCATTTCTGCTCTTCGTGACCCGAATTGGAAATTGGCCATGGATGATGAATTTAATGCTCTTATTAAAAATAAGACGTGGGAGTTGGTGCCCCGTCCACCTGATGTAAATGTTATTCGTTCTATGTGGATTTTTACTCATAAGGTGAAATCTAACGGTGATTTTGAGAGGCATAAAGCCCGTCTTATAGGTGATGGTAAAACACAACAGGTTGACATTGATTGTGGGGAGACTTTTATTCCGGTGGTGAAACCGGCTACCATCCGTGCTGTTCTTAGCTTAGCTTTATCTAAAGCTTGGCAAATTCATCAACTTGATGTGAAGAATGCTTTTTTGCATGGTGAGCTTAATGAGACAGTCTATATGCATCAACCCCTTGGTTTTCGTGATCGGACTCATCCTGATTATGTGTGTTTGCTCCGGAAATCTTTATATGGTACGATCTTAAACAGGCACCTAGCTTAGAGCTTGGTACAAGCGATTTGCTGATTTTGTTGCTTCTATTGGTTTTACTAATAGCAAGAGTGACAATTCACTATTTATTTATCGTGATGGCTTGAATGTGGCTTATTTGTTACTGTATGTTGATGACATAATTCTTACAGCTTCTACTGATGCACTACGGCGTTCTATTATGTCCCTTCTTAGCTCGGAATTTGCTATGAAGGACTTGGGTCCTCTTAATTACTTTCTTGGCATTGCTGTGACAAGACATAAGGGTGGATGATTTTTGTCACAATGGAAATATGCTGAGGAGATCATTGACAGGGCAGGGACGAGCTCATGTAAGTCTTCGGCCACACCAGTTAAAGCTAAGCCGAAGGTCAGTGCTTCGGGTTCCCCATTTGCATATCCCACCTTGTACCGCAGCCTTGCTGGGGCACATCAATACCTCATTTTTACGAGGACGGATATATCTTATGCCGTGCAACAGGTATGCTTACACATGCATGATCCGAAGAAGACTCATATGGCAGATCTTAAACGCATCATTCGGTATATACAAGGTACACTTGACCATGGCTTACATCTTTATTCATCATCTACTTCTTTACTCATATCATATACTGATGCTGATTGGGGTGGGTGCCCCGATACGAGACGTTCCACGTCCGGATATTGTGTATTTTTGGGTGATAATTTGATCTCTTGGTCATCTAAACGCCAAAGCACTACTCTTTCCAAGTCTAGTGCTGAGGCAGAGTATAGGGGTGTGGTCATTGTCGTCTCTAAGTCTTGTTGACTTCGTAATTTGTTATTAGAGCTCCATTGTCCGATTAAGAAGGCAACATTGGTCTATTGTGACAATGTGAGTGCTATTTACCTTTCGGGTAATCCGGCACAACATCAGCGTACCAAGCATATTGAGACGGACATACTTTTTGTCCGTGAGAAGGTGGCTAGGGGCGAAGTCCGAGTTCTCCATGTTCCATCTAGGCACCAAATTGCGGATATTTTTACGAAAGGACTACCACGAGTGCTATTTGAAGATTTTCGGGATAGTCTAAGCGTCCGTCCACCTCCCGCTTTGACCAAGGGGGTGTATTAGAATATATTGTTAGATGTATAGTTTAGCCTTATACTTAGCCCTTAATTGTAGCTAATCAGTTTAGCATTCTTAGCCTAACTTTATGCTTCTAATTGTGTATATAAGTCAAGCTTAACTAATGAAATATTCACGGAATTGAATTCCTTCAAAAACAATTCACAAAATGAGACACCAGTACACCACATATATGGGAACATTATTCTATCCGGCTAACTTGTAGATACTTTTAAGAGACATTTAGATGTTTGGTTAATAACTTTGTATCGATTTACTATGAAATTCAACCTTGAAATTTAGTATACTGATTGATTTTGATCTAAGAATGAAACTTATCCCCGGCCCTTACTAGTATATTTGGCTTAGCCTTTCGGTATTAGAAAGAAGCAGCCATCTCGAAGCTTTCAAACACAATCAACTTGTGATGCTTCAACCTTTACCACACAGCCACACTAGATCAGGTTAGGAGTAACTGCTTGTTGACGACTTTTCAATCCCGACGAAAGACAAGGAAATTGTAGTTGAACCTTTCCTAAGAGTTTATCTAATCGTCGCCTTAGAAAAGGATTGTGTATGCATAAGTTATTAATCTATTCTGGTGTAAATCTTTCTATTACAACGACTACTTTACTAAATTGCCACACTTAATTTTTTGCTCAAATGTCATAAACAACAAAGAAGTTACGGAGTATCTATCATCAAATAGAGGAACAAGCAAGAGGTTGAAAGTGCATGTCTTTCTAGAGGTTGAAAGTGCATGTCTTTCTTTCAGAAAAGATGCCACTTTTTCCTCCAGCAGCCCAAACAGAAAGATTAACAAACATCATTCATTTTGGGCTTATTAATTGAAAAAAGCTCTTTACTTTTTTTATTTTTATTTTATTTTTTTATATTTTTTTTTGGGGTAAGATGGTCCAGTAGCAAGGGAAAATCTTTCTCGAGAATCTAATACTGTCCAGACCTGCAATCAAACATCGTAATATTTCAAACATCACAACAATTTAAGTTTCGCAGGAGGCAAATCTTTGAAGTGCCTAATCAAATCGTCTAAAGGATGGCATTAACCAACAGAAGATGGAGTGACCAGGGAGGCAGATAATTATATACTCGTAATAGTAAACGATACTGATCACGCGCTAAAAACAGCCTACAACCTGTTTCTGCAGTATCCTTGCAAAGTTGTCCAACCATTGTGTTAGTATAATAGGAAAAACATAGAAAAACTGATGAAGACTGGAAAGCATGACTAATCATTAGAATGAGCTAATTATCCAAGTTTGTCCTTCCACATAGTATAATTGCATCGGTTTTGATTACTTCTAGGAACATTGGATGCAGGCGCCACACTGTCTACTAGAACATTGCCCTCACAGTCTATCATATAAGATATGTCTAAGCCTTCCAAATTAAGATGATAAACAATAAGGCTAGGATCACATATTTTGCTTACAGGATTGGAGGTTTCCTCACCTTCACAGTCTTCTACATTAGGAGAAATTTCAGCTGGTTCTACATTTCCTACTGTCGATATGGATTTATGAGGTCGGTGTCTCTGTGATGATGATCGTATGTCCCATGAAAGAACCTGCTCAATCAATTTCTTCATCTCACTGGGTGATGAATACAAACTGCTTCTCTTCTGAAAATAGATTAGAAAAAGTCAATTACATTGGAAAACTATGACACTCAAGATCATGCAGACAAGAACATTACAATTCTGGCATTGACAAGCACTCTTATCTATAACTGGAGTAAATCACTCAGTTTCCGAAAAGGCAAAAAATTGTCAACACTCAGTTTCCGTTGGGCCTACAGCATTGCCAAAATAAAGGCAGGCACATTCTAATCCCAATAAACATGGGGTACCTAAGAGTAATTTTGGAGATAATCTTCAGCATTCTAATACTCGTAGTAATTTTGGGGATGATCTAATCCATTGTGTGAGTTCATAAATGGAGAAACCCCAGGAATATTTAAAATAATCAGCATCTTTTATATTAAATACTTGTAATCAACTAAGCTTTTCTCATAATGCAAGAAGCTTTTCTTATCTTTAAGGACTATAAAGCTGACAAGGTTACCAGCATAGAAATAGTATTTTTGTAGAGATGACGGATATACATACCACTGATTCCCAACAATCTGCAAGAGCAGAGTGGAAGCTCTCAGAGAAAATAACAGAAGCTACAGCTAATAAGCTGTCTTCCTGCAAGAACAAGAAGAGAATTAGGATGGTTCTAATCAAATCATAGACACATATAATATGAAAATGGGAAGACACACAAACAAAATAAATTCATATGTTCAGTACGCCTGATATCTCAAAGTCATATCAGAGATTACAGTCAGAGAAAAGTTGCTTACACTAATACAGTCAAGGATCTTATAGATACAGTCAGAGAAAAGCACATTTAATTTAAAACAGGGAGAGCAAGTGACAGCAAACTTGGAAAAAGATTATAACATTCATCCAGCTAATTACTAGCATGCAAAATTCAATTGCCATATTGGTGCACCAATATTTACTCTCTAGCACACTTATAATTAGAAGAATGACTTAGGACATAAAAGGAACCAATAAGGGACTAGTAAAGGGGGTGGCGGCCTTTCTATTTAAACCAGAAATTTTTCTGGAGTCAAGAATCTCATATCTTGCATGCCAGCCATGTGTAGCTTGAACTCATGAACAGTCAACAAGCATAACAATTAGCATGGAGGAGCAGGAATGACTGAATGAGACTTGAGAGATAAAAGCAATGATCTCATTTTCAGGGGCACCAGGAGAAGAGAGATTGTCAGAGCTGTCAGTTTATCTAATATGATAATACCTCAATTCCTAAAAACTCCTTCCAGACTAATCAGCCTATAAGGTAACTATCCTCACTTAGGCCTAAAGATAAAATCCAACTGTGACTAAGGACAGAAATATTATCTTTCAAGATTTACGCTTTGTTTGGATAGGAAACAAGGAAGGAAAGGAAGGGGATGGATAGAAGAGGAAGGGAAGAGAGAAGAAAGGGAGGGGAAGGTGAGCTCCATTTTCCCTCCAAATCTCTCCAAATTTGGAGGGATTATGCTTATTAAAGAGAGAGGGAAAATGGATCCCTCCCTCTCCTTTCCCTTCCTTCCCCCAATCCTTTACCCAAACAAGAGAGTTTGCCCCCCTCCCTTTCTCTTCCTTTCTTTTCCTTCCATTTCTTTCTATCCAAACAAGGTGTTAGCCTTGAAACCAAACAAAGAACAAAAGCAGGACCAGATGATCATAAAATTTCTAATTCCTCTCTGAGAGTCAAGAAGATTAACATTTTCAAACATATGTAAGTAAACCATCAGAGAAAATTTACCTTAACCCATTCTGGCACCATTGAATCGTGGATGCTGTCACAGTATGGAAGATAAGGCTTCACATCCAGTACTGGCTGTCACAATTTTACATAAACTTAATTGCCACACTTAAAGCCACCAAAAACTTTAACCAGCACCTCAGGCCCTCAGCCCTAGCAGAAAATGCAAGGAATGAAGCACTTACTGTTCCATCTACCAAATCCACACCAGAAAGTAAAATCATATGTCCTTGAAAAGCCTCGATCTGGAGAATGAAAACAATTGCTACCTAAGTTAGCATGTGCTACTCAGTTCAATTACTTGCCCATAACTTGCAGAAATGAATCATATTAAGGCCAAAGGACTTAAAGATTTAACCTATCCTTCTCACTACACTAAGATTATCATGTTTGTTGCCTTGCTTAATGTTTCTAGAACATTTAGAAATTTCTTGGACCTAGCAAGGGATGCAGAATAGGAAATAAAATAAAATTAAATAGAGACTATGTAATATTTTCCTCGGAGAAGATACAATTCTTCAAATTTCCTTCACAATGTCTTTGACACCTCTTTGGCTAATGACAATTATATTCTTAAAATAGTTTTCAAACAATCTCTGTATGTTTTATTTCCTAACATTTTTGTAAGGTATTCTCTTTGAACAATATTCAAACATCTATCCTAAATGTTCCTCTCGAACAAAAAGAGCTACTTCACAAAGGGAGAATACTTGCCTTAGCAACAGTTAGACCAATTGGACTGGGACGATGGGGGGTTCTTGTTGCATATACTCCTTTTTTGCCTCCTTTTAATCGTGGCACCCTCACCTAATCGTTCATATAACAATTGTTAGGAGGGAGGGGGGGAGAGAAGACATAACTAACGTGGTACCAGTAATAAATATAGTGCGAACCTTGGCTTTGATCTTTGATCTGGAAGGCTCTAACCATAACTTATCCAAATCAGTATTTAAGTGGAACACATATATAATCCAAATATGAGAATACTCTTCAAGACCTTCCAAAGATGCCGGAGGAACCCTCATTGGGTCAAACATCAAACATGCTCGAGCAAGTGGCACCAGCAAAGGTTGTCTAGGCGTACCATTCCTACAGTAATTATAATTGGTAATGTTATATAAATTAAAGGTAAACTAGAAACATATCTCACGATTTCACTATACCAGTACACCCTAAAAGATCATTTGAGTTTTGCCGATACTTGATCACCAAATCCTACACATAACTCATACTTGCAACTTAATAGTTTCTACAGCAGTTATTACAAGCAAATAATTAGGCAAGCCTGGTTACATTATCCCTTATCATTTGCGCTCTTCCAATATTTAGTTTTTAGCCATAAGCAAGTTGAATATTAAATTTTACTTTACACCTATCAACTCCTCAAAATTGCTTCAAGTTCTGGCCCAAAAAATCATTAAGTACCTGGTTGAGAAGCAAGATTGGACCATACCAATCGGAATCATGGGATAAGATGTTGGATCCATATTATCTGTCTTCTGTTGCAGAAATGCCTTCCTCAATTCCTAGAGATATATCCAATGAAACATCAGGGACCTCACGAATCAATAAAAACAAAAGAAATCGTCAACATTCTATGCAACAACCATCATACAACAATGTCATATTATAAAGCAAATTTCAATGACACAAGCCAACACTTCTAATCACTACACTTCAAAAACATATGCTAATGATTTCTGAATATAAGAAACATTATCTAAATGACTCGGTGTTCTTCAGCGAGGATTCAACTCAAGAATGAAAAGGGCCATATCATACAAATTGGTTTGCCCTCTTCCATTAGACTATTTACATTACACCCCAACGAATTGAACAACTGTATCATTGGAGTCATCATTGTACATAAAATCAGTTCATTCAGTAGTTTCCTTCTCTTATTTTACATTCACGAATGGTTTCATTCATTTGATCCACAAAAGAATGAAACAAGAGCAATGGAAACCAAACCCATTCCACAACTTCACTTATAAAACTACAAAAAAGAAAAACCATCCAATAGCATTCAAATGGGTAGCTGCAAATGAACTTCTCAGACAGTCAGACCCTATATCTCAGATCAAAAATGTGGGGTTCGGATTCGGGTTCCGGTTCGGTCTCGTACGCAATCATAAACAACATCATTCAAAGTTTTCAAACCCATCAATACATTCATAATAATTGGAATAATCAATCAAAACCTCAAAAAGACAAGAAATTTATAATCAAAATATCTGAAACTTCAATGTAAGATCAACCTGTTGAGCTCTAATTCGGCCTTGTCGTTCAGCAGCACATTTATCAACAGAAGATTGAAGAGATGCCTCCAATTCTTTAACATTTGATTCCATGGCTCTCCATTTTTTTCCCAGTATATAATAAGCTGCTCCATATGAAAACAAATACATATAAGAAGACATTAAAGATGCAATCTTGAAAGAGAGTAAGATAGAGAAGCACCAGTAATGGCTGCAACAGAGAAAGTTAAGGTGAAGGTGGTGGGTAGCCATTGTGATGTTGCTGTGGAGTCGCCCATGAACTTAAGAAAAGGGGGTTCAGGGTTTTGCGCAAAGAGAATAGTTATGTACTTATGTTATATGGCCATATGTGTTAGAGAACCTCAACACTCATGCCTTTTTTGTTCCAATATTTGCGGATTTGGTACTTGGGATTTTGGAATTAGAGAGAACTAGAAAAGGGTAAGAGAATCTTTACCTCTGATTATCCTTACTTGTAGGATTCGAATCTTAGACTTCTAGGATCTGAGGTAAGAGTCTTATTAAGTGAGTCAATACTTTGTTGGTATAGAATTGTCAATTAAAAATTAACAATTTGATTACAAGAAAATACAAGTTTAAAACTGATAAACAACAAGGGGTATATATGTAAATTATAGCCAACTTTAGTTAACTGCTATTTTCTCTCTTCCCTTAGCTTTCTCTCTTCTCCTTCAACCTTCAATTTCAACAGTGAAATTAACACCTTTTTACTACGACATTGAATAAGCCGAAATCAATGGAGGAAGAAAAGCTTTCCTACGTTTTAGGATTAACCATGTCCTTTATTTTCACTTTGTTATTCGAGTTTTGCCGCGCGGGAATGGTGATATTAAGTCAATGTTAAGTCAAAATCAATGGTTAAGCTAATTGATGTGATACATACTAAGATGGAAATTCCTTATTCCTAGTTGAAAGCAAGAACTTTTTGTAACAACAAATTCTATTTGTTACTAACAAAGTCATGCAATACTAAAATGCTGATTATTTGGTACAAAAGTAAACCTTACATGGTACCAAATGACATACTCCAAAAAATTCTGTTGATATTAACAAAGCTGATATATTGTTCAAAAAAAAAAAGTTGTATAGGGTACTAAAAGTAAGTGGTGCTAAACTTAAACTTAAATACTATGTTGTATCAAAATGAGTGAAAAGTGTACATTTACCAAGTTGACTTTTGATAAAGTTTATAAAATCATCACAATTAAAAATTGAGCCGTCTGTATAGACGAGAAGTATTGTAAATCATAGATTTAACCTGAATTTCAATCAAAAATAAAGAGACAAATGATATCGAGATAGTCAAACATTTAAATCCATGCCTTCTTATCAGTTCATAGTTCATAGTTCAAATGTTCAATGAAAGTCCAAGGTAGTAGGAGATTGGAAAGTTCACCCTTACTAATCAATTTCAAAAAGAAAAAAAAAAAAAAAAAAAAAAAAAAAAAAAAAAAAGGATAGAACGATAAACAAAAGTGCAAAACACATCTTGGTTTACAGTAAACTAATTAGAAGTTATACTTCGTAACTGATTAATTTAATTTAATTAAGCAGCACACGACAAACCAATTAAAACTATGCATCAAACATAAACAAATGAATCAAAAATTCAACTCTTTATCCAATTACTCCTCCTTACAATTCAGAAATTGGAGTACACCTGAAGTCACAGAATTGAAGGTAAGAGAATGTTCTGCTATTTCCAAGATTCAATTTTTGTTTTAAACACATCAATTTATAGCTCTTTCGATAATGTGGGTTAAAGTTAATTAATTGTTAGCACATACAATATATCTGATCATCTGATATATATGTGTATTCCCTTTTGATTTTAATGCAGATTTATCACATAAAAAAGAATGTTGAAATCAGTTCAATTTCTACTTCCATACATTTTGTTTTCTTTTTACTTCTTTGAGGTTGATGTTGATTCTATCAATGCCCATTTATATTTGCATTCCAATTTTAGCAGGTGGGTATTTTTGGTTTCAATTATTTCAGCATTTATTTTTGGTTTTCTAGGGTTTAGGGTTTATGGGAATTGACTGTTTTGAATTAAAATGTGATTGATTAAAATTTTGGTAAGTGGGTTTATGATTAGCTCATCATATATGCACTAATTAGTAGTAATTATAGCAGGGGAGAAGCTGAAGCAGTGAGAAACGATACCATGTTAACAATTTTGAAAGAGGAGTTCACATTTCCTGTCGATTCGCCCCTGTTTAAAAACTGTCATGCTTCTACCATTGTTGAGGTGACTAATTTAGATGAATTCATGATTTGTTTACTTGGCATTGTTGTAGTGTATGTAGCTGAAGATTAGAGTTTTGTAGGTTGAGAAGGATCATTTTTTGGTTGCTTATTTTGGGGGAACTGAGGAAGGCGCACCGGATGTTAAGATATGGTTGCAAAGATATAAGGTAGTATCATTGTAGTCAGCAATGTGAACTCATACTTTGTGAATTTGTTTCAATTTATTTTGCGTAGGGCATAAGTTTGATTGCTGCGAGCAATTTAATTTGTTGTATGTAGGATGGCTCTTGGAGCTCACCTACTGTTGCCGATGAAGAACCTTTGGTTCCAATGTGGAATCCTGTACTTTTTAAGGCATGTGATCAGCTGCTTCTGTTTTATAGGGTTGGTCAAGGCGTTCAGAAGTAAATTCTATTTCTTTGCTCTTGACCTGTTGTTGGATCCTTATTGTTCTTGCTTGGAATGAAAATGTTAGAACTTCTTTGATTCATGGAAAACTTAAGTGAATTAAGTCTATCTTAACCCAAGTAATTTAGTAGAATGTTTGAAGAAAACTTAATGTAACTAGTGTTTATTGAATAAAAATATATATATTCTATCATTTTTAACTTAAATGTCTTGCTAAGCTGTAAGTTCTGGTATGTACAGAGCAGTCGGTAATTTTTGAATCAATTTGTTCATGTATTTTGGTGTTCTGACAGCCTTAAGCTTGGTTATTCTCAATAATGTGATGGATGAGTTGAAAATATCGACAATGCTGCAATGAAGTAGCTGTTTCTCTGTGTTTAGCTCTTGAGCTGGAATGTTTTTCCATCAAACAGCCTAAATGTTTTCTTTGCTACACGCACACACATTAAACTTTCCATCAAACAGCCTAAATGTTTTCTTTGCTACACACACACACATCAAATATTGTTTTCTCACTTTTCTGTGTTTCAAAATCAAATTTGTTTTCAAATGTTCAGTTACTCTTTCCTCTCCTATAATTATTTTGAAGTAGTAGATCAGAGTTCTCAGAATCTTATTTGCTTTTATATCCTTGCTTTATTCACTTCTAAGTGAAAAACTTATAGCTCAAAAGAGTAATAGGCTAGATCATTCCTAGAGGATAGTTAACATACCTGAATACAACCAGCTTAACCAAAAAACATTGAAATAATTCGAAATTTATCGTTGATCCTTTTACGCATAGAGTTGAAGTAAAATTCCTGCAAGCTGTTCCTATAGATTATTTCTATCCTAATGTTATTTTGAAAGATTTTACTTAAGACTCATCTCTAAACAGGCTATATAATAAGACCGGGGTATGCACCCCCATTCCCTTTACAAATCTACTTAAGTCTCATACTCACATTGACTCATTGTACGCCTATCTTGTGCAAGGCTTGCTTACGTATTTCATTTGACATAGATTGTCATTTTTCTAAACGTCTTTTGTATAGATAAGTGAGTGTCATAACTTCTGATAGAAGACACAAATTTTCATTACTACTGCATAGTCTTTAACAGTTTAACCCAGCGCTTTTGGCTTCCTTTAGCAGTTAAGCTAACTTCGATAGCTACAGCTCTTTCTGACCAAGGATTGTTCCCTTGACATATTTTTTTTGTTGGCTTCTTAAATAATAATGGAGGATCCAGCATGAGTACTAAATTACCTAATCTAAGAGTCTGCTGGTGGGAAGCGTCTATCACGTGTTATCTGGCTTTCTGCACTGTGAATAATAATGTTGAGTACTTTAATGTTAATGGAGTCAAGGACTGTAGAAATCAGCTGGATAATTGCTTATTGTAATTGTTTACTTGTTCTCATTGTTTGGTCAATGAACTTCAGTTGGACTGGATGCATGATGCGTTCATTTGATGGAGGTTATACTTGGACAAATAGAGAACAACTTCCTCCTGGTGTATTAGGACCTATAAAAAATAAGGTTCAGAACTTCAGAGTGCCCTTATATTTTTCACCTTTTCTATTTTGTAATCATTAGTTTGCCAATCATACATTCACACTCAAATATTGTGTTTTGTTCCTGTTCAGCCTATTCTGTTGGACAATGGGCAGATGATCTGTGGGTCTTCTGTTGAAAGCTGGAACTCTTGGGGGGCTTGGGTGGAGGTATGGCATTCTAAAATCATAAAAATTTGATCGTCCTTGCTCTGCTTTGAATTTGACTCCTTTTTCCCTTTTTCTAGGTAACATCAGATTTAGGTAAAACTTGGAGAAAAAATGGACCAATATACATCCCTGGTGAAGGTCTGAGTGTGATTCAACCCGTACCTTACCAGACAGCAAATGGGAGTTTACGGGTCCTTCTTAGGTCTGCTATTGATAGAGTTTGTATGTCTGAATCCTTAGATGGTGGTCACACCTGGAGCTACGCGCAGCCGACTGCACTCCCAAATCCTAATTCAGGTTTTTTGCCAGGACACATTTCAAGTAGTGATTCTTATTAAATCTTTTAGCAGAAATTTATGTGGACAAAGTGAATTAATGTCGTTATTTCAATCTAATGTATACTTGAGTGACAAAGCTATACTTGCAAGGGCAGAAAGCCTGCAACTGCTCAACCCTTGATTAAAAATATATACTCCCTCCGTCCCCAAAAGAACGATCCTTTTGGGTTGATTTCGCAGGTATTAAGAAAGTTAAATAAAAAGAAGTAAAAGTATATTGGAAAGATAAATTTACATGAGGTTTGTAAAAAAGTAGAGAGAGAAAATATTAAAAGTACATGAAAAAATAAAATTTTATATGGGGAAGCTATTTTTACACAAATATTGTTGTAAATTGGTGGGTATTTTAGTGCAAATGGGTCAATCATTTCGGGACTAAAAGTAGGCCAAAAGTGTCGAACTTTTGGGGACGGAAGGAGTACTAACTTACTAAGATTACACCTTGCATTAAGTAGTAGAAGATGTTAAGTTTGGTTGTACACATCAAACTATATATATACATCTTAACTTGATTTCTATCTATTTTTGCACTTGTGAATTGTAACTTCTTTGGCCAGATTAAGGAAAACAAATAAAATTCCCCAACTCTTTAGTTAAGAATTTTTGGGTTTACAGTCCACTAACTTAAACCAGATTGTTATTTACTAGGAATTGATGGGGTGAAGTTGAAGGATGGTCGTCTTGTGCTTGCTTACAACATTGAAACACGGGGATTACTCAAGGTTGCTGTGTCGTGTGATGATGGTGACTCATGGATTGATGCTTTGACACTAGAGGATACTTCAGACATGGAGTTCTCTTATCCTGCTGTCATCCAGGCCAGTGATGGATCAGTGCACATCACTTACACTTACAAAAGGGAACAAATTAAGGTGCATTCAACTTTCTCCCCACCCCCTCTATAACTTCTAGCTAATTAACTATTGTGCTCAATATCTAATAAAAACTGTCATAATGTTGGGTTTACAGTGATTGATTGATGTGTATCTAATATGGGATTTAGGCTTTGATTGATTGATTGCTCAATATCTAATAAAAACTGTCATAATGTTGGGTTTACAGTGATTGATTGATGTGTATCTAATATGGGATTGAGGCATTCATTAATTGATTGATTGATTGCTCAATATCTAATAATAACTGTCATAATTTTTGAGAACTGTCACCTTCAAGTTTTGACTATAACAATTTGTTCTTGACTTCCTCATCAATCAAACATCCGATCTATCCTTTTAGAAGTGTTGCATTCATTCTTGTTTGTCAGATGCCTGATTAAAAATTGCAATAACAATGTGAAATTTATCACACATTGTACAGTAGATAGTGTGAAGTCTCTTGATTGGGCATTTAGCTAAACCTTTGTCTTGCTTTTGGTCCAGCATGTTGTACTACAGCTCAATTGACGCGGTGAACCTTAAATTCCGTGGCAAGCCTGCTGAGGTATGAATAGTGTTTGCTTGATAGATCTGATATTTTTGCTTCTCAGGTTCTAATGTTTGTAACTGCAGCTTGTGTGTGTGTGTGTGTGTGTGTGTGTGTGTGTGTGTGTGTGTGTGTGTGTGTGTTTTCTCTGGCATTTCATATCCAAATGTGTAATTTGTTGAGATCGAGTGACATCTTCTTCTGTTAAGAAACTATTCTTTTTCTTGACAGCTGACGCTCAGTGCGTGCTTGTAGACTTCTCCCTCTACTCGGACTGCTGGATTGTTGCTGATTTTAAGCTGTGTTGCATTGACACACAAATGGACATAGATACTAGCAGGAATTCAATAATAATGTGTAATAAACTAACTATTCAGAAATAAACTGGTTACGTATTATTTATGCTTCTATACATCCTACATCGGCTATGTGTATTGGTGTTTGAGTATGTTACTTGTGACATTAATGTTTGGTTTTAAGGTCTTCATGATCTGATTATATGCCTAAGCTGTAGCAGCAGTGTAACGCTCTAGCGTGTATCACGCCAGTGGATTGTCACTCACTGAACGAGTAGACACGTGTGTACTCTAGGTTGTAAGTTAAGTTTGAAGTCGCAATTATTGTAGCTGTGTCAAGGTTTTGTTAAGGCCTTAAGGGCCTCCCAGTATATACAGCCAATTAAGTACTCAATTCCCCGACTCTTCGAGGATGTTGAAGTGGCCTGAGGCAAACAACCCGTGCACGTAAGATATTATCTGAAAATAATGTTTGAGGTTGACATCTGAAATTTGAAGTAATAAACGAAATAACAGGCTTGTACATTGAATTAGGATAATTTGGTCTTTTTGTTGGTCCGAAATCCGAATGAGCTACAAGGGCAAGTTGAGAGATTTGAACTTATGATGTACTTCGTATGAAGTATCACATACAAGTCCTCTATTTTAACCATTAGACTAAGATCTCATTGTTATATTTTGATCCTTAAATAACAGTGTTAAGTAGTTAACTATTAGAAATAGGAAAAAAAAAATTAACATAAATAATCTCAACTTTGTTTGTCGTTCTCATTTTGATCCTTACTTTTATTTTAATAATAACTCGGTTCAATCCTAATGATTTATGTCACATTTTCAAATTAGTCTGAGGAGGACTATAACTCTTACGGTCTCACCTAACATGATCCATCACGTGGCATCACTTGTTCCATTGTTTTGTTTCAAAGGAAGTATATATTGTAGTGGGTAGAGTAAGAACTATGAAGCTCATCTCTTTATCTAACAAATTTTCATGGCTTCCGGTGGCAATCAAGGGAAATTTGAAGCTAAGGTGATATGTCATCACAAATGTTGATGCTAGATTGAGGGTTGTCGACAACTCGATAATGGTGGAGCGTATACAGGGAAGAGGTTCTACGCAATTAGAAAGTTCCCAGTAAGTGTTATTGTTAAAGTTCCTAGCATATTGCTGTCATTTTAGTTAACCATATTCTGGTTGAATGTAATGTTACACAGTTTGTGCTTTTTTTTTTTTTGGTGTTCACACAGTTTGTGCTTTGAGAATATGACATACTGAGTTAAATAAATGTACGGGTTAAAATGAGGACAAAAGAAATTGGGATTATTTATGTTTAGATATATACTATGTAACACAACTCTATAACATTTTAAGAGAAGTTACCTTACCCGTAAATAACATTAACCCAATGGCTAATATTCGGGTTTACTCCGTTCACAAATTTCTGAATTATATAAATCAACTACAAATAGATAGAAATTAAAAATTTGTAAGTTAAACAAAGAGTAAAGCTTAAGAATTTGGAATTTCAAAGTTTATTGATGGTTCTTGAAGTTTAGATACCATACTCAATACCTTTTGCTATATAAAAAAGATTCTATTTTGTGATAAAATTGCTGCAATTTATGCCACTAAATTACTATAATTAATTAGCTAATCTGCAATTGTTTTGTGATTAGCAACATGCTATAAGAGTATTATATTACAAATTGTTACCACACATATAAATAAACTAAGAGATGGAGGCTTTTTATAATGAAATTTGGCCTGACTAATCACAAAGTCAATGATAATTGCCATGTTTACACATTTAATACACTCCATTTGCCAAATAAATGAAGAACTTTTAGATCAAGTTAGAAGAACAGCTTGTCTTAGCTTCTTTTATCATTTACACCTAGATTACTGCATTATTAAGGTTATGATGAACTAATGGCTGTTCTTTTGTGTGTCCATTCGAGTCGTTTTGATGATTGCATGTTCATTTTCTGATATAATTCAGCTATTGCAGTCTTGCAGGTATTTGGTCTGAACTTACATACAGTATGAAGTTCATTAAGCTTTGGGATGGTAAAAAGAGTTGCATCTGCACTGTCGTATTACTTATCCTTTTCTTTCTTTTGATTGAGGGAGGCAAAACAGAATCTTCCATGTTAAAGGTGGTGCAAGAGGAGTTCACATTTGATGAAGTTTCGCGCTCTTTCAACATGTGCCATGCTTCTACAATCGTCGAGGTAATTGTGAAAAATAACTGTGTAGTGTAACTTGCTCATTCTTCATCTCTGCAAGATTTATACATGTTTATTAGCTTTTGTAGGTTGAAAAGGGTCATTTTTTGGTTGCTTATTTTGGAGGCTCCGGTGAGGGTGCACCTGATGTTAAAATTTATACACAAAGATATAAGGTAAGTGTGTGTAATAATACAGTCCAATGAATTTATGCATTGAAAAGAATCATGTACTTAATTCATTTGAACTACATAGTATTGTAGTTACATAAAATGAGATGTAGGTGAATGTTTTCGTGCAGGATGGTTCATGGAGCTCTCCTATCGCTATCGAACAAGAATCTGAAGCTTCAGTCTGGAGTCCTGTGTTGGTTAAAGCTAATGATGAGTTGCTCCTGTTTTTTAGAGTTGGTCCAACCTTTCAAACGTTCGTAATTTGTTCTGTTCTGTTGTACATTCTGAAATTTAGCGCGATACTCCATATATCTTTGCACCCTCCCCCCTCCCTAGGAGACCAAAAGACAATTAAAATGAACTCAGACATACCAATCATCAATAGAATGACAGCTTAATTATTATTTTTTCAGCTAATAACAAACAATATGACATATGAAAGTTTAGTTATAACTTTGTGAATATATTAGTACGGAGTATTAACAGTTTGTGCTCGTGCAGTTGGACCGGTGCTATGAGACGTTCAGTTGATGGAGGAGTCACTTGGTCATCGCGAGAACAGCTCCCTGCTGGTATAATTGGACCTGTCAAAGTTAAGGTTAGGATCATATTATGATTAATTCTTACTATTAATTCATCTTCCTAATTTCATTAATGCTACGTTATAATTGTGTAATTTGAATTTGCAATGCAAGATTCTTAATGTACATGTACTTTTGTTTCTTCATACATATTCAGCCTCTTTTAATGGAAAATGGAGAATTGATATGTGGATCCTCTGTGCAAACATGGAATGCTTGGGCATCTTGGGTGGAGGTAATTACGTTCATGGATCAAATATTGTTTACTTCGTGAAGTTTTTGAGACGGTATTCTAAAGACATGGGATCGAATTTTGTTTATAAACATAACTTCGTGATTTTCTTATATACACCAATGAACTTACATTATGGTTTGTCTTTGAGACGAGTCTTTTTTATTGAATACGTTATGGCTTTAATACGCACTTTTAGATGACCCCGGATTTGGGAAGAACATGGAAGAAATATGGACCCATAGTGGTTCCAAATCATAATATGAGTGTGCTTCAACCAGTACCTTATCTCACAAAGAAGGGACATATTCGCATTCTTATGAAATCACACTCGAGCATTGGTAGAGTTTGCCTAGCTGAATCTCGAGATGGCGGTCGCACTTGGAGCGATGCTGTGCCTACTCAACTCCCAGATCCTAATTCAGGTACTAGTGTACTGGCTAAGGACTTTACTATTAGTCTATTAGCACACTTAGCAAAATTGATTCGTATTCAATTTTGAGATTGAATTTTGACTCTCAGTCTTAAATTGAGTGGTACAGTTTGTCTAACGTGTGTCTATGGGCACATGCTAACCTCTACGAACGCCATATAATTTCTGTTCGACAATTTTGCTGCCAAATTACAAAAAATGGTCTATATATCTTGGGATAGTTTCTTACTGACTTGATTTACTTCCATGATCAGCAATCGATGCAATCAAGTTACGTGATGGGCGTCTAGTGATCGTTTACAACACAACTTCGAGGGGAATTCTCAAGGTTGCCATCTCTTGCGATGATGGCGATTCATGGCTTGAAGTTTTGACACTCGAAGACACTCAAGGAATGGAATTCTCATACCCAGCCATTATTCAAGACAACAATGGATTAATTCACATTACGTACACTTCCAAGAGGACACAAATTAAGGTAATTTTTGCTTTTCATTTAGTTAATTTTGTCAATCAATTTATACAATTTAATTTCTATTGATAAAAGGATAAATTAAGGTGATTTTTCTTGTTCATTTTGAAAGTCAATGCTAATATTACACTTATTTATCATAACCTCTTTTCTCCTTGCAGCATGTTGTTCTTCAGCCTTGAGGGCCCTCGACACTTGTATTGTGATGACTGATGAGGATAAAAAGCATAATTTATTATGCACAAAATATATGTTATATTCTTGTTTAATTATGTAACAATTATTTGTATATAGATCTAGGTATTTGATAATCAAGTACATTTTATATACAAAAGTGTTTGACTTTAATGATGGATCTCACATGAATACATGATATCTAATATTTGATGATCGATGATCGATAATTACTAATAATTGGTACCATGTCGAGATCTAAGTAAGTTATTACATGATTAAGGTGAATACATAAATCTGAATATTAAATCAGTCTTTTATATTGTGTTTGGTCATCTACCTTAGTTTGAGCCTAAAGGTAGAAATTGTTTATGATTCATAATAATTGTAGCACTTAATAATTGACACAAATTTTAACAAAAATAGAAAGAAAAAGTAATTCGATTGTTTGATTGTGTAGATTAAGAATTAAATGAAAAGAAAATGAGTAGTTGAACTTTGTTTTTAGGTGCCATCCCCCAAAAAGTTGGCATTTGAAAGTTGTTTGTTGCATTTAACTTTCATTAATCCTAGTTTCTTTTTTTGATTGCATGAACAATAACTAATAGACACCATAATACATGTGAATATGTGATAATGTACCTATTTCATGTTCGTTTAATTGCGATGTGGAAATCCAAATTTATTTTAGGAAGAGATTATAGATTAAAAAAAATGACTCGTGTAATGAAACGAAAGATGGAGAGGAAAATTAGCCACTTAATAAAAATGTTGCAGAATGTTGTGATTAAAGAACGAGAAAAATATATTGTCGGTTTGAGAATTTATGTGCATGTAGCTTAATAATTTATGGCTTTTATATTTAATTTGATAAGCTTAAACTTCTTTAAGCATGGTTCATGGAGCTCTCCCGTTTATCTACAACAACTAGTTTTGATAGATACCATGTTAAATGATCAAATCAACAAAAAACTTAAGCTAATGGTTGAGAATTGAGATATAGGAATATATAGCCCATTTATGGCCTTAGTAGTTGTACTAATTTAGGGTTTTAGACAAGTCTTATTAGCTGAATTTATTTGAGTTCATTAGTTCCTATCCTTCTTAATCATGGATAGTGTGTGAAATTGTACTTTGATGGGCTTTACCCCAAGAAGTGGCCCAGTACAGTAAGACTGTAATTTGAGGCTTTTGTTCGTTTTTTGTTTGGGCTTAAATTTTGAGTACAGTACTTTTAGGATTTTTCTTCCCCTTTCTATTCTTTTTTTTTTTTTTTTTTTTTTTTTTAAGGGCGTTTTAAGTTTTTACAAGATGGGTAGTGTTTTTGAAAGAAGAAATAAGTAAAAATTTCCTTTTATATTTCCAACATTTTCTAAAAATTTGTAACAAATTGGATATTATACTTTTTAATTTTTACGTTTTGACAATTTTTTTCTTGTGGAAAGATTTCAAGTGTGATTTAAAAGTATGGAAGGAATTATTTATTAATGTACAACTTTGGTTATTTATATTTAATTATCAATTAGCATCTCATTTTATCTTGAATACTTTTGTTTTAAAAAAAATACTCCAATTTCTTGATTAATAAATTATAACATTGATCAATAAACTGATTAGTTGATAGGAAGTACATATTTTATCTTAATACATTGAAGTCAGCAAAATTACATGAAATCATATGTCGAACATAGTGTAACACTTTTTACAAAAATAGAGGGAATAAATAAGATATATGATCGATAAATTGAGACACTCATTAAAAAAATATATAAAAATGAACAAAGGAATTTCGCTTTTTACAATCTAGTTTTAAACACTATCTAAACTTAGAAAATTTTTATTTTTTTTTTCCAATTAATATTTATCATCTTTTTTAAGATTAAATTTAAGAAGTATGGAAGTCTTATAAACCAAAAATAAAAGGGGGATGCTTTGAATACTTTTAAAACTAGGTTTTCTTTACAGTGCAATAATGCATGACTTTTAAAAGGGTTGATGTTGCTTCATTATAAATACGTTGTGGGAGTGATTAGAGGCTTTTGCAAAAAGTCATACTTAACAAAAACTTTATAGAATAGGACATTCAACGTTAAAAAAAATTCAGTCCACATAACATTAATTCTATTTCTTAAAAACAAAACAATTCTGTAACATTATTTATATTAGCGCATTTATGTGCGACTGTCCAAATTATGTGGCCGCTTATAAAAAAATAAAGTAATCCTTATAACTCTGGACAAATAACTCTTATAATATTGATCGAGTAATCCCTGTAACACTAACAGATTAAGGCGCTATTCTTTTGAGCTTTTAGACAAGCAGAGTGAGGCCCTATTCTTTTGAGCTTCTGGGTAAGTAAAGCAGATTTTAACAGAGCAGAATAGGTGTCAGCAGAACAGAGCAAAGTAAATTGAGTCAATAGAGAAGAGTAGAGCAAACAACTTAAAAGAACAGGATCTAACCCTGTAAATCTGTAACATTGACAAAGTAACTCATCTAAAACTAATCAAGTAACCAACACTAACAAAATAACCCCTATGATTGCTTAGCTGGTCACACCCTTCGGTCAGCCACATATAAAAATTTATTATTATTCTTATTATTTATTTATTTAAATGAGTAAAAAAGAATGTGCGCAACTTTTGCAAGTTGGTAGTGAAAAATGGGCACACAAGGTTCAACTTTTAGCATTAAATGAGAAGTAGTGAGTCTGCAAAATGGTGCTGTATTGGTTTTTTGTTTGGTGATGACATTCATTTCAAAAGGTAACAAGGACAAGTAACAGGTCAATAAACCCTTCTTTATTCTGCCATAAAGTTGTTACAGATACACAAATATGGGTGTTTTTTGTTTATTGTTTTCCAACTTAAAGCTTTCTTTTGGGTGTACTTCTACTTCCCTTCTTTCAATAACTTTTTATATTTTAAGAAATTTTTACTTTTTAATAAATATTCCCGGTTTTGCTATACTATATGCGATATTGATAGCCCTAGGATTTAAGTTCTTGATTAACAATTGGTTGTTGTTGGTTATTCATTGTATGACTGTATGTAAGTCGTTGGTTGTTGATGTTTTACAATTTAAAATAGTGATTACAGTTTTCTATTTTAATTATTTTCAGTTAATATTACATCTCACTCTATTTAACCATGTGTGCCATTTTAAAATAAAATTTAGGCCAACATATATAAGGCTCAACCAGACCGACGTGAGAATGGACAATCTACCAAAAATCTAATGCAGTATGAGAGGCATACCAATAGGATATGATTGTGCATAAATATCATTTTTAAAAGTTGACATGATCACAACGAGACAGCTTACATGTTGGCCTCATAGACAGACCTAGGGGGTGGCCTGCCCAGGCCATGGCCCGGCCCATGATCCTAAATAATTATATATAATTCAGGTTGTAATATTATACAATACGTTGATTTGGCTAAGTTGGTTCTGTGCTTCCACTTTGTCACAATTGGTTTGGAGTTCGACTCCAGTAACGTACAAAATTCAGCATTGAATTATTATTATTTATTTTTCTCTATTTTTGGTTGGGTAAAAGCTATTAATGTCAAATTTGTATTTCTTAGTTCCCTTGCTTCTTTTTTATTCTTTGCTGTAAATCTAAAGTTGAGTTTATTTTTACTAAAGAAAAAAAAAAGAAAAAGCTGAGTTTATTTAATTATGAATAAGCTTTAGACAATTGGTCCGGTCTATATAAAATTCCTAGATCCGCCCTTGGTTGGCCTGCTTTTATAACGTACTAACTTATTTCCAAATATATAAATTTAAGGTATTACTAAATGGCCGGACACCATACTGACACGACCCAACCCAACATAATAACCAAGTATACATAATCGGTTTATACATGTGTTTTTTTATGGTTGACATAATTCTAATCATCATGAAATACGAGTATTTTTTTAACCAATTTTAAATATGACCCACATGAGTCACGCAAGCACAAAAGGCTTAGCCCGACCTCACCAATTCACCATAGCCGAGACTCGGGAGTAATACGGTTAATACAAGTTTAGAAATAAGTAATGGGCAAATTTGTTTCTTGTTTTGATGTTTTTATGATGTGTGAAAGTTTGTGGATGAGACAGGCTTTTTGGTAAGCCTAAGGCACAAATATCAATGCAAAGTAATTAATTTTGTCATTAAAAGCAAAGTTTAAAAAAGTGAGTGAGTAGTATCTTTCTCTTTCTATGTCTAAATCTGAGGGTAGATTTTCATTCTTACCTTTGCATGGGCATGTTGTTGTTGGCATGCTTAATGTTTTTTGGTTCAGTATATAAAACTTTCAGTAGGAATCTCTGAAGGCAGACCAGCTTTTCTGTTTAGGTTATTGTGCACTCACTTCTATCTATTTGTAATTTGTTGCATTTCTCTTCTTTTGTGCTCCACTATTTTCCTTTGTGTGTTTCCTTTTATGAAGTGGTACAACTTTATTTTTTGATGACACGGTAGTATATTAAGGACATCTTCACTTCAACTTCATTTTAGTTCAGTTTAGTTTCAATCAGTTTAGTTCAGGTTTTAATTTTCTTTTCACAAAATATTCAGTTTAATTCAGTTCAGCTCCAATCAGTTCAGTTCAGTTCAGTAAATGTAAACAAGCCCTAAGTCTTGTTCTTTTGAACTGATATAGTCTGGTCTACCTTTGAGTATAAATAAGTTGCTCTTTTTTGCTGACACCTGCTCTACTCAATAACTCAAAAGAACAGGACCTATCAGTAGTACCCAACAAGTAGCTTAAACGTGGTGTGCTCATCATTAACTTATTTTGATTATATATGGTGAATAAAAAATTAATGATTAAATATATATTTTTATTATTAATCGCTATTGATTTAAATTGTTCAAAATTGACATTAGATGGCAAGTAATTTAGTTATATATATATACTTCGCAAAATCTGCTTTTACCGATCAAGTTGGCTAGCTTTACTAATATAAGTAGATGAAACTCGTGCGATGTACGGTTTGTTTGAATTTTTAAAAATAATTATATATATATGTGTGTGTCCTTTATATATATATATATATTAAACTTTGTAAAGAATGTAGATGGTTTTTTTTATTTATATATGAGTATATAATTTGAAGAAATCACGACCTTACTAGGAAATATTTATGGATTCTAAAATCACCTTGTCACGGGTGTTATCAATCAATCAATTGTATAACTAATATATAAAGCTAAACTTTTAGTCAGGTTACGAGATTGCGACACTTGGCGTTCTAACTTTTCGCCAAGTGTCGCGCCACGTTAGATAGATTTAAATAGACTTCATAAGATAAAAAATTAGTTTAGAATTCTATTTTGATAGAATTTTAGGATAAAATTGTTAATTTAGAGTTTTATTATCGATAAAATACCAATATTTTAGATGTACAAATAAAATTATAATTTTATTCAAAAAAATTATTAGATTAATATAAATTTAGTTTTTATATCATAATATTTTTAGAGCGAAGGAAGTAGTTCAAAGCGTAAAACATTCATTTATAATATATACTAATCGGTTAAAATTATACACTTCACAATCTAATTGAATTGAGACATGTCAATTAGGGTTGGGTCATGAGTTATCTCAGATTGGATCACTTCAGGTTACGAGTCAAGAAATGTTCAACCCTTACCCAAAGTTTTGGGTTCGGGTCAATCCAACGTGCTTTGAACATTTATTTTATTTAGTTTATTTTTTGCTATTTTTTTTTTAATGTATAAATCGAACATTTTCACCAACATTATTATTAGTCATTACATGCCTACTAGATAACAAATCGTCAGAAAAGCATATCAGTTCCTAACTAATTTTGTATCAATGATGTATTTTAAAATTTGACATATAGATTATAAATTTAGCTTAAAATTCAATAAATAACCCGGGCATCGCACGGGGCACAAAACTAGTAATCAATAACTTAATACTAAAACAGACACCGGAAGTGAACGTGTCACATCTTGGTGCTGTTTTTTCCCTCCAAAACTCCTCTTCTTCTTTTGATTTTTTTTTTTTTTTGTTAATATTTGATTCTATAATAATATCATTTCAAATCTTTTATATTATCTTTATGACAAATATATATTCCTTCTTATTTGGTGTCCATAATTATTCTATATACATTTAATTACCTAAATAATTATTTCAACTTCTTTTAAAAAAAATAAAAAATTCAACTCCTTTTTAACTATCTTTTAAATGGAGTATTATTAGACTTTGCCAAAAAAGTTATAATGATAGATGTTAAAGAAATTACTTTAAAATATCACTTAATTTTATTTTTTTCAAATACCTCTAGCTAATATTTTATTTCTATTTCTATTCAATATAACTATATATATTCAAGTTAATTACAATTTTGTTTACGAAATTTTACTACTATACGTACATATTATCACAAATTGATTTATAGAGTATAGTATAGCTATAAAATAAATGTTGTGTTTAACAAATGATTTTTTAGATATAAAGATGACATGCACATATTATTTGTAATTTTGTGTATATTTGCACTTTTGCTAATAATTTTTTTTGGAGATTTTAGTTTGTTGTTCGATTGATTTTTTATGTTTATTAAAAATGCATTTATAATATTCACTAATATAGTCACTAGACCTGATCAAGCCCCGCCTGAAAAATTCTCAAGTTCGGGCAGACTAAAAAGTTCAATTTTTACATAATTTGTTGCTTTGCCTATTAATATAGATTATTATGACATTATAATTTCTATATATTTGATTTATATGCTTTATCAAATTTAATTTGTTGGATATAATTAATTTTCTTAAAAAAAAATAGACTTACCGTGTGTGGCACGGACCTTAAACTAGTTTTCTAATATAGGCGTGTTTGAATTGGCAGTGTTTCTTTAGCAATTTATTGTTCTCTATTAGAACGTTTATTTGTGCCCTAATATATATATTTTTGATGCAGTGCCCTAATATATATATAACTATACAAGCGTAGGATATCCAATAATGTATTCCGCAATTCTCATTTTAATAATTTCAATTATTTTTCTTAAAAAAAATATTCTATTCAGAATCAAATACACACATCATTTTAACATTAAGGAGCTCATTAATGCCCACTATTGATTAGAATGAGCCAATTTAATTTCTATGGCAATCATCAATTCACTAAAGGGTTTCCATCTCTACCATTTGTTAGGTCAATTAATGGATCAATACTTAGTACTCCCTCCGTCCCCAAAATTTCGACCCTTTTGGGTTGATTTCGCGGTTATTAAAAAACTTAAATAAAAAAGAAATAAAAACATATTGGAAAGATAAATTTACACGGGGTTTGTAAAAAAGTAGAGAGATAAAGTATTAAGACAAAATTTTATATGGGGAAGCTGATTTTGCATAAATATTATTGTAAATTAATGGGTATTTTAATGCAAATGGATCGATCATTTTGGGACTAAAATTAAGGGTCGAAGTTTTGGGGATGGAGGGAGTACTATAACAATTAATATCCACCCTAGCATGTGGATATTAAAAAGAAATTAACCATCCTAGCTAATATAATTTAAAATTAATAAATTGGAATCTTTACCATAAAATTGGAGAATATTCATCCACTAATAGTAGTAGTTGGCTTTAACTAGTTTTAGGTATTTGCTTTAATAATGTCAGATTTATCACATGCTAATTCATACACAATTCCTATACTGTTTGAGATTTTGAAAATGTAGGGCATATAATTATTGGACTAATTTTGCTTAGTAGTAAATTATTATATACATATAACTCTTTGGCCTAGCTAGCTTCCTACTCTAAAATTGGCATCCTTTTTATTACCATAGTTATGTAATAAAAGCATAGTCCTATGAGCTATGTATAAGAGGTAGAAGAAGAAATATAGAACTAAACTTCTAATTATAAACAAATTACAAATTTTATTACTTGTACTTTGTACAAAGTATATTATTTTTCTATATTGATCATCGTTCATTTGAACCTTAATTACTGAAATTACTTGAATCACTTGATATAATAAAATCCAATTAAATAAAGATTAAAAACAAGACTACATAATCTTTATTATTCACTTATCAAATCATACATTAATCAACACTAATAAATCAATCATCAATAAGTTAAACATTAGATTCCTTCCACACTTGATCGGGATGTTAACTAATTATACTCGTAAACTAATTATACTCGTAATAAATTTATATGTCACATCTTGAAACGAAAAGAGTACCCCAAAAAAATTAACATTACCATTACCATAATTTATTATCGAATTGCTAAAAAAAAATCCCCTCAGAGAAATAGCTAGTTCGAGTGCATTCAAGTAATACCATGAAGATTGGATGAGTAGAAATTATTGTAGTGAATGCTAAAAGGGATTATAAAATTATAGTATAAAGTCTAGAGCATATAGTGCCCACACATGAAATATAATGCTAGCTACTTGCAATTTGTTGCAAAAGATAATCTTTGGGGGAAATTGTCAATTTAGATGTCTTGTTCATGAGTTGCCATCTGCATTAAGTATCGCAATTCGCAACTAACTAAGTTGATTAATGTTACGGATAAGAAGATTGATGAATTCAAGACCCAGATGACATGCTTTTATTTTGTGGATATTATTGTCATCATATATACTGATTTTACTGCTCTAGAATTTCCTTTACCTTAATAATTCTATTATCCTACGGCCGCTTTAATATAAAGAATTTACAGAATATGTATTACATCCGTTAATCATTATACACAACAATGGAATATTTTATATTTTACAAATAATACCTCTTTATTGCACATACTAATTAACGGATGTAGCAGATTACAATTCATATTAATTATGGTTTTTCATATACTTTTACAGATTTTTACTTTTATTCATACTGTTTAGTATTTTCAAGTTTAACTCCCATGTTGTATATAGCTTTGGGTCCTTTGGTCTCAAATCATCAAAATATATAGTAGATACCACATATATTACATACAACACAAAGTTTTTATATGCGGCTGATCGCATCGTGCGGCCAGCACAATTATTTTTTTTAATTTTTTTTTTATTTTCTCTCTCTCCCTCTCTCTCTCCTCTCCTCTCCTCCATTTTCTCCTCGAAGCTCTAAACCAACCCAGACCTTCGTCGTCGTCGTCTTCGTCTTCATCTTTGTCGGCGAAATCAGCCAAATCGACCTCCGCCTCCGCCTCTGCTGCCGTCTTCATCTACTTTGTGGTGAATCGCAGATTTGAAGGAGAGATTATGAGGAATTACAACCAAAATTTGAAGCTCCAAACCCTAACATTTCCCCCAAATTTCAAGAGATTCAGGTACAAATTCATCAATTCATTCCAATTAAACAAGTTTTCGCAGCTGAACTGGTGACTATTGCTGTCGTCGTCTTCGTTAGTCTTCTTTTGTGGTGAATTTCGACGTAGGTGAGATGTGTGAGATAGGAGGTTGTTGCGGTGGTCTAGTGGCCTAAGTTTGACGCGGGTTGAGAGGAAGGTGAGGTGGTCAGGTGCGGTGGTCAAATGGCTTGAGATTGATGCGGGTTGTGAGGAAGGTGAGGTGGTCAGGTGCGGTGGAGGAGCGAGTGGTCAGGTGTGAAGGTGGTGGCTGCTACAACTAAGGTGGTCAAGGGTTACTAGGTCGGGTAGGGGTTACTTGGTCAGGGATAGGGGTTACTTGGTCAAGGATTACTAGGTCGGGTAGGGGTTACTTAGTTGGTCAAGGATTACTAGGCCAGTCAGGGATTACTCGGTCAGAAATTACTTGGTCGGTCAGGGATTACTAGGTTAAAGGGATTAATGGTTTGATCAGGGGTTACTAGGTTGGAAGGGGTACTTGTGTGTTAGCTGGTCACACCGTATGACCAGCCACACACAAAACTTGCTGTACATACAAAAGATAACCTTTAGAAAGTCTTCCTTGTTTTTCTTTACTTAATAATAAGGAACTCTCCCATACCACAATAGATACATACATTCAACATATAAACATATTGGCCGGTGCGTTGATGAACATGATGATGTGGATGTATTGTTATTCTCATTTTGAAGTTATTAGAATTTTCTATAGAAGTGTTAGGGTAAATAATGTATATGAGAAGTATAATCTACTTAGTACTCGTCGAATACTTTAACCAAGGTAACTAACATTTGTCACAAACACTTGTTTAATACGGAGTATATTTCTTTTGAGAATACACGCATAACAAATAACTAAAGGCTTGTTTGGTATTGTTTTTTGTTTTCAGTTTTCTATTTTTTTGAAAATAAAAAATCAAAAACAAAAAACAAGAAAAAGGTGTTTTCACTTTTCTGTTGTTAGTTTTCAAATTTATCATGATTTTAGTAAGTTTGTCTAATTTTTATTTTATTATATGACATATATCATATGAGTTTGAAATCAAAAAACCAAAAAACAGAAAACCACAACGATGCCAAACAAACCCTAAGTATTTTTATTTTCTTAATTGAATATTACAAAAATATTACGGAGCTATTTAGAAATAAATTAAATTATTTCTTGTAATGTATGTGTAATTAGAAATCATGTTAATGCCAAATAGAGTGCAAGAAAATAAACAAAAGTATTAAGTATGTATAGATCATGCTAATAGATTATATGTCAATATATATTCTCGCTAATTAATACCTTTTCTCACCTATAAAGAAACACCTTTAATCACCTTTTAAGGAATTATTATTAGTGCAATTTGTACATGCCTTTCTACAATGAAAGATAACATATGCATTAACTTTAAACAACATATCTTCGTTAAAGCCTAACCTTTTGGGTTTGGTGAACCCCATAAGTAGTTCTAATCGCATTTTAATTTAATTAACTTTATGTAGTTTCTCACGTAGGTATTTTTTATTTTATTTTTTATTTCTTTCTTTTATACAAGAAACCAAAAGAGTCAGTTACTCTTGAAGAAAAAACTACTTTTTTATTTTAATCTATTACATAAAGTTTATGCTTATGGGTAAAGACTAATTGATTATTAGTGCATGATAATGATCATATTAATATGATCATTAGTGGAGAAAATGAAAAGTAGCTTTCTGCTCGGCCTCTTCTAAGTGGGATTTTCTGATATAGAATTCTTGAGGATTCCCTTTTAATTTTTTACAAGATATAAAAGAATGATATGATGATGCTATATATTCCCTATACCAAAAAGCTTTTCAACACCGGATTTGGCATCTTTTATTTGTACTCTTTTTAATGAGAAAGAGATAACACAAAGTATTTTGAAGGAGTTATGAGAAACTTTATTCCTAATAAATTAAGCAAATTAAGGGTTAAGATAAGACTTAAGGGTATATTCTATTCGTTTGAATTTATTATACGAGTAGTAGAAGTTAACTTATAATAAGACCTAATTATCCCTTATTTTTACTACCTCCGTTTTTTTTAGTTGACACGTTTTGACTTTAGCACTATTCATACACTTTCCTTTGACCGTGTTTTGTGATTCATACGTGATGAAAAATATGGTCATGTGGAGTCTTGTTATATTTGTCACGGTATGTATTTTCAAAATATCAATTTTTTATAATTTTTGCTTATCCATAATCAAAGATACTAACGATTGAATCTGTGCATTGGCAAACGTGACTAAAGAAACGTGTCAACTAAAAAGAAACGGAGGAAGTATATCATATGTACATCTAATAGGACCTCAACTCATTAAACCTAATTAAAGTTGTTGATTACCCATAACACATTTTTTTTAAAGGTGAACCGAACACATGCATAATCTAACTTGTGAACTCGAAAGTCAGGCCGCACACATATTACTCAAAATTGAGCCGATTAGAAATCAATCCAAATAGCTCAGTCGTCACCTATGAGTCAAGATTAATAAAGATTGGAAAAGGAGGAAAATCAACTGGGTACTTGGGAGGAGACTTAGAACTTGTTTAGTTCCCCTTATTATTTTTGTTTATTTGAACTTGTCTGGTCTGATCTGATCTGATTTTCAGATTTGACCAAATTTTGACCTTAAGTATACAATAATCTATAAGGAAAAAATATATCAAGTGGGGTCTTGTTAGATTCGTAACAATGTGTATTTTATTAATATGTAATTTTCATAATTTTTTTTCACTATGAAATTAATGATATTTAGTGATTTTAATTGCACATAAAACGATGATATAATCTGAACTTATTTTTTCTGATCAGAACTGATCTGTACTTATTTTTCTGAAATAAGTTGAACTAAACAAGGTTTTAGGTCAAAAAAAAATAATTGTATGCACCAATATACAATACTTTTTATAAAATAACGCCTATTGTACTTTTAATCAGTTTTGAATAACTTTTAGCCTGTTAGGACTATGGTTTTTCTTTTTTTAAAATAGCCTGCTATGATAAAAAAAATTGGTCATGAATGGTTATAGCTAGATTATGATGAGGCTACAAAAAAAAAAAACATCAAGAGCATGGATACAATGTTGTATCTAATCAATCGCCTGTTATATAGTTAATCTTTTTCACAAATATATGTATACTCATTTTTCCCATATTCAAACTCTACAAGAAAGATTGTATCACTGGTTTCAAAAAAAAAAAAAAGAAAGATTGTATCACTCAATTTACTAAGAAAATGATGGTAGGTCTTCCTCGTATGTTAAGTAACGTAACATATCAATGATATTAGAGTATTTATTAGGAAATTTAAACAGTAGGTGCATTATTCATATTTTTTCTACTCACATATGCGTAGTACATCTGTACATGATGAACATAAATAAGAGCTTTATTCATGTGAAAACGGGTGCTTGGATTTGTTTTGTTCAATTGATCGAATTTAGTACTCTCTCCGTCCTTAATTAGATTCCTAATTTTAGTATTTAATCCTCACATAATAGAAAGAAGTAGGAATCTAATAAAGGCACGGAGGGAGTACAAGTTAATGTTGCTAATATAATGTTGCTGATAATAACAATTTGTTTTTAAGAAAAAAACACATATATGATATGTGTAACATATGTTGGCCAAAATAATGGCACTTCCATGGTAACATACTTCTTTTGTCTTAAAAAGCTATTCACGTTTAAAATCTTGCAACTATTTACAATTTAATATAATTGATTACCAATATATAAGAAAAATTTATAGTCACATATAAGTATGGTTTAGTTTGATTCGATTATTTTTTTTGGTGAAGTGTTTGATTCGTTTCTACTAGTGGTTTTACAATATCAAATATAATGAAACCTTAGAAAGAAAGAATAATTTGCACACAATTCTCTCTGATAAGATCTCATTATATCTTTCTCATGAAGCATCATAGATCTCCTTTTCCATGATAATAATAATATTTTTTCCTCTCAATCTAATATATATATATATATATATATATATATATAAAGGGGAGTTTTTTCCCCGAATTTTTAGAAAGTCACATAAGATTTAATTTTTTCAGCGCGCCGTGTAGGATAATAAATTTTAGTGGTAGCCAATTAAATACGAGATTATTAATTTCTTTTAGAATTAAATAATTTAAATGACACTTAAGCAAAATTGACGAATGAGATTTTCCAGTTTAAATTAATTAAATATAAAATATTATCTTTTGATATTAGGAATTTTATCTAAATATATAACAAATTTTAGCACATAAATATATATATAAAAAAAAATTTAAAAATTCAAATAAACCGTGCATCGCACGGATTTCATCTAATTTTTTTAAAAAAGAAATTAAGTGGAGAGCCAATAGCTAGCACCTTTAGCCTAATTAGTGCCTTGCTATTACACTCATACTAATAATAATTAAAGAAAAGGTCCCTTTAGTCCTTTTTCTTGCTCTAATCTGAAAGCTTTAATAAGTTAGGGAAATTAAAAAGGAAAGGGACCTTACTTTTTGATGGAAATGAGTGAGTTAGGCAAAGTGATGTTTATAAAGATAGAAGTTCTCAAATATATATTTGCTTTTAAGTGAAAGAAGCTACCAAAACCTTTTTAATTTAGCCCAGCTGTGTTAGTGTTTGTTGTCATATCTTTGCTTAAAGTTTGACCCAAGTGAGATGATTGTATAACATTCATATATTATAAGTGAATGAATAATATAAAGAGCACTAATATAGGTAGGATCTTTTGCTTGCACTAGTGAAAAGATATAACTATATATATGAGTCTTCTTTTGTATCATCATATATTCTATCAATTAGACTTTAAGATGAACCTTTTTATCAATCGAAATTATTTTTGAATTTATGCGCCGACAATGGTCTCTTTGGTACTCTAATGGAACATCTTTTTGAATTAACTTGGCTTTTTAAAACCGTGACTTGCATGAGTTTGTATGTTCATGTATACTTTTTGTGATGGAGGTAGAGGATGAGGAAAAAAGCAACGGTGAAAAACGTTTGAAATGATGATGTTTATATATGTAGAGTTGGACATGAACCCGACTGACATTCATAAGAATCAATCAAATATATTATGAAAATTGATTAGATGTAATATGACTAGATAACATGTCCGATATGGCATGAAAGGCACGTTTGTGGGCTATGAGCTTATACACGGACATCATCTTTAAAATATGACATGAACTCAGTCCAGTCCAGACAATTCAGTTCGTGTGTTATGGCATGTTCTCTTCAGCTTAATTTCAGTTCAATTCAGCTCCAATCAGTTTAGTTCATTTTAGTTCAGTTCCTAATTTCCTTCTCTCATAAACAGTTCAGTTCAATTCAGCTCTAATCAATTTAGTTCAGTTCAGTAAATCAAAACAGTCCCTTAGTGTGTTACCTTTGGCCAATTTAGAAAAACAAAATATAGGGACTCATTGGCACAACACCTAAGTAGGGATATGGATGGTATTGTTTATGAGAGATCGACACACATAATTTTTTCTTAGTCTGTTTTAGGCACGACCTATTTGAGTATGAGACATGTTAACATCATTGGGCAACAAGGATTGCATACTCTAACCACTCTTGCCCGGCCAAATCTATTTATATGAGTATTGTAAAAAATATGCCTTGAATATGATTTCAAGTCTAAGTAGCAGCAGCGAGCTATAGGCTTGTGAGGCAGCTCAGTATTTCGGAAGTAATTCAAAGTTATGACAAATGTGGCACTAAAAGCATGATCCGAGACGGCTAAGTATATGTAAAGCGTCTCCTTAGGCAAAAGGCTTACAAGTCTTGCAAGTCTCCCCCCAAGTACCTAGGGTTATTATAAATACTCCTAGCTTATTTCCTAGTCGCTACAATCATAAGTTGAGTGATTATTCAGAAATTTAAGAGTCTTTTGGGTATCAAAATAACATAGTCATAAATAATTAAGTTGTAGAGGGAGAGTATTGATGAATGTTGATATGTTAATAACTGGTTCTTCAATGGAAAAACAATATTATCCACCAATTCCACTTATTATTTACTTAAATTAGTTCAGTAAGTTGTAGAAGTTTTACATCAACTGGCAAGACAATATTCGCAAAGTTTAAATTTTTACCTGTCAAAGACCAAAGAGGTAAAAAAAAATACTTGTAAGTAGAAACGATAATTAATAGGGGTGAAAGTTCGGTTTGCGGTTTGGATTATAGCCAAAACCGAATCCAATCCGAATTAATTCGGTTTCGGAAATCTCAATCCGAATCCAAACCGAATTAAGATTCAATCCAATCCAATCCAAACCGAATTAATTCGGTTTTTCAAATTAGAATCCAATCCAAACTGAAATTTGTTCCTTTCTTTTGCAACATTCAAATCCGAAACTCAAATTTTACCCGAAAATTCCTACAATCATTTATTGTTAACTACATTCTTTGTGAGAGAGTAAGATATCGAGAAAGGAGAATTGAGAATTAGGAATTAGGTTCTTTTTTTTAAGTTTATATATGAAAGGGGAAAGTGGTTGGATACTTTGAAAAAGAAAATGGGCTTAAAGTATTGGGTTAAAATTCGGTTTGTAATTCGGTTTTCGGTTTTTTAATACCCCAAACCGAATCCAACCCGTAATCCATAATTTTTAATTTTTCCAATCCGATCCAATCCGAATTCAAAAAAAATCCAAACCGAATTACTAATTCGGTTTGGTTTTCGGTTCAGTTCGGTTTTAATCCGAATTACTTTCACCCCTAATAATTAATAAGTGATAAACAAGACAAAAGTCAAAATGACGGAAAGAATTGGAATGATTTCAATTTGGAATGATTAAATGACTTTTTGGAGCGTGGGGATAGTATTATTATGGGCTCTTTTTTGGTGATTATATCTAATAATTATTGGATTACCACAAAATTGAACACTAATTCATCCGAGAATTCTGGTTTTAATTATGAGATGCATTGCGTGCAACAAATAGTTCAAATCTATTATGCAATTGTTTGTTAAACATAATAATAAATTTTTCTACTTTCAACTTTTCAAGTAGATGCTATTTTTTGGTACATGTGGAATAATATCAATTGCCCTTCGAAAATTTCACCATACATCCGGGTGTACTATGAGCATGGTACACTCGGTCATAATACAAGGTTATTAAAAATTGTGAAGAGAACATTGCAAACAAATTAAAGTACATGAGTCAAAAAAAAAAAAAAAAATCAAAACGATTCCCTCCTTGATTTAAGGTATTGATTTGTTATTTATATTCCTTAATTCATGAAATTGATTTATTATTACATTTTATATATTAATAGAATACTTTTGGTGAATAGAAGTTCATTTTTTTTGTTAGGGAGAAAAATTGAATTTATAGAGAGAGAGAAACCATGGTAAATTTTGTATTTCTAAGTGATTCAATGTTATAATAGAGTTGATTTTATCGTTCCAGTATAATCTCTTAATGATGTAATTGATTAATTCATTGTTGAGAGAAAAGGTATTTAAAATTTTTTTTTTCCTTGTTTTCGTGCTATTTTCTGAGGTTGAAGATAATGTTCTTTGTATTATGATAATAAATGTTCTTTTATCATTTCTTGATACATATTCTTTTTTTATTGGAATGTATTATGTTCTTTAAATTTGATCAATATGTTCCTTGTATATGAACTATATGTTCTTTACATTATAAACATTGTACTTTAATATATGTAGATTAAAAATATTCTTTGTTGGGTTTCATTAATACAAATAATGTTCTTTTAAGTTAGATAATATGTTCTTCTATATTAATATGCGTTTGCTTTAAACCTTGTATTATTATTCTTTTTTTTATTCATTGCGCTCTCTTGTTTTTATCCCTTATGTTTTTTTGGTTATGGTGAAAATATATGATTAATTTTTGTACATATTTTTTAAAAAAAAAAATGAAATAAAGTATATTGAAAATAAAATTTTAAATTTGAATTTTTGAAATTTGAAAATGAAATCTTGAATTATTTTTGGTATAATATAATCTTAGATGAAGAAATTATGGAAAATCCAATATTTTGAAATGATTTGACTTTAAATGCGTGGTAAAAATCAATTAGTAACTATCTATTACCTTTTTTTTAAATTAGTTTCTCATAACTTATCATGTTCATCATTGAATGATGTGTTCTTTTATAATTTAATGATGTTCTTTGCATTTATAAGCTATGTTTTTTTTTGTTTTAATCCGGGTGTATGAACCAACCATTAATTGTCGTTGAGTTTAGAATGTTTTTAACTGATCATGAGACAAGTTTTTTAAAAACTTTTTTAAAAAAATAAATTGGTGGAGAACAAAGCTATAGGCTATGGCTCTATTCTTTTAAGCTGTTTTGCTCTGCTAATCCTTGCTTTATCTAGAAGCTTAAAAGAATAGGAGCTAAGTTTAGTACTTCATCTTAATTTTGCTTATCTGATTTTATTTTATTTTTTTAATCTGATTTTTTTTTTCTTTTCTAATATGATATTATTATCTACTTTGACTATAATTTAACCTTATATGTACACTAATCTGAAATGCAAATTATATCAAATAAGGTTTATTAATAGATTGTATTAATGTGTATTTTCTATATCTTTCGTAATTTTTTCATTACAAAATTAAAGATATTTAACTATAAAAAAAATTTGATCTTAACTTATTTTTTATTGGATCTAAAATAAATAAGAGATCTTAAAATAAGGTAAATAAAACTTAGCCTTAGTTGTTGACATCAATTAGATTAAGGCCCTGTTTGGGAGAAAGCTGAAAGCTGAAAGCTGAAAGCTGAAGCTGATTGAGTTAGCTGATTTTGACTAGCTGATTTTATTAACTGATTTGACTAACTTATTGTATTAACTGATTATATAAAAGTGTTTGGTAAATAGCTGATAGCTTAAAGGTGTTAGAGTATATGAAATGACCAATAAGCTAATTGTAGGGTAGGTAGTTTAGATAGGATTTTAAATTAAATGAAGTTATAAGTGTCATTTCACAATAATTAATGAATAAGCTAATTGAAAAAGCTCCTAAAATGAGCTTTTTCAAAAAGAGCTTATTTAGTGGAATAAGCTCTTTCAATAAGCTTACTACCAAACACTTGTATTAGCTTGTTTGACTAGTCAATCAGCTAAAGTTAGTCAAATAAGCTAATATACCCCCAATAAGCTTTCTTCCAAGCATGGCCTAAATCATACAAGGTGCTGGATCATCAGTTAGAGTACATTGATATATAGTTTCATCAATTTATTTGTAATGATTCAGTTTAACCTATAGTATTAAAGAAAACGGAAGGAGTATTGAGTATACAATAATTTACAAAAAACTTCAGGAAAATTGGCATTTAACAATTAACATTCTGCCAATTACTTTGTACTAGTACAATGGCTAATCACCGTTACTATTTATAACAATGCGATATCTATTTTTGCCGAACATAACCTAAGCCAAAAACGAATAAGAAAAGGACAATAGAAAAAGCGGCAAAGTAGTCGACGCGCTAAAGAGAAGAAATGGGGAAGGTATATAGCATGCCACAAGGCAGGGGAACGTACAAAAAGTATGTGGATTAGGGAACCGAAGAAAGAGAGAAAAGATGGTCGTAAAAAAGCGTGATTTTGATGAATTGAAAGTTGGCTCGATATACGCGTAAAAGCCAAGGGAGGGGAAACGAGGGCGTGCGTTACCAAAAGGGAATATATGATCATCATTTTTTGTTTCTCTAAAAGTTGTGCATTTTTACTCTCAAAAACATCATTTTTTTTTTTTTAAAGAGAATGATAAAAAAGGAACCTTTTAAAAGGTGAAGATTCCCCTTGTCAAAAAAAAAAGGTGAAAATTCCCAAAAAGTTACAATGATGGGATATCATTTACCGGTGTTCTTTTGATCTGCTCTGATCTGCTGAAATATATTCAGCTTTATTTTACAGCATTAGAAGTTGCTATTAAAATATGCTCTATTCTGCTCTATAGTGTTGGAAGTTGCTGCTCTGCTAAGTTGAAATCTATTCTGTCCAGAAGCTAAAAAAAATACAAGGCCTAAATCTCTTTAGGTATTCCTTAAACTATTAATCATTTTTTAATTTAGAAAAATGAAAAATGATTAATACATCTGATTTTGTTAAACTAAATAATTGGATTTATTAAAATAAATTATAAATTAATTATATTGATTAATAAGTGTTTTTGTTTCAAATACTTATATTGTAAATGAAATCTCTAATGACCAAGTTTTACTTCTAGTCTCCATTAATCTTAATTACCAAGTTACTTCTAAATTCTAATCCCAATTCAAATGCAATAATGCATGATCTGTGCCCCAGGGTGCACCATGCGCATTGTACACCCGGTTAAATAAAAAAAAGGCGGAAAGAACATTCAATTGTTTGAAAAAGAACATTCAGTTGTTTGAAAAAGAACATGTTCATTTTTGACAAAAGAACGTGCATTACTAAAGAACATCAAGACATTACAAAAAAGAACATGATAAAAACTTTATTGAAATTTCAGAAAAAATTACACATAAACTTTACGAAAGATAATATTTCCTCAAAAATAGTTTTCTCTCTTTAATTTTCCATAACAACTTTAGTTCTCTCTCTAAAATTATTTTCAACTAAAAATAATTCAAGATTTCATTTTCAAATTAAAAATTCAAAACAACATATGTTAAAAGAATAGAAGTTATAATGTAAAGAACATATAATTCATACCCAAAGAATAAACTGATCAATTAACTCAAAGAACATACGATAATAAAAAATTTAAAAATTTAAAAATTAAAAAAAAAAATTAAATATGATATATGATTAAAAAAAAATGTCATGTGTGTCACTTGTTACCTTAAAGAGCATACGAACCAATTTCAGAGAACATACTTTGTATCATTGAAACCCAAAAAACATGTTTAGTGAACATGTGTTAAAGAATAAAAGAATAAAAGAACATATTATCAAACATATAAATATAGGTATATTCTTTGTCAAACACGGTATGTTCTTTGTGAAACAACAGTGTGTTCTTTCTGCCTTTTGGGTGCACCATGCGCATGGTGCACCCTGGTGTACTATCCTATTTTCAATTTGGGATTGTCTAGAGATGAGCATTAGGGATGTTCATTATTGGGATAAAAATCGAAATCCAATCCAATCCAAATCGAATTATTAATTTAGATTGGATCCAAATTTTAATTCGAATCGGATCAAATTGAATTTTTTTAAAAATTCGGATTTTCGAATCGGATCGGACTGGCCTTGTTTGGATCCAAAATAACCGAATTAACCGAAATGTGAAACCATACTTTTACAAATAATGATTGTTTATATTAAATTATTAAGCACGTAATATTATGTTGATAATTACATTAATATAAATTATGTAAAACTATGTTTTCAATACTTATATTAATAATGTACAACTTTATAATTGCATTTTTATTTTTATAATCACTCTAGCCCCTATAAATTTACAATGTATTTTAATTGGGATTCTCGAATCTGATCCAAATAACCGAATTGTAATTCCGATTGGATCGAATTGAATTGATGAGAAATTCGGATCGGATTGGATTTGAAAATTAAAAACCGAATTTTGTTTCGGATCGGATTGGATTTGGCAATAATCCAAATCGAAAACCGAATGGACATTCCTAATAGGCATAAGTTAGGTCAACACAAAAATGATCTGACCCAATAGAAACCCAATACAAGCTTAACACGACACAAAAAGCACGATGGTGGGTCATGACACATGGGTCATGGCCTCATGAATTGTACATGAGCATCATTTTCAAAAGCTAACACGGCCTTAAGGTGATAAAAATTCGAGTCGAATCGTGCCTTACACATAAAATATCATACCCAAACCCAATTAAAAAAATGGTGGGTTTGTCGGGCCAAAGCCTATTTTTTTGGGGCCAATTTTAAGTTTTTAACTAAAAATATGTGTTTAGGCTTCCTAAGTTATACTTTTTTCGGGTCAGTCCAGATTAAGCTAGAAAACTGGGTCATTGATTATCATCTCTACATGATTCGGTATAAACACGGTGATTTAAACCTCTATCTTTTAATCGATTTATAAAACAAATTACCAAGGGACGCAGCTTGTTGCATGCTACGACTCTAGATGATTCACGATAAGTTGTGCACATGCTTCATTTTTTATGATTGACACAAGACTAACACGACACGAAAAACGTATATATTGCATTATTCATAAGATTTATAGTTAATGTAATTTATCAATACTAAATTTAACTCATACTCATGGGAATGGGAAGTAAAAATAAAAAATCATGGGATTTTGAACTTCACACAAAATGAGGAAAACAAAATACATTATCCCCTTTTGGTCAATTAAAATTCACATAAATTTTAATCTAATCCAAACAAGATTACAAATATCCTTAATAATATAAGGATGTAATTTTCCATGTAATATAATTCCCTATAGAAATTTTCTTCCCATACAAACCAAACAAACCCTTAAGGTATAAAATTACATTACAATTAAAAAGAGACGGATAATAATTACTACGCATATCATTTGTTTCAAGCTAAGCCAAGTTAAGGGCCTATCCTGTTCAGCTTAATTTCAGTTTAGTTCAGTTCTTGTTTTCCTTCTCTCATAAACAATTCATTTTAGCTCAATTCAGTTCAGCCCCAATCACTTCATTTCAGTTCATTTGTTTTCAGTAAATCGGAACAAGCCCTAAGTTGTGTAGGAGAGAGACTTCATGGTGTAGTGGCTTAGAGGTGTCCTCGCATCCTAGAGGTGCAAGGTTCGATCCTCATCAGTCACAATTCTCACAAATCCCCTGCCTTTACCCGTTAGAGCAGTTAGAGCAGATTGAGTCTACAGAGCAATGCAACTCTAAAGAACATGACCTTATTGTGATAGGAGCCTCAGCTGGGGTTCAATTGACCTTACCGTGTAAAAAAAAGGGGGGGGGGGTTAAATTATGTAGGATTTTTATATTGACAAGTTACTTGAAATTTTGTACTCCCTTCGTCTCATGATATAGTTCATATTTGTGTTTTTTCACGGTATTTAAGAAATATGAGGAGAAAATGGATGAAGTACATCAATAAAAGTGAAAGTACAATTATAATTATAGACAAAAGTTAGAGAGAGAAAGTGGAGAAAAGTATAAGACATGTGCAAAATTCTAGGATAATGTATGAAGTAGAATGAATAAAGTTAGAAAAGTGAGGGTAAAATAATCTTTACAGATTATCCAAAAATAGAAACAGGTGAATTTATTATGGGACGAAGAAAATACTTTTTATTTCAAAAATAAAAACATTTTGATTTTTTAAAATAGGAAAACATGAACTATATTATGGAACAAAAGAAGTACTTCTTATTTAAAAAATAAAACAAATAAACTTATTTACTTCGTATTAATTTTTAATTTTGAAAAGGTACATGTCAAGTAAGGTGTAATTGTAATACAGTGTAATCAAAATGTAAAGCTTACCTTTAAAAGAAATTTATTTATAAAAAAATACAAGTAAAAAAAAGGGAGTATATAGATGGAAAAAAGAAGCCAAATTAAATAAGAAAAGGCGGGAGTGGCTCTGAAAAGTGGCAGAGAATATTATAGTCAGTAGTTAAAATTAAGAAAATAAAATAATAATTGAAGAGAGGAGAGCACTTAATAAAAAATAAAAATGATAAAAGGTTGGAGTAAGTATGAAAAGGTGGAAGCCGTGCGATACCTTTTGCAGCAGGTTGCGTGTGAAAAGCAGAAAATTGGTTGAAATCCCTTTTCATTTCCATTTACACCACACTCTTTTACCCCCGTGTACTTTCACCTTTTTTTTTTTTTTAGAAAATGTACTTTCAATTCACTCCTTATTTATCATTACTTTCCTAATTCCTTTTTTGCCATCTTTGTTTTGTAAACCTTATTTTTGTCGACTGATTATTGCCATATGAAATGCATGGAATAATTAGGGATCTTAATGGGGCAGCGCGAGTTCAATATTGAACCACTTTTTTCATTTTATAATAATCACAAATTGCACAATATTAATATTTGTAATTATATACTTGTATTATTAAGAAGTATAAAAGATTAATATAATGAAAATATGCATGAAAATTTATCCAAAAATATTTTACATGATACTCCATAACATATGTTTTTTTTTTAATTTTATATATATATATATATATATATATATATATATATATATATATATATATATATATATATATATATATATATATATATATATATATATATTAGTCAAAAGTAAATTAAAAATCTAAAATCATCCTTGTGCCACCCTCCTTAGTGGCATGTTAGCCAATTAAGGATTTAGGATGCATCCTTTGTACAAAAAGTACAACTTTTTTTTTTTTTTTTTTTTTTTTTTTCCGGGAGCTTTTGAACAGAGCAGATGTTAGCATAGTGGAGCAAGGCTCAGCAAAATAAAGCATAGCAGACCACATCAGCTAAAAGAATAGGGCCTGCATAGGTGTGTAACCTGAGTTGATCTTGTTTATATAATTTAAAAGCTATTTGATTCAAATTATAGTTCATGTATAAAATAACACACCCTTTATTTATTTTCGATAACAAAAAGAGTTAGGGCCTTATCTGATTTATTGAATTGAGCTGAACTGAATTGAACTGAATATTTTATAAGAGAAGTAAATTTAGAACTGAATTGAATTGAACTGAAATTAAGCTAAAAAGAACAGGTCCTTATCCCCTAAATTATTACAGCTCAACCTATTTTATCATTTGTTGATTTTGTTAATTATCACTTTCCCAAATAGCATGAATTCGTTTTATTTTATTTGGCTAACTCTTGTGTATTGTGGGTTAAGCCTAATTTAGAGCCGAGGAAAATCATTTCGTAAAAAGCTTGATATGGTATCAAAACCAGATCGACACATATATGAAAAACTTTAATATTATGTGTCAAATACTCAAATGTCAATTAAATAGGAATATTATCAAATATCATTTCATTCATTAGAACTTTAGAAGTAGTCCATCTAATCTTTAAAAGAAAAAATTTATTAACGTTGTCCCTTTATCATAGAAGTTTTTGTACCCTCCAAATTAAAACACATGCTCGGTAGTCCACAGTGGATAATGCACATTGTTGGAACTTGGAAGAATGACTTGAATTTGAAACTGCATGAACTGACTTTCATAAGCAATATTAATTTCCAAAATGATTAGTGACTAAGGGTTGTTCTTTTCAGCTTAATTTCAGTTCAGCTACTAATTTTCTTCTCTCATAAACAATTCATTTCAGTTCAGTTAAGTTCAGCTTCTAATTTCCTTTTATGATAAACAATTCATTTCAATTCAGTGAAGTTCAGCTCCAATCAGTTCAGTTCAGTAAATCAGAACATGCCTTAATAAGATCGACATCATTTGGTAAGCTAACTACTAGATCAGATTTGATTGAAGTGCATGTAAGATAATATGGTGTTATACTCCGTATTAGTAAAAACAGCTAATCTATGATCTATAAAATCTTAATGATGTATGAATGAATAAATCAAAGGAAAAAAAAAAAAATAGTCCTTAAAAAACTGCTCTGATGGTATTGTTTGATAACCTTTAAATTGAAATCCAAAAATTACTATTTAAAATATTCTCTTTTCTTCAATTAGATACACAAAGATCATTGTATTGAACTTTATAAAACAAGATTAGATCACATACTAAAATACAATTTTCATGTACATAAAAAGCATATAGGTATCCATCTGTCCAAATAACCAAATATAAATCTAATCTTATCCTATCTTCAAGCCCGTGGACAACACGCAACATGCATGCGAGTGAGGAATTAAAATTAAGGAAAAATGAATAAATGTAGAAAGGACAGTCAAATGAGTCATAGAGAGAGAAAGAAAAGGCAAAATCCCCTTTGATGATACTCTTTCTTTCTCATCTCTCTAAAAAGCTACTTTCTCTCTCTTCATCATCTCTAATGTCACTCAATCAACTATAGCTTTTTCCTTTCTTTTTTCCCCAGAAATCCTTGCACCCCCAAAAAGTACTTTTTCTCTCTCCTTCTAAAAATAATTTAACTTTTATGTATTTTTTTTTTAAAAAATAATAATAATTTCAACTTTCTCTCTCCGCAATCAATGAAAACAAACAATTTTAATCCACGTAATATAATGCCACCAAACATTTCTTTTTCTAGCGTAATTTTTTTTACATCCTTATTTGTATTACCCATCAAGCAACAATGATTATAAATTTTGTAAGAAGAAATGAAAAAGGATATATTTGAGTGTATATAAGAGCAACTCCAATGGTTGTAGCTAGGGACTTGCTAGCAATTTTAAATAATCTTTAGCTACTAGCTTGACCATCGGAGCAAAAATATGCAATTAGCTTAGTCTAGCAAATTAGCTTTGCCAAGCTAATTTGCTTGAAAAAAAACTTGCCAAATAGAAAATGCCAAAAGTTAATTAGTAATTAAGATAAAAATAATAAATTAATAATTTAAATAATAAGCTAATAGCTAGCCGTTGGGGCTCAAACTAGTTACAGAGATAATTAGCTTGAAAGCTTATGTGGCATGACAAGCTAATTTGACAATTAGCTTGCCATTGAAGTTGCTCTAAGTATAACAGGATTTCATCATTTCTAAAATTATAATTTTACCAAATTTATTTCAATTATTTTTCATTGAAAAGTTAAATTGTAGATGAGACAAGAATATCCAATACATTGATTGATGATAAAAAAGTTTAGATAATTCATTTAATCCATCGTTAGTACTCCATACTATTCGTTATATATACGAGTATAATTATAACATTCAATTTCACTCAGTTAATTTAAGTAGAATAGATTCATTTAAAACAAAAAATCAGAAAAAAAAAGATTAAATTGTTTGAGTTAACTGAATATATTCTAACTTTCTTTGTTTAAAATTATGAGTTTGTTTGAATTTATTAATCCGTACATTTAAACTTATATACTATTTGAACCAATTGAATACTTCAATATGTGCCCTTGAATACTTTAGTGACGGTTTTCACCAATTGAAAAATGATTCTTAACAAAGTTCAAATAAATGTTAATAAAGGTTAACTAAATTTAGTCAACAAGTACAATAAATTTTAAAAAAGATTTATTTGAGTAAAATATTGTAAAGAATACTCATTAATCAAAATCTACATTTCAATAAATAGGTGTAAAAGAAGATGATCTTTTACCGAGTACTCTTATCGCTTCCTTCATTTCGGAATAATTACAAGGGCTTAAAAGAATAAATTTGATTTTTGTACTATTTACACACTTAAACTTGACTATCAAAATGTTATTGTCAAATGCTCCGTATTGTATACTATTTTGAAATATCAATATATCTATAAGAACATGGTTTTTTTTATAGAGTAATTTTGCTAATTGACTATTGGTACATAGGTGATTAGGACTGCATTAAGGGCCTGTTCACATTAACTGAACTTAGTTGAACTGAAATGAAATAAATATTTTATAAGAGAGGGAAATTAGGAGCGGAGCTGGACTGAACTGAACTGAATGGAGCTGAACTGAAATTAAGTAAATGTGAACATACCCTAAGTCGGAAGTACCCATATGCAATCCTTCGCAACAACAATTGGTAGGAGATTAGAACCTAACTATTTAGAACTGAACTTCGGACCCGAATTAGCTTAAAAGATGAATGAGGTGGAAAAAAAAAACTCATTAAATGTACATCTTTGAATTAAAAAACTTGAATAATTAAATTTATATGTTGACAAATAATACTCTTTTTTTTTTTAAAAGGGTAGACAAATAGAAGAAAGGAGTAAAAACTTGAATTAAAAAATAAGCCAAAGGGGAAAGTAAGAGAAAAAAGAGAGATAAAAAAAAAAAAAAAAAAAGTAGAAATTTCAATTCAGTTAAGTTATGCAAAGAAGGTGATGTGATCTTTCCCTTTCGCGTTGAATTCTCTCTTCCAAAAAACACTCCTTTTTTTTTTTCCTTTTTACATGTACTCTTTCACGCCTTAAAAAATCCAACCTTTATTTTATTAAAAAAAAATAAAAAATAAAGAAGGAAATGTGGAGCTTAAAAAAGCTGAGCTCCTACTTTTAGATGTTCGTTTGTTGGGTTCTGTAGATGGAGGAATTTTAGTTTCCAAAGTTTTTTCTGTCTCTTTCTTTCTTTCTCTTATTTACTGGGTCGGTTTGTGTCGTTGAGTTTGATTTTTACATTTTTCATTTATCATTTTCCCTCGGGCCTCCAAAATGTGAATTTCGTCAACTTGTTTTTAATTTTGCTATTTCACACTCTTTCTTTCCTTCTCTTTTGTGGGTCATAAAACATAGATAGATAAGAAGTTGTAGTTTACAATTCTTAATATCATATCATTCATTTCTCTTTCTCTTCTCTTGCCCTCTTACCACTCTCAAGAACCACCCCCATAAATCATCTTAATTATACTCCTTAATTTGTTTAATTATCGGATTCGATTCCGAATTGGGTTAAATATAGTGAAATTTAAGAGGAGATCATTCCGATGAGGGGCGGATTGAGCGCGATCCAGCAAACCCTAACGCCGGAGGCGGCGAGTGTGTTAAGCCACTCGATCGCCGAAGCTGGCCGGAGGAACCACGGCCAAACCACCCCTTTACATGTAGCAGCCACCCTTTTATCATCACCAACCGGGTTCCTCCGGCAAGCTTGTATCCGGTCCCACCCCAATTCTTCACACCCACTTCAGTGCAGAGCTCTAGAGCTCTGTTTTAGCGTCGCTTTAGAGCGGTTACCGACGGCACAAAGCGGTGGTAATGGTAGCAGTGGATCAGTTCATGAGCCGCCGATATCGAATGCGTTAATGGCGGCCTTAAAGCGGGCTCAAGCTCATCAAAGGAGGGGGTGTCCTGAGCAACAGCAACAGCCGTTGTTGGCTGTAAAGGTTGAATTAGAGCAGCTGATTATTTCGATACTTGATGATCCTAGTGTTAGCCGGGTCATGAGGGAGGCTTCGTTTTCGAGCCCGGCGGTTAAGGCTGCTATTGAGCAGGTTGTTAGCACACAACCCAATTCTGGGCCCGGTGGGGTCGGGCCTAGAATTGGGTTGGGTTTTAGGTCCGGACCCGGCGGCCCATCTCCGTTGGGTGCCGGACTACAAAGGAACTTGTACTTGAATCCTAGATTACAACAGCAGCAGCAGCAACATCAAGGGAATGGAATGTTGCAAGGAAAAGGGGATGATGTAAAAAAAGTGATGGACATCTTGTCAAGGTCTAAGAAACGGAACCCGATTCTAGTAGGCGAATCGGGGCCGGAGGAGGTGGTCAGGGAAGTGATTAAACGAATCAAGGATGAAATACGCGACGGGGTGTTGCAAGGGGTGGAGGTCATATCAGTAGAGAAGGAACTCGGGTCGGATCGTGCGCAATTGGGAAGCAAATTGATGGAATTAGGGGCATTGATTGAAAAGAAAATGGTGTTGAATTGTAAAGGAGGAAATGGGGTGGTAATTGATTTGGGTGACTTGAAATGGCTGGTTGATCAGCCTGCTAGTCAAGGTGTATCCGAGGCGGCTCGAGGGGCGGTTACTGAGATGGGGAAGATTTTAAGGAAATATGGTGAAGGGAGTAAAATTTGGTTTATTGGAACAGCTACTTGTGAAACTTATTTAAGATGTCAAGTTTATCATACTGCAATGGAGAATGAATGGGATCTTCAGGTTGTTTCAATTGTTGCTAGACCCCCTTTTACTGGGATGTTGCCTAGGTAACATAATCTTAAACCCCCTCTTTTTAATTTTTATATTAATTTGATGTTTTTTATATTCTAATTGTTTGTTAAAAATTGACTAATTCTATTAGATATGCTTTCAGTTTTAAGTTGAATTTTCTTGAGAGCCAAAAAAAAAAAAAAATCAAATTAGTCCACCTTTGTTATAAAGATTCTGTAGTTTTTTAGTCATACAACTATTGATAGTTTATCATTTTGATTGATGAGAATTTGTGGAATATAGGATCTAGTATAGTATACGTGTGTACCATGAAAGTACAATATTTGAGTTGAACATATAATCAATCAACATTTATATATGTTTGTGTGCAGGTTGGGGTCTAATGGAGGAATATTAAGTAGCTCAGTTGAGTGTTTAAGCCCGATGAAAGGCTTTCCGATGCCTGCTTCGTCTTTAACTAGGCGGGTTTCTGAAAATGTGGATCCTACTAGAAGATTTAGCTGCTGCCCTCAGTGTACAGAGAAGTATGATCAGGAGCATGCAGATGTTGCTGCTGGGCAGACAGAGAAGCAATCTTCTGATGTAAAATCGGATGCAACTCGACAGTTGTTGCCCCCTTGGTTACAGAATGCAAAATCGAATAGTGATGAGACACTTCAGGTCTGTTCATATTTAAATTTTGATGTATTTGGTGTATTAGATGAAGTTTACTGTCTAGAAGATTAAGGTTTGTTTGTTGTGGATTGCAGTGTAAGGAGCAAGATATGATCTTGAGACAGAAAACGCAAGAATTGCAGAAGAAATGGAGAGAGACATGTTTGCAACTCCATCCTAGTTTTCACAATAATATGAGCTCTGAGAGAATCGTTCCATCACCCCTCTCAATGACGGGCTTGTACAATCCGAATCTACTTGTGCGCCAACCATTTCAACCGAAATTACAGCAACAACCCAGAGGCCTTGGGGATGGCCTGCAGCTCAATCTTTGCTCTCCTGTTACTCAGCAACTTAATTCGGGAAATCCCAAAAGTACACCAGGGAGCCCGGTGAGAACAGAACTTGTTCTAGGTCCAACAAAGACTATGGGTACAGCTCAAGACAATGGCCAAAAGGACGGCCTTAAAGACTTCCTCGGCTGCATTTCATCTGAATCAGCTGACAAACCTGTGTCTGCCATTCCTGATGATGTAGACTCGTTCAAGAGGCTGCTTAAAGGTCTGATTGCCAAGGTGTGGTGGCAGACAGATGCAGCATCTGCTGTAGCTGCTGCCGTAACACAATGTAGATTAGGAAGTGGAAAACGTCGAGTTGGAGGGTCAAAAGGTGACATATGGTTGCTATTCTCCGGTCCTGATAGGATGGGTAAGAAGAAGATGGCTGCTGCTTTATCGGAGCTTGTTTCTGGTGTGGGTCCTATTATGATCTCTCTTGGCTCTAGACATGATGGTGATGAATCTGAATTTAATTTCCGTGGTAAAACCGTGATCGATAGAATCGTAGAGGCGGTTAGGAGAAACCCATTTTCGGTGATAATGCTGCAAGATATTGATGAGGCTGATATGCTAGTTAGAGGGAATGTCAAACGGGCAATGGAAAGGGGAAGGATTACCGATTCTCATGGCCGTGAAATCAGTCTTGGTAATGTCGTTTTCATTGTTACATCAAGTTGGATGCCAGAAAGGCTGCGAAATTCATCCGATGGCGTGGTTACACTTAATGAAGAGAAGATGACCTCCTTAGCAAGTGGTGGTTGGCAGTTGAAAATATCAATAGGTGAAAAGATTACCAATGCAGGGAAAAGATCACCAAGTTGGCTGAGTGATGGTGATCAGGAAAGGTCAACAAAGCAAAGGAAGGAGGAAATGGGTCAGGAAAATTCATTTGATCTCAATCAAATGGCTGATATTGATGATGATCGACTCGATGGATCCCACAACTCGAGCGATCTCACCATTGATCACGAGGAGGAGCATGGCCAGGAGAACAGGGGATCTCCCACAACCTCTTCAGAAGCACCCAATGAGCTGCTAACTTCAGTAGACGAGGCTATCATCTTCAAAGCAGTCGACTTTAAACCAATCAGACAAAATATCGAAAGGTCCATCTTATCAAAATTCTCATCTACAATAGGTGAATCACTGTCAGTTAAGATTGAGGGGGAAGCCCTTGAAAAGATCCTAAGTGGGATTTGGTTAGGACAAACCACATTAGAATCTTGGATAGAGAAGATCTTGGCACCAAGCATTAATCAGCTCAAAACAAAATTGCCCTCATTGGCTACCGGGGAGGGTAAATTGGTTGCTCGGCTTGAGCTAGATCAAGAATCTGATAGCCGGAGTCCTGGCGATTGGCTACCAGGAAGAATCATGGTGGTATCTAATGCACAGTAATATTATGGTGTATGTAGGAGAGATGTATATATACTTGAAAGTTAGTCTTTTGGCGGGATATTATGGAATTGTTCTAGGAGAAATACAGTTGAGGGAAGACCAAATACAGGGGATACTTTAGGATGGTTTTAAAAAAAAAAATTCTTTAGTACAAAAGTATATGGTCTCTCTCCTTATTATTTAATTTCTTTTTGATGTTTTTATCCACTTAATTTTTCACAAACATATATATATATATATAAAATATGTTGATCACATATAGTATAAGATTAGATTATATTCTGTTACATGAACAGATGATTTAGATTATATTCTGTTACATGAACAGATGATTAAAATAATAAGATGAGGGATTCCTCACTTTGACTATCACTTACATTTCTTTTTGCTCTTTTTGAAGTTACAATATGAAGGCATTGTTTAGGGTAAAAATACCCCAGGTACGTGGCCCAATCTCATGGTGACACGTGGCCCAATAAACAGGCGACACGTGGCCCTATGAGAGTGAGACACGTGTCCACTTGTCATGGTGACACCTGTCAGCCATCTCTAAATGCCCCAATGCCGCAATCAGAATGAGAAAAGGGCCCTGATGACCTCAGGCCCAAATCCCGAGAAAACCTTGAAAGCCGTAAAACGGCGCCCCCCACGACACGTGGCGACTTTGATTGCGCAGCCAATCATGTCACGAAATTCTAGGGCATAAACCCTAGAGGGGTACATGTTCCCACCCCTATAAATACCCCAATCATTTATGATGGGAGGGGTGGATTGTGACATAACATAAATATAGAGCATTAAAGAGCTCCAACTTCTCTCTACTTTCTCTCTCTAGCCTTTTCCGTTTCCGTTCACTAACTTGAGCGTCGAAGGCGAATATTCCGAACACCGGAATATTCGTTATTTTGCAGGTGTCCGAGTCTTTGTCAACAGAGCGTGACCAGTATCCGAGGGAATCACAAAAAACCCCGAAACATTTGGCGCCGTCTGTGGGGATACTCGTCCGTTATGGCAATAGATGGTCAGACACCTAATTCTGGACCTCGTCCAGGCGAGGATGGATATGTAGAGGACATACGTACTACCATACACTCAAGCAATCCTTTGACTGCCTCATTTGAAGAGGCCGAACAACTTCCTGTCACCCCAGCTACCCTAATGGCCGAGCTGACTAAGCTCCGCAAGGAGTTGGCGGCTACCCAGCAAAAGGGGAGAGGAGGCACTTCCAAGAAAGCCAACAACAAGACCAACGCAACTGATGCTGGTAACATCCCATTCCGCCGTCCGCATGGAAGGTCTCCCCGAGTCCCACGGACCAACTTCTCTAGCCTGCTGGCGAAAACACAGTCGGCTGGGGGGAGGGGCAGACAGCCAAAAAGAGTTGAGACTGAGCCGTCACAGCGTTTCAAAGACGCAAGGGATTACATTCGGCACAGGCAAAGGGAGAGGGCCGCATACTCTGACACGGCCTCTACCCCAACCATGCCGGAGGAAGTCTCCAACCAATCTTTCTCCCAATACACCAACACGGCTGCTTCCAGCAAGAGCCATACTATTACTCCCCGTCCAATTCAGCCATTGCCATATCAGCCCCCTCAAGTACTCAATGGGTTGATACAACCAACTCCCCAAGTTTTTGGGCAATATGGGCCGTATGGTCAGATGTTCGGCCAGACTCCCTACCTGGATGGAACGTCCGCTCAGCCTCAGCCTATTGATTGGCAAATGCGTTTGTTGAATTTGGGAGATAAGCCGCCTCCGTTTTCGCAAGACATACTAGCATCCCCTCAACCAGCAAAAGTGAAGAGTGTACTAGTGGGTGCCTATGATGGTACGGGCAACCCAGAAGAGCATGTTACCTCGTACAGGAACTTGATGTACTTGCAAAGTGTAGATGATGCTACATGGTGTAGATGCTTCCCGACCATTCTCAAAGGGGTGGCCCAGGACTGGTTTAACAGCCTTCCAGCCGGATGCATCAATTGCTTTACCACCCTCAGTTTGTTGTTTGTGGGAAACTTCTCATACAACATCCCACCAAGAAAGACAAGTCTCAACTTGACTACAATTGTCCAAGGAAAGAATGAAGGACTACGCTCGTACGTCCAAAGGTTTAACCAAGAAAAAGCCCAAATTCATAATCTTCCGGACGAAATGGCTTACTCAGAATTTCTCCGGGGATTAAGGCGTAATGGTTTTAAGTTTGATCTAGTAAGAAAAAAGATTCGGTCATACGCAGGTGTATTGCGGGAAGCCGAAGCCTATATTGAGGCCGCGGATTTTTGTTCGCTTACCAAATCAGAACAGCCGGCCAAGGGGGCTGAGAAGAAGCAATCTTCTCAGCAAGACTCGGCCGGTCGAAAGAAGGAAGGAAACAAAAGAAAAGAAATCTGGGTAGCTGATGACAAGCAACCCAAGTCAAAGAAAAGCAAGACATACGAGCCTCAGTATGAGTTCAACAAGGATGGTTACTCCATTTTGATGGAGATAAAAGACAAGTTTGAGTTTGAGAAGCCTCAGCCTTTGAGAGGCTCGGCCCAGTACAGAAACAAAAACAAGTATTGTCATTACCACAAGGATGTGGGTCATGACACGAATGAGTGTATCAACTTGAAGAGACTGTTGGATAAGTTGGCCGACAAGGGTCTGCTGAAACCCTATGTGACCAAGTCCAAATTCACCTTCAAGCAGACAGACAACACGTTCGAGAAAAAGCAACAAAGTGAAAAGAAGAATGACAAGGAAGATGATGGGAATAGCACTGATTCAGGTTTTGTGGCCGTCATATCAGGAGGCTTTGCTTCAGGCGGCCCTACCATGAAAGGAATCAAGCAGGACGCTCGAAACCTGTCAAATGTGATGCAAACGGACGTTGTTAAGGCCGAGCCATTTCCTGAAGTGATCATAAGTGAGGCTGACCGTGGAGAGGTCAAAGCTTTGCACAATGATCCCATGGTCTTCGTAATGAAAATAGCAAATTTGAAGGTGGGACGGATATTGATTGATACGGGCAGTTCGGCCGATATCATAAGTCTCTCTGCCTTGAGGAATTTAAGCTTCCCAGAAGATGCTCTCCAAGATATAACTCACCCCTTAGTAGGATTTGGGGGGAATATCATTCATCCAGTCGGACGGATTGACCTTCCCATCCGTTTCGGGCAGAAGGGAGAAGGAAGAGACATGGTCGTCCGTTTCCTTGTGGTAAAAGAGTTGACTAGGTACAATGTAATCCTTGGCCGCCCTACTCTCAATGCAGCCAAGGCGGTCATAGTGCCCCATTTGATGTTGCTGAAGTTTGAAAGGTCGGACGGAAAAATTGGAACAATTCAAGGAAGTCAGAAAATGGCTAAGGAATGTAATCAGCTGGCCGTGAAGCCAACAGCACGCGGCCCAAAATTGTCCGAGATTAAGGAAGAAGGAACCTCACTCCCAGCATACCAGGTCGGCCAGAAGCGTACGGCGACCAGGGCAGAAGAAGCCTAGCAACTAATGACTGTCGGCCGGCCAGATGAGTTGAGGCCCCAGCCGGCCGGCAGCCACCAGGATATAGTGCTTGACTCCAACCACCCAGAACGGACAGTTAGTGTCGGCACTATAGCCTTGGAATTGCTTGGGGATGAGTTGGTTCAGCTGTTAAGGGAATTCAAAGATGTGTTTGCATTTGAAGTTGGTGAAATGCCAGGAATAAGTCCTGACCTGGCCGTGCACAAGTTGGCCGTGAATCCTTTGATAAAGCCTGTCCGCCAGAAGAAGAGAAATCACGGGGAGAAGAGGAATCAGGCGGCCGCAGCAGAGGTAAAAAAGCTGCTGGACGCCGGTTTCATTCGGCAGTGCTTTTACCCAGATTGGGTGGCCAATGTAGTTCTTGTGAAAAAGCCGAATGGGACTTGGAGGATGTGCGTGGATTACACGGACTTGAACAAGGCGTGTCCTAAGGATAGCTTCCCCTTGCCTAAGATTGACCGTTTGGTTGACTCTACGGCCGGACACGCCCTTATGAGCTTCATGGACGCATACTCCGGATTCCATCAAATTCCTTTGTGGGAAGAAGATCAAGAGAAAACAGCGTTTGTGACCGAGCAGGGGTCGTACTGTTACAAGGTTATGCCGTTCGGCCTCAAGAATGCTCCTGCTACATTTTAGAGGCTTGTTAATACAGTCTTTATAGACCAGCTCGGCCGGAACATGGAGGCATATATTGATGACATGATTGTCAAGTCAAAAGAGCCGGCCGACCATCTCAAGGATCTACGAGAAACGTTCGCCGAACTCAGGCGGCATAAGATGATGTTAAATCCAAAGAAGTGTGTATTTGGTGTTGAGTCCGACAAGTTTCTCGGATTTTTGATTGATCAACGTAGAATCGAGGCCAACCCTGAAAAAATTCAAGCCGTCCTTGACATGAAGTCTCCAAGAACAATCAAGGAAGTGCAAAGACTGACCGGCTGTTTAGCAGCCCCTGGAAGATTTTTGTCAAGATCAGGGGATAAGTGTCGTTACTTTTTTCAAACCATTAAAAAGAAAGCCATGTTCGAGTGGACAAAGGAGGCCGAGGAAGCATTCGTACAGTTGAAAAATCACTTGCATACATTGCCTCGCCTCGTCAGTCCGCTCAAGAATGAGAAGCTATATATCTATCTTGCCATCTCCGAACACTCTCTAAGTGCCGTCCTTCTTGCTGAAAGGGACGGCCATCAGGTCCCGGTGTATTTTATCAGTCATGTACTTCACAATGCTGAGCTGAAGTACCCCCCAATTGAAAAATTTGGCCTGGCCTTGTACATGGCATCAAAGAAGCTGCGGCCATACTTTTTAGCACATTCAATTGTGGTCTATACAGACCAACCCTTGAAGAAGCCGTTCTCAACTTTAGAGGCAAGTGGCCGCATGCTCAAGTGGGCCTTAGAGCTCAAAGGTTTTGATCTTGTGTTTGAACCAAGGAAGGCAATCAAGGGGCAAGCCTTTGCGGATTTTTTGGCTGAAATGACACGGCCTGATCTTCAGCCGGCCGGGGACCAAGTCTGGAAAGTGTTTGTGGATGGTAGTGCAACAGCGACCGGGTGTGGCGCTGGTATTATATGTGAATCTCCTGAGGGAGACAAGTATGAGTACGCGTTGAGGTTTCAGTTTCAAGCGTCAAACAATGAAGCTGAGTACGAAGCATTGTTGGCCGGCCTAAGGATGTGTAAAGCGGCCGGGGCAACCAAAATTGAAGTATGCTCGGACTCCCGGCTAATAGTCCACCAAGTCAATGGTGGCTTTGAGGCCAGGGAGCCGGCTATGATGAAGTACATGCAGCTAGTTAAAAATGAGGCCGAAGGCCTAGAGCTTTTTTTCTCTCAAGCTAGTTCCCCGTTCAGAGAATCATCAAGCGGACGCCCTCTCCAAATTGGCTTCCTCGGCGTCATGTGATACTCCAAGATCAGTGTTTTGGGAAGTAAAGGAAAAAAGGAGCATTGATGCCGAGCCCGTTCAGATAATAGATAGAAGTTCAACCTGGATGGACGGAATTATTTCCTACTTAAGGGATGGAATACTTCCGGACGATCCGAAAGAGAGTTGGCTATTGAAGAGGAAGGCGGCCTGGTTTGAGATGAAAGATGGGGAGGTATTCAAAAGAGCCTTTGTGAAGCCTTACCTTAAATGTTTAACTCTTGAAAGAGGGCATGATGTGTTGGATGACCTTCATCAGGGGCATTGTGGTTCGCATATTGGAGGACGAGCCTTAGCTGAAAAGGCGACACATTTGGGATATTACTGGCCGAGCCTGAAGTCGGACGCCATGAAAATGGTGAAAAAATGTGACAAGTGCCAGAGATTCTCAACCCTTATTCATCGTCCAGCAAATAGTCTATCAGCCATCAGTAGTCCGCTTCCCTTTGCCAAATGGGTAGGGCTGGCAAAAACTGACCCGATCCGAAAACCCGACCCGAACCCGACCTGAAAAAAGCGGGTTAGGGTTGAGTTTTTCGACCCGAAAACTTAAATGGGTCAACACGAAACCGAACCCGAAATTAAATGGGTTAGGTTAAGGTTGAAAATCTCAACCCGAAAACGACCCACTTAACTCGAAATAAATTTCAGGTCAAAATCAGGTCGGGTCAACCCGAACCCGACCTGATAACCCGAGCATTATAAGGTAAAAAATATAATAATAACGAAAAAAAACAACAAAACTGATAAAAATTAAGCCCAAGCCCAATATATGTGACTAATATCTAAAACCCTAAAATCCAAAATGCCTCCTCCTCACAAATCAGCCGTTTAGGCTATCTCTCTCTCTCTCTCTCTCTCTCTCTCTCTCTCTCTTCAACTCTCAACTCTTCAAACCTCTGATCCAAATCAACCATTTTCAGTTTTTCCATTCTTAAATCTTCCTCTCCTTCATAATTTAAGTGTTTAAAGATTCACCACTTCAACCTTCAAGGTAATTACTATTTTGGATTTTGCTTTTATACCATTTTTTTTTTTGGTTGTTGTTTGAATACGAATCTTGCATGTTTATTGTTGTTGTTTTTCTTTGCTATTCAAAGCCTAATTTTGATGTTATTTGTTGTTTTAATTGTTATTCAAACCATAATTTATATGATATTGTATTTTTGTTTTAATTGTTGTTTGTGTTTGTTATATTATTGTATTGTAGGGATTGAGTCCTTTATTATTGACGTTTGCTTTTATTGTTTTTAGTAGATTTGGATCCTCACACGCAACAAACATAGCCCCTGCTTCAGCTTGCTTCAAGTCTCCATCATTGTACAATATTTGATGACTATGTTGTATAAAGTCTTATAAAAAATTAAAAACATTGATTGCTTTTAAATTCTGGTTTGTAATTTATTTAGTATACTATATTTTTGTATCTAATCTTTAATTAGACGTGCTAAATAACTTAATTTAAATATCAGGTTGAATTCGGATTGACCCGAACGTGGCTACTATCAGGTCATTTTCATGATTTAAACCCAAATAAAAAAAATCAGGTCAATTCAGGTTACTTTCGGGTTGACCCGAACCCGAAAATATCAGGTTCAGGTTGGGATTCTCAACCCGAAAACTTAAATGGATCAGGTTCGGGTTGAGGGGTAGCTGACCCGAAATCAGCTGACCCGAACACGAACCCGACCCGACCTGATCCATTTGCCAGCCCTACAAATGGGGCATGGACATTTTGGGGCCGTATACTCCTGCATCCGGCCAGAGACGATATGTACTAGTGGCAGTAGACTACTTCACTAAATGGGTTGAAGCTGAGGCCGTCCGGGGCATTAAATGGACGGATGTGTCAGCCTTCATTTGGAAAAGCATAATCACTCGGTATGGGGTACCTCAGTCAATGATGTTCGACAATGGACCCCAGTTTGAGACGCGTCAACTCAAAGAATGGTTGGGAGACCAAGGCATTACTCATTGTTTTGCCTCAGTTGGCCGACCCCAAGCCAATGGTCAAGTTGAGGCCTACAACAAGTTGATTTCAAATGGGATCAAGCGCAAGCTTGAAAAGGCAGGCGGCCTATGGACAGACGAGTTGGTCAATGTGCTATGGTCCATACGGACAACAACAAAGAGTTCTACAGGGGAGACTCCATTCTTTTTGGTCTATGGAGCTGAGGCTGTACTCCCAATTGAAATGTACGAGCCCACTTTGCGGGTAATGCTTTATGATGAATCGGCCAATTGGGAGGCCATGAAGACCGCCCTAGATTTCCTTCCAGAAGCTAGGGGCAATGCGGCGCTTAGGCATGAAATTTATCGCTTAAGGATGACAAGGGCATATAACCGCCGAGTGTCTAAGCGGCCGCTCAAAATGGGGGATCTAGTGTTGAGAAAAATGGAAGCTGTTGGCCGTGCCAATGAGGACGGCAAGTTGACTCCAAACTGGGAGGGGCCGTACAGAATCAGGGAAGAAGTCCGAGACGGCACATATCGCCTTGAGGCAATTGATGGCCGTCAGATCCCACGGACATGGAACACTGATAACTTGAAGAAGTATCATGTTTGAGTTTTGTTTCTTTAAGTACTTAGCCAAAAAGCTGTTTATACAGCTAGGTCTACTGACCGAGCCTTGTAATTAAAGCCATACGGCCACAACAATGTACTTATGACAAAAATTAATGAAAAGTCAGGCATTGTTGAATTATTTGTTGTTATTTATGATTAAAGGCCGAATGAAATGATTTACTAAGTTGCTTCCAATATGGCAACACGGCTTACCATTCTTAATAAATGGCCGAAGTGAAAAGGAAGCAAGGTTGCTCCCAATATAGCAATTCGGCCACACCAAAAAAAAAAAAAAAAAAAACAACTGATTTAATCAATGCGTCCGCCCAACTTTAGGCGGACGATTGAGGCAAGGTATTCCGAACTTGTGTAGAAAACAAGTCCTTTACAAATAGGGCAAGGGCATACCTAGGCATTTAGCCCGGCCGAGTAAGGAATCTCTAAGTTGAGATAATACTTGGGATTTCTAGGGTGCGTCCGAGCGATAGATTCAACGGACTACTCGTACAATGATAGCCGAACGGCCAATTAAATTGATTCGGTGCTTCACCTAGTCCAAGGGCAATCATTACTATGATTTGATTAACTTGCTAGTCGTCATACCCTTTTAAGGAATAAAAACTACCAAGTTAATCAAACCACTTAGAGAATGGACTAGGCGAACACCGAATAAAGGGGCATACCCCTGGGAGCGTACGAAAAGGCATAATATTGAGACGTACGAAAAACTTGCAAAAAGCAGAAAATTTGCAAAAAACTGCTAAGTATGAAACAGAAGTAAAAGCCGCTCAAAAGGCGGACAAAATTTTCATTAATAAGACCGCACAAAGGCGGCCGAAATGTTTACAAAACCGCTCGAACAGGCGGCCTCAAAAGAAGAACAAAAAAAAGAGAAGTACAAAATAAGCTAAGTACACAGTAAGATGAAAAGAAAAGGAAAGCTGAGCAGACGGCTGCTGGAGAACCTGAGCTCTACTTAGCCGTGTTATCTGTGGCAAGCTCCTCCGCTGTCTTGGCGTCCTTGGCCGGGGCAGCCTTTTTGTCCGCCTCCTCCTCCTCCTCATCCCCGTCCTCTCCGGACTCGGGGGAAGTAACTACTAGTTCTGGAGGAGGCATGCCGGCCTTCCTTGCTTCTTCTTTAAGGCAGACGTACTGAAGCCGCTTCTTGAAGCGTTCCTCGTAATAGGCGGCTTCACCTTCGTCCACCATCAAGTTGAAGGCATCAAAGAAGTATGCCTTAAGCTTGTCTTCGGCATTTTGCTCGATGCGGATGACTTCTTCAACGCTGATCGGATGCCTTAAGCCTGTTCATGCGGAGGTTGAACTCCGCGTCCTGAGTTTTGACACGGTAGAAGCGGTGCTTCCAGTCCCTCCACTTACTGACACGGTCGACCACGACCATGTAATCCCTGGTTGCACTCAAGATGAGCCAACAATTCACTTCCTTTTCCAGCCGGGTGAGTGAGTGCATCTCACAAAAGACCGCAAAGCCTGGCGTAAATTTCTTAGCGATGCACGTCACTAAGTACCCAAAAATGTTCAACCAACTGTTTGGCGTCAGTTGGAAGAGGCCGATGTCGTACTCGTCCAGGACAGTCCGGATGAATGGGTGAAGAGGGAAGCGGAGCCCCACATCCAAGGCGGCCCTGTAGACGCAAAACGCTCGTTTGCGCGGCTTCTCCTCATCCCAGGTAGCCACAGCAATGGCCTTCCTGGGGACTTGAATTTCGAATCCCTCCCCCAAATGGAGGGACTCCTTGTACTTCTCAAAATCCTTCTTTAAAAACTTCAGGGCTGTCTCCCCAACTGTACAGGCGTACGGGTCCCTGAAGTTGTCTATGTTGGCGACAGTTTCTTCGGCCGCCGCCTCGCCTTCGGCCGTCTCACCCACGACCTCTTTCTCAACTTCTTCTTCTTCCATTTGGTGAGAAGGGGCACTCCCAAACTCCGAAGACAGCACTCTGTCCAAATCTGCTGCCTCGGCCGAGCTTCGGCCCCTTGAGCTTGGAACGCCCATTGAAGAAGGAACGTCCTCCTCGAACATTGGACGCTTGCCTTTATCCTTGGCAGCGTCCACCTCATTTCCCGAAGGAGGGGCGTTGCGAATAGGCAGGGCGGACGGTTCGCGGATTGAGATTCCTGTTAAGGGTCTGTCCGCCCCACCCAGTTGAGGCCGAGGTTGAGAAGAAGTGGGGATGGACGAACCAGAAGCGTCCGCCCCAGGATCGGAAGGGTTGTCTTTGCAAGCTACCAGCTCGGCCCCATCCATGACCGAGCTGGCGAAATGAGGGAACCTAAGTTTCAGAGCAGGGGCGGACGAGGTGCCTTCAGCTTGAAGGCGTTCCTCGAAAGAAGAAGTGACCTCCACGGCCAAATGATGGGAGCCAGTGGAGGCGGTTGTTGTTTGGGTGGTGGAGTCAGTCTCCACCATTGTACTTGGGTTACTAGGGTCATAAGGGACCCTAGGACTAACCAGACTCCCGTCTGGGTTCCTGGCCGCGTGAAGCTCGCGCGTACGCATTGTTCTAGCCATTGCCTGTTGGGACAGAGAAGAATAAGGTGGGGTGAGTATGTACGCATCAGACATAGACTCACTCCAAGGAGGAGACAACTCTTCTCCGTCCACTCTAGATTCCTCAGTCCCAGGCGAACGGCCGGCCTCATGAGAAGAGTCGGACGAAGCCGAGTATGGATCCAGAATTGAAGTAAAAGAAAGATAAAACAAGGAAAAAATAAAAAAAAAGGGAAATGTAGGCGGCCTATCTCTGTACGTTCTGAAAACTTTGAAGGTGGTGGTGAAGCTCTTGAAAGTTGACCGGAAAACTCAAACTCACGGCGGCGCTCTTGAAGATTAAGGAAAAAGTAACTTTCTCTCATTAGAATGCTCTGCCTTCTCTCTAGAATTCACAATTGGATAAAGTGTGAAAATGAGAATTCACTCCCCATATTTATAGAATGAATTCATGGGGGTAAAATGGTAAAATCATTTTTCCCGCCTAAACATTCAAACGGTAATTTCTTGAGAAATTACTCGAAGAAAGGGCCAGGACGACGTTAGGGTTCTGTTAACTTGTGAAAAAGACCAGACGAACAATTAACGACACGTTAAAGTGAATTGAAATAAGTGGAAAATTCAAGAATTTTACACCTTCAACACTTAGTCTCCAAAACTTGAGAAAATCTAAGAGGAAAAACGTCCGCCCAGTTCTCAGACGTTTAGTCTAAAACAGGAATTCAGACGTACGAAGCATGATTAGAAAGCCAGGAAGTACGTCTGAAATCATGGAAGCCCAGATTACCCCAAAGAAGATAGGTGGCCGTTCTGGGTGGTTAGGAGATAAGCTCCTCCCAGAGTATCAGAACGTCCAGTCTCATTGCTGTGGCCGTTCTGGGTGGTTAGGAGATAAGCTCCTCCCAGAGTATCAGAACGTCCAGTCTCATTGCTGTGGCCGTTCTGGGTGGTTAGGAGATAAGCTCCTCCCAGGGTATCAGAACGTCCAGTCTCATTGATGTGGCCGTCCTGGACAGTTAGGAGATCAACTCCTCCCAGAGTATCAGAACGTCCAGTCTCATTGATGTGGCCGTTCTGGACAATTAGGAGATCAACTCCTCCCAGAGTATCAGAACGTCCAGTCTCATTGATGTGGCCGTTCTGGGCAGTTAGGAGATCAACTCCTCCCAGGGTATGAGGACGTCCATCTTGAAACAAGTGGACGACCACATGAATTCAGAGGTTAAGCCTCTCAGAATACAAGAGCGTCCAGTACAAAGTATGGACGTCCAGATAAGCAAAAAGCCAAGCTCATTTCAGACTACGAGAACGTCCAGGGCAAAATATATGGACGTCCATGTAGCAAAAAGAGCCTTGAGCCAAAAGTATATGGACGTCCAGGGCATATGGGAAGCAAACCCAACCCAGAGTACCAGGACGTCCAGAGCGCAAGATCAGAGGAGGCGGCCAGTAAGTGTACGAGCCACCCCCTCTGAGGGGCAAATGTTTAGGGTAAAAATACCCCAGGTACGTGGCCCAATATCATGGTGACACGTGGCCCAATAAACAGGCGACACGTGGCCCTATGAGAGTGAGACACGTGTCCACTTGTCATGGTGACACCTGTCAGCCATCTCTAAATGCCCCAATGCTGCAATCAGAATGAGAAAAGGGCCCTGATGACCTCAGGCCCAAATCCCGAGAAAACCTTGAAAGCCGTAAAACGGCGCCCCCCACGACACGTGGCGACTTTGATTGCGCAGCCAATCATGTCACGAAATTCTAGGGCATAAACCCTAGAGGGGTACATGTTCCCACCCCTATAAATACCCCAATCATTTATGATGGGAGGGGTGGATTGTGACATAACATAAATATAGAGCATTAAAGAGCTCCAACTTCTCTCTACTTTCTCTCTCTAGCCTTTTCCGTTTCCGTTCACTAACTTGAGCGTCGAAGGCGAATATTCCGAACACCGGAATATTCGTTATTTTGCAGGTGTCCGAGTCTTTGTCAACAGAGCGTGACCAGTATCCGAGGGAATCACAAAAAACCCCGAAACAGGCATTGCCTTCGCTTCTACAGATGTAACACTTTTTAAGGTTTCACGTCTCGTTGTGTAGGGTTTATTACATATTCTAATGGTTAAATAATTTTGAAAGAGCATGACACATAGTGCCGTGTAAGTCCGACTGTGGCCACATCAAACCAATATCTTTTTCAATCTCGAGAGAAGACTGTCTTAACTTTTGTTTACTTTAAAAAAATGAATTATTTTGTTGGACACCTCTTGCAAGGTCAACCTCAGATGTGTTCGGCCCTTATTACTCGTAGTGTCTGATCATTTTAGGTCACGTAGAAATTATTGTCATTATCAACACATGATTTTGACACGAGCTAATTGCGAGACAGTCTTATACAAAAGGTTGCGTTTTATCATGTATTCGTATTCCGATGTCAAAAGAAAGGTGTAGGGAAATTCTAGAAGGAACTTCTTGTGCAGTTGTGCTTGCTTAAGCATATGAATACATCATGTGTATTGGTATAGAGCATGATTTCAAAAAAAAAAACAATGGTAGGTTTGGAAGTAGGTAAAGATATTCATGCATCTAGTATGAAATTGAGAGCTTTTCAGGTTCATGTCAGCCACCCAATCCAACTTAACCCTTTTTCTTTTGTTTGGCTGCCTTTTTTTTTTTTTTTTTAACACTTCATAAATGCTGATTTCATTTCCAAATTGGGGTTTTAGACAGTCTTTCACTTGCCAAACTTGCCTACTACTTTTGCAATGTATCTTTGATTTGACTTAAGACTGAAGATGGTCTAATATTTGGGTAAATTTTCTAATTAATTTCCTATTATTAATCAATTAGAGGGGGTACTTTTAATTAATATAATGTGTAAAGCATCTTGTTAATTATGGGGATTGGCTTCAAATTCATAGAAAATTCAAAGTCAATGCATACTTTGTGTATATCCTAGTACAAATCGATTGGTAAGAAAATTGACCTAAAGTATGACTTCATACAAATAAAACACTCATTGTCCACAAGATTATAAGACAATCTATAAGATCTTAAATATTATTAATATAAGTACTTCTTTCAAATAGCTGTACTTTATTAAGCACTTTTCATTTTAATTTGAAATAGTTTGAACATATTATTGTATATTAAATTTTTTTACGAATGACTTTATTATTATTATTATTATTATTATTATTATTAATACTCTATATTATTTTTACCAAAACCTTTCTTGTGATGGTATTAGTTATTAAGGAGTGTTAGACCCTGTTCTGCTGAAATTTGCTCTGCCGATCCTTGCTTTGTTAACTTAATCGATATAATTAATGGTTGAATATGCTTAATATTGTCTCTTTTATTTCTTTATTTACAATCTTTAAACGGTATATATCAATGTGAATACATAAAATCCATCCACTAAATTCTAGTCTTTTGTCAATGAAAATGGAAGAACCATGATATATAACGGAAAGTCCATCAATACACTTTCAATTTTCTTATGATAGGATTGATTTTGTCCACCTTTTGAAATACACAATCATGAAAATAGCTAAATAAGAATAGAAGCAATTAGGCTACGAACGAAAAAAAGTTTAGCAATTTGGCCAAAAGTCAAAATTCAATGGTACAAAATATCAACACGGTTTTCTTTGTTTGAGCTACTAATGCACACCACCTAAATAAGAAACAAAACAAGGAGAAATCTTACACTACAATCTCATCACTAATTTACAACCAACATTTCTCAAGGTAAACAAATTAAGAACTCAAAATGTAATTTTGTTTCAAAAGTCTTCTATGTGGACCCGATACACAACAATAACGTGTAATTGCCAAAAAAAATTAACTCCGAATTGTGAATTTGAGCTTATATTCACACAAGTTACAATTTCTATAACTGTTTTCATTCACTGAACTAAACTGAATTGAACTGGATATTTTATGAGAGAAGAAAATTAGGAACTGAAATAAACTGAAAATAAGCTGAAAAGAACAGACCATTAATTCGTTAAATACTTTGTGTAATTCTTATAAAATTAACTACTTAAACCCGTAGTCCTGCTATCACATATTATAAATTTTAAATGATTATAATATAGGCTTGACATACGTTATTGTAGATCACCAATAAAAATGATTGGATTACTCCAAGATTTCTCATGCTTACAATAATTTACCTGTAAAATGTCATATAGCTTTTCCGGGGCGAAGCCAAGGAGTTTTGGCAGGCTCCCCGCCTCCCCTGTGGCCTAAAAATTTCATTGGAGTGGATTATGCTGAGTTTTAACTTATGATTCCTAGTTTCGGCCTTAGTAATTTATGATTCCTAAGTTCACTTCTAGCTTTTTGTCTTTACTAAGAAAATATCTATTGTCCATATACAAAATATAAAGTATATATAAAATATATATCACAATAAATAATTATAAGTCCGGCTCACCTAATATGTCGAACAGATGGAAGATATTTGGTACCTTACCCTTAGATGAGGAAAACAGGAAAGGGGCAGTTCACAAAAAATAGTGTGTGTGCGACCCAAAAAGAATGAAAACCACTGGAGTGTAAACAGTTGGTGATGCGACTGCCTAATAATGATGAAAACAAAGGAAAATAAAAAGGAGGTTTTTAATGAAACAAATAAATACACCCCATTCAATTTATTATTTATTCTATTTTTTTTATTTATTAATTATTTATATTTATTAAATTATACAGCTAGATAGCTTGGCTACTATAAATGTTCACTTTTGGGTCGGTTTCACCTAAGCCGAAAGTCTATTATTCCTTTTTAAATTTTTGGAGGTCAAAAATTAACTTTTTGCTTGAAATTTTTATTTTTCTGTTGAATATTTTTTGGGAGATTTTTTTTTTTTTTTAAAAAAGAAGACCAAATTCAGTGGACCGGTCATTGGCGTTTACTTGACTTAATTTTCTCTCTCCAAATTTGCATGGAATACACGTGGGAAGTTCTTAGTTGTATCATATAACATGATTTTCGTTTGACGTTAACTTAACACCGTTTGTTTACTACTACACACTTTGCATGATTTTGGACTAGATAATTTATACATTATCGTTTTTATTTTGTTGTTATCAATTAAAGTACAATAATGTCGTTCATGATTTCGTATGGAGCTGTGTCATTGCGTATGCTTGTTGATCTCTTGCTCAACTACCTTATTGAGTTCGATAGTGAATGGTTATTGGTTTTCCTTGTTCGGAATTAGTTGTCCGGGATTAATAACATATCAACATTGATTCAAGTTTTACCAACAACTATTATTAAATTAAATTGAGATAATATTTTGACATTTTGGCAATCGTTTAGAATTTTATGCAAATTAGTTTCTTACAATTGATATTGTATTATTGCTGGAATAAACTATAGATTACAAATTTACAACGCTTCTATCCTTGGCATTAATGATTGGTTTTCAAGGATTACATGTAAGTTTTTCCGATTCCCATTGATAAAGAAAAAGAAGAACAAAGAGTATGTAATTAACTATATTGTCAGAATACAATACAAAGTTGCTCACTTTCTACACCCAACAATATATGAAATTACATTTTTCAATCTAACAATGCACCCGACCATTATTGTGAGTATGATGAAATTTCCATTTTTCTATCTAACAAATAATAATACACTCGACTATCATTGTGATATGATGAAATTATAGATTTATTGTATTTTATTTGTACTTATGTAACCTTTTAAATCAATATTAGTTTTACATTTAAAATAACCTTATTCCCCCCCCACCCCCCTATAATCTAACCAACAAGTGGCTATATTTACATAAATTTTTTCCCAATACTACTCGTTTACTCAAACTATTATTCTTTTTCTTTCTTCATTGATTAATTTTTCAAAGTGTTCACATCTCTTTTAATTCATTATTTATAAATGTGAAATTAAGTCAAACCTTTTTTTTTTTTTTTTTTTTTTGGGGGAAGCATATAATGATATAAGCTAAGATCGTGTAGTACTTTCGACATATGCAACCTTTTGAACAACTCGATTGTGTGTAGTGTATATATATATATATATATATATATATATATATGTATATATATATATATATATATATATATATATATATATATACATACATACATATATATATATACATACATACATATATATATATACATACATACATATATATATATATACATACATACATATATATATATATATATACATACATATATATATATATATATATATATATATATATATATATATATATATATGACGATATAGTGAAATAGTGGCCTAGTAGTTTGATGGGTGCTTAATAATTTTATATCAGAGTAAAGATGAAAACAACATTAATGCTTCCAAATTATAAGGAGTGGTTAGCTAACGCAGATCATCATCATATTCGATTAATTGACCATAAGAGTAATGTTAGGCCAATAACTAATGACTTGATGTTATTGAATAATTGGTTAAGTATTTTGCTACAGTTTCATAATAGTTCTAACGCCAAGTTGCCTGTATTTAATACAAAAAGTCATCATAGAAAATGACAATAATATTTATGATGTTGAAATAGACTAATACTTCGTCTTTTGTCGAGTACTATATAACCCGTTATTGGAATTTCTACGTACTCACCTTCTGGTTTACTCCGTTTGAATGAAATTCTACTCATCTATGAATTGAAGGTGGGACGTGGTGGACAAGCCTACATGTGGGACCAATAAGCCTATCTGCACGTTATGTGTGTAGTCGGCTACACCTCGTGGCCGTTTGTAAAAATAACAAAATAATTCATGTAATGATAACTAAGTATGCCTATAATATTGTCCGAATAACTCATACAACACTGACAAAGTAAACCCCCTTATAATACTGATCAAGTAACTCTTATAACACTAACAAAGTAACCTCTATAATGGCTGGTTATACGATATGGCCAACTACATATAAGAATTTGTATAAGCATATACTCTACTGGAATGATACAGTCCATATTCTATGTTCTAGGTTTTGGCGGAAAGTTTGTTAGCCAAATTGTTATTTCAGTTTTGTCCTTTTGTGCTTAGTTCTTTACAGCTGGATTAGGGAATCTTTTTCTGTTAAGCCATGCTTTATTTATGCTCTCAAGTTGTAATTGTGGAATTATGAAATGAATTAACAACTTCCTATCCTAATCTCTTTCTCTCTCTATTCTGTTTCTCCCTTCACTCTGTTCTTCATTCTTCTTCTTCTTCTTCTTCTTCTTCTTCTTCTTCTATTTCTGGTTTTCTGGAATTTCCGAGCTAGACTCAGCTCAGATAAGGTTCTGCACCTTATCAGTGGTATCAGAGCGATCACTATCCTCTCCTGTATTTGTCCATTCTGGCACCATCTCTTACTACCCGTGTGTCTAAAATGGACGCTCAGCTTGCTGCTCTTGAGAAAAAGCTTGAAGCTCAATCTGCTGCTGCAGCTGCTGCTAATGCTGCTTCCGCTAAGCAAATTGAGGATCTCATGGGAATGTTGCAGATCATGAAGGATCAACTAGCTCAAGCTAAACCTGAGGACCGCATTTTCCAGCCTAAACTGGGGTATAATCCTAAGCTTGAGTTTCCTAAATTTAATGGCACTAATCCTAGATTATGGATTAAGAAATGCTCTAAATATTTTGCTCTGTGTAAGATCCCTGATGATCAGAAAGTAGATCTTGCTTCTCTTAATATGACTGATAAGGCTGAAAACAGGGTAACCAGTTATTTGTCTAATCGTGCTGTTGTTGATTGGAATGATTTCATTATTGATGTTAATAGTCGTTTTAAGGATGAGATTGGTGTAAATGTGGTTGAGGAATTTAATAAATTAGCTCAATCTGATACTATTGAGGCTTTTGTTGATGAATCACTACTACAAAAATAGGCTAACAGACCCGTCCAAATTGGCTTTAGAGACCCATCTTGAACAGGTCTCTATCTCAGAGGTCTGTTTGATAAAGAGACCCCCTTATCTTGGTGGTCTGTTTTTAAAAACAAATAGACCTGCTATTAGAGTTAGGCGGTCTGTTAGGCGTGGTATATAATAGTTACATTAGAAGGGAAAAAGACCCGTTACTTGTGGTATGGGGTCTTTTCAAGGGGAGTGAAATAGACCTGTTATATTAAATAACGGGTCTATTTGATCCCTTTATTTTAAAAAAAAAATTAGATTTTTTTTTTCAATGTAATATTGATTTGAATTTTAAAAGTTTTAATATTTTACCGCTCTATTCAAATTGCTAAAATTTTAAAATTTGAATTACAACAATACAATTCAAGATTAAGTAAAATAACATAAATACGGAGTATATAGAATTTTACAAGAAGTTATATAAACACACTTTGTATTGAAGAACACTACCAAAGTATTGTAATTGATATCTATGGTATTACAATTAATAAACTTGCCAATTGTGATTCTTTAGTAATGGAAAGCGAACTAGCTGAAAAAACCGCATATCATCTATTTTCTTCTCATAATTGGACTTTTGCTCACCAAGTGACCATCTTAACCCAATTCATTTCAATTACTGCAATTGTCACGAACTGGAGAACAAACCAAACAGAATAATTTAGAATAAATTAAAAATAAAATTAACCCAAGCATAATTTGGGGTAAAAAATCAAGAACAAAACCTAAACAATAGATCTAAACAGTATGTCTCAATTTAATTAAAAAAAAGTCCAGATTATAGAGGAAATCAAACCGAAAAAAATAAGGAACGATAAATAAATACTGACATGAAACGAGTATTGAATTGAAAATGGGTACTAATTAAAATCCGAAATTGAAGCAGAAAAATTTCAAAAAAAAAAAGGAGAAATTGACCAAAATATGAAAATCCAATAAACTTTATGTCACATATAAACTTTAATAAATTCAAGATATACGAACCAGCAACACCACCCATACGAGTCGGCAGAAAGCAACGAACGAAAGCAAAGGTCTGTTTTGGTTAAAAATTTACAAAAAATAATTGAGGAAATAGATGAATCTAGGAGTAAAAGGATAGAAAAAAATAATAATGAGTGGAAGAAGGGAGGAAGAGTAGCGTTTTTACAGTATGAGATTTTGAGGTTTGGGAAACTAAGCTATGGAGTAATTTTTTTTTATTTTTGAAGCAAGCTATGGAGTTAATTTCAAGGTGATTGAATAGGAGAGAGAGAGATTGGACTTGTAACTTTGTGAGGAATTCCAAATTGAGTTTGATTACGTAAAAAAATAAAAATAAATAAAGGGATGTAAGAGACCCTTTTAATTGGACAACGGGTCTCTTATATATCTCTAGTTTTTTTTTCAAGCTAGAGAAGTGGGCCCTCGTGCACATAAAAGATCTGTAAAAATGACAACGGGTCTCTTATATTTTTTATCCATCAAACATAGTGGGTCCTCATGCACATAAGAGACCTGATATCATTGTTATTAGATCTCTTACCCCTAATAGACCCGTTGATTGAGAAAACGGGTCTTTAGTTAGGGGTCTTTTTTCCAAGTTTTGTAGTAGTGAATTCGAAAACCTTAGAGCTGTAATGTTACAGAATGGGTATATTCTGCCTGAGAAATATCTGTTAGAAAGCTTCATTGGTGGATTGAAGCCTGGGATTAGACCATTTGTAAGGGCCTTTAAACCTCAATCTATTTCTGCTGCTATTGAGTATGCAAGGTTGCAAGATGAATCTATTGCTGCTAACTCTCCAAAAACACACAAACCTTACCACAAACCTTCTTTTTCACCTCCTCTTCCCTTAACCCCAAAACCACCTTTGTTACCTACCCCACAAATGAAGCCAAACACATTCCCTAAACACCCTAAACCTACAAAATATGTTCCTGCTGCTGTGAGAGCAGAAAAAATAGCAAAAGGGCTTTGCTACTGTTGTGATGCTCCTTATGATAGGAACCATTCATGTTAGTTTAAGGAACCTCAGCTATTTACAGTTGAGATCCCTGGAATGGATGCAGTTGATTCTGCTATAGTGGAGTTGGAAGAGCAGGATCAGGTAGAGGAATTAGCTCCTCAGATTTCTTACAATGCTTTAACAGGAAGCCAAACTTTCAATACAATGAGAGTTCGAGCTGTGGTTAATGGCACCCAATTACATACCCTAATTGACTCGGGTAGTACACATAATTTCCTGGATGTTCATTTGGCTAAGACCCTTGGTTGTCAGAGTGTGAGTATTGCAAGGCAGTCTGTTATGGTTGTTGATGGTAATAACCTGATATGCCAGGCTGTGTGTAAGAATTTTTCTTGGACTTTGGGAGGGCATCAGTTTACTGCTGATGTTATGCTTATACCTTTAGGCAGCTGTGATATGGTGTTAGGCATTCAGTGGCTTAGCACCTTGGGATCTATCTCTTGGAATTTTAACCAGCTTACTATGAAATTCAAGGTGAATGATGCTGAAGTAATGTTGAGAGGCATGCCATCTGAAAAATTGAGAATATTACAGGACACTCCTTCTCTCAAGCTCTTGTCTTGTGCTTCCCATATATGCTTTCTGCAGGTGTCTGAGTGTTCTGATACAGTTCAGCCTAGTTGTCTTATACAGCTGTCTCAGGAAGACAGTGAGTTTGAGGAATTGTGTGTTCTAAAATCTAAATTTGCTAAGGTTTTTGAAGAACCTAATGAGCTTCCACCTAGTAGAGGGGTCTTTGATCATAGGATTGAGTTGGAGCCTGGGAAAGGTGTTGTAAACATTAGACCCTACAGATATCCTCTCAAGCAGAAGGACATTATTGAGCAATTGGTTCAGCAGATGTTGGAAATTGGGGTTATTCAACCTAGTTCTAGTCCTTTTGCTTCTCCTGTTGTCCTAGTGGGGAAGAAAGATGGCAGTTGGAGACTATGTGTTGATTACAGGGAACTTAACAAAAGAACAGTGAAGAATAAGTTTCCCATTCCTGTTTTGGATGAGCTAATTGATGAGTTAGCAGGTTCTGTTGTTTTTAGCAAGCTAGACCTCAGAGCAGGGTACCATCAACTCAGGATTCACCCAAATGATGTTTTCAAAACAGCATTTAAAACTCATGAGGTCACTATGAGTTTTTAGTAATGCCTTTTGGCCTTACCAATGCTCCATCTTCTTTTCAATGCTGGATGAATGCTGTTTTCAGACCCTTGCTAAGGAAATGTGTCTTGGTTTTCTTTGATGATATTCTCATTTACAGCAAAAGTCTTGAGGAGCATTGGCAGCACTTGGAGCAGGTCTTTCAGTTAATGATTGAGCATTCTTTGTATGCAAAACTAAGCAAGTGTGCCTTTGCAACAAAGAGAGTGGAATATTTAGGTCACTTTATTTCTGGAAATGGGGTGGAGACTGATCCAAGTAAAATTGATGCAGTCAGTTCTTGGCCATGTCCTAAAACTGTCAAAGAATTGAGAGGGTTCCTGGGGTTAGCTGGTTACTATAGAAAGTTTGTGAAAGGGTATGCCACCTTGAGCAAACCTTTAACTGATTTGCTTAAGAAAGGTGCCTTTGAGTGGCATGATCAGGCTCAAACTGCTTTTGATAAGCTTAAGTTTGTTCTAACCAATGTCCCTGTCCTAGTCTTGCCTGATTTTTCTAAGCATTTTGTGGTGGAAACTGATGCTTCCAAGTATGGCATAGGGGCTGTTTTGATGCAGGAGGGTCACCCTTTGGCTTTCATTAGTAAAGCTCTAGGTCCAAAATGGCAAAAACTTTCTGTCTATGAAAAGGAACTTTTAGCCATGGTTTTTGCTGTGCAAAAATGGGAACAATATTTGATTGGGGCACCTTTCACTGTCAGAATTGATCAAAAGAGTCTCAAATGGCTTTTACAACAAAAAATTTCAACACCTTTTCAGCAATTTTGGCTTTCAAAGCTCATGGGTTTCACTTATGACATTCAGTTTAAAGCTGGTAAGGATAATGCTGCAGCTGATGCTTTATCTAGAGTGCCTGGTTCTGAGTTATTGCTCATGGCTATTTCTGTCATTGATTCTGATTTAAGTCAGCTTATCAGCAAAAGTTATGATAGAGATGATAATACTCAAATCTTTATTCAGCAAACTTAACCAGGGTGAGTCAATTCCTGGCTTTAGTTTGGTTGATGGGTTGATTAGAAGACATGGAAGAATTGTTATTGGACCTGATAGTGACCTTAGGGGTAAACTGATTTCTTGGCACCATGCTTCTATGGAAGCAGGACACTCTGGCAGAGACAGAACATTCAAAAGGATGCAAGGGTTATTTTATTGGAAAGGGATGGCTAGAGATATCAGTCAGTTTGTCAGAAAATGTGTTGTATGTCAGGCATCTAAGTATGATACTACAGCAAAGCCTGGGGCCCTTCAACCATTGCCTATTCCTGAATCCATTTGGACTGACATATCTATGGATTTTATCACTGGTTTGCCTGTTTCTATGGGGCAAAATGTCATTTTTGTTGTGGTTGACAGGTTGAGCAAATATGCTCATTTTATGTCCCTTAAACATCCTTTCTCTGCAGTTGAGGTAGCTCAGGCCTATCTTGATTTTGTGTTCAAGCTCCATGGTTGGCCTAGGAGCATTGTGAGTGACAGAGATTCTATTTTCTTAAGCCAGTTTTGGAAAGCTCTATTTACTTTGCAAGGAACTGAATTCTTGCTTTCTTCTGCTTACCATCCTGAAACTGATGGCCAAACTGAAGTGGTTAACAGGTGTCTTGAGACTTATCTAAGGTGCATGACTAGTGATAGACCCGAGGACTGGTGTAAGTATCTTCCCATGGCTGAATGGTGGTACAACACTCACTATCATTCTGCAGCAGGAATGACTCCTTATGAAGCTGTCTATTGTCAAGCCCCTCCTGTACACCTTCCTTATTTGCCTGGTGAGTCCAGTAATGCATTGGTGGATAGATGTATGCAGCAAAGGGAACTAGTGCTCAAGGTTCTCAAGGATAATCTGCTGAAAGCACAAAATAGAATGAAAGTGCAAGCTGATAAAAGGAGATCAGAAAGACAGTTTGCAGTGAATGATTGGGTATGGCTGAAATTACAGAATTACAGGCAACAATCTGTCTCATACAGAAGCAATAACAAGTTGGCAGCTAAATATTTTGGACCTTTTAAGGTCATTGAAGTCATTGGCAAAGTTGCTTATAAGCTGCAGTTGCCAAGTTCTGCTAAGATACACAATGTCTTTCATGTGTCTCAGCTAAAACTTTTTTCTGGAGAGCTCCCTGCTACTTCTGTTATCCCAACTGATATGCCCCAAGATGTTCAGTTGCCTTTGCTGCCTGCTGCTATTTTGGACACTAGGACTGTGCATTTGTCGAGTGGTCTTCAGGATCAAGTATTGGTTCAATGGCAGAATAAGCCTGCCCATGAAGCTTCTTGGATAGTGAAGAGTGACTTTGAAGCTCGTTTCCCTGGTTTTTCCTTGACTGTGCCTTGAGGACAAGTCATTTAAAAGGGGAGGGTATGATACAATCCATATTCTATGTTCTAGGTTTTGGCGGGAAAGTTTGTTAGCCAAATTGTTATTTCAGTTTTGTCCTTTTGTGCTTAGTTCTTTACAGCTGGATTAGGGAATCTTTTTCTGTTAATCCATGCTTTATTTATGCTCTCAAGTTGTAATTGTGGAATTATGAAATGAATTAACAACTTCCTATCCTAATCTCTTTCTCTCTCTATTCTGTTTCTCCCTTCACTCTGTTCTTCATTCTTCTTCTTCTTCTTCTATTTCTGGTTTTCTGGAATTTCCGAGCTAGACTCAGCTCAGATAAGGTTCTGCACCTTATCATGGAATAATGTGTTTGAAACGGGTTAAGAAAAAGTTATGCTGAACAAGCCTCTGTTGTGATTTTTGACACAAGGTTCAGTAGCGTTGCCTCTTGTGTTGCTTCGGACTTGTGACGGGATCGGGCTTACGACGAGGTCGTTTGGCTAATTTGTGCCAAGCTTAGACAACCGACCCATGCATATGCCCGGACCATGCCCACACATTTCTTTCATTCTCACTAGTTTCATTAAAATAAACACGATTCATTTAATTAAAATTGTAACGCATGGTGGTTTTCAACATTTTATAAATTACTACATATAAAGATAATAACAAATATTTTTTCTAATACCAAGCATATAATTTATATGCAAATCATTTATTTTCATATTAATTAAAATGTCACACATTGCTAAAGTGAATTTAAATTACGTACGTTAAACAAGTGTAAGAAACTAGCCCCTTCGGTTTATTCGGTTCTTCTTATTTAGAATTTTGGCATATAATTTGAAGGAATATTCTAAATTATTCACAATCTGTATGTGTAAGATAAAATACAGTCAATTAGTTAAAGATGTACATTGACAATCAATTAAATCAGGAAGAATGAAGAAAAATGAAGGGATTAATTGAAAGGCAGAAGTTTATATCAAGGCAGAGGTCCAAAAGAAACCCCTGAATCATATTGAGCCAATTAGCCATAGAAGCTTATATAAAGGCATAATCATGATATTTATACTCTAATTAGTACCTAGTTGGAGTAGGTAATGGAATGTCTTTGAAGAATAATCTACAAGTGAAAAAGGTGAAAGCAAATTAATAACCATAATTATTCACTTTCTACATAAATTAAAAGGGATTATAATAGTATTATGGAATGATTTTAGTAAAGTGAGATTAACAAGTGTCCAAAAAGGATACAAACATAGGATGATGATAATTAATTAATATAATGAGGTAGATTGGGTGGTTTGATTAGGAGTTAAGTAAAAAGGTTAAGCAAAGGCAGGCTTGAGATAATAATTATCCTAATTGGATTTTGTCATGATGCACAAAAAGTAGAGTCAAGAATATTGAAAAGGCAAAGTTATGGCGTTTTCTACTCCAACTACAAGCAAACTTTAGAAAAGCCATTAAATTAATGTTTGTTGTTTAGTAGAAAAATGTTAATAATAGAGTATTATTAAAATAAAATTAAGTATCTTCACATCTTTTCATACATACTCCCAACATGCATTGTATGTATGTTCTATGGCTCGCTGCCCATGTAAGATTAGCCTTTTTAGAATAACAACAAAATCTTCTCAACCACTCTTATAACGTCTTTTCCACTTGTTTATTTTTCTCTGGATCTACTTGCTCTAGTCACTAACTAGATATGTTAAACCTCACAAAATGTATGTGGACACAGGAGGCTAGAGTAGTGGTCTAGTTTTTCGACTTTTAACATGTATACTTTATTTTTACTCATTTTATAATTTTATTTTTTATAAGTTTTATTAATGCGTTCATATATTATAAGGTTAATCAGATCAAATAAATCCAAGACTAGTAAAATAAATGAAATTCATTTAGATGAGATGAATTTTTTATTTATTTAGTTCATTCTAATAAAAACTTTATAAGGTTAATCAGTTCAAATAAATTCAAGACTAGTAAAAACTCTCAGATAAGTGACTTTAAAATCATTCATTTCTTATTCTAATACTATATCTATTCTTCATTATTTATATTTTGATATGACATGATATATTGAAAATCAATGACTTATTAGTTTATGCAATGACAAGTGGATAATAAATGACAAGTAATTAGATATTGATTATATAAGATGACACATAATAAATCATTGAAAATTTTAAATTAAGACACACACATAGGAATGATTGTTAATTGGAAAGAAATATAGTAATATGGTGGGAGATTGGGAAGGGTATTATTAAACAAGAGTAGGCCCTAGAGAATGAAACCAAGTTTCAAAAAACTGTTTTGCATAAAAGGGGATAATATAAAAGATAAAGCAATTGTCCTACTAATTTATAGTGTTTGTAAATGTTGATATCCATACTTATTGATAATGTTGTTGTGTTGTGAATTAGTGATCATTTTTTTTTAGCAATCACACAATGTTTTTATAGCCAATATTGGTTAGTAATTCACTTATAATTAAATTAAAATTCTTGTACATACATTGGAAAAATTATGATTCAATTAAATTCTTATATCTTTTTAAAGAAAATAAAATTCTCAGACACTAAATTATACTCGCCAACAATTGTTGTAATAATTTGATTACCATTTCAATTTCGTTTGTATAATGTTTCACAAATATAAAATCCCTAATTCATGATCTTATATACATGCAAGTATATTAAACTATACTCTTAATTCCGTTAAAAAAAAAAAAAAAAAAAAAAAAACAAACAAAGAAAAAGGAAAAAAAAAACACTTAATTAACTCCTAACCAAAAGGAAAATAAATGGATGACAGAGATTCACAACAAGATATAGTCCAATAATAATGCCAAAATTTAATAAAAATGAGCAATAAACATGACCAACTCCAACATACTTTAATGGCCCATTTATTTAATTTTTGAAGGTGTACAACTTATTAAAGCTCCCACGCTTACCTGTTCCCTAAACCAAATAATTCATCCAATCTAAGCCTTATGTTTGCATAAAGTTTTTTCTTTTGTCACAAATGGACAATCTTTCAATTTTCTTTCCATATTTGATTATCTGTACATTTAATTATTAATGGCCTTACCCTAGTTAGCTTTATATCTTTATTACGTCCATCAACTAATTATTATATGTATACAACTACACAAATTATATTATTTGATCATGAGCAGCCAAATCTAGCATATTACATATAGTTGCACCTTACCAATTTTCTCATTATTGGTCGTTTTTTCGATATTATTCCATGTAGATGATTTGATTTGATTTTATGTACAAAAACGTAAATTACTCATGTATGTATGAAACTAGTAAATCATGCTTGATTCTAAGTTAAAGTTCGTCGAAGTATTAGAATATTATCCAAGGAAGCCTGCCTAAGTAACTTAGCTACACAAATGCAACTCCAAGCATTGTGAATTTGCAATTGAGTAGGACGACTAAGACTAGGACTCGTACCCTCAATGAATTTACACGGTCCAAAGTTTTAGCCAACGCGCATTGTATGCCAATATGTGTGCCATGAATAGGTTATACATCGCGATCCTTAACAATTAGAGATTTGATTTGATACAAATTGTACCAGTCAACCAGTGGTGGTGCTAATATGATGAATGCAGGATTGTTGTTACTTAATACATGATGTTGGCTTTTGTAGTACATAGTAACGTAGTATCTCTACACACGCTGTATCTTTTAGTACAGCTCTTAGAATTCGAGGCATTTGACCGACGAATAAGTAGCAATCAAAGTCATTATCAACGTCGCTATACGTATACTATAAGCACCATGATGTTTAAATAGCCAAGGAGCTTGAGGGGACGAAGTTCAAGAGGGGGCTAAGTGGCTAACCATAGACACTAACAACCATCCAACTTTGCGGCCATTTATAATGTTCCTAGTCCCTATCTAATGCTTTCAGAAAAAAAATGTGGATAGTAGTAATTGTCCCAATCCAAAGTCTTAAGAGTATGATTCAGCATCGATCAATAAGTAACACAAGCTTAACTTTGATGGGTCGGCTATGTACTTTTCCATGGCCACGAGGGTTTATAATCATGACGACTTAAGTGACTGTTTCAGCTTCGGTTAGTTGATCCTCTGCTCTTTCAGCAGGACCTATTGTTCTTACAGATATGCTTCACTTTTCTGTTTTGAAAATTTTCGTTATATTAACATTGACAGCGTTGATGATCCTATGCTAATTTTCTATTCGGAATATGGATATGTAACGTTAATGGTACAAATAATTGGATGGCTAATGTAAGTCATCTAGGCTTTTGTATAAACAATCAATTTTGTCCTACTCGAAACGAGCATTGCTATAACCTCAATGTGAAATAAGACGATGTCATTGTTCTGATCTTAAAGGATGGAGACCTCATCTTTATCATCTAGAACTGGAACACATTTTTTCACACTCACTTGAAATTTTTTTGGCTTGAATGTCTTCTGTTTTGTAGGTTGGATTGGGCCCCTACATTGACCGCCTACCTCAAGTTAGGCTTTGGGAATAGTGGAGTACAAGGCCCATTCTTTAGGCCTGCAGATGATGAGGCTTGAGCCCAAGTAGAGACCCACCCAACTCAGCTCCCCAGTATCTCCTTACATAGAATAACAATGAAGCAAAGACTCTGTTGTTGATCTTGAAAACTACTTCAGTTAGGTTATCTAATAGATCGTCCGCCATTAAGAATCATTCAGTAATGTAGTAAGTTTAGATTTTGTGTCAATAGTCTCATAGATACTCAGCCATTGTGTTAATTTTAACAAATTTCGATTTATGTAAAGAAGTTTGAGAGTACAAGACAGATTACTGCACAATTTGAGGGGATTAATACCAACACATATTTACGCCATGGAAAGCTTCCCAATTTAATCCTCAGGCCTTGACTTAGCTCACCCTTAGTTGTTTTTGTCGAGATCATAAAATTCGATGTTCTTGTATTTCTGAGAAATTAGCTCAGCTTGAACTTTTCTTGCTGTGTCTGTTGCACAACCGACAAGGATGAGGACAGAAGTGCCTGCAAACCCCCGGAATGCAGTGAGATGTGTAGCTTGTTCAACCACTGCTGGACCAGCAGCCAGAATTGCTAGGAAAGCAGAGCCAAGGACTGATATCCGACTCAGAACCTGGATTTCATCAACAGGCTCAAATTAGCATCAGAGTGGAGAAGCAACTTACATACTCTGTACAAGTTTTGGGGGCACTTCTAAAGATAATTGGAGTTATTGAAGTAGAAAAAAATGGAGCAGCTTACTTCGAACCTCTGACATGCATGTTAAGATATGTTGGAGATTGAATTTAAATCAAAGAACAAAATTTGTCTAATGCGTTACTATTAGCTAGAAGAAGATGAAATAAAGCTGCTATCTTAACAGGTATAGAATATGCAGAATTTACTAATTTTTATCTCACCGTTTTGATGTATGCAGCCGTACTCTTTCCAGGCCGGACTAGCGGAATTGATGCACCTTGACGCTTCAGTTGCTCACTTACATCATCAGGGTCCAATTGCAAAAAAGTGTAGTAGTAGTTAAAAAAGGCTATTAATAGGATGTTTGTTGGGAGATAGAAAGAACCTGCAAAAAAAAATTCTCTGGTCAATTGGAAAGTTGAAAAAGAAAATACGCCTATAATATGATAGCACCACAAAATAACTACCTTCAGTATCTTAGTATACCCCTAATTCCATAACCAACCAAAAGGCACATACAAGAAAAGGCAAATAGAATAAGCTGGAAAGCAGCTCCTAGTGAAGGGTCAGGTGCTTACCCTTCGCCATCAAACTTTTTACTACATACATCAAATTCATTTGTTACTCCAACCATGTCAAACAGCACAACTAACTAATCGCTTAAGAGATGCACATGTGCTCTACTTAATTAAAAGTACAGGCCAACTAAGCATCAAATTAAAGTTCATAAATCCATTGTGATAAGAAAAAATATGCGAAAGCAGCTAAACCAGTCACTTCCTTCACACACACACAGACACCCAAAAAAAAAAAAAAAAACAAAATCCTGGAACGTATAGAGACAATATGATACGGAGTACAAAATAGTAGCTTACATACTAACAATGTGTTTGGATAAAAGGATTTAGTGGGAAGGAGTTAGTGTTTGGATAAGGAGTACAATTCGGTTGAGCTAAAGGGAGGGAGAGAAAGGATCAAAAGATATTGATGATAACGATTGGATGGAAATCATACTAGCTGACTGATGAAATTAAAAAAAGTATCATGCAACGTTATGATAAGTGGTAGCGATTCTCTCCTGCCAATGTAAATACGATATAGATGTTCTCTAACCTTTTGTTATTGACCAACTGCCTTTTCTAGTTGTCTATATACATCCTCCTCTCCATAAATATGAAAACAGATAGGGAGAGCGCAGATTTTAAGAAGCCTGTGTGATGAGGAGAGGGATAGACAGAAATGTCACAAGATAAAAGAGGGAAGTTTGGAATCTACAGGTGAGAGGTTAGTCCTGTTATAAGGTTTCTTGTTGCTAGGTTTCTGATGTAATCAATTATTACTCTTTGGATAAAACCCTTAATTAATTCCTCAAGATCTACTGTGTATTTTTTAATTTATTATATTTTTTTTTAAAAAAAAAAAAAACCTTTTGCAGTGAAGTTACTAGAATAGAAACTCATGCTTCAGGGAAGCCATGGAAGGTGACATGACAGTCCGTATATTCTATTTCACCTAGGGGAAAATTAATTAGACTATACCAAAAACACTAGACTGTTGTTACCTCCAGGGGTCAAAGAAACTGCAGCTTTCTTTAGGATATCTAAACCAGTGAAACGTGCAAGTGTAGCTGGAAGAGACAATGATGATGTTGAGAATATAATAGGCATTACTCCAGCACTGTTCACCTGCATAAAAAAAAAAAAAATTATTACTCCGTAGATAAAAAAGAGCAAAGAGAATAAAATAATTAGTTGATAGCATATAATAGTTATAAAAACATATTGGCTCACTTATTAAAGAACAGAAGGTGTACAAAACTTGTTTTGATATTTTTTTCTTTTTATCCTATATATAAAGTCCTATATATAAAGTGAAAGGGGGTTTTGGGTGATAAATTTCACTTTCCCAAAATACCCCTTTCAGCTTAAAAAAAAAAAAAAGAACTATCATCCTTAAAAAGAACATCATCTTGGTAAAATAAAAAAATAACTACCATCTTTTCTTTTTTAAATTTTTTTTAAGAAAGTCAAATTTTATATTTAGCCTACATAACATCATTATCATATTTTTTTTAATAACATATTTTTTAATTATATTTTATTAACAAATTTTAAACCCATTAATATTTTTTAATTAGAATTAAAGAGATAATATTGTGGGAAAAAAAAAAATCGAGCTTGATATATCACTTATATTGCACACGCCCGCATTGTGTGCGTCTCTTAGCTTGTATTTTTAATGGGAAGCCTTGATCATTGTTAAACCCTTCACTGTTGTCAACATCAAATAGAATTTGCAATATTTATTAAAGCTTGTAAAATTTAATCGATGCCTTCAAAACCAACTAACCTTGAAGGGCAGATAAGCAGACTTTTGAAGTCCTCCACTTCTACCAGAGTATCTTGATGCATAGTTCATTGGAATTTTCCTCTCAGCTTCCTGAGACATTTCGTCAAAAGCCCACATAAGCATCTAGCTTCTCCTGTAATATATACCTGTTATACTATATATCTTCTTCCTTACCTGAACATATACAATACCAAACACCAATGACACAAATGATGCAACTATGACAGCGAGGCCAGTGTAATTTCCCTCTTGATATGCCTCTGCAGCTGTCCTTCCAAAAGACGCTGGCAAGTACGAGATGATGTTGGTGAAGATCAGCAGAGATGTACCATTTCCAAGTTTTAGGTCAGAGATACGTTCACCAAGGTATGTTGTAAATGCTGAACCAAGTGTTAACAAGATAACAGATGAAAGAACCCACTCAGTGGTGAAGTCATTGACATAGGGACGTAGAAAAAGCACTTGGCCGATTGCCTGTCAAAAAATGAGCATTTTCTCTCAATGCACCACAAAGGTTTTTTTTCTTCAGGCAAAAGTTGTTAAAAACATCAAGCCAATACTAAAGCATTCATGGCTTTTGATAATACCATCAAATAATAAAATAGATTTCTGTGATCAATATTCAAGTTGAAGAATAATAATTGGAAACTTATTGTTTCACAGGAGAGTGAGTCACACTAGATTAATATGGAAAGCTACAAATCAAGAAACCTCTGATAAAACCATCATAGAAATAAGCTGAAGCGGATAGGCTTTTGGATTAAGGCCAAACAAAATGAAGTCATGCACTCAATATTCTAAGTACTGTAATTAGGTAGTTATAATGATTAATACAGCCAGAAGGATCGACAGACAACTCTCACTTATTATAATGATTTATACAGCATGTAAATTCTGATGTTAAAGTTGTATGTATCATTATGGCGAGGAAGGATGATAGCAACAACTATTGAGCTACCAAATCAGAAATATTAGAGCTATAAAGACAATTCAGCAGGGTCTCAAATATGCACTAAATCAGCACCAAACATCTAAAGTACAAATTGATCATGGTTACTTCACTTTTTGTAATAATACTATATCATTTCTTGTACGGGAAAGTTTAAGATTTGGAATCTATATGTCCAAATTGTAGAAGATTTTCCAGTGAAAATTTTTAAGAGTCAACAAGGTTAGCTTTTCATATTTAAATGTAACTTCCTCACCTGTACCAAAGCGAACCCCACTGAAGCATATTGGGTATACTTTTGAACCTTTTTCCTCCCTGCTTCGCCTTCTTTTTTCTGAAGATCTTGCAATTTTGGGTAGACTTGGGAAAGGAGTTGAAACACAATCTGAGCATTAATATAGGGAACAATTCCAAGGGAGCATATCCCAAGCCGTCCGATTCCACCCCCAGAAAATGAATCCAAAGTACTAATGAAACTGTTCTGATCCAAATTACCCACAAAGGCCTCTCGATTCACACCACCAAGAGGCACATATATCCCAAGTCGAGACAATGCCAATAACCCCAACAGTTTCAGAAATTTCCCAGGTAATGGGCCTTTAAAGAAGTCCCCAAAATCAATGGAACTATCTTCAATTGCAGCTGTCAATTAACACTACCAAAATTAAAAAGACTCACTCAGACAACAACCACAGAAAAAATTATGAAACATTATAAGAACAAAACCTGTCAAAAATCACACCTGCAACTCCACGACCTGATGATGTTCTGTCTTTTCGTGTACTTGAACTACTCTCAAAAGTCTGCGAAACAAACTTCAGAACACCATCCCAGGTACTAGCTACATCCCATGACTTATCTTGCTCAATACCTAATGGATCAAACACTGAGCTTTCACAACTGCAATGAAAAACCAACCATTTTCAAGTCAAAAAATGCTATAATTCAGATTTATTGCAAGTTAACCTTGACTAATGAACACTCAAAGATCAAAGGTATCCCACTTCCTCAAATGTCAAAGAGAGCATAAAACTGCAACAATTCTTCAAGAAATCAATAGAAACCCACTAGCTTGGATGTTCCAAATAACAAAATTAAGCATCTAACACAGTTCAGGATGTCCATTATACAACCGGATGTACCATATACACAACATACGTTATATCCACACTCAATTTTTTCTCATATAGGGCTCCCTCAATTGAGAAAATAAGCCAAAAAATACAGCCTTGGTTTTACGATACACCCGGGTGTACAATGGTAATTGCTCTCTCCAACTTAGCATGCAGAAATTTACTACATATACTAATCTGAAATGAAGCAAGGTTCAACTTTTGTAATTAACACCCAATAAATTAGAGGCACCCACCTCCTCAAACTTGTCACAGAGTATATTAAAACAGCTAAAATGCATCAATTCCAACAAAAATTAGAGGAACCCACTAACCCCAATGTTACATTGAACCAAATCATATACACCCAATTACCAAATTGTCAATTTCAGCAAGAATATAAATATTACAAACACCCAATTGCCAAAATACTAAATTCAGCAAGAATTAGTTCATATATAATTATATTTACAGAAAAATGGAAAAAAAAAAAAATACCTGGAAGTGGTAGTGGAGGAGAGAGAAGCAGCTGCTATCCAAGAGGTGGGTTTGGTGCGGAGGCTAAAGGTAGGCTTACAACCATGAATTCTGGGTTTATGATGGAATTTAAGAGGGGATGAGAGAGAAAATGAGAAGATAGAAGAAGTAGAAGCAGTAGCTGCTGCGTCTGTAAAAGTTGCCAACATTATCACTGATGAACTTCTTAGTTCTTACCTGTTTGTTTCTCTTTCTCCTCTCTTGCTCTTCCTCAGCTAACTTCTGGTTTTATGAGGGACCAACACTCTTTTTATTTTTTATTTTTTATTTTTTTACTCTTTATCCTTGTGCTATTTTTGGGTGCACTTTATGTCGAGGGAGCCTCGGGTTATCATCATGTAAATATTGGTATGTTTAATGGAGTAAAATGGTAATACTGTAGAGTAAAACCGCTAATACAAGTAGCGATATTAAGATCCAATCGCTAATGGTGTCAACTGTTTTACTCATATTTAATGAAAAATTTGTCATTTGATAAACGACAAACTACTTTGTAATGTTTATCAAGATGATAATCATGGGAAAATGATTTAGGGGTCGTTTGGTTGACAGGGAAATAATTTCCATAGGGATTGACAAATTATGGGAATTAACTTCCCACATTAGAAATCCCAAGAATTGTTGAAAGTTGTTTGTTATTCATGGAGGAATTTGCAAATCATGGGAATTTCAACTTACCAAGGGGACACTAAGTAATTTAATTCCCATGTTTTATGGGAATTGAAAATTCCCACATTTTTATGTTTTGTGGTCAACCAAACAAAACCCCATTATATAAATTCCCATGATTTTCTATTTCCCCATTTCTTTTGTGCAACCAAACAACACCTTATGGAGTACATTTTAGTAACAAAACAACTCCCTAGTACATACGAATTAGTATGTTTTTGAAGTTTACCTATATATAAGTCATCAGATTGACATCAAACACTACTTCTACTTTATGCCAAGTTGAACTGGAAAGATCAAGCTTCATACTGACCAAGCCACTCAAAAGAAATTTTAGTAAGAGAAAAGGAAGATGCAACAAAATATATACAGTTGATAGACTGATGAGGAAAGAAAATCCAGGAATACAACCAATTGTTGGGTATGCAGACTATTACGAGTAAAAGATACAAAGAGAAATTAACAGGGATATGCTATATATATCGTCGTGGTATTAGTGTACAGTTCATCTATATATGGTTGTCATACTTCAGTGACAAGTACAGGCAGTCAGGCATTGAACGATCCCAGGTTCAAAAAATTCAATTTCATTTTATCAAGTTCTATATTGCAATCCAGTACATAATTCCTGCAAGTAAATTTAATGAACTGTTTGTCCAAATCTTCACTTTGTTGCACATTGCAATTCACGAACAACTCTCTCCTGTGTGCACCAGCAGGTAATTCAGATGCAAAAAAATGCAGATGATGGCTGACCAAGAGAAATATCCAGCAATTTTGTGTACGGCTTAACATTGGCTTCTGCTCTCATGGCTTCTTTTCGCCATTCAGCATTTGAACATAAGTTTATAAGATTTTCTATACAGATATATAGTATGTGCTCAATCTTCATCAGGAGCAGAAAAATCAGGCTCTTCCGGTTTCTGCAGCTTAATCTTCTGAGCACCTCTCCTGGTGTTTGCTGCAAATTTTGAAGCCAAAAATGTCACTTTTAGGCTTGATACTGCCCGAGGAGTTGCACACGATTCATCCTCTCTAGTATCGTCATCATCTCTCTCAGACGCAAAAGAATCCAAGGATGAAAGACCTTTTGCTGTCCTTCTTCTCTTGTACCGCCGCCAAGCAGCTTGTATAAAACAGGCAGCCCAGGTCCTCCAATGGTGAGAGTAAAACCGAAATGTATGCTGGAGTTTCTTGCTGTGAAGGCGCCTAAATTGATTGGCTACAAACTTCAGATCTTCTGCTCTAAGGGCAAAGGCTTCCACTTCAACAAAGGCTCTCACAGTTCTGGTTGAAGAAGGAAGATTGAGAGAGGATTTTGGATGAAGAGCCCAACCAAGCAACTCTTCACCACAAAAGTCTCCAGGTTTCAAAATAATCGAGTTAAAAAATCCAGTTCGACCTCCATTTGTGGTGGAACTCTCCAATCTACCTCGAATGATGAAAAGCATCTCTGTCACAGGATCACCCTCTCGAACAATATATGTGCCCTCTGTACATAATGAAGATACAAGACGTTCACAGATTGCATCGAGTAGCTGGTCATCCATCTGTGAGAAGAAAGGAACCTGCATAATATAGAGTAGCTGGTTAGTGTGTGGCATCAAAACAGAGCATATAGAGAAGCTTATTGTATGAGCGAGACATAGGTATAATCGCTTCAGGGACCAGTACAGAAAACACACACTACCTCTGTTTCAATTTATTTGCAACATATACCATAAATGGATAGTACAATAAATTTGCAACAAATGTTTTCTTTCCTTTTTACTAGTCATTTCTTTCTATCTCTCTCCTCATCACATGCAACTTTATTTTTCTGTCCCCATATTCACTCACAAACAAAGTTTACCTAGATGTCATTATAAAGGTGATATTTCTAGGTTTTTTTCCCTTGTGCAATGACCACACCAAGCTAAGCTATATCTCAATAATGGAGCATATTAGAATGAGTGTATCTGACAATCTTCCTAGATGGTAAAAATGAACTAAGAAAAATCAAAAAACAGAAAAGAAAGAAACATTGAAAAAGGTCACGTTGATATCTCAACTCTAGAGCAATAAACATTGAAAATCTAAATGATCTTCCTATCAGGTATCTAAGCTTTAGAGCAATAAACATTAGGTACCGAAGGCATACCCTTCGAACAAGATCTAAGCACAGGTGGCGCTGGATGTCTCTACGTAGGTCAACAGGTAAGCTAGTCAGGATTGCTTCTTCATCCACACCTCGAGTTGCAAGCCATTTATACTGTACAAAACGTCGGACACGCTGTCTCAGATCTTCAGGGAGTTGTCGATGCCTCATCCACTCTTCAGTATCTCTTCGCTTGAGTCTCCACTCCTCCAGCCTCACAGTGATAGATTGGAGATAAGTCTACACAAAACACATTAAATTCAAGGATTCAGAAAAAACAATCTGCAATCTTTTATCAACGCACAGGACAATCACAGCCATAAGAAAATTTTCGTCACTAAAACCCCACTCCTTTTTAAATGAAACAAGTCTGTGACTGAAAAATCATGATTCCATCCAAATGGTTCTCTATCTTCCTTTATAATGTTTTTTTTTTTTTTTAAAAAAAAAAATACCTCTTTTTTACATACAAAGTTGAATCAACACATTAAGATATTGGCCAATTTTCTAGTGCAAATTCAACAGCCCACTCAAAAGAACTTGAATATGAAGTAGTATCTCCTCAAGCATCCAACAATAATAATAATTAAAAAAAAACACTATATTTCAAATCCTTCCTTCACAAATCACAACCTATTAACCTTGGGGACGAAATGTCAGATGCAGGTTGCTACCACATTGGTAAAGGAGTACAGCTTGGTACAATATCAATTTTCATAGTTTGAAAGCACATCTTAAATTCATGATGCATGAACGTCCCTTCCATATTACAATATGAAATTTCATAGGGAAGATTTTAATACGTGTAATGTCAAAAAGGAGCTGCTGAAGAGTGGTAATTGCACAAGGGAAAAAAATCTAGAAATATCACCTTTATAGTGACATGTAAAAAACAATTTAGACTCTAAATTACCCAAAAAAAAAGGGCTCTCACACAGTCGCACACTACCGTTATGAATCTTGTGATTATCATTTATCTCATTGTAAAAAAACAGACCACAAATTCCAGAACTCTAGAGCAGCAAGCAAGTGCAGGCAAGTTAAAATTGATCACTACAAGCAGAAATATTAATCACGAACAGCGCAGATTCAGAAAATAAAACGACGACCAAACCAATCCTCAACATAGAGAAGCAAAACTTTTTCAAGCCATTATTTGTCATTAGAAGGGATACTTCAAAATACATACATCCATAAATGTTAAGAGGATAGCAGTTTTACCTGCATATTCCCAATCAAATGTGCAAATAAGACAAGACCCAAAATTGCAATGAGTATGGCAAATGATGTCTCCCCAATTAATGTGCTTGTATTTAGATTCTGCCCATATGAGCTGTAATAGAAATATGGAAAGGCATATTAGCATCTTTAAGACAAAATATATCTATAATAGCATTTGGACATTTGACGTATGAAACAGCAAAGGCACACTGGGTCTTTTTTTTTTTTCACAATGTAAAAATAAATAATAAAACTTCTACAGGTCCAGATGCAACATTTAAAACATGAAATTAGATTAAATGAGAAAAAAAAAAAAAAAAAAGGACATATATTACACCAGAGCTACCATGATAAAGTTTACTAACCAACTTCTAGAACATCAAGACTCCTTTATAGTCTCTAACACATGATGGCTCCATAGGGCTCAACCAAAGTCACTATAGTAATTTTGTCTCTAGTCGTCTTTCAGGCATTCGATCCAAAAAAAATCGTATCGGTTATTGCTTCCGTTTCCAATACCTTTGAACAACCCAAACCTTCAATTTCTTGAGCAAGTGAAAGTACAAGTTCCAAATAAAGTATTCCCTCCAAAACACTATGACAATTCACAAAACAGAAGTGCGGTAGAATTGATTGGGTAAGTAACAATTTGGTTAAAAAAAAAACCTCGGGTGACAGGTTTGGTAAAAAAAAACCTCGGGTGACATGTTTGGTAAAAAAAAAAAGGGACCCTTGCGACAAATCTGTAAGAATAAAGAGTTCTGGCAACAACTAACCAGAACATAACCCTAAAGTGAAAATTTAGGTTTTAATGACACTGGTATTTATTTTTCACGCAATCACTTTTTCTATTAATTGGCCCAGATTAATAATCTTACCCATTTTTATAAAAATTAACTGCTGCATTAGCTTTTATATATAAAAAAACTATAGCATTAGCTTTTAATTAAACTATTCCTCAATTACTGAACTCTAGAAAATTGAATAAGATGTATCAGCTATTATTCTAGTATATCAAATATATGTCAATGATGGTTTTGAGGGCCTACCTTAATTGCTGCAAGCCCCACCATAAACAATAGAAGTACTTCCGGATAAAATTGGAGGAGACGACATTCTTCTTTACTGCATCTTCAAAAATTCCATATGTGAAGCTCTTACTTTGTTTTGGATCACAGTTGCTGAATACACTAGTTGTGTTAGCCCAAGCCATACGTTTTAGATTATTGACCATATTACAATCTAAAAAATGAGGCTCGCATTTTTGAGGGACTTTTTCATGTCTGCAGCTGAACTTCCAACAGTGTGTATACCTCTCAATTGAAAGTAAATACCATGCTGCCCCAAGAACCTGCATAGTACAGAGCAGTTTGATCAGGCTGGACAGAAAGGAAAATAAAAATATCAACAGAAGAATATCCATTGATCTCAATTTCTTTGGCATAGCTGTTATTATGAGGATAATCATATCTTCTTTCCATCAGACATCATCAAGAGATACCTCAGAACATAACTGCTACAATGTGCCAAAATCATATAAATACTTTTTTGGGAGAGGGGATGTTAATGGTAAGATGGAAAATCTCAAACGAAAAAGAAGGAATGATGAAACACCTGCTACAGTACTATGGCATCTACGGAAATACAAAGTTTTGAAATTTTTTAAAATTATATATTTATCTCATTATTTCTGAAATAAAGTATCAATAATTGCCGCAGTAGTACTACAGAAAAAGATAAATAAAGGATTTGTGGAAAGCTAACAGTTTTTTTTGTTTTTTTTTTTCAGTAGATAGAAAATAAAAAGGATATCTCCATACTCGAGGCTAAAAGCAAATTTAGCAGAAGTTTCAATCCTGAAAAAAATCAGCTTTTATACTTGATTCCAATTATATACCAGGCTTTCACAAGATCAAATTGCATGTATGGAACTCCCAGTTTATTAGATGTGACTTTGTGTGCATGTGTACAGTTCAGCTAAAAGCACAAACAATGAGAAATACATACATGGCTAGCTAGGATATATAACAATAGATTGTACGCTGCACCAGCCCAGGCAGTCTTTGTGACAACTCCGGTGGCCTTTATAATTTCAGAACTCAGGGGGAAAATCAGATACAATCGAGGAATATACTGAAGCAAAACAATGAGCGCAAGAGCATTGTTGTTGTGATCAGTTCTTGGACTTCTCGATGCAGGTATGATGAACCAGATTACAAACTGCAAAGATATATGGAGAAAAAATGTATATATAATATTGTCTCAAAATGTTATATAAAAATGAGTAAATTAGAACAAAGTTTTCTAAGGAAACATCCCTTTCATAAAATACTAAATCCTTGTAAGCTTTGAATTTTCTTTATCAGAAAATAAAAAATCCATTGACATTATGAAAGGTCAACTTCTTATTTCTTAAGATGTAAAATCAGGAATCCATGAGTCCATACAAAAATATGAACACAGAATGTAAACCTTATAGTGCTACAGATTTTTATGAAAGGATACTCATTTCTGACTTAACTATATTTAAATAACTAATATACATAAGTACATAACCACCAAAACTCTTTCCAGTCAATAATTTTAACCCAAATCCCAATAAAAGCATTTATTCAATATAATAGGAGAAATACCTACATCTAAGAAGCAGTAGCTGCATAAAACAAACAGTAGGTTTTTAAATTATTTCCACAAGACTCTTCTTTCATAGCAGGTCCAATTACTAGATGACTGCTTTAGTATCCAGGTCAAACTTCAAAGTCTTACTGATCTAATAGCATAGTTTAGGTTCATGCCCTCCAGTCTGTGTTAGCAGTGGCATAAATGTCCTAATTACTAAAGTTGGTAGCCTTAAATTTTCAACATTCTAGAGACAAAGCACTGTCATTTATGTTTAGCTGACAATATTAAATTATTGCTGGTTTCTGTGCAAGGAACAATTTTAAATGCTTTGGATGACAAATCAGGCCTGAAAGAGCCACTTCTACTGCTTTTTAGGCTGTTTATACGTATCCAAGAAAACAATATGCTTCAGCTTATCAGATGGGATGGAGGTACTTTCGATAATTGGTCTACCTACACTCTTAAAAGTTCCATTTGAGCTTCTAACTTCTAGAACAGAGAATAAATATGGGAGCACGTACTGCTTCAAGCACTATTAGCAGTTATCAATAAGATAGACGGCTTTATGCAGGAGGTACCATAGTCTATTTTGCATCTCACAGCCCCCTAGCATCAAATCACAAGGGCAGCAATTCTAAAGATAAAGTATGCAGAAACCTGTCTTTTGAGAAATCAAATGCAATTGCAATTACTACCTATTGTTGTTCAAATCAGACCAGATACACCAGAACAGAAAATTCAGACCTCACCAGACCAAATTATGAAGATAACAATTTAGTCAAGACAGAAATATTAGACCAGAAAAACTTTCAGACCAGAACAAACCTTAAACAATAGAAGTCAGAATAGCTCTATTAATGTGAAGAGAAGAGCATAGCAACCTTTATCAATACTAATTCCTTGGGTTTGAAGAAGAATCTTGACACCTAGAACTTTGGCTATTGATTGCGTAGAATGGGTGATAGATGAAAGTGGTTTCTCAAAATAAAATGCTTGCATGTAGCCATATAGCTGTATAAGCTGACTAACGGATTAAAACTAATAGTAATACTTCCAAGAAAGATACTGTTTCTTACTTCATGTCAGAACCCACAAGGATGGCAAACAAGGCTGACATAATAAAGGCTAGGGATACTACATACCATGGTTCTGCACTTCTGCCGATGCCTGCTAATGAGTATTATAGGTGATAGATAATATCTCCTGGTATACACTATCTTCATGTAGCTTGTAATCCCAAGGCATAACTTTGAACAGATTTCACAAGTTATACTCTACCACAGAAGTGCTTGCTCCAAAATTGTTACTAGATTTACTACAGCCTTGAGCCTTCACTTCATATTCTGCCACCAATACTCTATCACCGTGGTCCAAAATTCCTTTAGTTTTAGTCTTTCAGAAGTCACTAAGCTTAAGATAATGGATAGTGTTCAATGTTGTTCGGTTGTCTAGTTGTGAATAGCTTTCTCTATTGGTCAATTAAGTTTTTCTTGCCCAAAAGCAAGAAGGAAGAGATAAAGCATGGACCATCAGGAATTGTACATTGGTACTTGTCAAAAAATAGAGGATTTAAAGATACAGTTTTAAAAGTGTTTGTCCTAACTTAATGGAGAGAAATGATAAACTCATGTGTGTAGAATAATGTTCCAAGGAATATGTGATGGGCTAGCTGATAAAAGACGTTCTCATAGATACACATGTGAAATCTCAAGAATCAAGATTGCACCCTAAATAAAGAACTACTCCGTAAGAACTAAGAACTAAAAAAAGATTATAAGGTGTTGGAGATATAAATGCAGGGTATGGAACCATAAGCATCAATAAGACACAAGGAAACTTGAAAACCCAAATATATAGTATAGGCTTCTTAAAAACTACAGAGTATAAATTATCAACTACATCCAGTTGATGGTGCACCACTTAAGGCGCTCAAATGATTTGCAAGCTTGTCATTGCACATCCTATTGGGACTTTTTGACATGTCTGAATGCCATTAAATCTACAACTTGTATCTTTTTACGCAACTCACAGATCTAAAGACCTATTCAGTAATGAAAGAAGCATCAAATTGAAAAAGGGGAGAGAGAGGGGGGGGGGGGGGGGGGGGGAGCACATGCTACCCAAATTCCAACTATACACAAATAAAGTTCACACAAACCAGCTAGTACACATAGATAAGATGTGTTCCATTCGTTCTTCAACAAACATTTTCAAAGAAAGCATCAATGTCACATGCATGTGTCATTTTAACTGTATGAATATCCCCTACACTACAAAAAATATGCTGTAACTTTCAACCTTACTTTAGTGATCATAAACTCATCAAAATGAAAGTAAATGATAATGAGCCTACCATACCTGGGGCAGAGGCAATGTAGCAATGGCATCAATGAAGAAATCGGATTTGAAGTACCTCCGTGCAATCATGTTGGGGTCTCTCACAAGCTCGCCCCTTCCAAAAACCCGAGAACTAGGAGCAACATAAGCTGTTCTGAATTTGATAATCAAGTGCAAGAGATAAAAGAGATCCGCAACAGTCCGACACAAGGTGACAAAAATTTGCAAATGCAAATCAGTTTTCACACAATAAGTCTTACTATTTCCAGATATCCCAGGCAGATAAAAGTAGAGGGGGTCGATGAAAAGCGCCAACAAGCACGCAACAATGAAAATCTTGTTCCATCTCAGCACAATATCACTCCCAGGATCTAGTATCTTCTTCCTCCATGACTCTTCATCCTCCTCTGGCAAAACCTTAGTCTTACCAAACTTATATGCTTCTCCTATTCTACCACTAACCCCTAAATTTCCACCTCCATTATAGTATACTGATGAAAGCTTATATGTAGATGATGACTTATCTAATCTTGTAGGGTCTAATTTTGGCAATACAATATCTGGGTCTAGTTTCTCACCAGAATGAAACCTATAATAACATAATATTACACATAATTAACACAAATATTCACCAAATAACCCCATAATTACATCAAATTAAACAGTAGCATAAACCTTAACAAAATAAAAGTAAAGAATTACTGTGAAACTTACCTTACAATCTTTTCCTTCTTCAGCTCCATGCTAAAACCCTAGCATACCCAGTTCAAAGTAACCCAGATCAGTGACAAACACTCAATCAACAAAAAAATCATGAAAAACTAGAAAGAATACAAGAAACCCACTAAAACTTATGATACAATTACACCAAAAAATAGCAGAAATTGGTGGGTATGCAACAAATTATGGCAAAATTAAGATCTTGAACAGGAATATACTTGATTTAGGGCAAATTTCACAGTAAAAACTAGAAACCCAGAAGGGGTAAGAGCTAAAAAACTAAAATTTGGGTTTTGCAGCCTACAAATTGACTAGAATTGTTTACTGTTTGTGATTAAACAGACACAGAATAAAGGGGATTTTACAAATCAAAATTTAGACTTTGGAGAGGAAAATAAGTCAATGGATGTTGACTGAAGAGAAGAAAAGAAATAGTGAAGAAATATTCCCAAAAAAATAGGGAATGAATCCTAATTCACATGGGACACTTGACACTGGAAGCTTTGTACCTGTAATTTTCACTGTATTCTTTTGGTCATAAAATTTCAACGAAGAAATGCTCCATTGTTCTTGGTAAGAGTTAAAAATTCTGGGTGTGGAAGAATGTAACGATACTACGATAGGGTGAAGCAGATTTCCCTCTTCCACAAAATCAGTCAAATCCTTGGATTAATCAATTATATCAATAGACCTATGTTAACTTCAAGGAATTTATTTTATTCTTGAATAGATCGTCTAACGTGTACTAGTTGTTTAATTTTACTGTGGAGTACTTTTATTGATCCGAACTTGAGGTATACGAAAATACATGTACTCGTAACTATATGACTTAAAAGGCTAAAATAAAACTGAATTGATATAAATTGTGACTCGACCCGATTTTAAATTTTGGAGTATTATAAAAAGGACACATGCTCGAATTCTCAAAAAAAAATAACCTCTTTAGACTATGAGCCAAAAGTTTCTAGACTCTCTTCACTTAAATCTGACTCGAACTACATAAATTTGATCCAAACGATCCATTTGTCACTCTCATAAGACTTTCATCTACTTAGGTCCCGTTCTCTTCACCTTATTTTTGCTGAACTGAAATTATTTTTACTGAAACAAAACTATATTTGCTGAACTTAAATTATTTTTACTGAACTTGAATTAATTTTATTGAAATGAAATTATTTTTGCTGAACTGAAATTATTTTTACTGATTTTCTATTATAATTTCTTCTTTAAGAAAACTGAATTTTACTGAACTGAACTTATTTTTACTGAACTGAAATTAATTTTACTAAACTGAACTTATTTTTACTGAACTGAAATTATTTTTACTTAATATTATTTTTTTAAGGTGAAGAGAACATGGTCTTACATGATATTTCTTACAAATTAATCCTTTTTAAATTACTATACAATTATTTTATGTTAGTTAAGTAAAATTGCTTTTTTGACCCAACATTTTCACTTTACTAAGGGCCTGTTTTTTTCAGATTATTTTCAGTTCAGTTCAGTTCTTAATTTCCTTCTGTCATAAAATATTCAGTTCAGTTTAGTCAATCAGAACAGGCCCTAACATATAAGTATTGATAAAATGATAAATTAACATGGCATGATAATATGATTAGGATCTTGCTAACAAGCACCCCACGTGTGAGATAACTAGATAATATATTACTTAAAATATTATTAAGTTAGGAATATATGATAAAATTACGCATCAATCAGTGTAATTAATGTTACTTTTATTTTAATATTTCGACTTTTAATTATTTTATCTAACGCCCAGTGGGCTCTCGTGAATATTTGCCATTTAACAATACATTGCATGGTAGAGTTTGTTTTTTATATGTTACTTAAAAACAATGATCAAAGTTAGGGTTTGTTCACATTTACTGAACTGAGTTGAACTGAACTGATTGGAGCTGAACTGAACTGAAATGAACTGAAATTAAGTAAATGTGAACAGGCCCTTAGTATAAAGATAGTGAAAATATGTCAAACGTGTTAATTATTTAGGAAAAGGAGAAAGTAATAGTTAAACGTATGAACTATTAGGTGGAAGTGTTTCGTTACACTTCAGGCCTGTTCTCTTCGGCTTAATTTCAGTTCAGTTCAGCTCAAATCAGTTCAATTCAGTTCCTAATTTCCTTCTCTCATAAAATATTCATTTCAGTTCAGTTCAGTTCAGTAAATTATAACAGACCCTTCACTTGTATTGGATTATTTTTTACCAAAATTTCAAAAGAGGACTTCTAATGTATTTTTATTTTGATAAGATAAAGCCTAGTTTGATGTCATAGTATAAATTAGGACCTGTTTTCTTCAGCTTAATTTCATTTCAGTTCCTAATTTCATTCTCTTATAAACAATTCAATTCAGTTCAGTAAATCAGAACAAACCCTTACCTGAAAATACTGTTTTAGTGAACAAATACATTGTTTTGAATTGAAACTTGATCTTTTAGCATTTATTTGGGTTTAATTTTATTTATGTTGATCTTATTTGCTTTAATTGTTGCAAACATGTTTGACTGATCCTAATCAATTAATTTTGTTGGCGGTTGTAATTCACAGATGGTGAAACTTACTACTCATAGTCCACAGTAATAGCCGTTACTACTCATAGTCCAATTTACCAATAAGAAAAAGTCTGAAATTCATATAGCTCCATTATAGCTGTCATTACGGTGCTCTTTCTCACGAAATTAATACTGGCTGTTCATTCATCTTAGAAAAACATTACAGCAATCCACAGAAAACTCAGCTGTAAAGAAACAGAAACTGATGAATTGAAACACCAAATTCAAGTGAACAAATGTAAAGAATTGATAGCTTGAAAAAATAGTTGAACAAATAAGCTGTTATAAAATTGAAACACCAAACCCCAAGTTGCAAGCATAGAAAATGCAAGCAGCTAGACATTATCGCGAAACAACTACAATTAAAAAGAATTGATAGCTTGTAATACTGTCTTACGCCTAAGAAGATGGTATCAGCTATTCTGCAAAACGGAACCTATGCACTTGTATCTCCTAACAAATATATCCTAGATACTTGAACAAAAATCATATACTTTGCTGTACAGAATTCTTTTCTGCCCCTACCCTTTCTCTTAATCTGTCTGTAAATTCTAATCTAGAACTTTGCTATCATCAGTAGCAATTTGAGCATCAGAAGACTTTGGTTGCTGCACTGCGGATGCATCAGCAGGCTCTGGTTGCTGCACTGCGGATGCATCAGTCGGCTCTGGTTGCTGCACTGCGGATGCATCAGTCGGCTCTGGTTGCTGCACTGCAGATGCATCAGCAGCCTTTGGTTGTTGCACTGCAGATGCACCAGCAAGGCCCTCAATCAAGGTGATGACTTCAGAACTATCATCGAGGTAGTATTTTGCCATGCTTGGTTTCTGACCAACTGTACAGGCATACACTTCAGGGATTGGTGGCAATGATGAGTTTGTGGCTGCATGACTGATACCCTCAAACATATCTTCGTCAGAACGGTCATCTCCAATGCACAGGACAAAATCTGTCGGTTTACCCATATCATTCATAGTTGTAATGAGTTTTTCCACCACGACACCTTTGCTCACACCCTTCCATTAAAAATTCAAAAACATTCAATCAAATTCAGAGTAAACAACAGAGTATTCAAATTTGCAAACACACCAGATCACATTTAATAATGAACAGAATTTAGAGCAATGAAAACCTTGGCAATGGAAATATATTATACTTTATAAAAAACTGAATTTAGAGCAAAGATGAAAAGAGTAAAATCATCATTTTGACCAAATTCTGTCACACTAAGAGTTGACCAAGGAACTGTATGAAATAATTTATGGAAAAAAAAAAAAAAAAGTTGACATAATTATATACAGTAGCTTTAATAAATCAATCATGACAGGCTGACAGCAAATGTTTGGTCACATCCAGATATTCCCATTTGCTCATAAATTCATACACCAAGGCAAATGCTTCTTGATAATTAATAGGACTTAGCCAAATGAAGAGAAATTTCAGCACATATATTTAAGTATGTTACCTGTGGTTTCACTTCGACTATATGCTTGCCACGTTTAACAACGACGGGTTCATTGGCCAGCACATTTTCCAAATGATCAAGCAATTCCTTGGACTGACATTCCCCAAAATCATGGTCAGAATCCAGGTAATGCCACACCAATGCGCTTTCCTTATACTCTATGGAAGAACCATCAGTTGCTTCTGCATAAAGCTCCATTATTGGTCCTACAACTTTCTTCCACTCAAAATTTGTTCCCAAGATACTTGACTCCCATTCTGAGTGCTGACTCCACCTACACACAGAAAGAGTGATTGCCTTCCAAAATCAATTTAATCACATACGAAACAGCAACAACATGAATAAGAAATAGTTTCTATATGTAATTTACCTGGTAAAATATCCATGCTCAGCTGAAATCCCAAGCTTTTCACAGGCAGAAAACCACTTGCTGAGAGTCTCTCTGCTTCTTCCACTTACAATGAAGACGGCATTTTTCGGATCATTGCATAAACTATTCAAGAGGGACAGAACTTCAGTAGTAGGTGCCATATTAACAGATGTCTGTGGAATCATAGTTCCATCATAGTCCAGCAAGATCAGCCTACTGTTTGAATTTGCATATGTAGCTCTAATGTGATCGACTGTGAGCTTCCTAAAGTCAGGAGGCAGGGCAATAAGCCTGAAATTCAAACCAAAGCCAACACCCCAACACCTCATGGAAAAGGGATCACCACAAGCTCTCACAAGATCTTGGTCGAAACTCTTAGCCCAATAAGCAATATCATGAGAACTAATATACTTGAAATGTTTTTCATGCCTCAGCTGTTTCTCCTTCTCTGTCAAACTAATTGCCAGAAGCATTGCCTCAGCTACTTCCTCCACATTCCATGGATTGACCCTTATTGCTCCACTAAGAGATGGCGAGCATCCAACAAACTCTGAGACAATGATGACACTCTCCTTGAGCACAGAAGAGTCAACCCCTAAAGCAGCATCTAATGCAGGACTACCTTGGCGAGAAACAGTGTATTTGTAAGGCACAAGATTCATCCCATCCCTCACCGCATTCAGCAAGCAACAGTCAGATATCGCATAGTATGCAACCTTCTCTAGGGTCGAAACAGAGTCATGGATAAAAACAATCGGATCATACCCCGGTGTGCCATACGTGTCATTAACCTCCTTAGCAATCTGATGGGTCTCATTTACAACTTCTTGCACATCATTCCCTCGACTCCTTGCTGGGTTAGCTATCTGAACAAGAACCAATTGCCCCCTCAACTTCGGCTGCGAATTCAAAAGATGTCCCATAGCCATAAACTTGAAACTAATCCCTTTCAAAACATCCATATCATCAACACCCACAATCACTTTCTTCCCTTCAAATTTCTCCTTCAACTCCTTAATCCTCTTAGCAGTTTCATCCAATGACATCAAAGATTGCAGCTGTCCCATATGAACTCCAACAGGCAAAATCTTAATACTAACAGTTCTCCCAGAGTATTCCACCCCTAAATAACCTCGTTTCGACCTATAATCCAACCCCATCATCCTACTACAACATGACAGAAAATGCCTAGCATAATCAAATGTCTGAAACCCCACAAGATCAGCATTCAATAAGCCCCTCAAAATCTCTTCTCTGACAGGTATAACCCTAAAAATTTCAGATGATGGAAATGGACTATGCAAGAAAAACCCAAGTTTAACCCTAAAAACCCTTCTCCTCAACAAGGTAGGCACCACCATTAGATGATAATCATGCACCCACACAAAATCATCACCATTTCTATACCTAAAAACCTCAATTATCTTGTGAGCAAAAAGCATATTAGCACTAACATAAGCACGCCAATTAGATTGATCATAAGCAGCACCATGATTAGATGTAATTGGCAATTTATAATGAAATAAAGGCCATAAGTAGTGCTTACAGAATCCATGGTAAAACTTGTTCTGAATTTCTGGGGAAAGAAACACTGGCAAACACTTGAAATTGTCCAGCAAATATTGGGAAACCTCTTCTTGTTCTTTAACATCAAGAATCTCAACTTTCAAACACCCAACATAGACAACATCAATTTTGGGGTTTAACCCATCTTTTAGCTGCAAAATAAGGGCATCTTCATCAAATTCAAATCCCCATTTCTTGCAAACACCCTCATCATCTTTGAAGCTTTTCAATGGAAGTTGGTTCGCAGCAATGATTAATCTCTGGTCAATCGCACGGGGTGATGAGGCCGTGTGATCAAATTCTGGAATGATCCCTGGTTTTGAAATTACTGACGGAATTCTTCCCACCTTTTCGTCCAACTCCGGTGACATTTCATCCAAACAATTCAGGAGATTTTTGCACGGCCGTTCAAGCATGGTTCTTGAATTTTTCTTTTTTCTGGAAAATTTAATTGATTTTTTTTGCTTAAATCTTCAACAATGGCGGAAATCAAACAAGACCCAGAAAAGAGAAGGATGAGAATTTTAATGGGTATTACTTATTTATTGGGAATTTTAATCGGTGGGTGTTGTAGATTAGGATGAGAGCAATGAACTTCATGTGGGTATTATATATAAAAACTTTATAGTAAAAATTTTATAGTGTGAAAATTCGAAAAAATTGGGAGTTATTAAAGGAAAGAATTATAGGATAAGGAAGAAAGAAATATTTGAAATGATTTATTTCCTTGTTTAAAATGAATCAAAGAGGATTTTTTTCTTCTTCAAATAAAAAGGAAGAAATATATTTATATGGAAAGAGATCTCGGAGATTATGTGGATGATGATGATGTAAGGTGCTTTATTTTTGGGGATTTTTTGAAAATATTTGGGATAAGAACGAAAGACCGACTTTGGTAAATAAGGGATTAACGATTACGTGATCTTTTCTTTTCTTTCGTATTTTATTTCATTGTTTTTATATATGCATTTTGAGAAATTTTTTGTAAAAGACGGTCTGATGAGGTTTATTTTATAAAAAGTGTGTTAAGCATAAAGGAAATATCTCACTTTTTACATTTTTTACTTTTAAATACTTTTTACTTTTTTTTTCACCTTTAAGGACATGAGGTTAGTTTTCCGGTTAGTTAACCCACTTGAGCTCCAACCAAAAAGTGAAGTCATTCAAATTGAAAACTTAAGTCCTTCAAATACAAATGTTAAGTCCTTAGAGCATTTAAATTCATCAAAAACTTAATACTTTGGTTTCAATATATTGTAACTTTCAAGTTAATAATCCATGCGTGATTGAAATTAATCATATTTGACTCAAATTTTCAGCTGATTAACTTGCATTATTTTTTTGAGATGGAAAAATCAATTACAAATAAAAAAAAAATTAGTAATAAGCAACACTCTCAACTATACACGCAGATCCATCAAAACAACACTCAATTCAATCCAAAATTAACCTCAAAGTAATAACACGAATTTAAAAAATAAAATCTAATTTTCAAAATCAAAGAAAGAAACAGAATGTTAACCAATACTAATTGAATCAAATTAAATAGTAACAAAAACATAAACTAAAAAAAAAAAAATACAAATTTGAGTTTTAGATCCTACTGAAAACAAAATCAAAATTGAATAACAAAAACAAAAACAAACCTCAAAATCGATCGAAGAAACCAAATTGTGGAAAAACAAAATACAAAAATTTCGACCTAAATTAAGATCGGATAAATAAAGCTTGAACTAAAGTCCTGTTCTCTTCACCTTATTTTCAGTTCTTATCTTAATTTCCTTCAATTCAGTCCAGCTCCAATAAATTTAGTTCAGTTCAGTTCAGTCAATGAGAACAGGCCCTAAATTCTACCAATTACTGATTGAAGAAGAAGAACAAGGACCTCGACGACTACGTCTTTGAAAGTATTTATAAATCGAAAATTATAAATAAAAATAAAAAAATTCAAGGAAAAAAATAAACAGAGGAGAAGGGATTTAATTTGTAATTATATACCATACAACCTTTAAAAAATCATCAACGAACTTGAATCATACCACTACGGCACTACGTATAATTATTATTGTTGCAATTAGTTTACAAACGGTCGAAAGAATTGCAAAGTTATCAATGAAGATTGAAGAATCAAAGACGGGCAATAAATTCTGCTACCCATAAATTTGTGTTGCTTTATTCCTGGGATAGAGGCCTTGATGTATGTGTTGACTTGACGGGGTCTTCACCTTTGACACAATCGGGGTTGTCTGACTTCGTTCCCAGTCGTGTTGTGTCTGCGGCGGCTCAGCGGAAGCGGGACAAGTATGGGGCGCGTTGTAAGGCTATTGGCTATGGTTTTCTTCCTTTCTCCTTTTCTTCGTTGGGGGAATTAGAGAAGAATGTTGTTGCGTTGCTGAAGCGGGTTCAGGCGTTCGCTAAGACTCATGATATTGGTGCTCGTGCAGCTGCTCACATCTTCTGCAGGATCAGGTTCGCTATAGCTAGAGGGGTGGGGGCCCAGATTGTATCTCGGCTCCCCACCAATTTCTTGTAAATTGATTGACTTTGTAGGTTTTTAATAATAATAATAATAATAATAATAATAATAATAATAATAATAACAGAGGATAAGGGGTTTAGGCCTTTAGGAAGAGGAGAGAGAAATAGTGAGGAAGAAAAACGTGGGGTATATGTGTTCAATTAACCAAGGCTTAACTCATCTTGGGTTAATTGTTGTTAATTGTTATCGAAAAGTAAATGTTAGGTACTTAAAGGTGAAAAAAAAAAAGTAAGAGGTCCTTAACGGTGAAAAATATGGAAAGTGAGGTCCTTCTTTTATGCTTAACTCTATAAAAAGTCTCTAAAGTAATTTTTTCTTACTACGTATTAAAATAAAAAAATAATACGAAGTAAAACTTATCAATAGATTTTTTTTATTATTATTATTAAGTACGGAGTATAAATTTTGGATAAATCTCCGATATGTTAAGATTGAACATACATTAATACACTTCGTGCCTACTCCATATTCGGTTAAATATTTTATTGGAAATACTTTTAAAAATTCAAATACTATTAAATTTTTTATATAAAATAGATGATCAAATCCTGAAATTAAAGTTCATTTGATATCACTGTTATTTTTCACTTTTTGAATTTTTTTTTCTTTTTCAAAATTATATGATGTATGTTACTTATAAATAAAAAAAATTAGTCAAACTTATTAAAATCATAATAAACTATCAATAGAAAAATGAAACATGCTTTTTTATTGTTTTCTTTTTTGGTTTTTTATTTTTTGAAAAAAAAAATAGAAAACAAAAATACCGCCAAACAAACCCTTAATTTTTATTAAATTAATAATTTTTTGGTGTATATTGTCCAAAGATTGTGTATTATGGGAAAATTTCCCACATTTTTCCTAAAAAAATTGAAGAGGTTGTATACTTGTATTAGCTCTCACACATAGATATGAATATATGATAAACTAATACGAGTACTTTGCATTATCATATTCATATTTCTCATTAAATAACATTAAAAAAAATATTCTGTATAAAAAATTGATTATTGTTATCTTCATACAAAATACTCGGTAATTTTAAAAAGTTGGTTTTTTATTATGGTGCACACGAAAGGCTAAGCCCCAACTTTTAGAAACTTGTAGTTATTGAACAAGTTAATACGGAGTACTATAACTTAAAAACTCGTGATAATAATGCAGTCTTCTGGTCTTCAGGCTATGCTTCTTCGCAATTGTGGTATTGTTGATCTTGGACCGGCCTTTGATGGTGCTCTTAATCAATCTAACAGGACTGTGGAGACTGACCTTATGAGTAACCCTAGTGAGATCGCTGCCCCCAGACTCATGAAAAAACTGGCAGATATATATTTCACGAAGGTCACTGCATCTGCGGATTTCACTTTCTCCTTATTTCCGCGTCAGGTTTCCTTATGGAAGTCCCAACAGGGGGATCACTCTTCGGTCTGGTTGCGGACGGTCCCGATATCGGGTTTGGGTAGACTATGAATGGTAAGACTTACCGTAGTGTTCTATGCTACCGGTTGGGTGTTCCTTTATTCTCCGTTTCAACACCGTGTTCTGCTTGCTCAAGGGTTTTTGATGGGGATATTTGTGGGGATCATGCATTGTCTTGTGCTGGGATGGTGGGCATCAAACATCGGCACAACGTTGTTCGTGACACCCTGGTTGATATTTGTTTTCGGTCTGGGATTTCTACTCGAAAGGAGGTTAACGTTGCGTTAACTAGAGGGAACGACGGGGCTCTTTGACCAGCATATGTGTTGCTTTATTCATGGGATAGAGGCCTTAATGTATGTGTTGACTTGACGGGGTCTTCACCTTTGACACAATTGGGGTTGTCTGACTTCGTTCCTGGTCGTGTTGTGTCGGCGGCAGCTCGGAGGAAGAGGGACAAATATGGGGCGCGTTGCAGGGCTATTGGTTACGGTTTTCTTCCTTTCTCCTTTTTTTCGTTGGGGGAATTAGAGAAGGATGCTATTGCGTTGGTGAAACGGGTCAGCCGTTCGCTGAGACTCAGGATATTGGTGCTCGTGCAGCTGCTCACAACTTCAGCAGGATCGAATTCGTTATAGCTAGAGGGGTGGGAGCCTAGATTGTATCTCGATTTTTCACCAATTTCTTGTAAATTGACTGACTTTGTAGATTTTTTTTTGATATTTTTATTATAGTACTTGTAGTAGCAATAGTAATACTATACCCCGTTGGTGATAAACTGATAATTGATGATGTGTAACGTAAATTTTCTTCTTCTTTTTGTCATTATAACGTAAATTATCTAGTCAAGGAAATCAATTCTTAATATGCCAAATATCATTTTCCACAGTTCTCAACTTCTAAAGGATAAACCTCAAAAATGGAAACACTTAGATTTAAAGCTTTATAAAGAAAGAAAATACTTGATATATGAAGTATTTGATTCACATAGTGGATGAAATTTGGCATTATTCTATGGAGAAGGAAAAAGAAACGAAATTGTGACTAGATAATTAAAAGATACATAGTTTGAGGTAGGTGCGTGGGTGGATCGATGAGGAAGCACACGTCGTAGTACCATTATTGACTAATATTTAAAATTGGCAATCCGTAATTATCAATCAATATACGCATTGATAAAAGTTAACTAAATTTACATAATTACAATAGAGGAGTAACGACATATAATATGGAGTAATAAAAAATAATAAAAAAAAAATCTAAAAAGGAATAAAAAAAAGGAAAAATAAAAACTAATAATCCCACCTTTACTTCATTTTCCATGAACAATCCCACTTTTTGATCATTCTAAAACAATATCACCTTTGACATTAATTTTTCATTAACAATCCCTAACCGGTTGTGGATTGTTTTGATATCCAGTTTTCTTAAGTTATAAAACACATGTTGACGTTTAATAGGTTTACATATTCTATTTTGTAATTATTAAAAAAAAAAAAAAAAAATCCAAAACCACCCACCCCTCGCCACTCCCCATCCCCTCCCCTCCCCTTCACATCACTGTCGCAGCCGCCTTGCTTCCCCAACCTAGGCATCCTTGTGACTAGAAATTGACGAGTAAGAAGGAGAATCTTGGCGCGAGGTTTAATCTCAAGGATCTCTTTTTCTTCTTCTTCTTCTTCTCCTTCTCCTTCTCCTTCACCGTCTCACCGACATGAGGAAGGTGGCTAGTGAGGGGTATGGGAGTCCGGGAAGGTTTTTTGTGGTGGGGGTTTTCGGGGTGGTTAAGGTATTTTAGGCATGGGGTGGAGTTTTCAGGGCTAAGTGGGGTTTTTCGAGGCTGAGTGTGGAGTTTTTCAGGGGTTGGGGGTAGGGCTGTTCATCGGTCCAAGACCGGACCGGACCAGACAGACCCGGATTGGACCGAAGACCGAAAATTAAAATTTTAAGAACCGAAAACCGGACCAATTAAGTTAGGACTGAACCCGGACCGGACCGAACCGCTTTGACCGATTTAAGAATTTTTTAAAAAAAGAATACTAAATTTTTAATAAAGTCAAGGAAAACACAAAAAAATTATTGAAAAAACTATATTGTAACGTCATTTTTACGTCTTTTTTTGTATGTTTAGTGCAAAAAAACTTATAAATTTAAAGTTTACTAAGTTTATTAAGGATAATTTTAACCATTATTTAAGGTTTCATACATATTTTTAATAAAAAAATCGGTCCGGTCCAAAACCGGTTTTTACAGGGTTTTGGACCGGACCGGACCGAAAAAATGAATTTCAAGACCCGAAGACCGGACCGATTAACTCGGTCTGGTCCGGTCCGGGGTGGTCCGGACCGATTTATGAACACCCCTAGTTGGGGGTGGAGTTTTCAAGGCTGGATGGGTTTTTCGGGGTTGAGGTAGGGTTTTCAGGGTGGTTATAGAGTGTTTCGCTGTAGTTGCTGGTGGGATTGTTTTGGAATAATCGAAAGGTGAGATAGTAAAGGCGGGATTATTAGTTCTCCATTATTCCTAAAAAGAAAAAAATTGGTTTCACTTTAGATGAATGGAATTATGTTACATGTGTATCAGTGTGTCTATGGGGGAATACTTTGAATCTCATAGTTGTGAGATACTCCTCCGTTTTTAAATACTTGCTTCATTTCTTTATACGCGGAGTTTTAGGAGAAATTGGAGAAGGTAATAAAATATGGAAGTAGTGAGGTAGGTAGAAGAATAAAAAATTGTAAAAAGCAAAAGTATTGAAGAGAATTAGATGAGAGAAAATATGAAATTAATAAAATATGATTCATGGTGTGTTTACTAGGTGAGAGAAATTAATTAAATATTGTAAAAAAAACTTTCCAAATAAGGAAATTGAGCAAGTATTTCAAAACGGAGGGAGTAATTTTTATGATTAGATCAAGTGATGGTTAATTCTCAAAATAAATTTTTACTTCGATTCATGCTAATTAATGTACCTGTGATACATTGATATCCCTACCTTATAAAAAGTAGGAAATTGTTCTTATGAATAGTGCACGGACCATAATACCCTTCAAAATGTTTATTTACTTTATTACCCCCATATGATGAAGTAGAGCTTGGTGACTTCATTGGTTCATTAAATGAATGAATTTGAAAGACCCATCAATTAATTAGAAATTAAATGGATGGAATATGAAATAATAAAGTTTAAAATTCTTCATATTTAATTGGGGTTATGGTTTTTAATTGGTGAAGCCAAGGGGCAAGGCCCAAAGGAAAAGCAAAGAAACTACGAGCTAGAAAACAAAAGAAACACAAAGAAAAACAAACTAACAACTACTCCCATACTCAAGAACCAACTTAGCTAATCTTCGGAATCATCCTAGGAATAGCCATGCCACGTAAGTCCTCCAATAAAACGGTACCAAGATTCGTCGACTGGTTTGCAAGGTTTTATAGTTTAATTACATGACAACATTAGTCACTGGACAAAGCAAATTAAAGTTGTTGTTTTATGTGGGCATTTTTTTCCCCTTTATTTTGTGAAGGTCAAAATTAACGACTTACCCATAATTGTATTTAAAGGACATAGAGAATAATAAAAATTAATCTATGATTGTGTTGAATGTATTAGGAAGCTAGAAAACCAAACTGACTACAATGAAAAGGGAAAGAAAGCAAGAACGGATTCAAGGAAATTAGCATGGGTGAACAAAGAGGCTACAAGTGGAGCTGCATAGGGCTAATTTTACTGAAAAAATAAATTCTTAGAAGCATTTTGTCCAAGTTTATTTTCTAATTCTATGTCAACTTTTAAGCATTATAAATCATGCATGTATATCTGAATATATACTGAGTATTATATATTAATGCCACTACTATGTATTGTGATGTACCTTATACAGCTATATGTTGTACTTTGTTGTTTCCAATTAGGTCAATGAGTGCAAAAGATATATTAGTTTTGTAAATTCCTATATAATCTTTATGTAAAGCTAATGGATGCTTTCTCTTCCTCCATACTATAGTATTTGGTATTTCCGTGTCAAAAATCTTGTGCTCTCCATGTGAAGTGCAAACACAAGCCCTCTTAAGCAATAAAGAGACATATATTCCTTACCAGTCCATCATCAATGTGAAGTGCAAACACAAGCCAAGAAAAATTAAGTCGAAAGAGTTGGACATACCGCGCGCAACGCGCGCGTTGGCTGCCCTAGTATATATAATACATTCAAACATATCAACATATGCATCTAATATTTCAATCGGTTTTTTTTTTAAAAGTAATTAATACTCTTTCTGTTTTGTTTTGTTCTTCCTGATCCGAATGTGTACGTTTGTTTATATGCATTTTGATTCATTAACATCTCTAATTATACTTGGTAAAAATGTCTCATTTTGCTTTTTTATTTTTTGGTTTGTCTCGAGAAAATACAAGTTTCTCAACATGAGAAACATTGTATGTTTCTCAAAAGGGCATTTTGGTCTTTTGATAAAAAAAATACCCACTGCTTTCAGCTTCTCTCTCCTCAACAATGGACTTTGAGCAGTTTTCAACCATGAAAATCGCATGGTTCTTCAACAATGGAGGGAAATCTTTCGAACAATGACAATAACCTACTATTAGGGGTTAACCATGCCCTTAATTTATATATTATTCTTAGGGTTTTTCGTTAAATTCGACGGCAGAGCCGCCGGATATGGTGGTGTTAAGATTGGGGCTTGTTGTAGTGTTGGTGGTGTTGGGGATGATGTTGGTTATGGTGATGGAATTCTTCTGCCATTGATGATGATTCAAAAGGTTGAAGAAAGAATGATGAAAATTGAAAGGAGGAAGAGGATGAGTCAGTAAGAAAAATAATAAAATATTGTAAAGTTTGCCATTATTTACATTATTTGCCATTTTGAGAAACATGATTGTTTCTCAATTGAGAAACTGGGGCAAGCTCGTTTGTCTCATTTGTTTATGTTACACAGTTTTCAATGCACATGTTTGAACACCAATATAATGTCTTCAACTACGCACTATAGAAAATAAGGATTTTTTTACTTTTACCACCAAAAAAATCAAAAAATTGTTTTTTACCACCAAAAAATTTCTATAAATGGTTTTTTACCACTTATCGTCAAGAAACCCGTTAAATCTAACGGTTTAAAAAAAATCTTCGATTTTCGTACACAAAACATGTTGTTCATAGGTTTAGAGGAGCATTTTGGCCATTTGGAACTAATTTGAGGTTAGAATTGACAAAAAATGATCGGATTTACTTCCTTTTGAGGTCAGACCATGTGTTTGACACGAAAATTGAAGAATTTAAAAAATCTCGTTAGGTTTTTGACGGTAGGTGGTAAAAAAAACAATTTTTAATTTTTTTTGGTGGTAAAATAAAACTTTTAAAAGTTTTGGCGGAAAAAAACAATTTATTTTTTTCTGTGGTAAAAGTAAAAAAATCCAAAATGTAATGACTATAAAAATTTGATATTTTGAATATTATTTAAAAAAGTACAGGTATAGTATACGATATTGTTCGATCCCTTGCAACAACAATCGGAAGGGGAATGGAACTTAACCACTCAGAACTGATCCCCAAATCCGGATTAACTCAAAGGGTGAATTGGGTGGAACACCAAAAAAAATGTTTCTTCTTGAATTTTGATAAAAACACCACGTATCAAAGTTTGACTTTAAAGAGATCTCATCCGAGAAAATTAGATAGGAATAGAGACATTATTAAACATTTAAACTAACACTAGCTATTTTTAGGATTTTTTGTGAACCACTACCATTTACTTCACACTTTTTGTGAACAACTACTATTTTTTTTTTTTTAAACAACTACCATTATTTGTAAATTTGTTTGACTACCACTACCATTTAACAAAAGATGTTAAAATTTCTGTCAAGTGGAACCTACATTATTAGTTTTCATCCAATAAGTGTTGTAAATGACCAAATTAACCCACTCAATTACCCTTCACATAATACCCAACAGATCCACACCCTCTTTCTCTCTCCTAGACCATTTACTTCATCTCTAATGGAAACAATCCAGTAAAATTCCATTGAAGCAATTTTTTATTTTTTTTTTAACTATTTTATTTCTTATATTTACTCATAACTTTGTTTTCATCTTTTTCAATTCCTACTCCCTGTTTCTTTCTTACGCATTAAAGAACATAATTGCTACTATTAAGAAGAAGCAAGCTGGGAGGGCAAGGAATTTGTGTGATGTAATTCAAGGTGTTGCTGCAGTTTTAATAATATATATATTGCTCTTGTATGTAGTCAAGGTTATTGTTAATTGAATTACTAGATTATTAAGAGTAGCTATTTAGTAAGGAACGAATGAAAAAAAAAAAATTGTAGTGGTGGGACTGGGTCTGTTGGGTGCTATGAGAAGGGTAATTGAGAAGATTAATTTGGTCATTTACAACACTAACTGGAGGGAAACTCATAATGTGGATCCCACTTAACGGAAATTTTAACATCTTTCGTTAAATGACAGTGGTAGTCAAACAAATTTATAAATAATGGTAGTTGTTTTTAAAAAAAAAGCTTAAATAGTAGTTGTTCACAAAAAGTGTAAAATAAATGGTAGTGGTTCACAAAAAATCCCAATTTTTATGTCCATTGCGGCATTAAATAGTAGTGAAATTTACTGTAATATGTTTAGTTTGTTAAATTCACAACTCTTTATTATTAGAACATTTAGAAGAAACTTAACAATTATATGTGAAACTCGTCTGACTATAAACATCAAGTTACTTAAATAATAATGATATACTGTATAAATCTTACGAAGCATATTTTTATTTTTTAACTTAATTACACCAAAAATATATTCTTGTATTGTCATATGGATCAAACTATAGCTAGGTTTTGTCCTTGTATCTTGGAAGCTTTACTTTAAAAAGAGAACATACATTCATTCACTTTTTGTAAGGTTATCCACAATAGTTTTTATATCTCTACCTTTTTTTTATCTTACACTTCGAAGAATTTCAGAAGCGTGTCCGCCACGAAGGGCCTTTTCAAGAACGAGTCAAGTCTCGTGGGTCCCACTTTATCTATATTCGTCTCCTGTATTGTTGCTTTTGCTTGGCAATGGAATTTCCGAAGTGGTAGCACTTTCTTTCTTGAGAATTTGCAATGTAAGATATTCATAATTTGGAGTATTTTATTCATCATTATTATTGTATACTTCACACTATGCTTGATGTACAATTAAGGGAGGAGATTATACCTATTCATATACATTTACTTCTTAAGTACTTGTGTTTAAATTGTTATTAAATGGCCAACCGGCCAATGACATGTCATGACCAGACACAATAGGATACGTGGTTGGATCGTGTATGAGTTTCATTTATGATGGATCGACACACGCACTAAGACATTTATTGCTTTGTCTTGACATGGCTCGCTTATACATAAGCCATGCTAGCACAATTGTGCTCCTGTGGGCCTACAACGCTTGACCATGCCCAGCTTTACTGATAGTGATGTATAGATGTTACCAAACACAGTAATGTTATGATAAATACTTTTTTCTGCTCTCTTTTAGTTGATATGTTTTGACTTTTATGTTTATCAATATATAATTTTAACCACATATATATTTATTAGTAAAAAAATTTATTTCGTTTTTGATATTATGAAATTTAAATCGAGATGAATTTGACAAAATCCGATCTCACACGGCTCTATTTTGTTCAACATACTAGTCAACAAAGGAGGTCAAATGAGAGAACACCAATACGAAGAGTGTAATTTCCAAACATTATTGCAACTATAAGATAACCCTAAAAAAAAACGAATGAAATAATTAACATGACAATTATATGAGGATCGAACTACAAAATAAGTGCTTGGGTAAGGGCAACCTAGCTAAGGGTTGGGAGAAGAAGGGACACAACTATCCACAGTCACGGGAAATGAGACTAAAAACTATTCATAACATTAACATCCACAAATTTTAGCCAAAATTGTAAATCATCCATTCATTCTTAAAAGACGGCCACATTACACATATACACAACACAAATTTGACACTACATTAGAGAAAGAGACATCAATCAATTACAATTATAGCACAAAAGATGGGATAAATCATATAGCATGCATGCATAGCACACACAAATTAGCACTATTTAGCAGCAACCTTTGAAATTTAATTATTCCCCTTATCTTCAAGTCAATTTGATATGATAGATTTTTCAATTCATGGTTGTAATTCATAATTATCCAAATTAAAGTTTGATTATAACTCTATGCAATAATATTTCTAAACAGTTTTGTTATTTTAATACAAAATAGAAATTTATTGATAGAGTAAAAACATATTCCCGAGTCTCAACCACCAGTTTAACCTTTTAGTCGATTTAATTCTCTAACATACTCGTAGTACAGAGCCAGCGTGACACAATTACACAAAGGTGTGTCACGGGTTCGATTCTCATCCACTCATCATTTTTCAAGTGGAATATTAAGCACCGGGTATGAGGAGGGCCCATACTACATCCACACTTCAAACCTAATGGGCTCTTGTGTGAGGGGTGTGAACGTGTGATAAGGAGTAGAACATATTTATATACCTAAATTATCAATTTAAGCTTTTAATTGAGTTGCTCTTCTAACATTTATACTATTCCCTCCTTTTTTTTTTTTTTTTATTTGCATCACTTTCCTTTTGTGGGTGTTTTTATTTAATGCATCATTTCTATATTTAGGTTGGTAACTTTATATTATATTTATCATTTATCTCTCTTACTTTAAACTCCACTCAAATTATTTTATAATTTCTCTCTCTTTCATGATCACCACTTAAATAATAAAAATATATATCTTCTCTCACATACCTTCTCTTTCATGGTCACTATCTTACTTTTACTATAATAATTTATTCATCCACTCACAATTACTCTTCTAAAACTTTGTGCATTCTCAAGTGATGCAAATGAAAAAAAACGGAGGGAGTAGTTCTTTAAGTTTTTAGCAACAAATGAGACAAAGCCCCGTCACACCAGACATCACAAGCAAAAAGACATACAATGACTCAATTGCATGCATGTCAAATTAAATTTTGTACTTTGTATGATTATGATTACTATTTTTCTTTTGGCTAAGTCTAATCCTATCTAATCTTAGCCTACTTTAGACTAATATCCAATAAATAAAGAGATTTGGTGTGACCCAAGATCTAAGTCTCAATCATGGTCTTTAGATTGAGCTTAATCATATTGTTTACGTCTTCTTTTTTATTCTTTCACGGGGAACATGGGACATGTCAAATTCATCAACTGTTCAAGTAATTATTCTCATCCTTAATTAGTTAATATCTCAAAATTAGAATGTATTAGATTCTTGAATAATCAACTTTATTGAAACTCATTGCAATTGTTATCCACATGCGAGTTGTTAAAGAAAATCATTGCAGGAAACTTGAGCTATTAGTAATAAGGCCCTGTTCTCATCAGATTATTTTCAATTCAGTTCAGTTCTAATAAATTCAGTTCAGTTTAGTTCCTAATTTCCTTCTCTCATAAAATATTTAGTTCAGTTCAGTCCAGTCAATAAGAACAGGCCCTAAGTATTGAGAAAAAGACTATGTTAATTGTATTTATTAATGAAATCAACAAATAAGAACACATTTTTTTAAATGGTTCATTTACTGGAACTAACTACGGAGTACTAAATTTACAGATATGAAAGACTCACGTAATAACTGTGTAAAAGAGTTAACAGATTCAAGGCATATTCTAACATGTAAAGTGTGTATTACGTATATTTTACAGAGTACATTTTTTATGCTTCCCAATACCAAAATTTTACATGTGAGATATATCGAGCAACCTGTCTCGAAGCTACTCACTTCTAATTTTTTTCATTATTTATTTACTTATTATCGTCCAAATGGGACCAAAATATATACATACATAAAAATTGCTTGAAACATGAACCAATTGTTAATGGAAAACGACTCATCAAAAACATCCTTACATTAAAATGGACCACTATCTGTAATTTATGTACATGCAATTCTGGATATTTGATTTATATTATGGCAATGAGTTGTTTATAGCAGAGGCTAACACATTTTTATATGAAATGGCAATGCCAAAAATCCAAAAATTCCAGGGTTTATCTTCTGAGTATATGCTTATATGCTGTGTGACTGTGTCCCACCTTGATTCTCCAAAGATCTTGTAGGATTTAACGCATTTTCCACAATTTTATGTTCATACGGGTAAGTAAACAACAGAAAGGGACACATTGCTTGCCAAGCAGTCCATATACAATAGCTAACATCGCGTGTAAATAATAAGAATTTTGTTCGTGAATGTCGATTAGCTTAGTTAACAAGTTATGAGGTGAGATTCATCTATCATTCATAAGAAGTATATTAATTAATTGTACGTCTCAGTGTCTTTGTGGTTTTCGTTACTCGTATAATAAAAGCCGATGATTTATTTTTTCTTGATTTGACGAGCATAATGAATTTATGTTCATACTTCCCTCCCTTTTATTTTAATTTAGTTAAATTGTTTTTAAGCCGTATTATATTTGCCAACACATGATTTCAAAAAATAATATTATCAGTTCTTTTACAAGAAAAATATAAAAAAAAAAGGTTTAAATTTAATTTGAAATATATATACTACCTCCGTTAAATGTCATGTACAAGTTTGAAATATTTTATATCTCACAAATAATACCCTAAAGTTGCACATAACATTTAACGGAGGTAGTACATCGAGACAAATTTAACAACACTCCACGTCATAATTTTTTTTTAATCTATGTGAATGATGCTCAAAGTCAAAGTTGTCAACTAATAGGAAATGAAAAAGTAATAGAATAGAAGAAAATGAATAAAAAGTCTTATTTCAAACCTAGCCTATTCAAATGAGCTAATTAGCTAAAAAAATCAACCTTAGTAAGTTAGTATAAACATATATAGTATAAACTAAATTTTTGATTTGGATGGAGAAAAAAAAAGGTAATTATGTTAATTAATCTTCATTATTGAAAAGCAAAGAAGTAAGGATGCCATGTTCACTTTGCAAGACAAAGACCAATCTTAAGGCCGCATGCCCAATTTTAATTTTTATTATGTGAATAAAGACTAATGACAACTTTAATTTATTTGATAAATATGAAATAACTAATCAAGTTATTGAAGAAAACTTCTTTAAAAAAAAAAAAAAGTAGTTATTGAAGAAAACATGAGACTAATCAAACACACTAATAATAATCACATGTGAATAAAGACTAATGTAATGAATTTGGAATCAGATTGACAGAAAGCAGAAGAATTGGTCCATCTCCTAATTCCATCCTTATCCTATGATTAAATAAAATAGTATTGGTAATAGGAAAAATTGTAAATAATAATCCCAACTTTATTGTATTTTATTTTAATAATTCCAACTTTGGATTATTCTGAAATAATCCGAACTTTGGGGGTTGTTTACTTTCTTCAATCTCAAACCGGTCAACAAAAGTCCATGACCTATTATATCAGGTCACTTGACATGTGTCAAGTCCTGATTGGTCAAAAATTAAAAACAAAAAAAATATATAAAAAAAAAAATAAAAATAAAAATAAAAAAAATAAAAAATAAAAAATAAAAATTCTGAAAAACCAGTAAGCCTCCCTACCCCCATCGGCCCACCGTAACCTTAACCACCATTGCCCATTCCGCCGCCCCTCCCTCGCCGACCGCCGCCTCTGCCCTACCCCTAGAGTCACCGGTTTCCCCCTCCTCGAAACCCCTCCCATCCACCACGAAACCACCAAGAAACGCCACCCTAGCCAACTCGCAACAACGACAACTCGCCACCGCCTAGCTAATTCGCAACAATAGATCGCCACACCTATTGCTCCTTTAGGTGGGGGTTAGGGAGAAGGCGAGGTTTACGTTAAGGTGGTTACCGTTAGGAGATTTCGATGAGCGGGCTGCAGATTAAGAGGATTGGAAGGGGGTTGTGTTTTATCGGCAAGTGGCAGAGAAGGGTAGCGACGACGGGCTTCAGGGTGGCCGGATCTTTTGGAAGTGGGGTTTGGTTGGTGTGAAAACCGTGGATGAGTTTTGTTTTAATTTTTTTTTAAATTTTTTTTAACCAATTAACTAGTGACATGTGTCATTTAAAGAAAAAATAAAAGAAAATTAACCCATTCAACTGGTCACCGGTAATTGGGATTGAAGAAAGTAAACAATCCTCAAAGTTCGGATTATTCTAGAATAATCCAAAGTTGGGATTATTATTTACAATTTTTCCGTGGTAATATGGTTATTAATTTATTAAAAACTCGATATCAAGTCGCAGGTACTACCTTAGGAATTCCAAACAAGTCCATTCAAAATCAAGAAAATTTGTTACATATATTCTATATTATCTCTATCTAGCTTCTATAAGAATAGATATAAATACTTGTAGTAGTGGATAAGGAAATGGCAAATGGTAGCATCCGAAAAATGTTAGACATGTTAGTATGTTACACATATATTAATGTATACGTGATAATAAATTACATTAGATGGCAATGGGGTAGCTCAGCGTCTCCAATGTACAAAGGTAGGTCTTGGCTTGGCTCGCTGAAAATGAATGTGCTAATTGAACTAGTAATGTCATTCCGAGTTCATCCTACAGATGACATTACGCTTATCATTTGTTGAGGAGGGTGGACGAGTGATTTGTTAATGGGCTATTGCGCTCCTTAGAGCAAACTCAATAAATGACCAATATTTTTTTTGATTTAATTTTTTTCAAAGATACAATATGTTAAATGGAAAATGATTTAGATGAAATTTAATCTCATGCATTAAAAAAGACATTTGCTACAATTTGCTTTTGTATAAGTGATAATATTTTAATCATCTAGTGAATGCGATGAATTTGATGGAGGTTGAAGGATTTTGTGAGAAAGTTTAGCTAGCATTAGGTGAACAATCATTGTATTCCCCCTGTCCCTAAATTACATTCCTAATTCTAGTATTTTTTCCTCACATAATAAAGAGAAATAGGAATGTAATTTAGGGACGAAGGGAGTAATTGCTTTTGTTTTCGTTCTAATTTGATTCATACGAGTAATTAAGGTATGAAAAACATAGGCTCTAGATTGAGCTGAACCTTAATCATTACATTATTGTTTTTAGGGAAATTCTCTTTGGTGAACTCCAACTTTTTAATTTTCTAAGTGGTAAACGTTTTAAAATATTATTATCAATGGTAAACCTAAATTATTGATTACCATTGATAAGTATTATTTTAATAAAAATCCTTAATTATAGTTAGTTTTTTTTTTATTTTTTTATTTTTTTAATAATTAAATTATATAAAAAAATTTTCAACAAAAAAAAAAAACCCAAACCCTACCCCCACCCAAGCTAGCCACCAGTAGCCCCTCCCCTGTCGGCGTCCACCGGCCACCTCTCCCCCAGCCCCACCAACGCCGGCGCCTAGCTCCACCTTCGCCGGTGCATCGGCCTTCGATTCCCCACCTCCACCTCCTCTGGCTCTTTCTCCCAATCTCGAACCCTTACTGTAGGGAATATTTCAAACATCAACTTTGAGCCCTACTGTGATCATGCACTTAAGCATGGTCGCGTCAAAAGGGAAGGAAGCTAGAGTAAAAGAGTCGCCAACAAGTTTTAGAAACTTGTAAATCGTTCACGAGAGGTGAAGGTTACATCCCATTCACGATCACAGAGATTCCGAACCCCATAGTGGTCCTGAACAATGACTGGATATTTAGGGATGATGGTACGAATCCAACCTAAAAGAGATTGGACTCGCCTTAAATAAGCCTTTACTTTGTTCTTCTCATATTTATGTGCGCTTTTCGATCAACATAGAATCATTTAATTAATCCTAAACTTGTTTAATCTATGTTAGTTGATTATTAATGCACAAATAAATATATTATTGGCGATCACTTGAATTTAAATCATGTTAGCCTAAATCAAATTATTAATTATTTTATTAAGCGTGATTTCAAGTACAAATTCCCTTTAAATCTATAAGAGAGGGCATGATCAAGCAACAACAATAATATCAAGCAACATATAATTATTAACAAATTATATATAAATTATTCGTAAATTAACAAATAATATGAAACTATATATATAATTTGACACAACAAATCATCATCATCATCATAATATTTTCAAAGCATAATATTAGGAAGATCCTAGGTATGATACTAACATGATTAATAACAAATTGTAGGGAACATTTCATGCATCCCACACTTGAGCCCCACTGTGATCATACACTTAAGTATGGTGGCGTCCAAAGGAAAGGAAGCTAGAGCAAAAGAGTCGCCAACAAGTTTTAGGAACTTGTAAACCGTTCACAGGGTGAAGGTTACACCCCTTTACGATCCGTGAGATCGCTGACTCCATAGTGGTCTGGAACCATGACTGGATATTCGAGATGAAGGTACAAATCCAACCTAAAAGAGATTGAACCTGCCTTAAAAATAGGCCTCTACTTTATTCTTCTCATATTCATTTGCGCTTTTTGACTAACATACAATCAATATATTAACCTTAAACCTGTTTATCTATGTTGGTTGAATATTAATGCACAAACAAATCTATTATTGGCGATCACTTGAATTAAAATCACATTAGCCTAAATAAAATTATTAATTATCTTATTAAGCGTGATTACAAGTACAAATTCCCTTTAAACCTGCAAGAGAGGGCGTGATCAAGCAGTAACAATAATATCAAGCAACATAATAACAATCATTATCATAATATTCTCAATCTCATCAAAGCATAATAATAATAGCAAGATCATAGACATGATACTAACATGATTAATAACAAATCCTAGCATGTCACTAAACAATAAAGATTAAAGCTTTATCCCTAACATGATACTAACATGATAAAAGAAATAGGAAGCAACCTAAATATGATACTAAAAAGCAATAAAAGCATCCTAACATGATACTAGGAATTAAAATAATCTAAGCATGATTTTTATATCAAAAGAATAATTAAGCAATTAAAACAACTTACTTTAATTTGGTACCTTGTATCTCTTTCTAATAACAAAATACACCCGTTAGTAAATTCAATGAAAACAATAAATCAAACAATTAATTTAAATAATTGAAATAAAGATTTGGGACCAAACCCTCAGAAATTATCAACCTTTCACGTCTAGGGTGAAGGCAACTTCGAGCTTGGCTGGGTGTATTTAGAACTCGTGAACGCGGTATTGTGTTTGAAAAGGGAAGGCTTAGAAAGAGGGAGAAAGAAAAGCTATTGCTTGAGAGAGAAAAGAATAGAATTAGATGATTGATTAAAATGGGGAAATACGACCCTATTTATAGAGAAAATAGCCCGGAAACGATTAGAAAAAGATCGAATCCTATTAGGAATAAAACTGCCTCTGTCAAAGAATGACAGAGTCCAGCGCGACGCGACAGCCCTGTCGCTGTACGACAGCCCTGTCGCTGTGCGACAGGCTTGTCGTGGTGCGCCAGCTTTGTTGTTTAGCGTTGGTTCACGCGTTTTCTAAAAACTTGTACGGAATCCTTAATCTAATTAAATTCGATTAACAACGTCCGTACTTATCTTTGAAAATCAGATTTAATCTCCTTAAAAACACTCGTTTTAATCCAAATAGAATTCTTTATTTTCATAAAAGATATAATTATTATTCCTAATCCCATTAGAACTTAAAACAATCTTCTAGATTATTCTAGAAAATTAAAATCAATCCTAATAATTTTAAGAATATTAATTAATGGGCCCTCCACTAGGTCATTAGGCCATAAAACCATTTCAGGCCCAATTTAGTATTTTAGCCATAACTTCCTCATTATTCATCGAAATTGGGCTTATAATATGTCGTTGGAAAGCTCTTTTCGAGCCCAAATCCAACTACACTATTATTGGACCCTTATCATGGACCAAAAATAAATTGGACTGGACATTTTCATAAATAGAGTACATTTTCAAAAACAGAAAGAAGAGATATTTTTATTAAAACAACTACATCACAAGACTTTTCACACTTTCACTTCGTTCGATGATCAAATGACGTGAAAGGTACTCATCACCGGGTTTGGTTTTGGAGAGACACAATTAGGTGTCTACACAAACCCTACCATGTCACTAAATAATAAAAATCAAAGCTTTATCCTAAATATAATACTAGAAAGCAATAAAATATTATAAATATTAATTAACTCCCTTAACATAATACTAGAAATTAATAAAATAATCTAAACATGATTTCTATATCAAAAGAGTATTTAAATTACTTACTTTGATTCCTCGTACCTCTTTCTATTAAAACAATACACACGTTAGTAACTTCAAGAAATATTAAATCAAACAATTAAAATAATATTAATTGAAATATAGATCGGATTTTTCACCAAATACCACTGAGTTTTAACAAAATTCACCAAATACCACCAACTTTTTTCTAATTCACCAAATACCACTCAGTTTATACAAATTATCACAAAATGCCAAATTTGTTAACAGACGTTAGCCTGCCATTTGTGTTATTTTACTAAATTGCCCTTACTTCTTTAATGGCGCCATTTAAACCATTAACTCTCCCAAAAAAGCACAGTGCACTTCGAAAAACATGACCCTTGGCTTCATCTTCTCCATCATCGCACTCCCTGTTATTCAGCACACTTAAACCCTTAAAATTGATCAAACAGCTTCAATATTTTGAAGATTTTAGGCATAGTTGGTGGAGAAAGTTACTTTAGTGCTTCAGATTGAACCAGAATTGCAAGATCGCGTCAGTGGCTGGAGGTTTTTGTTGATTGTGAGTGAAATTCCAACCAACTCAGGAAGCGGGGTATTCGGAGCTTATACAAGGTAAAATGTTGTTAATCGATCTTCATTTCGAGTTCTGATTATGTGGTTTTTTTTTTGCGAAATTGAGTTAGGGTTAGGGTATAATTAGAAAGTGTGTATTTGCATGTGATTGTGGGTATATTTTGCGAAATTGCTATAGTGTTAGTTTTGCTTTGCTGTCATTTAATGCAAATTGTTGTATGTGTTGATTTTGTTTCGTAGGATGAGTGCATTGTGGCTTTTAGCTCGTTATAGGAGTGATGCTTTTGATGTTAGGGTGGATGACAAAGATAAGACTAATTTGATGGAGTTATTTGAGTACATGTTAGAGGACTTAGTTAAGTAGAATGTTTACCTTCCTAAATCATTCACCATGTTTGTTGCTAAACCTAGAACTAACCGTAGGTTGGAGTTGGTGGATGATGGGGCTATGTTGAAAATGTGGGAATGAAATGTAGGGAAAGAAGAAATTGAGATTTTTATTGAGGAAATAGATGAACCATCTCAAATTTTTAAGTCTGCTGAAGCTAATTTGGCAAAAAGGTTAAAAGAAAATGCTGAGAAGTTTAGGAGAGAGGCAGAGAAAGAAGAAGCTGAGAGACAACTCAGAGAACATCAGCAATTCACTGTAGCTGTAGAAGTTCCTGTAATGAATGCAGAGGACAATGGGGTTAACTATGTTAGAATCTTTAACAGTCTAGAATCTGATGAGATCTTTCCTGGAGCATCACAACCTGAGCCATCACAACCACAACCATCACAAAAAGAATCACCCCCACATAAACATCCTACACCTCCACCAACTGAAACAACCAAAGAACCTACTCCACCTCCACCAAAAAAAAAAAGTCCTAGGAGAAATAAAGTTAAACCTAGAAAGAAAAAGAATTAGTCAACCCAACCAACAAAACAACCTTCTCCAGCTAGGGATTCTACACCACCACCTACAGATCCTGACTAGGGACAATATGAACAACCAACACCAACCCCTATTCACTCACCAAACACTCCAGTTAGATATCCTACACCACCAATACCTTCTCCAACCAGGGAACCTACCCCATCTCATCAACCTTCACATCCACCTAGAGAACCTACCCCATCTCATCAACCTTCACAGCTACCCATGAATGATAGGGGTGGGTCAAGCAAAGGGCAGACAGGAATTAAACCAAGGGAGTGGAGGGTGCCTAGGAGTACATCCATGAAGTATGGTACATTTGCAGGGAAGAAGAAAAGGGGGAGTAGTGCTGGATCAGGGAGTCAGGTTAGTATTAGGAAGAAGAAACCAGTGACTATTTGTGAGAGTGATGAATCTTCTGATGGTATGGGTTCAAAAGATAGTGAAGATGAGGATTGATAAGTCGATATTATACCGTTATTCTTGGGTAATTTGGAATGCGTTTACTATAGAATTTCAACTTATAGTTCGTGTTTTTGTATGTTTTATCCAAGTTGGACTCGATTTCTTCTATTCTGGTTGTTTGGTTGTTATATTGTGATTTCAGGATGAAATGGAGCATTTGGAGTGATGATGAGGATGCTATGACATTTTGAGATAGATCGGTGAGCTTCATAAAGAGATTTACAAGTCATAAGAAGTTGGAGTGCTAGATGATGATATTGCTACATGGCCGTGTACCATAGACTACATGGTCATGTGATTCTTCCATCCACGGTTACATGCTACATGGTCGTGTACCCTTAACTACACGGTCATGCGATAGTTCCAAGTATGAATGTTTGCTACACGGTCGTGTACCACGAGCTACACGGTCGTGTGATTCAATCTCCGTATGAAGTCCGCCTACACGCTCATGTACCTCTCAGCTACACGACCGTGTACGTATATGATGAAATCTGAAGATCAAGTACAGGTCAGCTACACGATCGTGTACCCATCAACACACGGCCGTGTACGTGTGCGCAGGAGATTTATTTTCTTTATTATTATTTTATGTTTATTTTTAGGAAAGTATAAATAGGGGTTTTAACCCTATTTTAAAACATCTAATTTTCATTATAACTTTTTCCATTCTACGTTGTTTTGGAGAGAACACATAGAACTCCATTGAAGCATTCATCTTAATTCAATTTCAAGTATTTCTCTTTCATCTTTAATCTCTTTAATTTTCTATTGTTATTATGTTTTCTTTAATTATTTGTCTTGTTATTTCTATTATCATGTGTGAGTAGTTTCATAATCTAGGGTTAGGTTGAACCCTAATATGGATTGATGTGTTATTTGATTCCCAATTCCCAATTTAATTAATTTATAATTCCTCTTTGTTAGGGTTGGTTTTATTATCAATGATTAACTAGAAATAGTATTATTGAATGTGATTAGGTTTACAACGAAAGTTGATTCTTAATTGATTTTAGAACCCTAATTAAAAGTTGGAGCTTTTATGCATGAAAATAGCTAATTGTTCTTGCTAGGACTTATAGGATGTCGTTCTCAATGTCTTTAATATGTATGATTCCATGAAAATAGGTATGATTGCATGTCAGGGAAGCTATTAGTTGATCGAAAGAAACTCTTAGTATTGTTTTAGGGAGCATCTGTCCTGTGGAATGTTTATTGATTTAATTGAGGGAAAGGGATTGTTCTATTGCATTGATTCATATTAGTGGGGATACTTAATCTTAGATGTTTTTAGTTATTGATTAATTTCATATTATTGTCATTTATTGCTTATTGGTTAATATTGTTCTAGTTTGGATCTATCGATATTGATTGGTTACTCGCTTAGTATTTATTTGAGTCTATTTAATTAGTTGAACCATAGTCTCTTGGGATCCGACCCTTACTTGCCCGTCTACATAGTAGTGGTCTTGTTAGGTTATTTTTGTTAGGTACGCGACACGCCTATCAAATTTTGGCGCCGTTGCCGGGGACTAACGGTTTCATTCTAGTTATTCGTGATTCGTTTTTACTAAGCATTTATTTTCTTGCTTCGGCTATTGTTCCTTGTTTATTTGATCTTCCGTTTTAGTTTCTTTGTTGCATGCAAACTCGAAGTTCAGGTTCAGATGATTTAACACCTTTTGATTCTGAGATCGAAGCTACTGCAAGAAGACGAAGAGGTAAAAGGAGGAAAAATCAAAATACAAGAGACATGGTTGATCCAGGAACAAAATCTCTTTTGGAGTATGGTATTCCGGATACAACAACCGGATTCCTCTCGAGTATTGTTAGACCACCTGTCACCGCTCAGAGTTTTGAGTTGAAGCCCCAATTCATACAGTTCATCTCCAATGATTCTTTTGCGGGCTCACCTAATGATTGCCCAGTGAGTCACATTGATAGTTTCTTGGAGAAGTGTGACACCATGAAGCTCAATGGTGTCACTGATGATGCTATTAGACTACGCCTTTTCCCTTTTTCACTACGGGATAGAGCCAGGGAGTGGTTACGAGATGAAGGTATTGGTTCTTTTGATACGTGGGACAAGCTTGCCAAGGCCTTTCTTGTCAAATTCTTGGGGCAAGAGAAAACAGCAAAATTAAGGAACGAGCTATCTACTTTCCATCAATCCAATGACGAATCCCTATATGACGCATGGAGAAGTTTTAAGCGATTGCAAAGACAATGCCCTCACCATGGTATTCCAGAGTGGATGTTGATCCAAACGTTCTATAATGGTTTGACCCATGAGTTTCGCATCTACATTGACGCTGCGTCCGGAGGTTCTATCATGACGAAGAACCCAACTGATGCGAAGGATTTGATTGAGAAGATGGCGGCTAATGATAATTACCATCCAAGGGGACGAAATGCTATCAACATAGGTAATAAACATGATGTTGATGCTCTAACCATGTTGACTAGTTCTGTGCAGGCACTAACTCATAAAGTCAATCAACTCCAAGCTGAGTCCCCTCGACCCTCGATGGAAACTTGTCAAATGTGTGGATTGCAAGGCCATACTGCGCGGGAGTGTCAACCTAATTATGATGGAATGACGATTGAGCAAGCTAACGCTTTTTATACCACGACCTCCACAAGGCCATTTGATGAAGGGTGGAGAAATCATCAAGGGTTCTCATACAAGAACACTCAAGCTATAGCAAATCCTCCACCACCATCTGCTTTTCAAGCAAGGGCACCTTTCAATCATCAATCCACACAACCACCACCACCCCAGACCTCAACATTTGATCTTGAATCAATTATGAAGGATTTTACTACCTCCCAAATTCAACAACAAGAGCTTATATCAAGGCAATTTGAGCTACAAGCAAAGCAAAATGAATATTTTCAAAACTCAATCCAATTGCTCACCGCTCAAAATAAGAGGATAGAGACTCATCTTTCTCAACTTTCACAACAAGTGAGTCATCTAACAACTCTTCAAGATCAAGCAAAAGTCCAGACGAAACAATGCAATGCAATATTCGTGAAGAGTGTTGAATCAACTATAGGAGGACTAGAAGAGAAAGCGTGCAATGTGGAGTCAAGAACAGAGAAGAATGAGAAAGAAGGTCCCAAATATGTCGCTCCACAAGCATATGAGGAGCCGATGCCTTTCCCGCAAAGGTTATCAAAAGCCGTGCTCGATAAGCATTTTGGGAAGTATTCTGAGACTCTTAAAAAGGTATATGCTACCATTCCTTTTTCCGATCTTGTAATTCAAATGCCTCTATTTGCAAATTTTGTGAAAGGAATTTTAGATCATAATCACAATGATAAAGGATTAGAAAATTTGGTAGTAAAGGAACAATGTTCTAATCTTTTACATGATAGCCTACCACCTAAATTGCATGATCCCGGTAGTTTTACTATCCCTTGCATGATAAACGAAACATATTTTGATAGGGTCTTGTGTGATCTAGGTGCTAGTGTTAACTTAATGCCTTCTTCAGTGTATGACAAATTAGGCTTGAAAAACCTTAAACCTTCCCCCGTATCTCTTCAGATGGCTGATAGAACTGTTAGACTCGCTAAGGGTGTAGTTGAAGATGTATTAGTTGGAATTGGTGAACTTGTCTTTCCTGTTGACTTTATTGTAGTGGATATGAAAGAAGACCATAAGATCCCACTTATCTTTGGTCGCCCTTTTCTTGCTACAAGTCAAGCTTTAATAGATGTACCTAAAGGACAAGTGACCATTAGAGCTCAAGATAAACAAGTTGTGTTTAAGCTTTTCAATGACCATAATTTTACTTTTGATGGTGGTACTTGTTTGAGAATTGATGCTACTAACCCTTGGGTTGATAAGTGTGTTTCTAATAGAAATCTTGTGAGCAAAAATGACTATATTCCACCACATGATGGATTTAACTACATCAAAACAAGGTCGGATACAAAGCACATCAACTCTAATTTGAAGGAGTTGTTTGGAGGTGGATATATTAATGAGCAATGTCACGGAGTATCTTCTCCGTGTGGTGATCCAGGTTGAGCTAAAAAAGGAGGTCGAGCTTATGACCTTAAACAAGCGCTAAATGGGAGGCAACCCATTCCCTTTTTTGTTTTTTTTCCCTTTATTTTCTATTTCTTGTTTTTGTTTTTGTTTTTCTTTAGTGTCTTGGGGATATGATGCGACGTTTTTTTAGGGCGGTCCCAGCTCCGCCCTTAGGTATAATCCCTCCTCTGCTAGTAGGGCCTAGTTTTCGCTTTCTCTTGCTTGTTCTTATTCGATATATGTTCACATTGAGGACAATGTGAAGTTTAGCTTGGGGGAGAGATTACTTTTTGCTTTGGGTTGTATATATACGACTATGCCTCAATGATGATATGTAATATATGTGTAATTTTAAAAATTGAAAAACTTGTTTTTGAAAACCCATTCACTGATTGGCTTGGGATTGAACTTGTTTGTGGCTAGAATGGTCTCCCCGCTCGACCAATATGGATAGCTTGAGTACCTATGTGAGACTTTTGAGCCATTGTTGACTGGTACATCTTATTTCAGTCATTCTTTTCATGTGTGTTAGATTTTCCTTCCTGTAATTTGATTCTTGGATTTGCTTTACGATTATTTGAGACTTATGATGCAATGTGGAAGAGTGATTGAAGTTCCTCTTAGATAATTAGAGCCAAAACTTCTTAGGTGTTTGATGCTTATTCTATTTTCTTTTTATTTTACATTAACTCTTAGGATGAACCAATTTGAGCCACGATTTCCCTTCTTTGTCGCCTTACATTTTACGCCTGAGAGCCTTTTTGTAGGTTTATTTGATGGAGAATCAATGTATTAATTTATGCCCTGTTGAGTTATGTTTGGAAAATAAAGAGAAAGAAAAAAAGAAGTTAGTTAAAAACAAGAGCAAAAATGAAAAAATTCAGAAAAATAAGTTTGTGTATGCTCTAAGTTTCAAGGAAAAAAATAAGTTGAAAAAAAAGAAAAAATAATGAGAAAAAGAGGAAAAAAAATGTGGAGTTTTCATGAGAATTCGAGATTGAAATCCATGAAGAAGAAAGAAAGACTATATTTGTCATGGAAATCTATGTTGTCTTGTGAAGGAAAGTGAGAATAAGGGCATGCTTGTATGTTGTGCGGAGGATATAAGGTTGGTTTGAACCCGACATTTGACTATGTAGTGGGATTAGGATTTTTGTTATTTTTGAGCACCACATTCCCAAATGACATCGTCCAACCCCATATAACCAAGCCTACCTTTATTTAGGATCTCATGACTTCCATACTTGCATCATCGCTTTACAAGTGGAGAAAATCTATTAGCAAATCTAAAGAGGACAATTGCATGAAGTCGACGTGCATAATTGCGATTAGGATGAGTGATTTCTTATTCTAACCCTTGTAAACACATGAGTGGCTTGTTTGTTTTATTTTGCACAACTAAAGTGAGATGCTATTCATATATGACTGAGTTGGTTAGGGGAGATGTGTGGAAATATTGGTTGTCAATTTCGAGTGCTTGAAGTTTATGGTGGTTTTATAATCAATGACTTACATTTCTTGTTTTTTACTTGGTTTTAATTCATTGGCACATATATTCTTGCTTGAGGGGCTATCTTACTCTTCTTGTGTTTCATGTTTCAATGCTTGAGGACAAGCATTGGTCTAGCTTGGGGGAGTTTGATAAGTCGATATTATACCGTTATTCTTGGGTAATTTGGAATGCGTTTACTATAGAATTTCAACTTATAGTTCGTGTTTTTGTATGTTTTATCCAAGTTGGACTCGATTTCTTCTATTCTGGTTGTTTGGTTGTTATATTGTGATTTCAGGATGAAATGGAGCATTTGGAGTGATGATGAGGATGCTATGACATTTTGAGATAGATCGGTGAGCTTCATAAAGAGATTTACAAGTCATAAGAAGTTGGAGTGCTAGATGATGATATTGCTACATGGCCGTGTACCATAGACTACATGGTCATGTGATTCTTCCATCCACGGTTACATGCTACATGGCCGTGTACCCTTAACTACACGGTCATGCGATAGTTCCAAGTATGAATGTTTGCTACACGGTCGTGTACCACGAGCTACACGGTCGTGTGATTCAATCTCCGTATGAAGTCCGCCTACACGCTCATGTACCTCTCAGCTACACGACCGTGTACGTATATGATGAAATCTGAAGATCAAGTACAGGTCAGCTACACGATCGTGTACCCATCAACACACGGCCGTGTACGTGTGCGCAGGAGATTTATTTTCTTTATTATTATTTTATGTTTATTTTTAGGAAAGTATAAATAGGGGTTTTAACCCTATTTTAAAACATCTAATTTTCATTATAACTTTTTCCATTCTACGTTGTTTTGGAGAGAACACATAGAACTCCATTGAAGCATTCATCTTAATTCAATTTCAAGTATTTCTCTTTCATCTTTAATCTCTTTAATTTTCTATTGTTATTATGTTTTCTTTAATTATTTGTCTTGTTATTTCTATTATCATGTGTGAGTAGTTTCATAATCTAGGGTTAGGTTGAACCCTAATATGGATTGATGTGTTATTTGATTCCCAATTCCCAATTTAATTAATTTATAATTCCTCTTTGTTAGGGTTGGTTTTATTATCAATGATTAACTAGAAATAGTATTATTGAATGTGATTAGGTTTACAACGAAAGTTGATTCTTAATTGATTTTAGAACCCTAATTAAAAGTTGGAGCTTTTATGCATGAAAATAGCTAATTGTTCTTGCTAGGACTTATAGGATGTCGTTCTCAATGTCTTTAATATGTATGATTCCATGAAAATAGGTATGATTGCATGTCAGGGAAGCTATTAGTTGATCGAAAGAAACTCTTAGTATTGTTTTAGGGAGCATCTGTCCTGTGGAATGTTTATTGATTTAATTGAGGGAAAGGGATTGTTCTATTGCATTGATTCATATTAGTGGGGATACTTAATCTTAGATGTTTTTAGTTATTGATTAATTTCATATTATTGTCATTTATTGCTTATTGGTTAATATTGTTCTAGTTTGGATCTATCGATATTGATTGGTTACTCGCTTAGTATTTATTTGAGTCTATTTAATTAGTTGAACCATAGTCTCTTGGGATCCGACCCTTACTTGCCCGTCTACATAGTAGTGGTCTTGTTAGGTTATTTTTGTTAGGTACGCGACACGCCTATCAAGGATTATGTTGCATCAGACATAGAAGATGAACTGGATATGCAATTGAACAGTGAGGATGATTTTATAGTGGAAGAGGAAGACCTTGGTGATGATATTTCTGCCAAAACCTTTGAGGATTATCTTGATGCTAGCCATGTGTTAGACAAAATGTACAAGAATGGGAAAATATGGTCTCATTTACCATTTGGGTCAATTCAGCTTGAGCCATGGTTGATTTTTGAGAGCAAAACAGATTTCCTTGAGGTGTTTAGGGACTATTGCATACAAGAGGGCTTTGCTGTCTCAGTTGACTGGGCTGACAATCAAAGATACACAACAAGTTGTTTGATTAATACTTGTAACTGGAGGATTCATGCCACAGTTCTGACTGATCAAGTCAGTTGGGCTATCAAGAAGCTAGAAGGGGAGCATAGAACCTGTGGGAGGCTTGAAGAAAATCCCATGGTGTCATCAGCATGGCTATGTAGACACTTGTTGCAGGACTTGGAGGCAAATCCTGACATCCCAGTGGATTCTTTGCAAAGAGTGTGCATGGAAAGATACAGGATTAATGTGAAGCTCAGGTTGTTCTAAAAAGTCAAGGCCTTAGCTAGGGTGCAAATTCATGGGGGTTTTGCTGATTCATATACACTTTTACCCAAGTATGCTGAGATGATTAAAGCAACTAATCCTGGTTCATATGCACTGATTACTTGGACTGACAATGGTAATGAAGGATCAAAATTCAAGGCCTGTTTTATTTCATTTGCAGCTCAGGTGAAGGGTTTTTTGGGTGGTTGTAGACCCATAATAGGCATTGATGGTGCGCATCTTAGTGGGTATTATAAAGGCATAATGTTGACTGCAGTAGAAATTGATGGCAATAATGAGATATTTGTCATTGCATATGGTCTGGTTGATACAGAAAGCATAGATAGTTGGACCTATTTCTTCAGGAACCTCAGAATTTTGTTTCAGCAATATGGATGTGAAAAAGATGACTGGACATTCATTAGTGACAGAATGAGGGTAAGCAATTACACAATACTTAGTTCTTTTTTTATGTACATGTTCTAAACCTATACTTACTACTTTATGTGTTCTTTTTGAAGGGTGTTGACTCAGCTGTGTTTGAGGTTTTTCCAAGAGCAACAAGGAGAATTTGCTGCCAGCATCTTTACTCAAACTGCAAGAACAAAGGATGGAGTGGGACTGAGTGGTATATGGTGAATTAGTAAAATAACACAAACGGCAGGCTAACGTCTGTTAACAAATTTGGCATTTTGTGATAATTTGTATAAACTGAGTGGTATTTGGTGAAATAGAAAAAAGTTGGTGGTATTTGGTGAATTTTGTTAAAACTCAGTGGTATTTGGTGAAAAATCCGAATATAGATTTGGGACCAAACCCCTAGAACTATCAACCTTTCACGTCGAGGTCTTAGGCAACTTCGAGCTTGGTTAGATGTATTCAAGTCTCGCAAATGACGTATGATGTATGTTTATGAAAAGGTGTAGAAGGCTTGGAAAGACTTAAAGAGAGAAAAAGAATAAGCTTTATCTTAGAGAGAGAAAGAGAAGATTGATGATGATTGTGGGTTGTTAAAAATAGGGAAAATCGCCTCTATTTATAGAGAAAACGACCGAAAAAGATCAGAAAACGAGTCAAAATCCGACTCGGAGTAAAACAAGATTTCTCGCGACGCGATGGCCGGCGCGATAAACTCTGCACTATAAGATTGCGTACGTAATCCGACTTCCAATTAAACCGGGTTAGCCGAATTCCGTACTTATCTTTATTAAATCATTTAAATTCTTTTAAAACACTTGTTTTATTTGATGTAAAATTCTTAATCATTATCTTTTCAAAAAATCGAATAATTAGAATTTAATGCAACATTTTTAAACAAATTACGTAAAACTTATTCATTAATTAACAAATTATGTAAAGTTTATTCATTAATTTACAAATTACGTAGAACCTTTATATATAATAATAATAATAATAATAATAATAATAATAATAATAATAATAATAATAATAATAATAATAATAATAATAATAATAAGAATTTAGGATAAATCCTAATGGTTTTAGAAATATAAATAACATTAATGGACCCTTCACATGATTATTAGGTCCGCATATAAAGCTTGATTTAGACTCACTTTAGTATTTTGGCCATAACTTCTTTGTTATAACTTAGAATTGGACTTATAATATATCGTTGGAAATCACTTTTCAAGCCATATCCAACTACACAGTTATTGGACCCATATTATGGACCAAACTAAACTAGATTAGACTTTTTTTTTTCCAAAAATAGGATACGAAATGAATGATTTTTGAAAATACGATATGAACTATTTTTTATTAAAACATTAAAGAAAAAGAGGAAGTCACGAGACTATTCAAAATTTCATCTTACTCGATAATCAATGACGCGAAAGGTACTCATAACTGGGTTTGATTTTGGGGGAGACACAATCAGGTGTATATATTTACCACCCTCTATTTCCCTCACCGCCCCACTACCGACCTCAACCCCACCCCAAACCACCCCGAAAACCGGCGTACTTCCTCGTCAACCCCCCCCTAGTTCGCCGACCCAAAAACCCTTAAATCCACCCCAAACACCAGAAAATACACAAGCTCGTTTAGGGTTTTGAAACCAAACCCAGGAAATGGGTTTCGGTTTTCTGGTGGTTTTGGGTGGGTTTTAGGGTTTCCGCGGTCGGCCCGTAGAGGAGGGGGTTCGTCGGGGAAGGCCGCTGGTTTTCGTGGTGGTTTGGGGTGCGGTTAGGGCCTGGCAGACGGCGGTGGGGGAAATGGAAAAGAGAGGAGGTTTGGGGTGGGCAGCGGTGGGAGAAATGGGAAATGGGAAAGAGCGGAAGTGCAGGGCGTCATCGACTGGGGATTTACCGCCGGCAATGGTGCTGGTGGCTAGGTGAGGGGTTTGGTTTTTTTTTTTTTTTTTTTTTTTTTTTTTTTTTTTGTGGGTTTTATAAAAATATATTTCTAAAATAAATGTAAAAAAAAAAACTAAATAACTATGGTTAAATATCTAGTTAAAATTTATCATTAATTTTATAGTTCACTTAATATAAAAAATTTAGGTTTACTTAGAAAATTAAAAAGTTGGAGTTCATCAAAGAGAATTTCCCTTGTTTTTATTCACGTTGTTTCAATCTCTATTTATTCCCTTATAACTCATGAAAATGTTATAAATTTATGAACTTCTCTTGTACTCAATTCAATCTCTCTTCTTGAGTACTTACCATTTGCATTTTTCAATCCAGTCTTTGATGAAAATATATCTTTTGGGATTCTAAAAAAAGCTGATTTAAGTTCGGATCAGAGTTTAAAAATATTCCAAATGATCTTAAAAAAAAATTGGGCCAAAAATAAAATAATTGTGCTGGAATAGAACAAGAGAAGGCTAATTAAAAGGTTATAGGATTAAAATAAAAAGAAAAAGACTAATGATTAAAAAAATATTGAGTTAGGCTAATAATAAAATCTCAACCAATTCATCTATTCGACAAGCAACTAGATCCAAAAGGCAATATGCATGGGATTGTTCATCATCGGGTTTGAATTGAGGAGACATGTTTAGGTGTTTACACATAGTTGCATATTGATGTCTCGTGTGACTTATAAAGTCATTCGTGGTTGCTAATAGCAAAAAGCTCAATTTAAATTAAGTGCTTTGGCTATTTTAGAGTTTTGAACTAAATTAACAAGGTAGTTTATACACATGTCCGTTCAAGGTTTGGTTAAAATTTTAGGCTTACGATGAATATTTAACACTTTGGATTGCTTTTCTAAACTCTATGTAAAGTTTAGGCGTCAATCTTGTTTGGAAGTGAAAGTCTAACCTCAACACTTTTTATTCAGGTTATAGAGCCAAATATAGGTGTCGACAAAGAATAGTATTAAGTGGAAGAAAAGTGGTAGAATAAATTGCTTCATTTTATACGAACAATAATAATTTATAATGTGGTGGCTCAAAACTTGCGAGCCTAAATATTGTGTTAACATCCGAATATACTTTCAATTATTGTTTTTTTTTTTTTAAATTATCACATACTAATATCGAATTCTCAATTATTTCCTTTTAGCCAACTTAAGTTTTATACCAAAGTTGTGCACTTCTTACATGATTTTATTCACTTTTTCAAATCATATTCTTATAACTAAAATCAATTTAAGACTTAGGCTTTTAGGAAGCTCTTGACAATTTTCACACTTGGTTCCAAAACTTGAATCTCCCATATGTCAAACCAACTCTTGGATCCATCCATCAATGCCTGAAGAGAATAAGTGCCGTCTAAAATAGTGATGTTCCAACCTTTTGTTTTCAAAAAGTTTATCTTTTTTGCCTGTTTCCTTGCTAATTCACATGTATTTTCTTTTATGGCTTTCACAGCTTCCTCATACATCTGCCTTTGAACTTTGTCACCCTTTAAGCTATTTTTTTCACTAGCATACCTTTTAAAGTACTCTTCAAATTCTTGAACACCAATTGCCTTTGCCAACCCTTTGTATGGTTGATGCTTACTCATTTTCTCTGATAAGTGAAACTCGGCCAACTCATTAAACATCCCTTTTTCAAGCATGTCATTGACTCGCTTATCTATATATTTGTTTAATATATGTGGTGAAACATAGACCCAAAGGAAGCAACAATCGTACCTTAACTCAAAACATCCTTGGGAGGATTCGGAAAATACGTCCATGTTTGGGTTGAATTGTTTTGCAACAAGGGAATAGACAAATGAGTTTGACCCACCTACAACAATAGGAAGGTTTCCACGATTATTAATTTCAGAGATCAACAACGAAGCCCATGAACGATATTGAGCAGCGTTTATCTCGTCATGACTCGATGAATCGATGTTTCCTAATAAATGGTGAGGAACACCGAGTTGCTCCTCTAATGATATTTTATTAGAGGTAATGTCAAGGCCTTTGTAGACTTGAATTTTGTCAGAATTGATGATTTCGGAAGGGAATTTGGAGGCAATTTCGACAGAAAGTCGGGATTTTCCAGATGCAGTGGGGCCTAATATCACCACTACCTTATCTCTAGGTATCGAAAATTCCATGGTGTATAGGTAGGTAAGGGTGGGGTTGAGATGTTTGGAAAATGGTGATGTATAGTAAGGTAGGTAGGGTGGGTTTTTTTTTTGGTTATCATAGGGTATAAGAGCTATGTTTTTATAGTGTAACTTTATATGTTTATTTCAATTAGGGGATGATGAATTTAAATTATCTTATAATTCTTAAATCCTTTGGATAAGATAGTATGATTCTCAAACTATCTAAATAAGGTAAATAAGTTTTATTATTCACATCTCAAATCCTTTAAATAAGGTAAATATCTTTATTTCATTTAAGTGGGACAATAATGCATGCATCATACACCATTATTGGAACATTTCTTAGCCTAAGGGGACTAACCTATCAATTAGATAAGGTTGTATGATTCTCAAACCTTCTAAATAAGGTAAATATGTTTTATGATTCACATCTCAAATCCTCTAAATAAGGTAGATATCTTTATTTCTTTTAAGTAGAACAATAATGCATCATACACCATTATTGACATATTTCTTAGCCTAAAAGTACTAGCTTAGCCAATTAATTAGAGGCTACTCAAAGGCACTTTCTATTACACTCAATTATATTTATCAGAACAACTTCATCCACTAACGTTGCAAGAGATGTAAGGTTTTACACCGATCTAATCAATTTGCGGAAACCAAAACCCGTTCCTTGGACCCATGTAATAATCCATACGATTAACACATAAACACGTAAGTGGTTAGAATTATACCTTTGTAGCGTGCTTCTAACTCAAATCGAGCCTAAGAACGCCAAACACGACTCCTCTAACGAGGTCTACCTACACATTCAACCTTGGTCATAGACGTTAGCTTAGAACTTCTGTCACGACAGAACTTCAGAATTTATACTCTTGGTTCGTTCTCACTCTTAAATGGAAATCCAAGAATCTAATTCTTGTGTGAAACCCTATCAATATCCAAAACCTTAGGTATTTAATTTAATTTTAAACCAAATTTTATATCCAAAACAAATAGGCAAGCGAACGTGACAAACAAGAAGGAGTAGACGGAGGACCACCTTGTGCTTGGAGAGCAAGCTAAGTGGGTAGCAAGGCAGCTGCCCGCACCGGCCTTAGGTGGCATGCGTTAGCACCGGTGCTGCTATCCTTTGCTAGCGAGGACTAGGCAACAACATAGTGAGGCCTAGGAAGCAGCACACTAGCAGTGCTAGCATGCGCTAGCGGCCAACCAGCAATGCTAACATGTGTTTTTGCCTAGCCAAACCCACTTGCATGTCCAACAACGTATTGAGCCATTGCGTGGGCTACTGGGATGCTTCTAGGCCAATTCTTAAGGTAAGGCTCGGCTGTCCTTATTTTTGGTGCGACTAGGCTTTACCATCGTGTGTATGGTGCAGCAAGGCCTTGTGCCTAGCTCATTGTGACACTTGACATTTTTCTTTGTTCAGTCCATTCCTCAGATTGACTTAACGTTTAACACTCGATTTTGACTCTCCAAGCTCGAAATTTGATGTTTGTGTCTAAAATATATTTATCAACGTATTTAGGCCCTCCAGCTTAATCAGTCTCTCCGGTTGATTTTGTGCTTGGGTGTGACCCGTTGGTTCAGTTAAGTGCAAGCTGTGAGATTAATATTAATCTCACAATCCCATTGATCGAAAGTGGCCTCCAGCTAGGTATTTCAATCACGTGACTATGTTGAATAATTAGCTCTGTAATTAATTTTGAACCCTCTATCAGAATAATACACTTGTTCAAATGACATAATTCCATTCAATCTCCTATTTGTCCTTCCTGGCAAGTGTGCATTATGTGTATTTCCCTTTTCTATTTCACTTAATGCCTCTTCATGAACTATAAGGTAAAATTCACCATCATTCTCATTATGTTAAGAAGTGTTTTTTGAATTTCTAAGATTGACTGTCAAGTACAGATTATTTTTCAAAATCCATCTTAGCACGACCATGCATTTTCCTAGTCTCTCTCTTCGAGTAGCCTTGTCAGCAACAAAGACATATTACCAATCTTGTGTTATCAAGCTTTAGTACTATGAGACATAGTTACCCGACTTTTGCCTTTATAGCACCCTTTTACGGCCAACATTTGACAATATCAAAATAGACCAGTACTCAAACAAGAAAACTTAAAATATTTATGGTTGACGAAAAGTGTAGACAGCTAAAAATGTCTCCCTAATCGAAACCTGATGATGAGTAAAACCTTTTATCGCCATTTGGTGGTAGAGTATTAAAAAAAAGGAACACTTGATTTTTTTCTTAGAAATCCATACCATTTCCATTTTATATCATTTCACAAATCATTCTAGGCATTTCAATAGCCCAAACACTTTTCTTAGCCCAAAATCCACATAGCTTAGCTTAGGCCAATTTTCTCTTTTCATAACTACAGCCCGCAACTGAGAAAATCTAATTATCTTGCTTCATAATTTTTATCTAAATCTTCCATGGTTGGATATCCTTCGAAATAATCTTTCCAATGATATATCATAAGCCCAATTCTGGGCTATAACAAAAAAGATGTGAACGAAATACCAAACTCTATCCAAAACCGACATTCTTGCACTATTTTGACCAAAAGAAATTTCAAGATGGTCTGTGGTTCCAAAGACTTGGGAAGAATCAAGAAAGAAATTTTGAAATTGCATGAAGCGGGCATCATTTATGCTATCTTCGATAGCAAGTGGGTTAGCTCGATTCATGTGGTTCCAGAGAAAGGTGTGATGACTATCATCAAGGGGGAAGGAGGAGAGGAAATCTCCACCCGGATGGTGACCGGGTGGAGAATGTGCATCGACTATAGGAGATTGAATTAGAACACAAAGAAAGACCATTTTCCTCTCCTCTTCATGGATCAAATGTTGGAAAGACTTTCTCACCATGCTTTCTTTTGCTTTTTAGATGGATATTCCGGATTCTTTCAAATCCCTATCCACCCCAAGGATTAAGAGAAAATGACTTTTACATGTCCATATGGGACATTTGCATACCATAGGATTCCCTTCGAGTTATGCAATGCCCCATCCACTTTCTAAAGATTCATGATTTCTATCTTTTTTGAGATGCTTGAGAATGAAATTGAGGTTTTTATAGATGATTTTAATGTTGGTGGCTCGTCTTTTGACACTTGTCTTTGCAATATTGAAAGAGTCTTGAAAAGGTGTTAAGAGTCAAGTTTAATTTTGAATTAGGAAAAATGTCATTTTATGGTCGAGGAGGGCTTTTTGTTAGTCCATAAGGTGTCCAAGAATGGCATTGAAATAAATCCGACCAAAGTTTTGGTGATTGCTAAGTTGCCCCCTCCTATTTCCATCACGGGAGTAAGAGTTTTCCCTAGGCATTCCAATTTTTACCGGAGATTTATCAAAGATTTTTCAACAATCGCCAAACCTTTGACCGAATTACTTAAGAAATATGTTGAGTTTAGCTTTAATGAGACTTGCCTTGAAGCATTTCATAAGCTCAAGGAAGCTCTAATCTCTTCCCCCATTGTGCAAGCTCTGGATTGGAGCTTGCTCTTTGAACTAATGTGTGATGCGAGTGATTTTGCAGTGAGCGGAGTCCTTGGAGAAAGAAAAGATGGAAAATCCTATGTCATCAACTATACAAGTAGAACTCTTGATGAATCTCAAAAGAATAATACAACAAAGGAGAAGGATATGCTTGCGGTTGTGTTTTCTATGGATAAGTTTAGGTCCTATCTTGTTTACTCTAAGGTCATTGTGTACACGGATCATGTAGCGGTTCGTTATCTAATGAGCAAGAAGGATGCAAAGCCATGCTTTATCCGTCGGGTTCTTTAGCGTCAAGACTTTGATATGGAGATGAGAGATAAGAAAGGAGCGGAAAACTATGTGGCGGATCACTTATCTAGGCTCCCTTTTGAGAACAAAGATGATGTTCCCGTCAATGAGGAGATGGGAATTGAGACTCTCATGGCTATAGCTTCAACATCTAGCCCTTAATTGGTATGCGAACATTGCCAACTATCTTGCTTGTGGAGTCATTCCCCTAGAATTTTCCTCTCAGCAACAGAAGAGATTTTTCAAGAAAGTGAGGAGAAACTTTTGGAATGATCCTTACTTGTTCAACATATGTGGAGATGGCCTTTTTCGGAAATGTGTTATGGATCATGAAATTGAATGAGTTCTTGAGCATTTGCACACATTACTATGTGGTGGACATAGTGGCGTTGACAGGACAGTGGCAAAAATCTCTCAATATCTTTTAGGGTGGTCAACAATGCATGAAGATGTTCACAAGTTCGATTCTAGATTTGATAGGGTGCCAAAGAATTGGTGGAATCACCAAGAGAAATAAAATGCCTCAACAAAACATCTTGGAAGTTGAGCCTTTTGATGTATGGGGTGTAGACTTTATGGGGCCTTTTGTTTCTTCGTGTGGGAATTTGTACATTTTGGTGGCGGTTGATTATGTCACTAAGTGGAATGAAGTTATCCCTTCCCCCACCAATGATCATAAGGTTGTGCTCAACCTTCTCAAGAAGATCATTTTTCCAAGGTTTGGGGTCCCTAGGGTGCTAATTAGTGATGGTAGTTCTCACTTTGCCAAGAAGAAACTTGAATCTCTTCTAAAGAAGTATAGATCAGAGTCCATCACAAGGTTGGTTTGCCTTATCATCCTCAAACTCAAGGGCAAGTGGAAGTGTCTGATAGAGAGATTAAAAATCTTCTTAAGAGGATGGTGAATAAGTTAAGGGAAGATTAGTCACTTAAGCTTGATAACACATTATGGGCATTGATAACAACGTACAAAACCCTATTGGCACGACTCCTTATCGTTTGGTTTATGGTAAAGCCTGTTATTTTCCAGTTGAGTTGGAGCACAAGGCTTGGTGGGCTATCAAAGAGCTCAATATGGATTTGTCATTGGTCGGAGAGAAAACATTGCTTAAGCTCAATGAATTGGAAGAACTTAGATATGATGCCTATGAGAACTCAAAGCTATACAAGGAGAAGACTAAGGGCATGTTCACTTTAGCTTAATTTCAGTTCAGTTAAGTTCTAATCAGTTTAGTTTAGTTCATCTCCTAATTTTCCTCTCTCATAAAATATTCATTTCAGCTTTATTCAGTTCAGTTCAGTTCAGTTTAGCTCAGTTCACTAAATGTGAACAGGCCCTAAGAAGTGACATGACCAACACATAAGGAATAAAAGTTTCAAGGTTGGAGACAAGGTGTTGTTATTCAATTATAGGCTTCGCTTATTTTCCGAAAAGCTAAGGTCCAAATGGTCGTTCCCTTTTGTGAAATCAAAGACTACTCCTTATGGTTCATTTAAGTTGGAGGCGGATGATCATAAGTTCATGGTGAATAGCCATCGTTTATAGCATTATTTGTGCAAGGATTAAGTTGGTTTGATTGAGTGCATTAGGCTTGATCCGATGGATCCAAGCCACCCCCTTGAAGACATCATCTCATGGTCAAGCTAGTGACCTCATAAAGAAGTGCTTCCGAGAGGCAACCCGAGATTTCTATCCTTTATTTCTTTTATTTCTTCTTATTTTGGTTAAATTTTGTTTGCTTTTATCTTACTTTTTTTTTTTTTTTTTTTTATGTTTCTTTTGTTTTTCTTGTGTGTGAGCCTATGGATGAATATTTGAAGGAGTTCTAGGGTAAGGAGGATTGAATTTTGAAGCTAGAATTGGATTTTGATAGGAGAAAGAATTGAAAATTAAATTTGAAGCCTTATTCAAGAGTCGCGCCCAAGGAAAGCATTCTCCAAGTCACCGCGGGCGTGACCAGAAGGGAAGAGGGCCCGGCGAAGCGCTCCTACATAGGCATGTTGTGAATATGCTTGGCACTCATAGGAAGTGGGAATTGACGTATACGATTAGGGACAAATAAAGTAGGGAGCCGCGAACAAGTTTTTAAGGAACTTGTAAACCATTCACGGATCATAAAATGCAACCACGAATAAAGGGACAACGATTAAGCCGTGAAGGTTACACCCCATTCATAATCCATGATATTACTAACTCCATATGGTTCGGAACCACGAAAGGAGGATCGGGGATGATGGTACGAAGTAAGTCATGGAGTCATATTCGCCCGTATTGGCCTCTACTTGATTCTTATAATGAAAAGTGATTCCATGCGATCTCAAAGGCATACAAACAAATATCTAATTTGCTCCAAACTATTATTAGGCTAAATTGGTTGAATATTAATGCAACCTATAATTCTAAAATATTTGTGATCACTTAAACAACAAGATTAAAAAGGAACCTAAACCGGTTGTTCAAATTATCTTATTAGGCGATATTTTTAATTACATATTCCCTTTAAACATGCAATATGGTGATCAATAAATATAATAAAATCAACATTAATATTGTAAGTAATTTAACCATAATATCGTTAGTCAAATCAAATACTAATAAACCTAATCATGATACTAGCAATATTAAAATAAAATAAGTAATTAAATTAATTAATTACTCACATTTCGCGCGCTCCTTTAAATTGCTACATCATGAATAAATTGTTAGTAACTTCAATAAAAATATAAATCAAATTAAAACAATTAAATTAAAAAGTAGAGTTGATTTGGTCCAAACTCTCAGTTAATTCTACCTTTCACGCCTTGGTTTAAGGACAGAACCTCGGGTCAAGTATGGACTCCTTGGAGTGCTTAGGGGAAGTATTGTGAGAGAATAGGGAGACTAGTATTTAGGCTAAAGAGGGAGAAGAGAATGATTTTGGTGTAGGGAGACAGAGAATGATTTTTGGTGCCCCGAAACTGAGGAAATTAGGTTCGTATTTATAGAAAAAATGTGTAGGGTGAAGCACGGAACCCTAGAAGTAAAGTGCCGCGAAGAAAAAACCCTAGAAAAATACCGTGTCACGGTGTAAAATACCCCCGTGCACAGTGCCGTGACACGTCAGCAAACCCTGTGGCGCAGCATTTATGCCGTAACGCGTCAAATCCAGTTTTTACACGTTTTTAAGACTATGATAAATTTTGATCCGTAACTCGGAATAAAGCATATGAAATATCGTTGGAAATCTTATCAAGTCTATTTTCTAACCCAATTCGAATCAGGTCAAAATCTTTTGTAGATTTTAATATATGACCATTTTAGTGAAAGAGTGTCAGTTTTGGGCCGAGTTTAGTGTTTTGCTCATATTTTCTTCATTATAAATCGGAATTGGGCTTATGATATATTGTTAAAAATCTTATTGAAAGGCCTATCCAACCAAATAATAATTGGATCAAAATTATAGGGTCACAAAATCAGTTTCTCTCGGTTTTGTGATGTGGACACGAAAAGTGGAAAGTAAGTTATTGTTTAGCAAAATGGGCTAAGAATTGAGTTGGTTTATGAAATGTATTGAATGGAAATATGGATTAAGCACTCCAAAGGTTAAATACTCAACTCGACCAATAATGATGGTGAAAGGTTGTTCATCATTGGGTTAGGTTTTGGGGAGACATTTTTAGGTGTCTACAGTACCTAAATTTCAAGACCCCCAAAATGTTCCTGTAGATGTCGTGTTGCGCCCAAGGAGAGGGCACGTCAAAGAGTACTGGGAGCGCGACACTGCTCACCGCGGGCATGGCCAGGATGTCGCGGGAGCGGTCGCTGGGTTTCTAAAACCCGGATATGAGAGGCTGAGCCTCATATTTCTCTTTTCACCCTCCTCCATTTTGACTTTTCCTCTCTCTCTCTCTAAAAATCCCAATTCCCTCAAATCCTAACTCCTCTAACACCTCAAATCTCAACCATTTCCCACTCAAATCTCTCCAAAAATCCTTCAACCTCCATCAATTTGCTTTTGTACTTCCTCCATTCCTTTTTGATGGTTACATTTTGATTATTTTTCAACTAAAAAATTTCAGATATACCTAATAAAAAAGGAACATTAAGAATATTATAATTGAGAGAGAAGTGTAACAAGAAAATTTGTCTTGCCTAACATTATCCATTACAAAATATAAAAAATGTCACGTTGAAAAAATTATTCCACAAAGATGCTATGGAAATGTCAACCGTAATGGAAGTGTGGTATGTGGATCCAATTATCAGAACAAATTATATCTTATCTCCTTTATTTACTAATTTGTGTTTTTTGCCTAGTCAATTGCATCCACCAATTACAAAATTTGGTGGAAAAACCCCAAAATAAATTAGATTCAATGAATTATAAAAAGATTTAATGAGAAACTTCCGGCAGATTTTCATGCAGAAATATCTATGACAAAACATCCAAAGCAAATGTACCTCATTCTTGGTAGAATATCCCGGCTATTCTACTACTAATACATGTCAATTGTCATTAATGACAAATTGCTAGTATACCTTCTACATTCATTTTCTCCCTGTTTTACTTAATATAGTTTGAATAGAGCCACGTTATTCACGATACCAAGCGTCTCTTTTAGACTTTTGCCTTTTCTTTTCATAGAATTGGAAAAGTTGGGGGTACAACCCCCAACTGTACAACCCCCAACTGCTACAGTAGTAGTGTTCCAATGGGTTTCTATCATTGAGTCCTCTTTTGCTGAAAGAATCAGCATGAATACATGAATTATGATCAAAATGTATAAATACGTACAAGAAAAAGAATGTAACGATTGATTTCACCAATTTGGGATGAATGTAAATCTCTCCAACATGTACAAAATCCATCAATCTACGGCTAAAATCTCAGATGGCCACAATTTGACGTGTAGGAAAACTTCTACCATCGCACAAAGAATCCCAGAATAGCATGCCAATATCCATCAAGCTGCCACACAATAGCATTAGTGTATTACACTCAAAACTATCAATATTTGAAGGCTTCTTAACCCATTAAAGCATTGAAACAGACAAAAAAAAAAAAAAAAAACAGTTACAGGCTTACAGCATAAATAGAAAAGACAAAACATACCTGACCCAAAATAGTCTTTCCTGTATGGCCTTCGATGACTAAACCAGCAGTAAGGCCAATCATTGCCCACGCTCCATTGATAGCTTCAATTTGACGTCTTCTCTGTGGTCATAAACTTCTGTTACATTTTGCTTATGTGCGAATGGAAAGAGAGAGAAGGAGAGGGGGGGGGGGGGGGGGGGGGAGGCATTAATGCAAAGGTCCTAAACCCTCAAAATTCATAAATACTTCTTAATAGTTTTCTCCATCCCATCCTCCCTCCATTACTCCAATTAAGTGGAAGACAACATTGGAAATCTAACGATAGTCTTATTCTATTTTAGGGCATGTAATAGTTCTCTTTGAGAGCCCCAAAATAATATACTTGACTACAGTTCCGAACAGAGTAATATAGAGTCAAATTTACATGCTGCTGGACCCCATCCAGGCAGCATGGAGCAATGATCCATTATTGGTTTTATTACCAAAAGAATCCCAAATGAATTACAGAAATAGATGCTCTGTCTCTCATGTTCTGCCAGGAAGAACTTGCAAGGTTCAAACAACTATGAAGACAAAGAAAGGATGGATCAAAGCAGCTCACACAGAAAACTAAAGCTGAAGAGATAAGCATCTACTATAGGCCAGTAGCTATGCTCATCAGAGACCAGACCGTCCTTGCATAAAATATGAGAACATGGAGCACGTAAGTCCATAGAAACTGTAAGTCAAATATCCCTGTGGGCCTGTGGCACAAATGTTCAGATTTGAAGTTATAAGTAGAATTGCGGAAACATTTGTGACAAATACATCCACTCTATGATTTATATATCAATGAGCTTGTTTCACAATTAAACTAGGCAGGTCAGACACAAGGTTCTACATATTTAGATCTCCCAAAACCCTGACAAGGGTAGGTGCCACTCCATGAAGTTGATTCCCCTCTTTCTTGGCAACAAATGGGTGTTGTTGATTCATTAAATAGGCTGGATGCCTTCTAAATCCATTTGGTCTGGTGGCATTTGCAGCAGCTTCCACATGAAGGCCTAAGTTTGTGCATAGGGAGCTTTAAGCCTTTAACTCCTCATTCGGAAGTGAGGACTACGAGGAGCAACAACAGGTCTTGGACGTGGATATTTCCTTGTGGAATGAGCATTATCCTAATAGCCTATGCTGCACTTGAGGGGTATATGCCTCACCCAGTGGCACAGAATCACCATCTCCATAATCCCCAGCCCTCAAGAACGTTACAAACTGATCAAAATCACTTTTTTAAAATTTAGTCAACTTAATGCCAATGGTTCACAACAATTACAATACTACCATCTTTATTGCGCGTCTTTGATTTTAGGGCATTCCTCCATTCATTCATTTTATTCATATTAGTTTTCATCTAATAAAGCCATTTCTTAAACATAAATTTTACACATTCAATGAATGGGATGGAGATCTAGCTTAAAGTTTAGACTTCAGAATATTCTCAATTTGAAAAGGGGTAGGATTTTATGTACAATAAAAGGGGTCATGTGTCTTCTATTTCAATGTACAACCAAGGTGAGAGATTACACACACTCTTAGGTTTCTAAATTAGATGTTTTGAGAGGTGTGGATTGTAATTTTAGAGGGGTTGTGACTTGTGAGGGTTACTTATACTCCGTAAGTGTTAATAGTGAGTGGTGTATTCCTGTAAAATATCATTTTCCATTGTCTCTTATATTTTGTGTGTTTCTACTAATCCTAAAAATTTTTGAAAGGGTTGATCCAAGCCCATCCATCTTCATGGATTTAGATACCCATCATTAATTGCTCTAAGCCTACCTCTACTACCAGAGTGAGATGCTTCAAGATAAAACATGCAATTTTAGAATCCACTTAGATGGAGTAAATAAATAATAATAATAATAATAACAATAACAATAACGATAACGATAACGATAACGATAACGATAACGATAACGATAACGATAACGATAACGATAACGATAACGATAACGATAACAATAACAATAATAACAATAACAATAACAATAATAATAATAATAATAATAATAATAATAATAATAATAATAATAATAATAATAATAATAATAATAATAATAATAATAATAAAGGAAAACATAAAACAGCATGGCTAAGGACATTAGATCAATTGATGGACTCATATGACCCCAATTACCCTAATTTAAGCTTGAAATGTTTGTCACAAAGGAAAGCAGCACAAAATGTGCAGCAAATAAGTTCAGAGAAAGAAATTTACAAACCTCAAATTTCTCTTTTGATCTTATTTCCACATATTGTTTTGCAGCTAATTTCTTGGCCTCCAATGGATCTACCATAAGTACTTCTTTCCTAAAACTCCCCTTTCCTGAAGAAGCCTGAAGGTAAAAAAGATTAACTCATAAATATATACTTCGTATATCATAGCCTCATCTAGAGATTAATGACATAGTCACATTGGAGAATCAAGCTCTTGTCAATCGGGGACATGACATTTTGTTGTCAAGGGGTCATAATCTCACCACAAGCACCAATCAAGTCCAAAAACATACAAGTAAAAGCTACAAGACAATATTTTTTTTTAAAAAAAAAAATGAATAGGAAAGTATTAGGAAGGCACCAAGCTAAGAAGAAGAAGAAAAAGTGATGCCCTTAAGCTATAGATAATAATGAAAACACAAATTATTAGGGATCACTTTGAGAAATTGATGAGAATGCCATAATTATCATCCACTACTTAAATTCTATATGGACTATATCTCCACCTTCCAATATACTTTTATTTGAAGTTCTTAGTAAATGGTATCATTAAAATATGATTCAAGGATGAAGGAAAGTTCAAGTACAGTATACTAATCAGGCAACTAGTGACCTGATATTTGGGACATCCTCTAAAGAAATAGGTCTATTATTCAAGGATGAAGGGAAACAGGGAGTGACCAGATATCTACAAAATTAAGAAAACTCAAACTGAAACAAACGGATTTGTCAAACTTGATCAAAAACAAATTGTAATACCAAGAGTAAATCCAGATTATATGCAAACTAACTAATTCTTATCATATACGGAGTAATTAAAGTCCTTAATTGCATACATTAGAATCGGCTAGCATACGAAACGCACCCCTTGTATGTGCAAACTGTCTTGAATGCTGCTTTCCCATCAAATGCCATCTGAAAGAAAGTAGCCATTAGTATTTACAAATGAGACAACCATTAAAGAAGTCATCTGGGATTGAAATATTAGTATTCAATTATCACTTTTGAGTTACATTAACTGTACCAACATTTACAAACACAAAGGATATCAAATCATTTAAAACTCAATCCCTCCCCCCCCCCCCCCCCACCCCCCCACAAAAAAAAAAAAAAATAATAAAATAATAATAGTGAGATTGTTTTTTTTTTTTTTTGGTAGAGAAGCTAAGCTTCCCCTGCCGCTAAACCTATGCAAATGTTATATATTAGAGCTCCATGACCCTTGTGTTGAATCATTCGGAAGTAAAGACACAACATTGATATTATAAAAATCATGACTACAGAAGCCAAAGTGGTAAAATAGAACCAAATATAGCAATCTTTATTCTGGGTAGCCAATCCTTTCCGTAACACATGTTGACAGACACTCTGCCATACAGCCATGACAACTAAGAGGTATGCAAACAGAACAATTAATTAGTTAACAGTGTCTTAAAGCTATAGCTAGGCCATACTCATTTATAAACATTTGTACATATTGTGAATGAAGCTGTTAATATGACATACATAGTAGACAGCTAATGAAGCACAAGGAAGATATAGATTCAGATACAGCAACATCATTCTAGCCATTTAAAGCACAGTGTTTCTTCATTTCCATGGTTCCACCACAAAATTTTTAAGCCCAACATGAAAACTGACATGGGGTTGAGGATAAAGCTTATGTGCCAAGTTCGAAATGGTAGGAAAAGGAGTCCAAGATAAGAGTCGAGTCAGGTTTATGATAAGAATTCATTTTGGCTAATATTAATATGGTTTACCACTACCTGACTGGCAAAGCATACTGTGTCTAACTGTCTACTATCTAATGCACTCATACACAGCCTACTAACTCAACTCGGAGCTAACATATTACACATTACACAGTATAATTTATAAGTAAGTTTAAGATCCCTTTTCTCCCTCTCTTGCATCCAAAGATAGTCTTCTAACTAGCCTGATTTAAGAGAAGGAAAAATGCAAAAAGGCTACGGCCTATTTGTATAGTGTGGATAGAGGTAAAGGGTTAGACGCCGTAAATTCATACCTCCATTGACCCTGTCAATGGTGGATACACTGGGTGGGCTAGAAGGAAAGTGAAACATCACTACTTCAGGAAACAGTGGCCTTTTCCAGCCCAGTAATAGCCTATGTTGGAACAATGGCACATATATCTTAATGGACATACACACATATAAAAACCAAATATCTTTCTCAGCCAGACATTAAAATTCTTCCCGTATATTGTCTAAATACTCCCTCACTTCGACATCCATTGTCACGCGGATAGTGTAATTTGAACTAGTGACGTGACAACTAGTCCTCCACTCCTCTCACATTGAACATATAAGCCCAATAACTTCATTATATAACCCTGGTGAGCTGCCAACATTAGGACTGCATTTATCGCGCTCGCCCTCATTAAACATTTATACGGCTTACACTTGATGAATGCCAGGCTCTCATATACGAAGTATATACTTATGAACAATGTAACAATTACAATTGCAAGTATTACAGTAATTCCATAGCTCATGTATAGTGAAGAATTACCAGAATTTCCCCTCAAAATTCCAAGTACAACATAATAATTACAATTGCAAGAATTTCAATTTGTATTTGTTAGCTGGAATTGGGGTTTCTCAAATTTAATACAAGTAGAAAATTCTAATTTCCAACTAATTTTGTGTTGTATTCATTATGCAAAATTCTCAAAAAAAAAAAAAAAAAAAAAAAAAAAAAAAAAAAAAAGACCCAGAAAGAAAAATCGAAACTTGGACAAATTGAGAAGATAGAAACAAGAAAATAATGAAGGGAATGTGGAAATGAAATTGAGTGAGCTTACTGCTGTATAGGAGTGGAACGTTGCGTGAGGAAGAATTGACGCGGGGTGGAGGGGATGGTGCATCCAACGATTGGGAGAGCTGAGGCTGCCATTTTCAGCTTCAAGCTACTATCTTCAATTCTCTCTCTCTCTTCCCCTCACTTCTTGGTCTCTGTAGTTAGTGGTTGAGGCAACAGGGCACACCCTTCATCATTTTTTTTTTTTGTTGGTTAGAGAGCCACGACTCTACGAGGACAGCCGGGCAGGCGATGAAAATCACAAAAATACTTGCGTGGACCTGGTTCACAATAATATTATTGTGGATCCGAGGTTTATACACACGCAACTGACATTATATTGAACATAGTGACCTTTATTTTTAACATAGTAACCTTATCTTTAACATAGTAACCTTTATTAAAAGTTGTATAACGTTTAATACAATTGTGAACTTGAAGTACGACGTTATGACCTTAATTTTAATGTAGTGACCTTTATTATTAATATTGACCTTATAAAATATTTCATTAAAAAAATTAACCTCTTATAGGCTATATATTACCAAAATGACTATTATTTTCAACATGGTAACCTTCATTTATTAAAGTGACTTTTTTTTTTATTAATAAAATAATTATAGTTTCTCTAATATTAATGGTTCACAATAAATTAGTGTGAACCAGGTTCATTTAAGAATTTGTATGAAAATCAATCCTTTGGGAATTAGGAAAGCTCTAACCACTACATCAATTATTTTTTTTGGCAGGGTGGTTTGGTTGGAAGGGTAGGAATAAGAGGGATAAGGAGGGATGATAAAGATAGGGAATTGACAATTAGTATTATATACTTCTGGATCATGGTATTCCATACCCTATATACTTGAATTATTTTGCTTAAGTCTTATGTTATTTTGTTTAAAACCTTGTGTTATTTTGCTAAGATAATATGTTATTCACTTATTTAGTTAAACATCATGCATAAAAAAAAACATGCATTTATAAAAATAACATGTACTTATTTAAAAAGCAACATATATATAAATTGAAATAATAAGAGGTTCACATCAAAATACACATGAATTTTATAAACCTAGAGTACAGCGAAAAGATCAATGTTGAAAAAAAAGAACATGCAAATATAAAATAACATATACTTATTTTAAAATAACATGTATATAAATTAAAATAACAAGAAGTTCATATTAAAATAACATAAATTTTATAAACCTAGAATACCATGCTCACGGTACTCCAGCAGTAGCATAGAATTTGCGGAAAACTGATGGGTGAAACAAGGATAAATAGTTCTTTGGGTATCAAGGAAAACTCTTACCACTTGAGTTATTCCTCACTTACATACCTTTTTTTTTTCTTTTTTTTTTTTTAATAAAGTAATTGAAATCTGTAAACCTTATAAAAGTAGGAAGTTGGGAGCACTGTAGCTTAACAACAGTGCCCCCTTAGGAACAGTAAATTCTGGCGCTATTACACTCTTGCCCCTAATATTAATACATTACCAAATCTGCCCTTCTGCTTTTCCCCTTAAGTCGGTGCTTTTTTCCCCATTTCCTGGCTTCTTGCTCCCTCATTCATGGCGGTGTTTGACTGCTTTCTCTCTCCTTTGATTACTTCCTCTGGTCTCCTTGGTCCTTAGTCCTTACCTTCATTTACTCTCTTCTTCCTCCATTTTAATTTTTCTGGGCATAGCTCACATCGCAAGAATGGAGCAGCAGCAGTTAAACGCAAGGGTGGTGGCCGAATTGGAAGAAATGCAGCTTGAACCTTCTCCTACCGAATAATTACAGGTACAATTACCGATTTTCTCCTCTTTTTCTCTTGTTTCTTGATAATTAATTATCTGGGTTTTCTTCTCTTTTAATCAAATTCATGGTTAGCTGAATGTCCTCTTTTCTTCATTTTTTGGATTTTTTTTGTACCAAAAAACTTCACACGACTGAAACAAGTACCCAAATTCCTTATTAGCTCTCTAATATATTCCCAAGTTCTTTGAAAAATCTAACAATAATCTATGTAATCTATGAATTAGGGTGTATTTTGATCGAAAATTTCCGCTTGATTATTTGATTCCCTTCTCCATCGTTGCCGGAAAATGAGCCATTCGATACTGCACCCAGTGGAAGCGCTGCCGCTATGCTCAACTATCAGAAGAATGGGGAAAAATACAGCTTGGTGCTTTTCATGTTACGTCTACCACCAGCGATTTCCCCTCCATCATTGCTTTCCGGTAACCAAAAAAATCTGACTATTGTTGTTCATTTGATGGTAATTACCCAACATTTGATTGTTTTTTGTTGATTGTGAAATGGGGTAGAAGTAAATTTTTGTGGGTATTTGGAAAAATTGAGGTTTTTGTGGTTTAATTTAAGTTTATAAGCGATGTAGAATTCTACCACCACCACAACCTACGCCGCCGCAACTAGCGATAGATGTAGAACACACCACAACATCCATGGATTACGGCTAGCCTATCTCAAACGGATCAAGGAACTTCAACACCTTCCCTTGTTCTCAAGGTTTGCAAACTCTAATCCACTATCTATGATGTTATTGCATTCTTGCTGTGGTTGAATTGTTAGCATTTGTTTGGTTTGATTCGTGATTTATCTGTCCAATTATCAGGGTAATTTTCTTAATCTCTTGATTTTTTTTTCGGCCTGCTAATAGTTCTTTGCATAATTTGTGTGTTGATATGTGTGTCTTTGGTCTGTTTAATTTTGTTTGATTTGGGTTGTAAATTTAATTTTAGGAATCGGATTATCTCTCAGAAGCGTTCAAGTACTCTGCTCAAATGCTTACGTATGTGCTTCTCTAATCGGTAAGTTATTCATCATGTATAGAAATTAATCACTTCTTTAATTTTGTCGAGCTTGTGTAAGTTATTAAGTCTTACTTTGAAGATTGTGGGAATTGCTTGAATTTTTAAAATTATTGGGCTTAAGTTCTATAGTTCTATTCCACCCTTTGCCAAGTGATTTTGGGAGGTACCTCACTATATGATATTTTGTTTTAGTTGAATTGATGTGCTATAATTGTTTTATTTTTTTTATTTTTTTTTTATTTTTTTATTTTTATAAATAATTTATATTTAGAATTTATCTTTATGTAACACTGATTATCATTAGATAATTTTAATGAACTTTTAGGTCCCTGGAAGAAGAAATGCCTTGCCGATTTTGGTATTGTTACACAGTGGCTCCTACTAGGTATTTTGCTGCCTTTTAAAATTGTTGTTATTGATTTTATGATTTACAATGTTGTTTTTGTTGAATTGCTTGTTTATTGATTGTTATTGAATTTGTTGGTTGTAGCTTTTTTCCATTTTTAGAATAAGATTTTTGTTATTTTTAATTTTTACTGAAATTTAGGTTGTATTATATAAGACGAATAATTTAATTGAATGAAATTGAGTTTTCTTGTAATTAGTGTATATGTGGATTTCTGTTGTAATATCAATTGTGGGAACCTTATCCATTTGAGTTCATGGCTCTTTATGAACATTGTAGAACAATAAGAAATGGCTTTTACAGTCAGTCTTATTTTAGACCATTCTAGGCAGTTGAAACAGTTAGTTTTTGCCAAAATTGATATCTGATTAATTTGTAAAACCATTGAATTTGATGATTTTCGTCTTTATTATCATCTTGTCTAATTTATCTTCTTCTGTAATGTCTGTTGTTATCTGCTTCAAATTTATGTTTTTTCCTTCGTATAATTTCTTTGGTTTTATGAGGCAATGCAGATTTTCTGGTTTGAATTTGAATTTATGTGGGAGATCTGGGTTTAAATATTAGTATTTAACACTACGAGTTATATTCTTTGGTGTCATTGATTTCAGGTAACCTGATAGACAAGTTGCTTTGTCTAGAGAAGAAATTCATGGAGGAGAATCAATCCTAATGAGTGAACTACCCAACAAACATATGCAGCATCATTGAATCTTGTATGAGAGTGAGGATCACCTAGCATCGGTCTTTGGATGCACACAGGAAGACCTGACCTCTGTCAAGACTCAAGAGCAATGTTAGCCATTCTCCTTTTGGCGAGCTCTATCAAGGCATGAATTCTCTATCTTGGTAAATATACTCAAGCTGGAAGATGGTGATCATGTTAGACGCTTAGTATATGATAGTGACTTATGTTTACTGGAAAAACTTTCTTCTGCGTAATTGGAAGAAATATGGTTTGACTTGTGATGCTAAAACACAGTATAAGTGGAAATGAAGGTGGTGATCTCATTTACATGTGTTTGTTCGTTTGAGTAGGAGTACGATGGGTTCAGGTGGTTGGAATGAAAAGATTTAATTTCCACAAACTTAATTCAATTTGTAAATATGTATATATATTCATGCCTATACCCCCATATGGCTATATCTGGAACCTTGCCACCTGCTTAAGGAGTGGCTTATACGAAAAAACATATCCTCTGCTTACAATTTTCTAGATTCTGAAGAATGAAATTAACCATTACTATGTGTTGGGCTACAATTTGGAAGCTTATGAAGTTTTGTGGTCTTGGCTACACAGGCATTGATCAATAATGCAGTATAAATTAATTTTGCTATGCATGTCATCAGGTTTGTTGATTATGCCAGCAGCTGGATGATAGACCTAACTGTTCTGTTTGTGATACATAAGAAACAGATGAAGTACAGCATTCATGGATCTTCCTGCAGATGCTGCTGCAGCAGCCGCCACCGTAGCTGTTGGTGGCGTAGTCGCTTTTCTTTCCACTCCTCAACTACCACCACCATTACGACCATTACCATTACCAGTTTACCACCACCGCCGCCGCCACTGCTCGTCTTTCCTTTCTTAGAGGAGGACTTGGTACCCCAGTATAAGGTACCATTCTCTACCCATAACAAATAGGCTAGCAATATATTTTTTTCCCTCTATTAATATGGTTCAAAAAAAAAATAAAGGGTGTTAGAAGAAGTAAATGTACAAAGAAAAGGGTGAATATATGAGTGTGTGTGTCTGTATGTTGTTTTTATTTGAGAGCACTCACTCCCAAGTGCTTACAGCAGCAAAGACCGGGAAAAAGACCAACCTTACTTTCTTACATTGGGAATTTGAATTTATAAAGTCGAAGCAGTATGTCCTTTAATGACTTACTTATAGTAAAACCTATGGTGATCGTATTATTATATGAATCATGTTTGAAGTTAAACTACTACTCTTTTGAAACAGAATTATAAATCACTCCTTGAACCAGAATCATGTGTATTTTATAAGTTTTAATTTGAACTAGAAAGTGGAATTATAAATAGCTGCACCCAGATATCTATGAACTCCAGTGTTTTGTTTTGTAATTTTTTGAACGCAAATTATTTTCAAAGATGAACTAATTGCTTACATTCTTAACTTTTTGTGCACAGATTACAGATGAGTACTCATCTTCTTGCAACTCAGCTGGAGAACCATAGACAGGTCCTTATGTTTTCTATACTTTTGCTTTGATAGTGATTTCAGTTTTTGTTTAAACTGTTGAAATAGTGTAGTTGTTTTGATGAAGTGCTTGATTGAGGTCTAAGTGGAATGATTTAAGAACTTTTGTTAAGTATTTTCTTATCTAATGAGTGGTGAAGATGATCGATTAGATAAAAATAATCTCTCTTCTTTGGTCAGTATTATGAATCTCTGCTTGTTGAGGCCAGAAGTAAAAAGGATAATAGTATTGCCGTGGCTGTTGAAAAGGCTGTAACAACAAAGATGCAAGACCTGCAGTGCAGACTGGAAAAATACGAAGAAGAAAAAAAAGGCAGTAATGGATGTGAGTAAACATCTTGAGAAATCTACTTGTGCTTATAAAAAGACTTTTCTACATTGTCTTTGGTTATCTATTTGATTCTTTACAGAATATATATTCGTCCCTTAACATCCCTACCTCTTTCTTCTTTTTTCAGAAGAATCATATCTAATGAGGGGGCAGGAAGAGTACAAGAAAAAGATGAAGGAACTTTAGGTCCTTGAGGAAAGGTTAGCGCGCTCATGTAATACTATCATTTTAAGGGAAGAGGAAAGGAGATTGTATGCAAACATTTAGTGAATGTAATTAATATTTTGAACCTTTGCCTTTTTGTCTTAAGAAGCAAGTGCTCTCCATGCAATTTGACCATGCAATCTGAAGATTTTAACGCCAGTTTTAGGCCAAGTGGAACATAAACCACAGTACCTGCACTTTGTATGAGAATAAAATTTTAATAGTAGAATACTCCGCAACTTCCTTCTTTAGTAGATTTTGATTGTACTTGAAGAACTCACAAGAGAAAAGGTGTGATGTGGAGGTTAATTTGGTCAAACATATCACTTCCTAATTCATGAGGAAATAAAACATGGTACTTGAGTATTATTTGTAGACGAAAGGAATTAGCTTTTGTATATTTTGGAAGTAGTATAGACTGCATCAGGATTTAGGAATGTTAAAAGCTTTAGGCATAGGGATGCTCTCTTCTATAGCTCTTTACTTATTTAGAACTTGCCTCAAAAAGGGAATAAAGTATAGACTACATCAGGATTTAGGAATGTTAGAAGCTTAATCTCAAAAACAAGAAATGTTTGCAAGAGCACTAATCTTCTCTTTTAGCATCTGAACCTGTTATGTTAAATCTTGTTCATATGATCACATGTTGAATGTGTTCTATGATTGAGGCTTTGTAGGTAATTTACATGTCCTATAAAGCTTAAAAATTTGTAAGAAGTGTTTTATATTGGCTTCAATCAGATTGTTTTTGTTTAATTCAATTATTATTATTTATTAAATTTTTTAATTTTCATTTTTGTAATAGTATCATTTAATCACCAAAATTTTCATGGAGTTCAACCCACCAAGCTGCAATGATAATCAAAATTTAATGTTGGAGTTCATGTAGCTTGGTGGGTTGAACTTCATCTTCGTTGTTGAGCATACTCTTTCTATACCACTAATTTCAAAAGTACCCACAATAGGGTGGATGTATCTCACGGATCACCAGAGCATTATGATGTGCATCAATTGCTGCTGTAAATTTCTAAACTCCCCCTTCCTCGTCAATTTCGAAAAAATGACAAATTTGCTATCAGCATTAGTTGATATTGTTTGTACTGTTCTTATGCTCTTTAGGTTTTTAACTCCATGGAATGGTCGTTGCAGGGCATCTAAGGACTCAGTCTTCTTAGGTCGAAATGATTGACAATTTTGTGTCTAAGATGAAGGTATCATGAGATATGTTTTCCGAAGATGTTACTGTGTGAACGTTGTCTTAAGCTTAAGCAGATCTAAAATGGGTCATTATAGGCTCTGCTTGATTTCTATGGCAGTTGAACATATTGAACATATTATCATAAGTAGTTAAGATCTATGCATTATATATATATATATATATATATATATATATATATATATATATATATATATATATATATATATATATATATATATATATATATATATACATACTTGCCCATGACTATCATCCTTTGATAATTTTCAACTTTCGTAACCAAACATATTCCAAACCCTTGGCAGGCTTTTAAATTCCTAGATGAGAAGTGGAACCCAAAGTTTGTGGTGATTGTGGCTCAGAAGAATCACCATACCAAGTTTTTCCAGCCTAATGCTCTTGAGAATGTCCCTCATTTAAGAAATACAAATACAAAAAATGCTCTACATGTTTGCCTTTGTTAATTCTATTCCAACACTTAAATAAAAAACAACTGGTTGTTGGCTTTGTGGGTTAGTTCCATGTAACTTCTAAATTACTACTCAATAAATGTTTTTTAAATTTACTTTACATCATTCTTGTATGGTTGTACCCCATACTTGTACGGTTGTACCCCATACATTTTTATTCAAAAAGATAAATATATTTATTAAAAAAAATAAAACAAAAGTTATAATTTCACAAATAAATAAATTATATTATTAATAAAGGAAACCGTTCATTTTGCACCAAAATGACAAGTTATTACGAAGTTAAAAAGGACTTTGGGGTTTATATTTTGAAAGGTATGATATATGAACTTGTGTCCATAAATTTGAAATGCCGATGATTTGATCATATGGTTTTGCTTTTAAACTCATTATAAATCTTGGATTTATTTCCTATTTGTAAATTTATTTTTGTTCAAATCTGTTAGTAATGGATAAATGTTGTATCTCATAGCGTCGTGCATTCAAAAATTTGAGGATCTAAGATATAAATTTTTTTCATTGGTGAGCATACTTTCGCTGTCGTGAGTATCTCTTGTGATTGAAGATGACTTGCAATGAAAAATTATGTTATTAAACTACTTTTTGTGATTTTAATTTTTAAAAGTGGTTTGTTAAAGAACAATGATATACATACATATCTAATCACTAATATTTCAATATACCGATTGAGCCCTAACTTTAAATTTTACTATTGTTTGTTTATAGTCTATCACCATGACATTCAAAATGCATTAGTAATAGATAAAACTTAAACCTAGAAGTTTTTTTTAAAAAAAAATTAAAAAAAAAATTGGAGTAAGGATAATTTTAGGTGCAATAATAGCTAGGGATGAAATATCTTGTAAGTGTTTTTGAATATTTTCAACTCAATTTAAGGAAAAAGAGTACCAAAAGGAGCCGGGAGGAGCCAAACAAGATTTAAAACACCTATCAGAATCATATGCTAGATTCATCAGTATATGGTTTTTTTTTTATTATTATTTTATGCTTGTATAACCATATTAATAAAGGGGTTTAAAAGAGATGGGCATGGATCGGAGAGGGAGAGAAGGGGAGAGCGAAAGTGAGAGGATGAAAGAGGGGGGAGGGAGAGAGAAAGAGGAGTCGGGAGATGGAGAGAGAGAGAAAGAGGGGAGGAGCCAGGAAAAAAGGGAGTCGAGAGAGAAGGCAACCCGAAAAAAGAAAGAGCAAAAGGGAGGACTCGAGCGAGTGTGAAAAAATAGAGGCTAGAAGAGAGGAGTTAGGAGTAGAGAGAAAAGGGATGGGGGAGAGAGAGAGAGAGAGAGAGAGAGAGAGAGAGGGGTCAAAAGAGGGACAAAGGGGTCAAAAGAGGAAGCGATAAAAGATAGAGGGGCTTAGAGAGAGCGATAAAGAGAGATAAAAAGATAAAGAGATAGAGAGAGGTGTTGGAAGAGAAAAAGAGAGGGACAAGAAGAATAAAAGATAGGAGGCCAAAAGAAAGAGAGATACAGCGAAAGCTGAGAGATATAATGAGGTCGGGGGGAGAAAGAGATGGAGGAGCTGGGGGAGAGAGAGAGCATGTGTAAAATATAATTTTCAAAGCCTTTAAATTTCAAAGTTGCAACAAGGACAAAAAGGATTAGGAAAGAAAGAATAAGAGTGAGAGAAAAAAGTTTCGGCCAACAAAACAAGGAATGAGTAATAGGAGAGAAAATGCGGCCTCTAATTAAAAAAAAGTCATTTAAAAAAATGTTAAAAAAGATGGAGTAGGGAGACAAGGCCAAAGGAAGAGAGAGAGAGAGAGAGAGAGAGAGAGAGAGAGAGAGAGAGAGAGAGGTGAGAAGCAACTCAAGAGACTATTTTTAGTATTGAATTGTACGAGGAAAAGATTTAGATGCTACGAAGGAGAAAAATGGAGAGGCATTAGAAATGTGAACATGATAAAGAAGCCTGGTGAGAAAAGGATGAAAGATCGATTGTTCAAAGGACCATCTTTAGTATGTAATCAAAACAAGGAGTAGATACAACAATTATATAGTAGAAAAGATTTTGAAATTTGTAAAATCATAGAAGTCAAGTGTTAAAACGTTAAGTAAAATAGAAAATGGTGAAGAGGGCAACTAGGAAGGGGGTGACCAGTAAAGATTCACTTTGTTAATTTTGTAGTATTTTCAAGATTGGTGAATGTGATTAGTATTATCTACTATATCCTAGAAATTTATTTTTCAATACTTGTAATTATGTTTAAATCTTAAGATTGAATTGTGCTTGATTCATATGCAAATATTTGTTTGTGTTTGCATGACCATACGAGAGAGAGAGAGAGAGAGAGAGAGAGAGAGAGAGAGAGAGAGAGAGAGAGACTCTAAGTTCTGAATACATTAAAAAGGAGCAAGGAGAGAGAGAGAGAGTCCAAGAATGACAGAGAGAATTTGAGAAATAACAGAAGGAGAGAGAATACTTTTTAGAGTGTAATTGGATAAGGAGCTGACAATAGTTTTTAAAAACTTTCTAAAATGCTCAAATTATAAAAGACGAGTAAAAGAAAGAATAAGATAAAGGGAAGAAAAAACAAAGTAAGCAAAAAGAGAGAGTATATTTTGACAAACTTCTAGCAATAATCAATAAATGTTATTAAGTACCCAGCGTGGTTATATGAGAATTACGAGAAAGTCAACTGATTAGTAGCACCTTGAAACTAAATTTTAAATATATATTATGGTAAAATCGTGCTATATGCATGAGTATTTAGCTAGCTAGATAACTTTAAAGAGAGCTAAGGTGGGAGGGACCGAGGGATGTAGGGGGAGAGGGGGTGGAATAGAGAGAGAGACAGAAGAGAAAGAGAATAACAATAGTGAAGGGAAATTAAAGGGTTAGAAAAAGAGACAAGGAAAAGGGAGGTGAGGAAAGGGAAAAGATGACTTTCTGTTTTTCTTCCAAATCTCTCCAACAAAGGATAAGCATCCCTCCTTTTCTTCTCTTCTATTCTTTCTATTTCTCTATATCCAAACATAGTTAATATTTAATTGTGGATTAAAGAGGCTACCATTCACATACAAACCTAAGCATTACAATGATACAATCATTAAAACATATCTAACGAACATAAACCAAACTTGCATGCATGTTTAATAATCTTCAAGATAAAACACATAATTAACATTTACAAATTACATATCATAGCATTGGGGGGGCGCGCGCATTGCACTCGCACCAACAACTAGTAAATATATAAATATGTAGTAAATTAATGCATTTGGAATTGTGAGATACGAGTATTAAAGGATACGATTTTACAAGAATGAAGTATGGAGTATTAAATTATTTGTTTAATTTGATTACCCTTGACTTCAAAAGAGGGAAAGGGGCGATATTAGAGCCTTTAGAGGCAAAGTCCAATCCTAGAACGATTTTATTTTAAAATTTGTATTTTAATTAAGGGACTAATCATATATTCATATATAAATCCTTTTGATTTTAGCAATAGTGAATACCTCCAGGCCCCTCTTCTACCAATTTTCAAATAACAACTTTTTATAATTTGGCAAAGCTAACGAACACTCCGAGGACGTTGGATAAATTAGCTAATAGTAGAAAGATTAAATTAACATTAAATTAACTCAAATTTCCAACAATAACAAAAATAAAATAAAAACCTTAAAATGCTATCAAGTATCAATAATTCTCGACCCTTGAGAGTGCTAAAGAGATAAAGGCATCACTACAAACAAGATCCAAAAGCATGTGCTATAAATAAAGCAAAGTATCATTATCACATCTAGCGATAATGGATATATTAAAAAAAATATTAAAATTCTTAATCATCAATAATATCTAATTGTTCTTCTTCTTTAATTACATTTCTTTTCCTACAATCAAAATATAAAACCGCAAATATTACATAACTCCATAACACAAACCACCCTAACAAAACCACCAATCCTACCATACATCCAAACCTCATCTCCGCCGTCCACGTGTACCCTCCACTATCATTCGCCAAATCTTCACCGTTAATCACCTCAATCATCTGTCTGCCAATAAAACCCGAAATTGAAAGTATCAAGCCCGCCAAAACCCACCCACAAACCCGCCTTCCTTTCATTAAACCCCACCCGACCCATATCGCTTCATGCCCGACCCGGCCCTCTACCACGGACACGACAAGCCCAACTGCAAGCACTGACATTAAGTACACCTCGACCGCCACCTGGACCGCCGTCAAGTACCAGTACTCGACGGCGAATCTATTTACAATGGGATCCAAATGGGCCCACCCTACCCACGCAATAAAGTTAAATATAGACGTGAATATGGGTGGGGACCATCTGACCCTGAGAGCAGACATCGCTGCCCTCAAGGTCACTTTCTTTTTCCTGCGTAGAACAGCATGGGTCGAAACAACAATAGTAGTCGAAGCAATCAATGACAACAGAAAAATAGGAACACCGTGGAGGAGCTTATGACGAAGAAGCTTCTTCGAGTCAGCTCGAGACTCGTCTTGAATATTAGCTGCTTCCATCCAAATGGGAACCACATCGACGAGCCATTGAAGGCGGGCGATGTGGGATTTAAGGAAGCGAGGCGTGGCGGAGACGGAGTTGGAAGTTATGAGGATGGCTAGTGGGAGGGTGGTGAAAGTGTAGAGGATTAAATAGAGGTTGGGATTGTGTAAGAAGATGATCTTCAAAGAATCTAGGAAAATGGAAAATAAAGGAGTTAAGAAGTTGGTAAATGAGAAGTTGGATTTGGAAATTGTTCTAGTTGTTGAATTAATTTCATTCTCTAACATTTTGAATTTGGTATTGAAATTAATTGCTGTTTATGGAACGGAAATATTTTGTGTATTTGAGATGGGGCTAAGATTGGATTAAAATGGAATGAAAGTCGTATTCAAAGAGAAGAACAAATGAAGTAAAGTCGTCGAAAAGTGAAGAAATTAGATGAGGAATGAGTGAGTAGATGGCTAGTTGTATTACCCTGACAAGGTCGCGTGTCATCCGCAATTTCTTTCAATTTTTTTTTGTTTTGTTTAATTGAAAGGTGTTTAGAGAATAGAGAGGGGTGCGTGAGAAGTGCCTAATTGAAGATTTTCCGTGAGTTGTGTTAGGAGAATAATTATTCTTGGTCTTACTTTACTTAGTAAAAAAAAAAATGGTTTGCTTTTTAATTGTGGGCTAGCTTACATTAAATATGAGACAAAAGTCTGCAGCATTTGCATTCTTAATAGTCTTTGGGTTTAGTTTGAAGTTTAGTATAGTAATTAATTGGACTAAGGGTGTGTTTGACAAATATAGCTTTGAGCTGTGAGTTGTTAGTTGAGCATATAATTGATAGTTGTTAATAAACTGTTAGATGTGAAGATAGATAATTAAGGTATGGAATGTTTCGGAAAAGTAACGGTTGATTAGAAAGCAATTACACATAAAAAACAATATTTTTTTTCCCTGAACCTATAGATTAAATTTTAAACAACTACCTCTAATATTCAAAAAGCTAATGTTTTCAACTTTTGATAAAAGTTACTTCCACCACTAAACACTACTCCAAGTCTCCAACCACATTGCCAAACAATCATATTTTTAATTAAGTAGTGGTTTGATTGGGTCAAAACTCTAAAAGTTGCTACCTGTCAAACACGCCCTAAGATGTGTCGTCATGGCGTGGGTTGGTGCATTGATTGGTATGGGATTTCATATGAGGGTTTATAGATTCTAAACTCCATAATTGTCTAAACTTGTTTGATCTATTTTTCAAAATAGTTTTTGTATTTCATTAAAAGAATGAATTGTAAATATTAGGAGGTAATTAGGCGGGTATGAGAATCTTGGGGGATGGGGTGGAATTAGAACCTTCTTAGCATGAGATTTCATACCTAAAATGCCTAACCAAACAATAAAATGGATGAAATGGACTTAAATTATATTTCAATCCATTCCAAAAGCTCCAACCAAACGATCCCTAAACTTGTTGCTTCTGATCTAACTTGATTGTTTGATTTTACTAAATTTTGACATTATATGTATGCTTATCTGAAAGGGAAAATAAATAAATCAAGTGGGATCTTATTAGATTTGTAATAATAAAGTGGGACTTAATTAGAACCTTCTTGGCATGAGATTTCATACTAATCAAGTGGGATCTTATTAGTATGTTATTTTCAAAAAAAAAAAAAAAAAAAAAATCACAAAATTAGAAGGTATTTAGCGATAAAAAATAGCACGTAAAAGAATGAAGTATATATTTAAAACTAATTTTGATCTGAAATGAGCTGAACTTAATTTTACTAACCTGATCAGAAATAAGGTGAATTAAACACAAGCCTAATGATTCAACAATTTTCCTCAAATTTTGCAAACGAGTATATATGATAACTGATTGTTCATCATAAGATTCAAATGGTTGTATGACAAAATTAATCCAAGAGAGTACATACTAATTAAAAAATGAAAAATTTGTTATTCATGCATCGCTTATACATCCAGTACAACATACTCATGAATAAATACAAAACACTCTCGATGAACGAAAAAGAACGTAAATCAAATCAAACATAGTAGCCAAATTAAAGGAAGAAAAAAAGCCACACTCAAACAATGAAAAAAATTTAGGGTTAGGAAGATCTTGGCTTAAAAGAGGTAGTGATTTTAAGCTTTCTTGAACTTAACTCTAAGAGGTGGAGCACCAACACCCAAAAGCCAAGTTCCATCTTCTTGAATATAAACACCCAAATCTCCGCAAATGGTCTCTTTGAAGCCAGGAAGATGATTCGCACTAGGGCAGTACACCAACTTATAATCAAAATGAAATCTTGGGAAAAACCTCTCGATCTTAAACAAACTTTTGACGGTGTTAGGACCACGCAAGCCGGTTGAACCACCAAGAATCACGTATTGTGTTTCGTTTTGTTCGTTGCCGGGCTTCAATGTCCATATAGGGGATTGGTTGCATCCATTGGAGGATGTAAAAGCTATGTTCATGTCTGTGGAGAATGTAATATTGGTGGAGCCAGACTTGATTGGTTTGAAAGTTACAGGAATGCCTAGAGCCTTTGTGTCTGTCTCTTGGACTACATTTAGAGGGCATTTTTCGTAGGCATTTAAAGGTTTTGATCCTACACCACCACCTCGACGTTGGACCACTGGGAGGATGTAGTACTTTTGGCCACTTACCACTGGTTCAGCATTCGTGTCAAATATGTTTACTATGGTCACGGGAGCAGCTGGTGGTGGTGGAGGAGGGGCTGGGCCGTGGTCGTGGTCATGGTCATGATCGTCATGAGGTGGTGGTGGTGGAGGAGGAGGGACAGTGACATGATCGTGGTCATGGTCATGATCATCTTCAACCATTGGTGGTGGTGGTGGTGGAGGGACTGTGTCGTGGTCGTGGTCATGGTCATCTTCGACTACAAGTGGTGGTGGAGGGATTGTGCCATGATCATGGTCATGGTCATCTTGAGCAATAACAGTGGTTAAAGTAAGAGCGAGCAAAAGGAGGAGGAAGGAGAAAAGAATAGGGGTATTATATTTGTTAGCCATTTTTTGAACTTTTAAGTGAGTATTTGAAATGATAACGTTAGCTAAGTTGGATGGATGCCAAGTATAACAATATGTTTCACTATTTATAGAAAACACATATGTACGTACGAGGAATACTTGAAACGTTGACTTTCTTACGGATTGTAGTTTGTACTACTTGTACTTAGTGGAGGGCATTAACGTTTATGCAATAAGCCAATAACTAATCTATCTGTTGTGTAATGTGTATGGCTTCTTTCTATTTATGTGTTCATTGTGTCAACATATTGTTTGCATTGACTTTGTACATGCAATTTGTTTTGAGGCCTTTAGTTAGTTTGTTAGTGGGCATGCAATAACTAAAATATCTTTTAAATTCATGTTATTGGTTATTTATGTCAACAATTGATGTAATTTCCTTGTAAAGGATCATATGCATAGTGTCCATAAAAGGCCAGAGTCAAAGTGATTTATTATAAGATACTCCGTAGAAGTATTTCCTCCGCTTTATTTCAGTTTGACTTTCTCCACTATTTTCATAAGTTACTTTGACTTTATTTTGTACTTTATATTGAGTGTTCCTATTAGTTTTTTTTTTTTTTTTTTTTTTTTTTTTTTTTTACTTGTGTTTTAATTGTTATATCTCATTTTAATGTTTTTGTTTATAATTCTCTTTCCTTAAATTTGGTAAAAAAAGAAAACTTAATTTGAGAATTTAAAACTATAAACAATCCGAGCCAAGTCGAATTTTGGTATGTTAGAGTGAAGCTTGATAAGAATTATCACAGCTAATATGAGCTTGAGCAAGCTTTTAAAATGTGGCCAACATTTGATCAAACTAAATACTCCGTAATCAACCTTAACAAAACCCTATAACAATTTATTTATTTATTTTATTTTATTTTTTGAAACAACTATATCACCTTATTTCAAGTGAAGAGAACAAGTCCTTAAAACAGATTGAATGTGCCTTAAGGAATTAGGATGATCAAACAGGAGAGAGAAAGTCATAATTCATCTCTACGTTTTTAAAAAGTATGATAAAACACTTATAAATAGCCCGAGGACAATTATATTCTAAAAATGTTGTTTACTTACATTCCTCTATCTTATGTTAATTGCATATAAATTTTCCCTTGTGTAATTTAATGATTTAACTAATATGTGGCTTGGGTGATGCATCGGATTTTACTTTGAATATCAATAAATATTATTTGAGCTATAAAATCATAAACTTTATTTATTTATTTATTTATTTATTTTAAAGTGAACAATAATAGCTAATGAAACTAAATAAACACTCTCAAATGGGTGCTTTGAACAAAGTGCTTAGTGTGTTATAATTGAATATGAAACATAAATTAAAAACAGTCACGTAGCACATATCTTGTATTAGGAACGTTTTTTAATATATAAGTATATATATATAAATTCTTATGATTAGTGATTGAACATACCATCCAAAATGTTTATTTACTCATTTTTCCTCATAAATGTTAGTTGCCCTTTTTTAAAAACTCCTAAACACAGTGTGCAAACAATCCTTCTTAATGTTGTCAATAACTGAAAGACTTCGCTAAACACAACTAGCTATGACACGCATATTGCGTGCGGTAGCCATCCTAGGAAAATCGAAAAGAAAAATCCGACCACAAAAAGAATATTTGGGACCCTGTCCTAAGTCACACTTTGTACACCCCACTTCTATAGTTGTTCAACCTGAATGCTCTCTTCTGTTATGCATCCAAAACCAATAGAACACCTCCTAAAAAAAAATCCACCAAAACCAAAATTTGACTCGCTTAAACCAAAAAAAGACTTCAACCATTAGCATACGAGGGAAAACTAGAAATTTGTTCGTATACAACATAAAAAGTGTCGATTGCAAACTCATACTCTATGTTGATGTTGATCATCATTTGCTCACTAATAACGGGCAGTCAGTAGTGGGAAGGACCGAAGGACAAAATAAGCACAGAGCAGATTAATTACATTAGAAATGCTCTTCCAATTGGTGGTGGCGGAGGTCTGTTTGGGAGGTGTCAGTAGTGATCGTGGTAGGAGAACGGTGGGGCTTTGATAAAGGTCGTGGGCTTCAATGGAGGCAGAGATCTGGATTTGTGTAAAAGGAGGAAAAGCTTGAGGGGAAAAAAAAAAGAACACACTTCATAATAGAGAATAAAAATCAGAAAACTAATCATGTAGTGACATGCAACTTTGCTGACCTTTCATGAAAAAGAAACACATGAAGCTATGAATGATAATCTCAATCAATAATAGATGCTCTCTTAAGAAGGCATGATAAAAACCACCAGAGACTACCGGTACAACCACCACAATCTAGCTTCTAAGACAAACATTGGCCAAGTACTCCATGGAAAATAACCGTCGATGTATCTTCTTAGGCCCTTAGTCTAAGGGCCATAGATCACCAAGCTAATCACTAGTGCAGAACCAGCAAAAAAGTGCAGCACACAGCAAGAGCAGAGAAAAACAGTTTCTACATTGCTAGTCAGATTGTAAGTGTATCTATAATTCAATCCTACATATTTTCAAAATTCACCAGAATCACCACTGCACGTCTACACCAATACTTTGGCATCACTAGTCATCACTTCTTCAAAATTTCATCAAATAAGCTTCAGCAGTTGAGCACAGGCACACAGCAGCCGCCACAACAATCACTAAACTTGATCATTTGTCATGAATCTTATAAACCTACTGTAATAGGTCTTGTTTAACATAAGGAGATTGGTAAACACTGCCTAAATTGATGATTTTGTTTGTAATTCACTGTGAAGCCATGCTCTGTTTGTCAAAGCATGACAGCTTCAAAATGAGACCTCAATCAGCATTCAACAGATTCATAGCTATAACAGAGACATAAAGCTTACTCAAATACTCACATTACTTATCTGTCATAGCAAAAAAAGTTTTTCAAACATCTCTTGAACCCTGCTAATCTATTATTCTAAAGTGCATTTCACACATACACACACACACGCACAATTCATCAGCTAAATTGTACAATATAAAGCTATACTATCATTGTCCAAATTGGCTGCTTCAATGCTTCCCATTATAAAATACAAAAATAACTACAATTCCTCCACGAAGTCAAACAGCCTATGGAAAACTTGTTCATTCGCTGTGGTTCACCCTCGTGTTGCTTATAAGCACACCTTTACCAAGCAATCAGGGCAACGATGCATCACATTTTCAGCATTGCAATATGGATTATCATGAACATGTGAATACATTCCAAGCTTATCCAAAAAACAAATATATTCCAAGATTAATTTTCTCCAACACTCCAACCCCATCCCAACAAAGCATTTGACAGCTTCATAACTCCAAGATTAAGTTCAGAATGCAATGCGCTGTGAAGCCATGTTCTGTTTGTCAAAGCATGACAGCCTCATAACGAGACTTCTTTCAGCATTCAACAGTAACAAAGCTATAACAGACAACTACAACTTTCAGTCTATCAAACACCTCTTGAATCCATCTCATCCAATTTTGTATTGTGCATTTCACAGGCACGTTTTATCAGCTAAGATAAAGCTATACGCCTATACATTTACTGTCGGAAAGGGCTGCTTCCAACAGAAAACACATCAACTGTATCATCCACAAAGATGAAGACAAATAGATGGAAAAATTGGTCATTCACTGCACTTCGCTGCATGTTAGATGTTACTATGATTCATAAAAGTACATACTCAATCATCATAAGAAATCACCTTTACCAAACAATGAGAGATGCATCTCATTTTCAACATTACAATATGGACTTCTCCCCATATCATCTCATTTTCAACATTACAATATGGACTACTCCATATATCTCAATACAAGTAAATAACCTTATCCTAAAAACAAATATGAAGTATATACCAAGATGAAATTTCACTTGTTTAAAAAAAAAAAGAAAAAAAAAGATGAAATTTCACTGAAACTCCACATTCCTACACATTTAACTCATAACATGGAGGTGTTCAGTGTATGACATACATCCTCATTTAATTATAGCTCTCTCAAATGAACAAATACGAGCTTTAGGAGTGTCATATGTCTCGGTCCATGATTAAAATCACCCTTTATTATATAGCTCAATCAACTTTAAAAAACTAGATTAACTTTCAATGAAGAAATGATTTAGAACTAAACCCATTTATATTATGCACATATGGTTTCTATATCACCAAAACTTGTGATATAAAACTCTAAAAACACTCATTCAAGAGTACTAATTTCATATAACCTCCATTAAAAAAAAATAAATAAATAAATAAATAAAATAAAAGGCCTAATTTACATTGATTCAACTTTAAACAAGAAGTATAAACTTCCCCAAAACAAAAACAGGGAAAAAAAAAAAAAAAAAAAAAAAAAAAGAAAGATTAAATTGCGTTACCCACAAGCAGCCCACAAGTGTTCCCAGTCAATCGAAACTCTTCCTTTACCTTCATGATCCGTTTTTTTAATGGAGCTCCGACAAACAGGACAAACGGGCGACTTCAAAATCCATTTATCAACACAATTCAAGTGAAAAACATGATTACAACCGGGTAAAACCCGGCAAATTTCGCCTTCCAAAAGATTATCCAAACAAATCGCACATACTTCAGAGCCTTTGAATCTCGATTTCGGAAGAGTTTTAAGCAATTCTAATGAATATCCAGATGATAAATCTCCGTTTCCTGAAATGGGTCGTCGTTGGTTGCGGCGGTGACGGTGCCGGAGAGCGCCTCCGGCGATGCAAAGATGAATGAAGATTATGGCGGCAACACCGACAAAGATGAAGAAGAGAGAGATTACGAACGCCATGATTAGGGCTTGAAGAAGGATTGAGAGAAGTTTAGGGTTTGATTTTGTGAGAGTTTCCGGTGGTCGGAAGTCACCGGAAAATTGATGGCTAGGATTGTTGCCAGTGATGGCATTTTGACGGCTGTGATTGTTCCTCGGCATTCACCTTGATTGTTTTGTTCTTGGTAAAAGTGATAGATATTTTTATTTTACTTTTTATTTTTCTTTCTTTTGTTTTTTGTGTAAGGAGATCCGATGATGAAGAAATGGGGTGGAATTTTGAGAGGAATATAGGAGAGAAAAAGAGATATTCTCTTATTTATTGGTGTTTTTTTATGTTTTTTTTTTTTTTTTTTTTTTTTAAAAAAAATAATTTTAATTTTTTGAGGGATGGAATGTGGGGTCGAATTGGGTTTGTAAATGTTGGATTGGACCGTAATAAAAGCCCATTGGATACGTGGGGCTTTGAAGACGGTAGGAATTTGGAAACATAACCACTATGCATACTACTGAAAAAACTATGGGCAGAAAGGCAGGGATAAGGTTTACTATAATAATCTATGTAATCTACGAGTAATTTTTTTTATAATCTATATATACATATATTTTTGGTTAGAGACCACAAAAAGCGAGGATGAGAATCGATTCCAAAATCTCCTAAAATTAAGAGTAAAGCTCTAACTATTTGAGCTGTCCCTCACTCTCATACGGATATATATATTATGGTTTTAAACAAGTCTTTTCAATTAATGAAGTCTTAGCATAATGAAGAAGAAAGAACAATAATTGAATGAATACTATAGGATGGGGAAAACGTAAGGAAGATACATGGTATTATAGGATGTAAATTCCATACAATTAAATAATATTAACATATACGAAGTACTTAGTACGTAGCAAATATAAATATAGATGATTAGATATAGATTGATTGAGTATCATATTTGGAGTTTGGACCATCTATCCTGTTGTACGATTATTTTAAGCAGCCGTTGAGCTACATACGTGGGGGTTTTTGAAGGAGGGAGTTGAAGATGAGAAATATAACCAGGACACTATTAAAAAAATCTATGGGTAAAAGGCAAGGATAAGGACACTCATAAACTAATATGATCTCTATCAATACAAACGACAAAGTTATAATTACAATGTCATTCTTATTAGTATATTATCGTAATAGCATGGTATACTTTCTCGGTCCTCTTTTAGTTGTAGTAATGTGTGAAAATTTACATTATATATATTCTCTCCTTCTTGATTTTATATTTAGACAAAATATAGTCATATGAGATCTTGATATATTCATCAAAATATTATTACTTATGTAAGAAGTCAAAGCATTGCTATTAAAATAGAGTAGGGGAAGAATAAGATATCATCAATAATAATAATAATAATAATAATAATAATAATAATAATAATAATAATAATAATAATAATAATAATTATTATTATTATTATTATTATTATTATTATTATTATTATTATTATTAATAAGTAGTATGATTACAAGTTTTACATAAAAATTAAAAGTATTAATTTTAAAATAATAAATATGTTATATACCCATCAACCTAAATATAATAAATTCATAGACTTCTTAAATTGTATAATCTTTTATTTTAATTTTTATATCAAAAAGAGAATATAGAAAGGAAAGATTAAGGGATGTGACATGTGTTTTAATTTTTATATCAAAAAGAGAATATAGAAAGGAAGGATTAAGGGAGGTGACATATGGCATGTAAGTGATTTGTAACGTCATGTGTCATACGAGTGATTTGTGCTTTTATATATGTATATAAGTATAGATATATATTAGAAGTTGTGATATCTCTATAATCATTTTAATTGTTATTGGTAAATGTATTTGCTAAGGTATTTCTGGGGAGTATATGTTATTTAGCAAGTTATTTCTCTAACCCTTTTCTAATTCACATAAAATACTAGCTCATATAATTTGTTGGTTTCAATTACTAACAAGTTAAACCGAAGCAGTAAGGAAAAATGTCAATGTCAGTTAAGATATCACTGGTTATTATTGCACTCATCTCCATCACTACTAGTCTAATTTCATTGTCATCGGCTATTCCCGGAACTGCCACGTATTACTCATCGTATACTCATAAGTATAATATACTCCTAGCATTTTATCAATTTTAATTGAGCAAGCCCCAGTTACTCAGCCTGAGTAACGAAATTTGTTACTCAAGTGGCATATATTGTAATTTTACACAAATTTTTTTTATTATTAATTTTTTTTTAAAAAAAAATCCTTCGTCTTCTTGGAGAACGTTGAGTGCGCTTCAGGGCTTCACCACCATTATCCTTCGTCTTCTCCATTTCCCGTCTTCGTTACAGACACCAACACCATCGTCGTTATTCGTCTTTCGTCACAACCACCACCACCACCATTCTTCGTCTGAACCACCGTCCATCGACGATCTCTGATCTTCTTCCCCGTTGTCCCCCTTTTCTTCTTCCTTCCTCGATAACAATGGCTTCAAGCCCTAAATGCCGCTTCGCGGCGGAACAAAACGAAACCCTAGGAACAAGTAGTTTTAATTAGGGCCATATCAACCCCTTAGGGCTAGCATCTTATTCCGGCGGAGGTGTTACTCTTGCGGAGGGAAGGAGGAAGAACGGTGGAGAAGAAGAAGGGTACTGCTAGGGCCAAGGATTACTGGTGGGAGAATGGAGGAAGAAGGAGGGTGTTTTTGAGGATGGAAGAATGAAATTTCAATTTTGTCCCCCATTTCTGTGAAATAGGTTGTGGACATTTTTACCCCCAATTTAAAAGCACGAAATTACATCCGTGCCCCTTGAGTTACATTTGTTGTTACTCAGGATGAGTAACTTGTATTTCTCGATTTTAATTTTTTATTTAATTTTCCCCATTAGTCTTTAAAAACGTTTGAAAACACTTTGTCATATTTTCTTAACATAAAAAGTTATGGTTTTGTTTATGTATGCTATTGACATTGAGAGCCTCTTATGTATACTCGGGGTCATTTGCTCATTCAACCAACAAATAAACAAAAATAATTTTTGCTCGGCTGAATGAGCAAATAATCCGGGTGTACGATACACGCCGGTGTATATAATAAATTTTAATTAACATTATTACTCCTTGTTTTAGATAAGATTAGATAAGACCTTAAGGAGTAATAGTTAAAAAAAAAAAAGTTCAAATTAAGTTAGATCGATTGGAATAGAAATTAAAAGATAAATAATTCAAAACATACACATTTAAATCAAAAAAATTTAGATCAAATCGAATTAGATAAAAATTGCATAGTGATTTGATGAGTATTATTAGGCTATTTTCATTTCGACCGTGTGATCTAGTCAGTTCTTAACTTTTTTTTTTCTTTATGACAAAAAGATATAATCTGATCTTATCAAACATAAAAAATAAACCCAATTCAAATTAAATCAGAAAAAATAAATATAAGTACTTTTATTAATTAATTATGGAGTAATTAATTAATATCTTTTGTTCGGGTTGCATAATATGTAGCATCGGCATGCAATGGAAGTATTCCAGGAGGGACATTTATAGCCGCAGCTGGTGATAAATTGTGGAAAGGTGGTAAAAATTGTAGGAAAATATTTGAGGTAGCATGCACAGGTTCATTGTATCCATTTCCACATCCATGCAAAATTGGAACGAGTGTTTATGTTATAATTGTGGACCGATGCCCTAATTGTGTTGTCACTATTGAACTTTCTAAAGAAGCATTTGCTAGTATTGCTGATCCTGTTTTTGAGGGTGTCATTACCATTGAGTATCAACCGTAAGGTGGCAACATTATTATTACACACTCTCTTTAAGTCCAAAAATGACACAATTTATTTTGAGAAATGTTATTATTGTATTACACTAATGTTTTTAATATTTATATGATTTGATTTTACAGGATTAGAAGTTAGCAACTTGAGATACATTGTCCATTGCCCAAAACAAGAATTCAAGAAATACTTATCTTCGACAATAGCTAGATGTTTTGGAATGCTATTTGTTATCCATATATATACAATGTCAAAGGAGATTTGATATTTAAATTTTATTTATGTCAATATATAGAACTAAGGGTATGTTAATTGTTTAAGGTGCATTCTTTTAATTTTTTTTTCCCTTTTTTTTTTTTTTTAAAAAAAAAAAAAAAAAAAAACTTTTATTTAAAGTTACCCGCTTTAAGTCCAATAAGGTTCCACTAGGACCACCTCGACAAAACCATATCTATTAGCCTTATGAAGTGAACACAAGAATCTACTTTCGTCAATACTCTCTACTCTTTCACAATTGTTTTAGTGTGGGATAACACTTTGACTCACATATATGGGTTTCTTCATGGGTTCAACACTACTCTACAAGTCTACATCTATGGTACGAGTAGATATTATGTATATTAGATACTTAATAATATGTATATGCACAAATTTTTATACTTCGTATGTGGCTAGCACACGATAATATGACCATCTCAGGCACCTCACATATGAGGTAATTAATTAAGAAATACGTGATAGGGGTTAACACGAGTTTGCGATGAACAAATTGGACCGATGTATATGTGAGCATAGTTTATAGTTTTAAACTTATGTACATTTTTTCCACGCCTACAATGTCTACAACGAATCAACAAATTGTCCATATTAGTTTCAATAAGTTAAGTTACTCAATTTGGGTGTACTGTATTCAGTGTATCAATCCTCAAAGTACCAATATAATTATTACATTCAATAATTTCAAACATATTAATTTATTGAAAATAATAAATACGAGAGTAAATAGTATCCCATTGAAAAACTAATTACCATTTATAGTGTACTATGTAAAAACACTGAATTATTTGAGTCAATGAACTAGCTGAATTATTAGAAATTCAGTGTTTCTGAAAATCACATTCCTTTTTGTAGTTGTATTATTTGCTAAGATATATATGTGGAGTACATGTATATCGTAGCTTTTCACAAAAAATAGTAGCACATACATAAATTTCCAAAGGAAAAATGTCATTCAAAATTCAAATTATCATTTGTCATTTCGTTTATCACCACAATGGCTAGTCTAATTTCATTGTCTTTTGCTACTCCTGGAACTGCCACTTTTTACACAACATATACTCGTAAGTTTAACATACATACTCCTAACATTTCATCAATTTTTTTTTTTGTATGATTGTTTCTATAAGTTGTAAAAAATGTCCGGAAAAATTATATATTTCCTGAATAAAATTTCGAGTAGTAATGGTTTAATTCGTGATTAATTTCTTTATGTACACTATTACTATGAATGAGAATTGAGAAGGCTACACACGAAATAATGATCCTTAAATTATAATATAAAGAGTCATTATGATTTATATATATATACGAGTTAAATTGTAAAACAATGTAATTTTAACTTTATTAGTAGGGGTGGAACAATTTAAGTATATACTTCGTATCTATGAATCAAGGAAGTAACCCTACTAAATAAAACGTACATGCTCTAGACATATAAAACAAATTGTTATGTATCCAATTTATTTGTATCTTAAGTACTACGTACTTCAATTTTCAAGCGTGATAAATAAGCTAGTACTACGTATAAATTAACTAATTTTATTTTGTGTGGGCGTGTTGCACAATATATATGTAGCATCTGCATGCTATGGAGGTACGCCGGAAGGGACTATGATAGCTGCTGCCGGTGATGAATTGTGGGACGGTGGCAAAATATGTGGGAAATCGTTTACGGTTACATGCACCGGTCCAACGAATCCATATCCACATCCGTGCAAGGATGGGACGAGTGTTAGTGTTAAAATTGTGGATCAATGCCCTAATTGTGGTGGCACTCTTGATCTTTCTAAAGAAGCTTTTTCGACTATTGCTGATCCTGTTGCTGGGGTGATCAAAATTGATTATCAACAGTAAGTTAATTCATAAATTATACTCGTATTGATTTTTTAATTAATTCATAAATTGACTAATGTTTTCGGAAATTGATGAGCAAAATATTTTTATTATTTTCAATAATTGACTAATTGTTTAATTTTTACAGGATTTGAAGTTTGTGACGTTATATGACGATGATATACAGTGTCAATGATTCACAAAGGCATGATTTATTTGGAATGTTATTTGTCATATTTTCGTTTACATAACTGTCAAGGAGACATTTTATGATTTATGAATAATAAATTTCAAGTAATTGATGTATCCCTTTTAAAGTAATACGAAGTATATATTTATAAGGGAAAATATATTGGCTGAGGCATTGTTTAGACCTAATTTAATTAAATAAGCAAAAGAATGCAAGTATTATTTTATTTTTTTTTTTGAAATATACATTGGCATACATACCCTTCTATAAAAGGGGCGGCCTACCCTAATTGATTCAAATACACAAGGTAAAAATCGCGTCATCATTATCTACTCTACATGACTACATTCACAAAATCAAAAGAAATATATGGCCTTAAATTGATACATGTACAAACTACTCCCTTTATCTCTTAATATGTATATATTTGATTCATTTTATTTTCTTTTAATTTATCCCTTTAATTTGAGCTTGTTCCATACTACAAATGATTGTATAGTGTAGGATCATCACAACCCTTACATCTAATCCCGCCACTCTTTCTCTCCATCAACGTGCCCTTAACCAAAAATTAAAGAAAAACAAATCAACGAAGAACCAAAGGGATATTAATAAAGAACGAAGGGAATAAAATCTATGCTAGTACATTTGCATGCTCAACATGATGAACTATCAAAGATTCAAAGTGATGAATTACTATCAGCCATTATGTTAGTGCAAAATGTCCTTTGAATTTGTAAGTGGACCAAACTTTCCCACCTATCTAGATCAAAGGGAATTTCCGATGGAGTGGTACAACTGAACAAGAGTCTTCTATACTGTAAACACAAATTTTAAATATGTAAAATATAGATTCAAAACAAATGCAACAAAGTGTTAATTTTATTAATTTGATAATTTTGGGTACAATCTCTAATTTGATCCACTGATTCGATCTCCACTTTGACTTTGACATAATTCACGGATTGATTAGATTCTCGAGCGAGGACCGTTGGGGCTTGATCTCGATCGAAGACAGTTGATGCAGAACTTTTACTTGGGTTCTGTTTGAGAGCCGATGAGGCTTGATCTCTATCGAAGATATTTGATGTAGACCTTTGACTTGAATTGTTGGTTAATGGCCGACAAGGCTTGATCTCGATCAATAATGACTATTTGATGTAGAGGTTGAACTGGTGATGTTCTTGATGATTTGAAGTTCTTCTTTCCTTCGTGTTGAGGGCCGGCGAGGCTTGATCTCTTCCACAGGTGATCTTCTAGAGTAGAGCGGCACGTCGAATGCTTGTTGTTCTCCTTCTAGGTTTTGAGATGTTTTCTCTGAAAAGGTTTTGAGGTTTTCTCTTGAGAGATTTAAAGTATTTGAAAGGTTTTCCTTGGAGAGGTTTAGGGTTTTGAGAAGCTTGCTATGTGTTTATTTTGATGTAGTCTTTTTGTTTTCCTCTAGGTTTTCTCTTCTCTCAAATGAAATAGAGAGCCTCTATTAATAGAGTGAGACACCCTAGGGTTAATTAGCTTAGGGTTTGATATGTATTGGACTTTTGAGGTAATCATGACTCATTTACAATAGTTTAACCCATTTTAATAGGTTTTCACTATTAAATAAACAAATTAATTAAAAATAATTAAAATGGACTAATTTAATTTATTTCACCCAAAATAATTAAGTTTAGTTAATAGTCAAATAAATAGGAGTCAATACTTTGACTTTTGACCCATATAATATTCGAAGTGACACTTTTATAAATTTTTTCGTGCCTACATATACAAATAGACATCAAATTTTTTTAGAGTTTTTCTTCATTTTAGATTATATATAGTGGATGCAACATTTTCTTCATATTTGTTTGGTTTAAGAGTTTTTCTATCCGAGGTTAACATTTCTAATTATAATCAAAATATATACAATGTAAACATAATCAGTGATATGAATCACATAAATTGTGAAATGACTAATTAAATCGATTCATAACAGGCTAGGATAAATGATCTTATATAGAGTATATATACTATATTACTATGAATAATTATTTAAATGATTAGTGGGATAATACAAATAACAAATTTTGTCTTGTCCAATAATGATCGTTTGATTTATTATATTGCAGTCATCAAAGCTCAAGTTTTCAATTTGTTTTAATTTAGGAAGACTAAAAGTTATGGTTGCTTGGCAAGCAACACTCAAACTTTATAAATTATAAGTTAAACTAGATCATAATCGAACGTTGGCACGTACCATTGTACGAAAGACGTATAGCATTATGTAAAAGCTTAGACTTTTCTTCATAGATATCATGTAGTACTGCAAAAATAATGCAAGAATAATAAAACCCTACAATCATACGTACATCCAAGAATAATGCAAAAAGCTAGTTGATTAAGAAATAAAACCTCTTAATTCCTGGCCTATATATAGGGCATAGCCTTGCAAATTAATTTTCATGCAAATATTTTAGCTTCAAATAAAGTTCATAATTTGTTAAAAGATTATCATTTCTTAGTTTCTATAATCCTAGCTAGAGATAATCAACTAGCAAGAAATGGTTATAGCTACTCTTACTCGCGCTATGTTCTTTGTGGCAATTCTTGCATGTTTTGCTTCAGTTGCATTTGGTGTTGCTGGAACTGCCACATTTTACACAGTTTACAAACGTAAGCATAATCTTCTTCGTCACCAAATAAATTTGCAATCATTTTTTAATACAAGTAGTTCGTATTAGATGGTTCAAATTTATTGAGAATATATACCAACTCTGTTTCATATTATTTGCAATGATTAGACATTTTTTACTCACTCTTATGTCAAATCATTGCAAATAGTATAAAACGGAGGTAGTAATAAAGATACCATGCACATATATAATATAGGGTGCTGATATTGCCAAGGAAAAAGAGTCACTTCCAAGGCTAAATTATCTACTACTGTCCGTAATCTATGAGAATCGATCTATAAATGTCAAACTCATTAATTTTGTAATCTTTTAATAATCTTATATTCCCAATAATGTTTTGTAATATTTTGTTACTATAATTTAGTAGCTAGATATTTCAATTTAAATCTTTCTCATTCTAAAGACGATAAACATTAATAGGCAAACCAGCTAGTCATCATTCTTCGAAGAAATATATCATATGCCTAAGGAGTTGTACATCATACGATCAATATCCATAGCCAAATACATAGTTTTAGTATTTTTTTTTTTTTTTGAACAAATACGGAGTAGTAGTTTCTCAATGTTAGAGTAAACTTTTGTTTTTTAAAGCTTAATTTGTATATCATTAAAAAGGTTAAAACTTATACGAAGTGCTACATAACAAAAAGAGTATAATAGCCACTTACATGATATCCCTAAGAAACTAAAAACAATCAATCTAACCAACACATGAGGTGCATTATTATGATCAATTGAAGTTTTATTTATTTATTTATTTATTATTTATTTATTTTTTTGACAGGATGATCAATTGAAGTTGGTGCACTATCACCATGGGCTTGATAAAAATTAAGAAGTATATAAATTCGGTACAAGGACTAGTAAATTGTGAGAGTATTGACTTAATGGAGGATTTTGAAGAAAATAATTAGTTGGTGGAGTTTGAAAAATTTTTAATCGGAATATTTAGCTACTAAAAATTATAGGTAATACAAGATTATTAGCAATAAAAGACTATTAAAAGATTAAAAAATATTTTATTGAATAAACAAGTTTGATATTTATAGATTCTTTTAGATTACAGCCAATAATAGATAATTTAGCCTTGAAAGTGATTTTTTTTGCCTTGGCAATATCAACACCCTATATATATATATATATATATATATATATATATATATATATATATATATATATATATATATATATATATATATATATATATATATATATATATATATATATATATATATATATATATATATAAAGTTGTATGTAACACCGCATGTACTTCTATTATGTTATGTGAACAGCATCGGCATGCTATGGGTACCAAGAACAAGGGACAATGATAGCCGCAGTAAATCCAGCTCTCTTCAACAACCGGGCTGCCTGTGGAACTAGGTATCGAGTTACTTGCACCGGTGCCAATTGTCGTGGTGGTAGCGTTATTGTAAGAGTTGTAGACCTTTGCCCTGGTTGTCCAGCCCGTCGCTTTGATCTATCCCGGGAAGCCTTCGCTGCCATCGCTAATCTTGATGCCGGTGTAATTAACATTGACTATACCCGGTAATTAAGTAATCTCTCTATATATATCTAGACAATTAACATAGATCTGATACCATGTTAGGAATTGATTTTCCTTGTTTTGTATTAATGTTAAGTGAGGTTTATATACAACCTAATTAGCTACATTAAGGCCTAAACTAACATTGGCCTAAAAAGCCTAATGGCTAAATACAATAAGGCTCAACACACTACGTTTCACAATCCATAGAATATATAAGAGGTTTCCAAAATGTCACATACGAGTAATAATTTATTGTGTTAGTTATATGATATTTAACCAATGGAATGTTAATTGTGATCGGTTACATACATGAACTTCCATTTCGACATTTTTTTTTTCACAAGGCAAAAAGAAAATCAAATTTAAAATTCTTCAACTGGTTAATTAGTTGAAAGTGAAATTAATTAATAATAAAGAATCAATTTTGTATTGAACAGTATTAGTATTTTTTTTGTTTTTGCATGAAATAGTATTTGAACATTTATACTAATACAATGCTGCTTTGATCATATCTTTGATAGGGTTTGAATTGAAGCACGTACGCATTGAAGCTTGGAGAACGTTAAGGAGTATAATAAAGTGCCTAATTGAGATTATTGCATAATATACAACGCATATATAATAATCATGTTTATATATAATAAATAACACACGGCAAATTTCTCATTTCTATTTTCTACCTTTTTATATATAATAAAATAATTGTTATATTTCACCCAAAAAAAAAAAAGAGTGAGTTAATTATAAGGTTCGGCCGTCATAACTCGTTTTATGCTTGATTAGTTTTCATGTGCTTTGTATTTATATAATGTAAGGTTGAGAAATAAAAGTATGCAAAGCTTAGCTTCAAATTAGTGCATAATCTCAATTCATATTCATATATAGTATTGGATTTTTCGTGGACATGTTCACATGTACGTATTATTGAGGCTTCATGCTTCAGACAAATTTACTGCATAAATATATATATACAAAGAACATAATAATCTAATAAATAGTGTACTCGTATATACAAGTATATAGTACCTCCGATTTTTTTTAGTTGCAACTTTGGGGTATTATTTAAGAGATTTAAAATATTCCAAAGTTGCAACTAAAAAAAATCGGAGGTAATATATATTGTGCATTGTTATTTTAGGAAGCCATTATTTCTTCTACTATTACGGACATACGAAATATGAAGTGTATATATAATTACCACTTCATTGTATCTTTGGTATATACTAGGATGGCTAATAAGTGCGATGCACACACATAAGGATTTAGGGTTTAGTGTTAGGGTTTAGGGTTAGGTGTTAAGGGGTCAGGGTTAAGGGTTTAGGATTTATTTTTATTTTTATTTTTTTTTATTTATTTTTTTTGGCTAAAGGGAGCAAAGTTAGGGTTTAGGGTTAATGTTTAGGGTTTAAAGTTTTAGGGTTAGGGTTTAGGGCTTAGGGTTAGGGTTACGGGTTAAGGTTTAGGGTTAGGGTTAAGGGTTTAGGGTTTTAGGTTTTAGTGGGGCTTAGGGTTTTTGGTTTAGGGTTTAGGGTTTAGGGTTTAGGGTTAGGGTTACGGGTTAAGGTTTAGGGTTAGGGTTAAGGGTTTAGGGTTTTAGGGTGACTGAAATTACAGATCTGTCCTTATACTATAGTTGAAAATAACAAATTTGCCTGTTAACAAAATTAAAGTTTATATTACAGATATAAAAAAAAAGTGAATAAAAAATAAAAAGAAAAAAAATGTTTTAATACAATATGCTGATTTTTTTTACCGTTAAAAGAAGGAAATTAGGTCGATGTGGCGGAATAAGGTTGTGATTTGATTCTCGGTGGTGGCGAAGACAGATGGACTTTTGAGGGACAAAACGCAATGTTTATTTCCAAAGAATTATCAAAAAAATCGATTTCGATCAGAGAAATTATCAAAGAAATTATATCATTGAGTTCAGACATAATCGAAAATAAATTTGATTCAACGAGGAAAAGCGCATCAATTATGGATGAATTGAATTTTATTTTGGAAAAAAAAAGGTAAAAAATGGGTATAAGTAATGGGTAAATTTAATTGAAAATGCAAGAAAAAAGGGTCAATAGATGCGAAATATGATAGAGAATCAAATTTTGTGGATTTTAATCTGAAAACATAGAGAGAAGAAATCTGGAAATCCAACAGTTTTAGAGAGAGAAAGAGAAGTTTAGAGAGTGAAATTGATGAATGGTTGTGAAATAAGCTCAACCAGTATTCAAGGTCTTTAACTGATTGTTTACAGCTAATTTTATTCAAATTTATATATAAATAAATAAAGAGATATTTTAATAGTTGACACTTGTATTTTAAACTTTCAATTTAATGTATTCTGTAATGATTATGGGCCTTAATATATCCCTTTTAACTAGCACTGTCAAAACGGTTTGACAGTTCGGTTTCGGTTCGGTTTGAAATCGGTTCGGTATTCAATCGGGTCGGTTTGGAATCGGTTTAATTGTCTCACGGGTCGGTTTTGGTTCGGTTTAAATAGTTATCGGTTCGATTCGGTTTCGGTTTATTCTTAAACGGTTTTAATTCGGTTCGGGTTGTAAACAGTCCGGGTAGTAAACGGTTCGGTGCAGACGGGTTGCGGTTTGTTAACGGTGCGGTGTAAACGGTTTTTATCCCGGTTCAAACAATTTCGGGTTGGAAACGGTTTCGGGTTAGAAACAGTTCGGTTCTTTTTTGGTTCAGTTTATAACTGGTTTGGTTCTTTTTCGGTTCAGTTTTTAACTGGTTCGGTTCTTTTTCGGTATAGTTTATAACTGGTTCGGTTCTTCGATGGTTTAACCACTTTAACGTTATTCATATCAGTTCCATTTCAAGTTTACTAAATTATGGTTCGGGTCGGTTTTCGGTTTCAAAAAATAAATTGTTTATCGAGTTGTTTGGATTCGGGCAGTTAAATGGTTTTGGTTTGAAATTTAATAGTACTTGCTAACCTTTTGCGTTCACAAGTTTTATATAAAGTCGCGAATCATTTCATATTTATTAGTTAGGCATCATATTATAAACAAATTCTCATTGATTTTATAAATACATATTATGTTCTATTTCAAGTTTAGTAATACTAATCTTACTAGTTTATTACGAAGTAGATTATAAGAGTTAGTGTATTAATGTATTATTGTGTTTACAATTAGGTTATTATATGCTTCTTATTTAATCATTTATATACATGACTAGAGGCAGTAGTGTTGCTAATAGTTTGAGGCAGGGCCTGAGCCTGCTTGTTTTGCTCTTGTTTGTGAACACTGATTATCCTTAATGAATGATTTGCCTTGCTATTTTAAAAAAAATATTCTAAGATTTCTAATATTTAATCCATTTAATTATATTCCCGTAAAAAAAAATCCATTTAATTATATAAAAAAGTTTGTAAACGGTTCGATTTAAAAGCGGTTTGGTTCATAAACGGTTCGGTTTATAACCAGTTCGGTTTACAAACAGTTCGGTTTTTAAATGGTTCGGTGCAAACGGGTAGCAGTTTGCTAACGGTTCGGTGTAAGCGGTTTTTTTGCCAGTTTAAACGGTTTCGGGTTGGAACCGATTTCGGGTTAGATACGGTTCGGTTCTTTTTCGGTTCGGTTTCCTTTCAGTTCGGTTTATATTTGGTTCGGTTTGTTAACGGGTTCGGTTCTTATACGGTTTAACATTATTCGGGTCGATTCGGTTTCGGGTTTACTAAAATACGGTTCGGGTCGGTTTTCGGTTTCAAAAAAATCGGTTTTTAATCGGTTCGGTTCTCATTTGGGTCGGTCGGTTTCGGACAGTTAAACGGTTTCGGTTTGAAATTTGACAGCACTACTTTTAACATATACCACAAGTCCACAACTTAGCAAGTCTAGCCAAATAGTGTGGGGTGAAATTCATTTATTCGTGCGGGTATCAATATTTTAACCAAAATTCGTTGTAAATAACATCAATAATTTTTACAAAAATCTATCTATTCATTTATGTAACCCTTTTTATGTTTAAATTATTAAAAGGATAACTAAATTTGTATAAGATGAGTAACCTTATTTTTTTTCAATTATTGGAATAGCACATTCATCTACAAACTGGTTCACTCTAATTTATTATGGACCACTAAGATTAGAGACATTAAGGTTGTTTTATTAATAAAAAAAAAAAAAGTCACTATACTATAATAAAGGTTATTATATTGCAATAAGCTATTGTGGGCTTTGTGGCATTATAAAGAGTATAAGAGGTTAATTTCTTTTTTTAATGAATTTCTTTTTATATACAGGTCATTATGTTCAACACTACATCGTACTTCAAGTTCAAAATAATATTAAAGGTCATACAACTTTTAATAAAGGTTATTATGTTGAAAGTATATTATTGTGGACCAGCTCCTTACATGTTTTTTCCCCGTTTATTTATGTAACTTAATATATTGATTGTTGTAAACTTGTAACTCCCATTACAAAGGGTGAAAGGGATGAGGCTTTTGTTTTTTATGCTTTTGTAAACTTGTAACTCCCGTTATAAAAATTTATAGTTTTTTATGCTTTTATTTAGTTATGCATCAATTATGCCATTTATTGTGTCAAGAACTAACAACATGAAAATGAATAGAACTAACAACACGAAAACTATACATTTTTGTAGACCTAATAAAAGGCATAATTGATGCATAAGTAAACAAAAGCATAAAAAACTTCAGAGAAAAAAAAAACCCTTCTATTCCAGTATAGATAAGTTAGAAAAATTATTTAAATCATGTAAAAAAAATTGCATAGACAATTAAGGGCCTATTTTCAAGTTCAGTTCAGTTTAGATCTAATCAGTTCAGTTCAATTCAGGTCAATTCCTAATTTTCTTCTCTCATAAACAATTCATTTCAGCTTAATTCAGTTCAGTAAATCAAAACAGGCCCTAAGAAGGGTAAAAAAAAATAACCTCATAATTATTTCCCTTTTCTGTATTATTCATTTTTTAAAAATGATTTATAAATGTCAAAATATATTTTTGGTTATATATTGACTAGTTAGCATGATTATTTATTTTAAATTTTAAGTAAATTTTTTTGTTTGGTAAATTTAGTATGGAAATTTCATAAGATTAGTTTAATACGAAGTATTGTACGTATTGTCAATCAAATTGATTGTGATCTGAATCCGTGTTGCTTTTAAATTACGGAGTAAAGGTATCCCTATAGATCCTATTTGCTCCTTTTGTCACCTCAGCCCAGAATTCGTTGATCATCTTTTCCTGCATTGTTCTTTTACTCGTCATATTTGGGTTTGTGGTCCTTTGGGAATCCGAATTCCTACCGCTGATCTCCCTTCCTTCCCCAATGGGTTCACCTCTTTGATCTCATCGGTTCTTCAAGTTAAGGATTGGTCGGGTTTAGATTCTATCTTCTCTACTGTTTGTTTACTGCAGAAGGGTTCCCGAGATGCTATTTTGCCTGCTCATCGACTTGGGACTTCAGCTAGGAAGCATAGCGTCAACTCTAGGGATGTCAGTGGGGCGGGTCTAGTAGGAGACCCGCTCCATCCCCGCCCCATCGGGGCGGGGATGGGTCTAGCTTTGGCGGGTCGCGGGGCGGGGATGGGTCTAAAATCCATACCCGCCATGGGTTATGGGGCGGGGGTGGATTTAAAGTAATACCCGCCCCATCCCCGCCCCGCCCCGCCCCGCCCCGCCTGACCCACCCCATACCCGCCCCGCCCCGCCTGACCCACCCCACACCTGACCCATACCCGCATTATACCCGACCCGTCCCATATAATGCAATAACATATTTCGTTAAATATTATACAGCAAAAAAAAATGTTACTGACTTGATTAAGGAAGTCTCTAGACACTAGACTTCTAGAAGAAAAAAAAACCATATTCATTTTCATTCTCAACCCTAGCCGACACTATCACTCATTCACTCTCCTCTCCTCTCAAGCTCTATCAATCAGACAATCACCACCTCTGAATCTCGCCGCTGAGTTGTGCGCTGATCAACACTCCGATCTACATAATCCCTACCTCTTCCTATATAATCGGTACTATCTCAATCTCTCTTACTCGTTTTTTTTTATTTATTTTAATTTCCCAATTATTTTTTCCCCAATTATTGATGAAAAATAATTTGACAAATCAACTAAGAAATTGATTAGCCATAATTCTGTCCTAGATTCTAACTAATCTATTTCTGAATGTTTAATTTGACTCTAATTCGTCTGATACTTTGAATTGTTTGGTGTTATGATTTATGAGTTACTACAAATTTTAGTTTATAGGATATACATGTTGCTAATTTGCTACTCCGAGTATAATGTAATTACTTGTACTTTTGAGTTGCATGATATTGATATTAGTTTAGAAAATGTTTTGATAATTTCATTTAATTTGAAGTTCTGGACAGAGGGCATACTTTTATTTTTATTACCCTTGTTCTGGTCTCTTTAATTGTGGGTGGTTATAAATCTTATTTAATTAATAATATTATTATTATTATTTTTAATTAAGTCACATTGAATTTTCAGATTGTAGAGAATACAAGGATGATGAATATGCTAAATTGGTGGGAGAATTAGAGGAAGAATTTGAAACATGAGATATCGATTCCAATACAAGTGAAGTTTGCACAGCACAGAATAATTGAAGGCTTAGAGTTATTATTATGTATTTTTAATATTTGGACTTTAGACAATTTAGAGTTACATTTATTTGTTTAGAGTGTATTATATTAGTTACTGTGTTTTTTTTTTTAATTATGTTAAGTATGTACTGCTAATTTTTTTTATTTTTTATTTGAGCTGTTAACTGTAGGCCTGTAGTACATATTTTTTATTTTTTTTAATAATAGGTTTAAATATGTTATTTGTGGTGGATTTAAGGTGGGGAGTTGGCGGGTACGGGGCGGGGATTACGTGGGGTTGAGACGGGGATGGATATCCACGTGGGGATGGGGCGGGGGTGGTTTTGGAGTTGAACCCGCCGGGGCGGGGATGGGGATAATTTTCAGACCCGCCGTGGGGATGGGGACGGGGATGGGGATGGAAATGTGAGGCGGGGATGGGGATGGGAATGCCAAAACCCGCCCCGCCCCGCCCCGTTGACATCCCTAGTCAACTCCTTCGTTATTTATTCTAGTTTGTTGCTTTCTTTTGACTGAATCTTTGTATTAAAAAAGTAATAAAAAATAAAAAAAGTTTGATAGTGAATTTTTATAATTATTGCACGTATCGCTAATGTCATTTATCATAAAAGTAGTGATACCTTTGTTAGATTTCGGGAAAACTCCTCAATCTGGAGTGTGTACCATTGATCAGATATATAGAGTTTACATAGCTAGGCCTAATTACGTTAGGAAACCTAGACACGATAAACATACAAAATATACATTTAATATATCCTAATCTGCGACAAATATTATCCTAAATATAATATCTATCACACCCCCGCAGTCGTAGCGGGAGGAGGTCGTACGCTAAGAATGGACCTAAATTCCAGAAATAAATCTCATGGTAGGCCTTTAGTGAAAATGTCCGCAAACTGATATCTAGTAGGAACATGCAGAACCCGTACTCCCCCCAAAGCAACCTTTTCCCGAACAAAATGAATATCCATCTCCACATGCTTGGTGCATTGGTGTTGTACCGGGTTGCCAGAAAGGTAGATAGCACTGACATTATCACAATAAACTATAGTAGCCTGTCGTAGAGGACAATGTAACTCAAGTAATAAATTACGAAGCCAACATGCCTTAGAGACAACATTTGCGACGCCTCGATATTCTGCTTCTGCACTCGACTTAGACAAAGTATGTTGACGCTTAGACGACCAAGACACGAGGTTGTCCCCAAGGAAACAACAATAGCCCGAAGTAGAACGCCGGGTATCGGGACAACCTCCCCAGTCAGCGTCAGTGTAAGTAATCAATCGATGAGAAACAGTAGGATATAAATGTAAGCCGTGATCAATGGTACCCTGAACATAACGCAGAATGCGTTTCAATGCCTCATAATGAGGTTCTCGGGGATCATGCATAAATAGACACACCTGTTGTACCGCATAAGAAATATCTGGCCTGGTGAATGTGAGATACTGAAGAGCACCTGCTAAACTGCGATACAAAGTAGGATCCCGAAAAGGTGGTCCTGCATCTGCACTAAGTTTGGACTTAGTGTCAACTGGAGTAGCTGCAGGCTTACAAGAGGCCATACCTGCACGCTCTAAAATCTCCCATGCATACTTTTCCTGTGAAAGTAGCATATAAGAGGGTTTGCGGGTCACCGCAATCCCCAAAAAATAACTCAAAGGACCTAAGTCAATCATAGGGAACTCAATTTGCAACTGAGAAATAATTCCTGTACGCAACCTGTTAGGTGAGGTAGCTAAAATAATATCATCAACATATAAGAGCAAATATGTCATATCATCACCCTGCCGGAAAGTAAAAAGAGAGGTGTCACTCTTAGCAATGACAAATCCCAACTTGATCAGAAAATTTGCAAAACGCTGGTACCAAGCTCTGGGAGCTTGTTTTAAACCATATAGAGCCTTTTGGAGCCGACAAACATGAGTAGGAGCTCTCCGATCAATAAAACCCGGGGGTTGATGCAAATAAACAGTTTCCTGCAAATCACCATGTAAAAAGGCATTTTTGACATCTAATTGATGAATCGACCACTTTTTAGCAAAGGCTAAACTGAGAACAGTACGAATAGTGGCCGGTTTTACTACTGGACTGAAAGTCTCGTCACAGTCCACACCAATTTCCTGCGACCTGCCATCACAAGTAAGACGAGCTTTGTGCCTTTCAAGGTCACCATTAGACTTGTATTTGTGTTTAAAGAGCCACATACAATTAACAATATTCACCCCCGTAGGCCTAGGCACCAACTTCCATGTCCCTGTTTTAATTAAAGCACTATACTCATCATTCATCGCCGCATTCCAATTATGGTCATTTAAGGCTTGTTTATAAGACTTTGGAAGGGGTGATTTGTGGTGAGATGGACCCGAAGGTTGAACGGTAAGGTTACAATATTTCGGGTTGGGCTTAAAAATACCCCGTTGACTACGGGTGATACGGGGAGAAGGAGGTGGCGGCCGGGTGGGTTGTAATGGTGGCACGCCACGCAAGGGTGGCGGGGTGTATGTGGGTTGAGGTGAGGCCGGACTAACCGGCTGTAGGGGGGCAGACCAGTCCGCGGTGGGGTCGCGGCTGGTGAGGTGTTGCCGCGGGTATGTTGCGGTGTGTACTGTGCGTGGGTAGGAGTTAGTGGAATTGTGTGTATGGTGTTTGGGCTTGAGGGAGGTGAAGGCAGGTGGGCTTGAGGTTGAGTGGGCCTAAAGTGGCGCATGAGCACGTGGGTTAAAAGGGGGGATGCATCATCAATGGCTAAGAAATTATAATCCTCCAATTTATACTTGTGCAAGTTCATATATGGGAAAGTATTTTCATCAAACGTCACATGACGTGAAAAAAATATTTTGTTTGATGAAATGTCAAGACACCTATAGCCTCTATGATTTGGGGGATACCCTAGGAACACACATGGAGTAGTACGAGGTGCTAGTTTGTGTGGAGTAGTAGATGAGAGATTAGGAAAACAAAGACAACCGAACACCCTTAGATGGTCATAAGTGGGTTGTTTTCGAAACAACGCATGAGTGGGGGTCATGTTTTTGAGAGCTTTTATTGGTAAAATGTTCAAAAGATAAGTTGCGGTCTCAAGAGCATAGACCCAAAAATTTGGTGGAAGAGAGGCATGAAAAAGGAGTGTGCGTTTAACATTATTAATAGTGCGGATCATGTGTTCCGCCTTTCCGTTTTGAGATGAAGTATTAGGACATGAAAACCGAAAAACCATACCATTCTCTAAGCATTGCTTTTTGAATGGTTCATTATCGAATTCACGGCCATGATCGCTTTGAAAAGCTTTTATGGGTCTTTCAAATTGAGTTTGTACATAATTTCGAAAGTTTACAAAGGTCGGAAAGGCTTGAGATTTGTATGCAATGGGAAAAGTCCAAACAAAATGAGTAAAATCATCGATTAGAACTAAATAATATTTATGACCATTAATACTCCTAATCGGAGAAGTGAACAAATCGGCATGAACAATATCAAAAGCACAAAAAGTTTGACTAGTAGAATCATGAAAAGGTTGTCTAACATGTTTTCTTAATTGACAAGAGACGCAAAAATCGGAGTTATGCTCCTTATTACAATCAATGTAATTGTTACTCCTAAGAAAACTTATAGAACTAGCACCGGGGTGTCCCAAGCGACTATGCCAAGTTGTTGGAGAAGTGACCATGAGTGTTGATGCAAGACATGAGGATGGTAAGGTGTTGTTGGTGACATGGTAAAGGTCTCCCGAACTATTACATCTCGTTATTATCCTCCCCGTTCGAAGGTCCTTCACAGAAAAACCATAAGGGTCAAATTCAATAGAAACTAAATTATCAGAGGTAAATTTACGGACTGAAATTAAGTTTTTAATGATTTGAGGGGCTAATAAAACATCACGAAGTGTTAATTTGTTGTTAGGGAGTGTGGTGTGACCATAACCTGCGATTGGAATGCGGTGACCATTACCTACTAAAATATTATTATTAGTGCTCAAATTAAACAAGGGCATGAGAGTACCTGAATTATGAGTCATGTGCGAGGTAGCACCCGAGTCCATATACCATCCATTGTCGGTGTTTGCAAGAGTCATGGAAGAATAAGCAGAGCCCAATTCAGTTGGAGTATATAGTTGGCCGTATTGAGGTGGCCCAGCCACGTAGGCCTGCTGGGGTGGGCTTCGGTTGGTTTGGCTAGATGGGGCAACTGATCTGGGCTGCCCAATTATGCCTTGGGCCGTAGGGTATGGGCAGGGGGGTACGGCCCAGTAACCAGGCTGATTGGGCCAAGGGGTTGGGCTGGCCCACTGAGGTTGATAAGGCTGCTGACTTGAGCCTTGTTGTTGCTGCTGGGACAAATTTGGTTGCTTCGTCGAGTTGCCTCCTCGACCTCTGCCACGTCCTTTCCCACCGGCCTTGCCACTTGTACGTCCCCCATGACCACCACCAGAGCCACGGCCACCAGTGCCGCGGCCACCATTGGAAGGGGGTTGCTGCGATTGACCATAACCTTGAGAAGATGCCGAATCTTGATGAGCAATAAAGGAAGATTGCTGCGATTGGCTTTGATCATTGGCTCGACGAGAAGAAGTCGAGACTTGGCAGTGTTGAAAGAGGGCAAGGGATCGGTTTGTTGTATCATTGTCGCCACCGTATCGAAGTCAGTGTTAGTGAGGCCAGACACTAGACGGATTACCATCTTTTGCTCCGAGACGGGTTGATCAATATTAGCCAATTGATCGGATATGCTCTTGAGCTGTTGACAATATGCAGTAACATTGGGAAAATTGCTAAGGTGCAGCAAATTAAATTGATTTTCAAGATAAACGGCCCTAGTGTTTTTGTTATCTTGAAAAATTTCTTTAATGCGATCCCAAATTTGTTGAGCAGTTGATTTTCTTGACAAGATCGTTTCAAGAAGGTCGGTGGAGATAGTGCCGTATATCCATTGCTTGACTATTGCATCAAGACGCTCCCACAAAGAGTTCGAGATATCGGTAGGACGGGATACGGTGGAGTCAATGTGATCTAACACATTGTAGGCGCAAGCATGGTTCTCAAAAAGCTCAACCCAATTAGAATATTTGACCTTCTCATAATCAAGAACTAGAGGAATTGCATTTTTAATGTTGTTCACCGCCAAGGCAGGGTGAAACTCCGGCGTATGTGGTGGCGGAGGTGGTGGAGGAGTGGCTTCATCTTCCTTGGCCATGAGGCTTCAATGTAGCAGTGAACCCAAACAAAAAGTTAATAAAAGCAAAAAGCAATAAAGTTGGAGACCGAAATCTGTGAAAGAACAGAGAGCAAAGCGAAGGTAGTGCAGAAGCTTGATAAAGGCAAGGTCCCAATAAAAACAAATAAACCAATAAAATTGGAAAAAATAAAAAATTGAGATCTAAAACCTAAGCTGTGATACCATGTTAGATTTCGGAAAAACTCCTCAATCTGGAGTGTGTACCATTGATCAAATATATAGAGTTTACATAGCTAGGCCTAATTACGTTAGGAAACCTAGACACGATAAACATACAAAATATACATTTAATATATCCTAATCTGCGACAAATATTATCCTAAATATAATATCTATCAAGCTTAAATGACGATAGATGACGCAACGAAATGAAATGAAATGAAATGAAGAATACAAGCCAAAGAGATTAATACGAAGTACTAATCATTTATATTTTATAAGGCGAATAAATTTTGTTGTCCTGGCCCTTAACATAAATGACGACTACCGGACTAGTATTAAATATATGTAAAGTCGTCTTACTATGTTGTCGATCAAACACAGATCTTACACAAAAGTAATTTAAACAAGAACAGCGTACAAAATTAAAAAGAGTACTCCGTATGTTACAATGATACTCAACTATCATATTATACTCATTTTTCCCCTCCAAAAACCAAAAAAAAAAAAAAAAAAAATTAAAATACTTTTGGAAAAAATGTATAATTTTCTGAATTTCCATACGACTCAAACTCAATTGTACAAGTATAAATAAACCTCTATATCCAAAGTAGAATCTCAACTTAATTTCGTACCTAGCAAACTTTTTATATATATTATTTGTCATTTATTTTATCACTTTTTCATTCAATATTATTGCTTTCTAGTTTAGTAATTGATGCATAAAATAACAATTTTAAGAGCTATTGAATAACCTTAGAACGAATATTAGGGAATGGACTGATGGAGTAATCATTAGGTCTAATGTATTGGAGAAGATATCAATTAATGGAGTAAATTGATATATTTTCCTTGGTTATCTTTTACGTATAATAATATCTTTGACTTGTATCATTGTAATCTTCCTAATTAGTTAGACATATATTCCTTGCTAGCTATAAATAATAACCCCTCATAAGGATATTATTATTTTCCTTAGTTAGTTTATTCCTTGCACATATTTAGACTATAGCTAGCTTGTAATATATATAGTTGACGTTACTTTTGAATATAATTACCATTTATTCCTTCTTACATGGTATTAGAGCAGGAAGATTCAAACTCTTGATTTTTTTTCCTCCACGCTTCCATGTCTTCCAATATAATCCCAAATGAGGTTGAACCATCATCTCCTCTCATTATTGTTAACCTTACCAATGTTCTCAAACTCACAAACGTAAACTATCTTTCCTGGAAACTCTAAATAGAAGCCATCCTTGTTGGTCATGGGCTCTTCAAATTTCTTAACGGTTCCCACCCAGCACCCCCACCAACAATTACCAAATATCTTGTATCTTCTCCAAACCCAGCCCATGCTACATGGGTTAGACAAGACAAATTGGTGTTCGGTGCCTTTCTTGGCACTCTTGAATCCAACATTTCTCCTCTCGTCTCCAGAGCCACAACAACTAAGGAGGCATGGGACATTCTAGCACACACTTTTGCTCGCCATACTAGAGGCCATGCCAAGCTACTCAAAGCAAACCTGAAATCCATTACAAAAGGAACACAAAGCATTACGGAGTACATGAATACTATACGTGTTTGTGCCGACTAACTTGCTGTATTAGGTGAGCCTTATAGGCCGGATGATTTGATTGAACGGGTGCTTGAGGGCCTTCAAGATTCCAACTATCAATCGGTAATAGATGCAACAAATAATCGTGATACCTTGATTTCCTTTGATGAACTACATGAAAAACTGCTTATCAAAGAGGTTAGTTTACGTACAAATACAACCCCCACCCCGCTACCCGCTTCGGCTCATGCTACCACTACTCGTCACTTTACCTCACATTCCTCAAATCCACCATCAAATGATACTCTTAATCGTCCCACTTACCATCAAAACAAGTCTGGACAAAATTATAAGAAAACCCATACCAATGACAAGCCTAATGGGCAAGGGTATAAAGGGAGGTGCCAATGGTGTCATGCTCATGGACACTCACTATACCGCTGTCATAGTTTCCAACAGAAATTCCCATCTGCCAAACCTACTCTCCCACCCAATTCTAAACCTCCACCTCCTCCTCAAGCCCATGTCGCCACGGCTACCAATAATGGTGCACCATCCTCTTGGCTCTTGGACACGGGTGCTACTCATCATGTCACACATGACATGTCCAATTTTGCTCTGCATCACCCATACGATGGCAATGAGGAGATTGTCATAGGTAATGGAACTGGAGTGCCTATCACTCATATAGGTTCTCTTTCTCTTCCCATTAACTCTTCTAAAACTATTCATCTTTCTAATGTTCTATGTGCTCCGAATATGACCTGCAATATTATTTTTTCACTTTTCCAATTGTATCTAGACAATAATCTTCTCATAGAATTCTCATCCGATTATTTTCTTTTGAAGGACCAACTCACGGGGGCACCTCTTATGAAGGGTCCAACTAAACAAGAAGTTTATGAGTGGCCATCTCCATCAACTATTTTAGCACTCTCTACTATCAAAACTCCGGTAATAAATTGGCATCATAGACTTGGCCATCCATACATTTTTATCTATATTTAAGCACATTATTTCAGATTTTAATTTTAATGTCTCTAGTTCTTTATCCTTCAATTGTAATGCTTGCCAATGCAATAAAACTCATAAACTTCCATTTGCTCAATCTACTTTCGTTTCCCACTCTCCTCTTGACATTGTCTACACTGATTTATGGACCTCTCTGGTTAACTCGCTTAATGGATTCAAATACTATGTCATTTTCATTGGTCATTTTACCAAGTATTTATGGTTTTATCCCCTCAAAAATAAGTCTAACACTAAACCAGTTTTTAATCGTTTCAAAGCCTTGGTTGAGAAATACTTTGATAAATCAATTAAGGTTTTATATTCGGACAATGGGAGGAATATGAAGCTCTAAAATCCTTCTTAAATATTGATGGAGTATCCCATCTCACATCACCCCCACACACTCCCGAACACAATGGTTTTGCCGAACGACGTCATCGTCACATAGTTGAAATGAGACTATCTCTCTTATCTCATGCACAATTACCACTCTCATTTTGGTCCTATGCTTTTTCAACTGCTTCTTACTTAATAAATAGGCTACCAACTCCAACCCTTTCAAATAAATCCCAGTATCATTGTTTGTTCGGGTCTCCACCCAATTATCTCAAGTTGCATAGTTTTGGTTGTCTATGTTATCTATGGTTAAAACCATACACATCTCATAAATTAGATCCAAAATCAAGACCTTGCATATTTATTGGCTACTCAAAAACACAAAGTGCATATCATTTTTTAGATCCTATCAATAATCGTGTTTTTACATCTCGTCATGTTCGATTTATTCAGAATGAGCTTTCCCACTCTCAGCTTATGAAAATGCTCTCACCTACTACCACTTCAAGTCCAGACTCTTGGTGTTCAATCTCGTTGCCTATTTTACAAAATCCCATTCACATGCCAATGCATGACCATCAAGATTCTTCTGGCCCAAGTCCACTAACACTAACTCCATCTAATTCCACTCATACCAACTCCCATCCTACACATGTCTCTAGCCCACTTGATACTACCCAACACTCACCCATTACCCCACTGCCCAACACTACTCTAAATAGCCCCACCTCTTCTACCCACTCTATAACTCAAGCCCAACCCATTCCCCCACTACCCACACTGCACCTACCATCTAATCCTACACCCTCACTTATAAATCCTCTACAAAACCCACCTCTACCTCTTTCACCTACGCCTAACACAAACTCAAATACCCAAATAACTACCCACCCAACCCAAGGGATCATCACGAGATCCCAAAACAACATTTTTAAACCCAATAAAAAGTACGTAAACAACACCTCTGTTCATTCTAAGCCAGAGGTACCCAACACTGTAAAACAAGGTTTACAAGACCCATTATGGAGGAAAGCTATGGAGGAGAAACTTGCTTCTCTTCATAATCTTGGTACTTGGGATCTAACATCTCCGGATATATATGGTTCGCAACATTGTCAAGTGTAAGTGGGTTTTCCACATAAAATACAAAAAGAATGGTTCAATTGAACGGTACAAAGCTCGTTTGGCTGCAAAGGGTTTCCAACAACGCCCTGGCATTGATTATACAGAGACTTTTAGTCCGGTTGTTAAACCGGCTATTATTCGCACCCTTCTCAGTTTAACAATTTCTCAAAATTGGCATCTCCGCCAACTCGACATTAATAATGCGTTTTTATAGGGAACACTACATGAAGAGGTTTATATGTCCCAACCTCCGGGCTTTATTGATGTTAATTTTCCAACTCACGTTTGCAAGCTCAAAAAAGCTATATATGGTCTCAAATAATCCCCACGGGCTTGGTACACTGAGTTAGCAAATTATTTGATTAGTAGAGGGTTCAAACGATGTGTTTTGGATGCATCACTATTTATCCTTGATCATGCTACTACACCTATATACCTTATTGTTTATGTCGATGACATTATTGTAACCGGGCCCAATGCTACTAATTTAAATATGTTTCTCAAAGACTTTTCTAACAGGTTCTCCTTGAAGGATTTAGGTGAACTCTCGTACTTCCTTGGTGTTGAGGTCATGCCTTCTTCTCATGGTCTATTTCTCAGTCAACGTCGATATATTATTGATCTTCTTGATCCCATGGGTATGCTTGACACCAAACTGGCACCCACTCCTATGATCACCACACAACATTTGACCACCAACTCGGGTGTTGTCTTAGAAGAACCGAAGGATTATAGAACAGCTGTTGGAGGTCTCCAATATCTTACTCTCACCCGGCCAGATGTTGCATACACAGTTAACAAGCTCTCCCAATTTATGCATCTGCCCACCTCGGATCATTGGTTAGCTCTTAAACGTCTTATGAGATACTTAAGTGGTACACTTGATAAAGGGGTTGACATATATCGTGATTCACCACCTACTTTGCATGCCTTTTTCGATGCGGATTGGGCAGGGGATAAGGATGACTACACATCAACAATGGGTCATGTTGTCTTCCTTGAGCGCAATCCTATTATTTGGTACTCTAAGAAACAAAAGTCATTGGCTTGTTCGTATACTGAGGCTGAGTATAGGTCCGTTGCCACTACTACTGCTGAAATTATGTGGGTTCAAAATTTGCTCACCGAACTAGGTGTTAAGATCACTCACACTCCGGTGATTTACTGTGATAATCTTAGTGCCACTTATCTTAGTGCTAATCCAGTTTTTCATTCAAAGATGAAGCATTTGGCAGTTGCATTTTATTTCATCCGTGAGCAGGTACAAAATGAGACATTACGTGTGGTACATGTTTCCACCGGTGATCAGCTCGCTGATTTCCTCACTAAACCATTATCTCGACCACGGCTCGACGTTCTCTTGACCAAGATCGGACTATCTAATTGTCGTCCATCTTGAGGGGGCATATTGGAGAAGATATCAATTAATGGAGTAAATTGATATATTTTCCTTAGTTATCTTTTACGTATAATAATATCTTTGACTTGTATCATTGTAATCTTCCTAATTAGTTAGCCATATATTCCTTGTTAGCTGTAAATAATAGCCCCTCATAAGGATATTATTATTTTCCTTAGTTTATTCCTTGCACATATTTAGACTATAGCTTGTAATATATATAGTTAACGTTACTTTTGAATATAATTACCATTCATTCCTTCTTACCAAACGTTCATGCATAACCTTATAATTAAATAAGACTTGAGAATTGTAGAACCTGAACTAATCAAGCAATCAATCAAAATAGAAAATAAAGCTGTTGTAAAAAAAGAAAAAAAAAAAGCAAGAGATGAGGTACGTAGCTCATTAGATTGTTTGGTAATAGAGAGAAATGAAGTCCCCAAACTGTATTGTGTTCCTCTGAGGAGCACTATCGTGGAAAAAATCCTTTATGAAATTTCATGCATGTAATTTCAAATCTATACTAATAGATTAAAAGACGTTTCTAGAACGATTATGTGCCACGTAAAATCCTTTTTATTATTGCGCCACGTCATCTAGTTCAACTTATCATTTTGCTACATCACCACTCAATCAACGCTAATCATTAGGCCACATCACTCAATCAACCATGAGGATTTGAACACCCAACCTCTTATAATGATGATTATTTAAACTATCTCAGCCAATCATCAACTATATATGTTATAAATATAAAAAGAAATGTATATAATTGCATATCAAAAGATCTAATAAAAAAAAAAGACACTATAAATATCAAATACATATAATCACAAGGAATAATTAAAGTAGCAACTTGTTGTAACACCCGACCTACATACTAGTTTACTTTTAAAAAACTGAATATCGGACAAATGGCGCTTAATTGGGTCAATGAACGAAACTTAGGCAAATTAAAATCCCTCGTGATTTTAATTCTTAATTATTTGATTGTCATAATCGTGTTGATCCATATAATATAATCTAAAGAAAACCAAATCCGATCTATATGTTGTTATATTAAATAGTGACTCTTTAGGTTGAATTTACAGAAATTTCTATTGCGTGTAAATCTTTTCCAAGTTCTTAAAGTCATAATTATACAGCAAGTCAAATATGAAAAATCAAGATGCGTACATAGACCATTTATCTCTCTAGTCTTTACTAGACCTCTATAAGTACATGGTAAATGTTGCTCCTATTTTTCATGCAACTCTTCATATTATAAGTATATCCTATAAAACTTATTGTTGATAAGTAATAAATTTTCATTGGATTGAAGATGGCTTCTCTTGTACATTCCATGATCGTCGTAGTCATTTTTGCATCTTTTGCATCAGTGGCAATTGCCATTCCCGGAACTGCCACGTTTTACACTACATACGTTCGTAAGTACTTTAAATATTCATTCATCTTTAACTACGTACGTGCTTCGGTGCATCTTAATATCATATACTTTCGTCGTCCTATACTAATTTCAACAACATTATTAGTCCATATATATAAATAGACGTACGTGTTATGTTACGTGGACTAATAATAGTTAGAATTACGAAATTGAATTACAATATTTGCTTTAGGAAATATATATATGGGAGTGACAACTACATGTAATTGGCTCACTTGATTGAATTAAACATGTATAACCTTATCATATGACAACATATATGTAGCAATTATTATGAAATTTCCTTTATTTATCTATAGATTTGTTTTGTAGCTTCATCATGTTATGGATTTGAAAACCAAGGAACGATGATAGCAGCCGCAAGTGCAGACATCTTCCAAAATAGGGCAGCTTGTGGTAGGATGTACCGTGTCACTTGTACTAGTGGCACCAACCAAGGCGTACCTCAACCTTGTCGAGGTGGTAGTGTTACCGTTAAAGTTGTAGACCTTTGCCCCGGTTGCTCAGCAAACGGCCTTGATCTCTCCATAGAAGCTTTTTCCGTGATTGCTGACCCTAACGCCGGTAGAATTAACATCGACTTCACCCCGTAAGTCAATAACCACTTTAGTAGTGTACGTACTAATAATACTATAAATTGTATCATTGCAATTAATATAAACTCATTAATGACCATTTATCCTGATTATAGGGTCTAAACTATGAAGGATTGATTGTCGAAGAACTACCAATAAAGAGAAGGATGGCAAATTATGTTATTCTTCGTACTACTTACAAGTTAGCAAATAAAACAATACGTACTTGGATGTATATATGTACTTCCTAAGCCAAATCCTTGGTTTGTTTGTACGTAATATTTGTTATTGCTATTAAGATGAATGAAAGCTTAAACTTTGGATTGATTATCTTCATTGAACCCTACAATTTTTACTTGACCGGAGCAAATAAAACTAGTAGCATTATATATGTTGCAATCGAGATTACAATTATAGATGAACCATTAGAGATAATTACATAATTATGGTTTTGTTAAGATTCTAATGTGCTACCTCGCACCAATTTAATCTGTTGAGCATAACAATAATTGACTTTCTTATTTTATGGCACGTTAATGATGATGGGATTATTGTTTACTTGTACGTAATACTAAGGGCATGTTCTCATCGACTGAAATAAGCTGAATTGAACTGAACTGAGCTGAACTGAACTGAACTGGACTTATTAGAGCTGAACTGAACTGAACTGAAATGAATATTTTATGAGCGAAGGAAATTAGGAGCTGAACTGAACTGAACTGAACTTATTAGAGCTTAACTGAACTGAACCAAAAATAATCTGATGAGAACAGGGCCTACGTGTAGTGGGAATTTGTTCATAGTTTTTCTAGGCATCAATGTGAGAATAATTTTATATTATGTTTTTTACATTTTATAAAAGGGGTGAAAAAGTGGTTCCAATATGAGACAAAGAGGGTTTTTCTTTAAAAAAAAAAAAAAAAAAAAAAAAAAAAAAAAAAAAAAAAAAAAAAAAAGTGAGGCAAAGTGTTGGTTACAAGTAAACTTAAATCGCCATTCAAAGAAAAAAAAAGAGTAAACTTAAATGGTTTTATTATAAATAAAAAAAAATTGAGATATCTAATCGGAATGAAAGGAGTATTATCTCTCATAATAATGTGATAAAATACTTAACGTTAAATTAATGTCACTGTTAGTGGATCAATTCAACCAAAAGGTTAAACTGATGGTTGTAATTATATATGCCTAAACCCAAGAGTAGGCAGCTATACCCACACCCCCTTCTAAACGGTGCGTTTATACCCAGCTACCTCCATTATCTACAGACTACACCCACCAAAATCACAAGATTTCATAAAATCAACGAGATTGCTCAGAAAGTCGCAAGTAATGATCCGACAATGATTTCTCCCAAAACTACTCCCACTGCTTTGCCTCAGTAACCTGATTGACGTTGGGATACATGTTTCTCTCCTCCGACGTCGGGGTACTTTGAAGCCGCTATCGCCGGCAGTGACAGAGATGAATGATGTCTGCTGACTTAAAAGTGTGTAATTTGATTTTCTAGTTACCAGGCATTTCCATAAGAACTTCAATCACGTCAAACCTTGTCGATATTTCCCATGAACCTTTGTCCCTCTACAATTTTCTATCTCTAAATACTCTCTCTTTCTAATTAAATGTTATCATAAGCATAACTACTTTATTTTTCTTTCCCATTATCAAGAAAGAGGATATTTGTATTGATTCTCAAATGAAAATAATTAAGTACTATAGTACATTTTTTAATTCTATTGTAAATGTTCATTTTAGATGAACTCTATGTTCATTTGTAAAAGGATTAAATATAGTAAATAAAATTAAAGACAAATTATCGATTTAATTCATATAGTTAAAGCATCAATTATCAATAAATATTACTTTTTTTTTTCAATTACAAATGTTACTCTGGTGAGTTTTGGATAGTATATTTAATCTATCATAAATATTCAATTTAAATTAAAATCATTTTGTTCATTTATAAAAACAATAATAATATTCGAATTATAATTACTAAAATTAAAGACAAGTTGTCAATTTGTTTATGGAATTGATTATATCAATTGATATTACATATTTCGTTAATTAATATAGTTATTCAATAAAATTTGGCTAGTAAAGTTTATATATTATAAATGTTCATTTTAGATAAGATTCATGTTCATTTCTAGAAGGAATAACAATAAAATCATGATAAATAAAATTAAAGGCAATTTATCAATTTGATTTATTGAATTGAAGCATAAATAAATTATCAATTATTACTACTTATTTTGCAAATTAAAAGTTTATATTTGTTATTCGGTAGATTTTGGGATAGTAATTTAATCCATCCTAAATGATCATTTTAAATGATGTTCATTTATGTTCATCTATTAAGAAAATGTTCAATCAAATTTGATACATGCTTATTCTCTTTACATTATCACATGTTCATTTTCATATTGAAAGATATTAATTTAAAATTTAATATTTGTTCATTATCGTATTAAAAGATATTCATTTATTTGCAATCTATTATAAATGTTCATTTTAGATGAACTCTATGTTCATTTGTACATGTTCATTAGTTTAACAACATTTATTATCAGTTTAAAAAGATGTTTGTTAATTTTAATACGAAATACATGTTTTTTATAACACTGGATTATAATTAGTTATAAAGTGGTAAAAATAGTAGTATGTTTAATTTATTTAAATTGTTCAGTTACACATATAATATGTTCATTTAGATGTATCGTTACGTTCATTTTCCTAGAGAGTTAACTGCTCATTTCTATTAAATCATATGAACATTTTTAATTTATAAAATAAATTCATCGCTTTTTACTCCTTATTTTACAATCAGCCACACGATATAGCTACCCGCACGTAAACACGTTATAAAGAGTAGTGTTTTATAATATGTAGCACAAAAAGTCCACCTAATTTGATTGGAGTAATGATGCGACATCTCTAATTAGAGATCCAAAAACACAATAACATACTCATTTTAAAATTTCAGTTTAATGAATGGTTTATATGCAATTATGCATTGTAATAATAATACTTTGTATACGAAGCATTATGAACATGCTCATTTTAAGAGCATATTTGTAAATTTTAGAAGCTACATATGTTTATTTCCAAGGTCACTAGTTGAAAATATATATATGGTGGTTTGAGCTTTACTCATTTCTTTTTCTCTTCTCCTCATCAATCCCCTAATCTGCAGCCACTTTGTTTGATGCAAGTCACGCAACTTCAACTCCTGTTGTTGCCTCGTCATCGTCATCATCGCCGCCACAACAACAATAATTAAAAATCATCATCGTTACAATCTTTTTGCAAATCTTCCATCCAACCAATAAAATTAAGGAATTTTGGCTTAAGAACATGTTTTATACTCTATTACTCCCCCTCACATCTTTGGGCTTGAAATGTGGATGCAACACAGGCCCATCCATACCTGATGCAAATTAATTCCACTTTGAAGGAGGGGCAGATGAGATTCGAACCGGTGACCTTTGTGTCACGCTGGCTCTGATACCATGTTAATGGATCAACTCAACCAAAAGCTTAAACTGATGGTTGAGGCTTAGGTTATACTCTATCAGTCACTTTTTCTAAATTAGATTGATTTTTGTTCTTATATGGGTGAATACTTCTAGCAATTTACGGTAAATTTACGTGATGACATAGACTTGCTATACCTTAAAACAATTAGTCAAAATCTTTTTGTTTGTTAATAATTTTAAATCGAGATATCCTAAAACTAGTTTTGGACTTTTGGGTCCATACACATTAGTCTCATACAATGACTATTCACATGCGAGATGATGAACATAGAATTGGGCTGAAATCATTGCAAACATTCCTCTGCGTCTTGGCCAAGCAAAATCACAACTGTTACCAACTTGCCACATTGCAACAGATGTGTGCAGTGATCACGAATGACAAATCGATACAAACGATATTTAGAATGTGTTCTATTCACCTGATTTTTACTTATCTGAACTTATTAACCCTTATTAGAACTTATTTTAGATATAAATTAAACTTGGTAGCCCTGATTAACCCTTATCACAACTTATCTGAACTTATTTTTCCTGAACTTATCTTATCTGAACTTATTAACCCTTATCTGAACTTATTAACCCTGAAATACGTGGAAATAAGGTGAACAGAATAGGGCCTTAATTTTATTTTATTTTATTTTATTTTTTTTGAGTAAAACAAGGCCTTAATATTGTATCACTTCCAAGGCAAATACTTTAACCAACTAAAATAATAATTATGGAGTACGAAAGTAGTTTGTATTACCAAGTGATAAATATATATCTATGTGAGGTCGAATAACATCATATTTCCTAATTTGGCTAGATGCATTCATAAAATATTAAAGCACTATATCTATAACCAAGAATACGTTACGTAAACAGCCAACTAAATAAATGAAAAAACTTCCAATCTAATCATATGGAATCAATCAATAACTTAATACTAAAACAGACATTGAGAGTAACACATGTCACATTCTGGTGCTGTTTTTTCCCTCCAAAACTTCCCTTCTATTTTTAACCTTTTTTTTTTGTTAATATTTAATTCTATAATAATATCATTCAAAATCTTTTATACTATCTTTATGACAAATATATATATTCTTTTTTATTTGGGGTTCATAATTATTCTATATACATTTACCTAAACAATGATTTCAACTCCTTTTTAACTATCTTTTGAATGAGTATTATTAGATTTGCCAAAAAAGTAATAATTAATTGATTCGTATAATAGATGTTATAGAACTAACTTTAAACAATCACTTAATTTTTTTTTTTTAAATACCTTAACTAGCTAATATTTTATTTCAATTTCAATTTAATATAACTATATATTTAAGTTTATTACAATTTTGTTTCTGAAATTTTACTCCTATACGTACATATTATCACAAATTAAGGATTTATAGAGTATAGTACAGGTGTATAGTTATAATATAAAAGTTGTGTTTGACAAATGAGTTTTTAGATATAAAAAGGTGATATAGTATTTGTAATTTTGTGTATGTTTGCACTTTTGCTAATAGTTTTACCAAAGAATTTAGTTTTTTTTTTTTTTTTGACAAAGTAGATTTTAGTTTGTTATTTGATTGATTTTTTATGTTTATTAAAAATGCATTTATTAATAAGTATTTACTAATATGACCACTAGATTTGATCAAACCAATTCCCGCCTAAAAAGTTCTTGGGTTTGGACAGCCTAAAAAAATCCATTTTTAGATAATTTTTTGCTTTGCCTATTAATATAAATTATGACATTATAATTTCTATACATTTGATTTGTATGTTTTATCAAATTTTGTTTGTTGGATATAATTAATTTTCTTACAAAAATTAGACTTATCCCGTGCATGGCACGGGCCTTAAGCTAGTGATTTACAATAAGTGACCTGATTATATTCATTTTCCTTGGTCATTAAAGATTATAATGGATTAATGGAGCAGTAGGTCTTAGCTGCAACACGTCTTATAATCTGAACATTTAGTAAAAAAAATATGAACACATAAATAAAATGAACATTCAGTAATAAAAAATGAACACGTACATAAATGAATCATTAGTACTAAAAAGTGAAGATGTTTATAAAAAAAAATGATCACTTAGTATATTAAAAATGAATAACATTATCCTATAATCATATCATTGTTGAACCAGGACCTTAAAAATGAATATTTAGTAAAAAAAATTATAGACACTTAAAAAAATGAACATTTCGTAACAAAAAAAAATGAACATGTAATATAAATATGGAAAAAGACATAAAAAAAATGAACATTTAGCATGTTAAAAATGAACATTTATCATATAATCATAGAATAGCTTACCATACCTAATAAAATGAACGTTTCATAAAAATATATGAACACATTAAATAAATTGAACATCAAGTATAAAAATGAACACGTAAAATTATGAACACGTCAAAAGAAATTATGAACATTTAGTATATTAAAAATGAACATGATTTTCATATAAATAGGTTCAATTTCATTGTATACAATTATTAATGAAAAATAAAGGTTCCTTAAAATTTTTATACATAGGAACAATCATTTTTTATTTACTAAATGTTCATTTTTAGTGTACTAAATATTCATTTTGTATTAAATGTTCAAATTTAAAGTACAACGTGGTCAGTGTTATTTACAGAAATTAAACACAAATTTGTTGTAATTATTTTACACTTAAAATTTGAATATCCACCTTAAATTTAATCTTAATTCATCATAATAACAATAATTATCGGTCTAATAGCATGATAAATTGGGAATTACAAGTGCAAAATTGATAGATTTCATTAATTTTATAACATTCACATGTGTGTGTGTGTTAAATATATATATATATATATATATATATATATATATATATATATATATATATATATATATATATATATATATATATATTAAAAAAAAATAAAAAAGACCTCAAAATTACCTACTAATTCAGACCGCGACAATGATGACGATGATAGAGATTGCTACAGCGGTGACAAAATTGGAAATTGCTCAAAGTAGAAGAACAAAGAAGTTTAATGATTGAAGGAAAGTGATGTAAGAAAGAAATTTAATTAACCTTTAAGGAAAGTAAAAACAAAAAAGAGGAGAGAGAAAATTTTGAGATGAGATTATAACAGAGGAGAGAGAAAATTAACATGTATGTAAGAAAGAAGAAGAAAAAGTTAAGATATAAAGAAAGGGAAAAAAAAACATATGTTCATTTTGAAGCACTGCATGTTCATATATATGGTTGTTGCAGCTTTTACCTTAGCTGCACTAGTATGTAGCTAAGAATTTGTGTTAATGGACAAAAGTAATATACGAGTAATCTTTTAGAAAACAAAAAATTAAAGTAGTACTCGTGATTAAAATCATTTGCTCAAACTGGTCCAGAATATTAGTTAACGGACCTTTTTTTTTTTTTTTTTTTTATGTTGGGCTATTCAGCTGTTCTGTACCATGGACCAGCCCATTCCACTGCCTTCTTTGAGCATGAGTCAAGCAAGCCCACGTGGAAGGCCAGCAGGTCTCGTGCAATCGTGCTCTAGCTGGTCGTACCTAGAACAGATCAAGAGAAATATGTACCATGCTTTGCTCGTACCGATCTTTCATAAACGGAACGCATACATGACCCGCCCCATATTTCTAGGCCACCTAGCGGGCACCGATTCTAAGTTTTTTATAATTTCTTTTTTTTTTTTTGGAAAAAAAAAAAGTGAATTAACGTGTTGATCAACACACTATACTCATATCAAATCTCAAAACTAATATTCATGCACGACCCATAACCCAGTGTTAGGGTCTGTTCACTTCAACTTAATTTCATTTCAGTTCAGTTCAGATCCAATTAGTTTAGTTCAGTTTACTTTCTAATTTCCTTCTCTCGTAAAATATTCATTTCAGCTTTGTTCAGTTTAGTTCTAATCAGCTCAATTTAGTTCAATTTACCTCAGTTCAATAAATGTGAACAAGCCCTTACAATGTACTATCTCGTGATTCTAAATGTTTATGGCCATAATACTCTAGAAAGCACTTGGTCACCAACTTACTAGCTAATTTCTGTTCATAATTCCATATATTATGGCGATAGTTATGGAAGAATAGAGTTCATAAAACAAGTTTATATCAGATGTTACGTGATACATAAATATCATATACCATTTATATGACATTGAGGGACGTACGAAGGAGACGGGGACGAAAGGAGTAAGAAAGGTTTTGGTTGGGCATATTGAATGCTCTTAACAGCCTGTAAAATGGACAGTAGTTATATATACAAATATTATAATTTAATGTCGCATTAATTTTATAACGTATAGTCATTTTTTTTTTGGATCCATCGATTGTGCCTTCTAAGCTTCGCTAAATCATTCATTTATTCATCTTTGATCTTGACTAATACCAAACTTACTAGTACACCCTTTATTAGCTTACCTTCAATACCAATCAATGTTGTTGTTGGATGTATTGTGAGCTTCATATGTAGCACAAAATATTTTTCAATACATTTGAATTAAGTGTGATAATGGTGAGTTTTGCTATTATTGTACATTTGCACGTGTCAAAAAGTTGATTCGATTGGTATGGTTGAATTGAATGCACCCATTTATTAAGATTTGGACAAGATCTTAGTTTAACCGGTAAATTACTCAGACTTGTAACTAATATATTCAACTTAAAATTATTCTTATCCATATATACAATATTAACAAATATAACCAACCGACTTCTAATATACGGAGTAATATTTTCTTAAATCATATCAGATCAACTCATTTGACAAGTCAATAAAGCTATAATAATAAATTGGATTTTTTTTTTTTGGTGTTTATCGATTATTTAAAGGTTTCTTTTTTGATAAAATGTAGTTAGTTCAATTATTCAAATGATCGATGGTCCATTATTCATAAGTACATAAGGCCATACGGGACAACCTCTCTAGTAGCATGATTATAATCTTTCAAGATTTAAGTTGTAGAAAGTTATACAAGGAAATGATCACTTTAGTAAAGGAGGTGATTTGTTAACTTCCTTTTCAAATTTAGGGGTAAATCTCTGATTTTCTTACCCTTATTTTTTAGGCAACACAGAGTACTTGAACCTCAAACTCTTATCAGTTGGGCTTCTGTTACAAACTACAAAATCCATTAATCTCTGTTTGTTTGAATATTATAAATAGGCAATGCAATATGGGGCCCACTGGCCCAAAGTACATAAATTCCAAAACTGACTTAATTATACACTTATTGCAGAAATTTCCCTATCATCATTCAATGTACTTGTTTTTGAATTTTTCCTACTACAAATTTTTTTTTCTTATGTATTTTGAAAATACTTCTTGTATTTATTTGATAATGAAGTAATGAATCAATAATCAATATTAATAGTCTAATAAAAAAAGGCTATCCTATAACACTTGTTCTTAAGGAAAAACCCCGTTGTTGAATCAATTTGACCATTGTGCAGTGAATGCACAAATTCTTGATAAAGGCGGACAATTAGAATATTGATAGGAAAAGTCTTATAACACAGATTTTCTTAGTAGTAATTGTCAATTATAGTTGGTAAATCACATAGTAGTTGGCATTACTACTACTAAGATACTAGATTTTGAGGGGTAGACATTTATACTAACATAGGTGATGATGTCTTTGCTTAATCTACTACTTGTACTTTCATTAGATCAATATATAGAAGATTATAGATGTTTTAAATGAGGATATAATAAAAACATAACAACTATTTTAAATAAATTAACAAATATATTACGGAGTACGTATATATTATTCTGAATTTTTCAACAAGATATAAAACTTATTTCTAGTAAATTGAGGGTACGGCCACACCCTCCATGTACCACACCCACCCTGGATGCGCCAGTATGTTAGTTGTACTTTCACTGTAAAACTAATGCTACAAGAATTCTACAAGCATTATTTTTAAAGATTAGACATTTGGCAGTACTTATAATATTGTACTCAGTATTAATTTATCAGAAACAAGCCTGGTTAAATGTTAATACAAAAATAATTCTTACATTATGCAAATGCGTGCAACTAATTAATAAGGCAAAGAAAATATGCATAGAGAAAGAAAAGGAATCTCGAAGCAAAAAAAATAATCAACTTTATGTATACTGCAAAATGAACATTCCAATCTATTCCTTCTCACTTAAAAAAAGGTGTTTAGTTTACCAATCACATGCACAAAAATTTGTATATCATACCAATTCCAATTCTTTTTTTTTTTTTTTTTTTTTAAATCACCACTCTAGTTTTCATGTCCAAAATCTAAAAACTAAAAATAAAAATATTAGAAATGTAGAATATAGAGATTTACCTTTGAAAAACAAGAAGGAAGTGAAAATTACACTAAATATTGGATGAGAAAGAGGAAGAATGATTATGAACAATCTTGTTTTGTCTTCCCATAAGCCACAACAATGTTCTTCTTGTAGATGAGGATGTTGTAGTTGGATTTGCTAATGAATCAACACTATGACAACTTTGAGTTTCTTCATCAATCCCTAATTCACTCACATCAATCTCAAACTCCGAAGTCGTCCTCCTCGATGATCGATCGATCTCATTCAAATTACCACTTCGTGGATTCCCATGATTCCCGTTCATGTTCCCTAATTTCTTATTTTTTTCACCACTACCTCTTAACCAAATCTTCGAAAATGAAAAACTCTCCTTCTTAATACTACCACTACTACTCCCAGCATTATTATTGTTACTATTATTCCCATGAAGGTCAAGTGTTCGGAATGCCTCGATCCCATTGAATTCTCTCCTTGAATCACACCCATACTCCGACATTGCGCCTCTATACGCAACTTTATTAGCACCACCACCCTTGTTCTTATTGCGACTAGTACTTGCCTTCTTCGCCGGTGTTCGTATTGGTACTTGTAACGACGTCGTTTCATCCATCACATAAGCAAATGATCCCATTGAATAACACCTCCTTGATCCCAAATTATTACTCCCACTACTATTGTTGTTGTTGTTTTGATCATTATTACTATTATTAGTAACAACATTGTCACTACTTCCTTCACCTCCTTCTACATTTCTAAACTTCCCCAACTTAACCGTAACGATCTTATCATCTTTTTTCGCAGCAATGTCATCTGTATTTTCATGCGATTTTACTAAATCACTCCGATTCGACCCGAACTCATCCCGATTCAACCCCGAGCCGACCACCTCCCTCTCCAGCTCCCTGGAGCTCTCGACGGTGTTACTCCCCGATTCAAGCACACAAACGACAGGCGAGAGCGAAAACCCTTGGGGGGAATTCGTCGTTGGAGCCCCGAAATCCTGCAGCAAGCTCGCCCGACAGAGCGGGCAAGTCGAGTGAGAAAGAAGCCATGTATCAATGCAGTCGACATGAAAAGCGTGGCTGCATTTGGGCAAAAGACGAAGCTTATCGTCTGGCTCAAACTCACACAAACAAACGGCACAATCAAAAGGCTCTTTTAAGCCGATAATTGCTTTGTACTGAAAAACAGGGAGTGTATCAATATAAGATTGGTCAACCCCAGCATCATGTAAATGAAATAGTTGTTGTAATTGGCCTTGAAGAGCTGTCACACTTTCTGCAAATTCATCTGGGTTTCTTTGATTTGGCCTTAATAGAAATCTAACAACAAGGTGTAATAACCCAGATACAAAAAATATTATTGCTAGGATAATTATGATTAGGATTATACTTGGACTGATTTTGCTGTCCAAGTTTAAGCTTGGTGCCTGGATGTTTTGGTGGGGTGGTAGTGGCGAATGCGGCAGTGGCGGAGCTAGCATCTTTAATGGTTGTTGCAATGGAGGATTATCCATCGCTTTTAGTTTATTTTAACTAATATGGATTTTTTTTTTTTAAAAAAAAAATAATAATAACCCAGATTTTGTAAGAACTCTAGTATGAATAAAGAAGAAAATGTGGGGATTATTTTTGTGGAGGAGAGAGAAAATGAAGGATCTGCAAGTCAAAGGGGGGAGAGAGATGGTGATGTAAGTGGGTATGAAGCAATAAATGAGAAACAGAGGGGTAAGAATTTGAAATTGAAAGCAATGAAATAAATTGAATCTACTACCAAAAGAGAGGAGAGAGAAGGGGGTAATTAATTACGTAATAAAAGATCTGATTAATTTTGAAAAATAAAAAATTGGAGAGTTATAAATAATTGAAAATGAGGAAGAAAAGACAGGGGAGAAATTAAATGAGGAAAGAAGGTGGGTTATAATTTTTATTTACTACGTAATTTAAATTGTATTTTGGGGGGAAGAGAATGGAAAGATTATGACTTTTTTGTATTTTTTTCACCAAACGTGAGAGATAGGTTGACTTGAACAGTGGCCAACATTTGGGCATCATATTCGATGCTTCATTAATTCATTACTTACAAAATAGATAAAATAATTACTCATTGTATTTTTACTGTATTTACTCCATATTTGCTAGGGTATTGTTGTACATAACCCTTCGGATTACATATAAACCTTAAATATACTTTTGAAAATTGTAAAAAATAAGAAATTCATAACAAAAATACGGGCAAATCAGCATAATTAGTGTGTTTTTGTAGAGTATATTTAAACAATAATTTTATAGAGTATATTTGATACTTATATGCAATCCTAAGGGCTATACATAGCATTTTCCTTACTTTTATTTCACTCCGTAATTTTTACTTCCTCCATCCCTTAACTACGTGACTATTTCTCTTTATTATGTGAGTAATAAATGTTAGAATTAGGAACGTAGTTAAGGCATGGAGGGAGTATGATATAAGGACACATTATCTCCATTTGCATTACATATGTTATAATGTTAATTGTTAATGCGTAACTTATACCATTAATATCTTTAATTATTCAAAAAAAAAAAAAAATAGATTGAATAATATTATGAAATCTCACATAAGTCCATTGGATCTAAGTTATGAGTAACAAACTAATTAAATAATTTGAGAGTCTTGTTATTCTTAATTCACCTAATTTCGTAACTTTATTATTGAGTACTCAATATTTTGAGATCGCATTTAGGAAAAAAAAAATAGTATTAATAAAAGTGAAGTTTTAAAGAGTTGACAAAAAGAAGTGATTAGGAAAGAAGTGAGGGTGAAATGAACGTTACGGAAATTGTGATATGTGTTTGACGACTTTTTAAATTATGGCAGTTTATATTGTAGTGTACTTTAATTTGTTCGCACTCTTTTAGTATTTTTAGCATTTCGTATCAAATCCGATAGAAATGGATTTTTCATTTGCACGGTGACAAATGATTGTATGGAAAGTCAACGCTTTTCATCTTTAGTGTATCATAAAAAAAGTGTGGAAATGTAAACTTGTAATATTAATGTCAAATAAAAAACAAATAAGGTCTAATACATTAATTACTCTCCACCCCTTCCAAATAAAATAAAAGATAAAATAAATAAAAACTGTTTTGATTAATTATAAATTCATATGTCATTTTTTAATACACAGTAAATTCGTAATTAATCTATTCATAAAGCTTACCTTGGGGCCTTAGCAAATACTTGAGCTAAGGCGTTATTGTGCTCTTTTGTCTTATTATTCATTAACTTAAAGTGTTTTGTATATACCATTTCATCTAAATAGATGATATAAGTAAATTGCATGGTTTTCTTTCCTAATAATTATAAGGATAAAAAAAAAATACCATTAAATCAAGCTAATCCATATCATTATAGTTCGTATAGACCGTATGTAAAATAAGAATTTTTAACAACCACAAATCGATCTCCCATATTTGGCAAATTACAATCACAAATCTTTGTAACAAGTTTAATTTAATTACTATCTTGAGCTATTTTTTTGGCAACTAAATGTGTAAACATTATCCAAATTGAAAAGGAAAAAAGCTTTTAACTTTAGGCAAAGTACAAGTAGCAAAATGGGGGTCAAATTCCACAAAAACCACATAAAAATGGTAGTGGACTTAGATATGAGTGTAGTAAGCCAAGGGAAAGGCCTACATAAAAGAAGGTTCTGTGCTTGTTGATGTCTCCTTAGTGGCACATTTGGACATTGGCTTTTGTGGCCTTTGGAAAAGTGAGGATTCATTATTATATACCTTTCCAATGATCTCATGATTTGCGTCCAAATAGATTCAAGCTTCGAGAATAATGAAGTTTTTGATTAAGTCTTCTAATTTGTCAACGATTTGCCTAATGTTCAACCTAATTAACAACTTTTAAGGCAGGTTTTCACAAGTTTCACCTGCTCAAGATATGATTTTGTTTAATTTTGTCTTAATGTGTCAAACTAGTAGTTTAGATTTGATTTAAGTCAAATAATGAAACACTACTCTCTTTATTTTATATTATACATGCTATTTTTGTTTTGAGAACTTGTTATAATATAAGAATTTGATGCCATTTCGAGCAATATTATATGTGTTAATTAAAGTTGATCAACAATAGTCAGTCGTGAAAAGGGCAGGATTGGACAATTCTAAAAATGTATTTTTACTTTTTTAGTTCAAAAACTAAGTCGATCGGCCCAAAAAGCCCTAAGCTAAAAACCCTCTTTGACACGATAATAATCCTAACACAATAGTTTCGTAATAATGTAAACATATAAATATAAAAGATCACTCGTAATATGTTACGTACTTGAGGTACCTAAGCATTTAGAAAGTCAAGTGAGTATTCAGATCCACTAGTCATAGAAAATAACTATAACAAGTCAAGTGAGTATTCGAATCCACTAGTCATAGACGATAACCATAACGTCGTAGGTTCTTTTTGACATTATTAGATTATATTTAGCAAATCAACAATAGAAAATATAACTAAATCCTTAATGAGTCAATTTTCAAAGATCAAAGACAAGGAGTTATTGGCCTATTGCTATTGCTATTCTACTTGTAGGTTGAAGGTAGTTAAGACATTGAACACGACGTATTCAAGTACAATCTTCTAGTAGCCTAGTCTCCATGCTAGCTGTAGTTTAAAGCTTGTTGTAGTAACTTTAACCATTTTCACCTCCTTCCTCGCATCATTAACTCGACGCGTAATATGCCACAACAAATACTCACCTCTCTCCTAATTAATGAATTATTATGCCAAGTCCAATCTTTATGGTTGTTTGATTGGGTAGAAAAACAAAATACATTACTTGCTCATAATTCATGTAAATATGTAAAGAGTAGGGTTTTATTATATGTTACAAGTCAAATGGGCTAAAGATTTAAGTTGTACTCGACAATTCATAAGCCTTATGAAGTTTAGTAGTTTAATTAAATTAGCTAGTTACCTTATGAATTGTAGAAACTATCTAGTAATTAGTAAATGTGACTATTTCTAAACGGATCGATAAAGGTAATAGAAAAGTTTTGATTTCATAATATGGAGGATACATCTAATGTAAGTATATAGGAAAGAAACTTGACAATTATACTGTTTAGAAAAATGTATGTAACGTGGATTACATATTTAGTACTCCGTAGTAACTACTACAAAACAATATTAAATTTCCTTTTTTTTTTTGGTGTCTTAGTAGTTAGTAATCTTAGGACATGTTCTGATTTACTAAACTAGACTGAACTGAATTGAACTGAACTTAATTAATTGAAGCTGAACTGAACTGAAATGAATTGCTTATGAGAGAAGGAATTTAGGAACTGAGCTGAACTGATTGGAGCTGAACTGAAATGAACTGAACTGAACTGAAATTAACCTGAAGAGAACAGACTCTTAAATCATATACCAAGTACGCAGTACCACTACTATTATTGGAGATTTGGAGTATTGGTACAATGGGTCAATGGCACTAATGCACTATAAGAATGCATGAGCATTATGCATTTATGCCATTATGTACTTTTTTTTTTCTAATTTTGGATGAGCATATTGTAGTACGTGTGGTGTAATATATTAATCCTAGTAGTTTGTAATTTAATTTTACTGAATACTTGACTTTCTTCTGCCTCATTTTCTGCCGATCAATTCGAAGAACTAGCAGATCCCAACTCCCTAGTATTAAGACGCATGTTTTGGTATCAATGCATGCCATCAATTTCGCCAACCTTAAAAATAGCATGGGTAGAAATACTATAAGAGCCCTCACCCTCGATCTACCCCCTTTTTTTTTGGTTTGGTAAGAAGAAGGATCCTACGGGACCGGAACTTCTCACAGGTTCTCCCAGCCCGGGATAGCAGGCTAAGCACTTTGGAAATGAGGGAGAAGGGTAAGAGAATCCCAACCCCCAAAGTGCCTCTAGTGAGGTTTGATCCCCCAACATCTTGGTTGTGAGATACAAACTTACCCACTAGCAAACCAAACTTAGCTTGGTGATCTACCCCATTTTTGTCATCCGATTATGATACATACTTTGTATGTACCAAATTCGTTACATTTACCTACCACAGTAGTTGATACAATATTAATTTACGAATGCATAACAAAATTACGCGACATACTTCGTTGTAAACAATATATTTAATTTAACTAAATAGACATACATAGCATATACACTTTTAGGCTCAACTCTAATATATTATGAAACCCTAAATGTAATCTCTCTAACTCTTTGTTTTTCCTAATTAATTTGACTTTTCATGCTTGAACTAATCTTAATTACGGAGTAGTATATATAATTAATTAATAGTCATAAGATATTGTTAAATTCATCTCAGTGAATATTTTTATAACAGTAATTTTGTATAAATTTGGTTAATATATAATAAAGATAGTGATAATTAAAGGTAAGTTTTGAAAACCGTGTGAAACTAAAACAAGAACTACAAAGAGAGACGGAGGGAGTATTTTGTACTCCATATTTTTAAGTTGTTAATAAATGCATGTAAGACATAACAATGCATATTATCAATGTTTGAATGTTTGATTTATGCTTAATTGAAAAAAAAGGTATAGCTAGCTAAAAGCCTAAGTATTATTGAAAAGACGATAGCTAATTTACTTTAGATAAATACATTTGGAGAAACACCGTAAAAGTTGAAATTTTTAACCTATCAATTGTCGCATGATTTTATCATTCAGTTTAATTTAATTAGCTTAGTTTTTTGGGTTAATTATTGTTTTCAGATCTTTATTGTTTTTATTCCTACTCGTAATATGAATGGAGGAAGACTTGACCCAAGAAATTTACGAGTAGTATTTTAGCTGTTCTAATAGTACATATGAACGATTGGAGAGTGTGCTTTAAGGTGGCTGCTAAATTGATCTTACAACTTAAGCATACCCTTGAGCAATAATCAGTTGTTTTGAATGGGGCTAAGTATGTCACCAACTTCTTTTTGACCAACTTTTAGTAATAATATGTTTGCCAAGCAATTCAATCTAAGGAATTAATATGCAAGAAAGGAATGATGTCCCAATATATCATCCATCCCATCCCAAGTTAGGGCTAATTAATAGTGTAATATTCATAACACTCTGACAATGAAACGTCATAACTTCAATATTATTATGAATTTTTCATCTAAACTTGCCCAACCTAAGCTTATTTTGATTCAATTCAAGTCTTTATCTTTTTAGCTCAAAATTATGGTAAAAATAGTTGGATTGAAAGAGAGAATTTCTTTATTTATGATATTGCAAGACAAGTTAATGTTAAAAATACAAAATTTAGGATTAATTAAAACTAACACATGACCATGTTGGCATGGCCTAGCTAGCTAGGTTTTCAATTGGCCTAGTTAGGTTGGACTCACTCTAATTTCAATTAAATTGAGGACAAAACTGACCCAAAATATGGATTTCAACGATTGCGAGTTAATCTCCGATTGTCAAAACTAACTGTGCTAAGTTTGATGGCTTAATTACTATGACGTAGCCTAACATGTAATGTAAACACCTTTATTGGTTATAATAAAAGAATATCGATTAATTTAATTGGTAGTCATGCTCGCTCATCAACATATATAGATTTTAGACATCATCATTCAATTTTTATTTATATTTTGGTTTATAAAAGGAGTTAATTAATATAGTATAATATACTACTTTGAGTAATATCAATTGTTTGTTTACAATGGGAAAAGAGGATTTGTACTTGTAACCTAATTTATTCATCAATGGGTCAATATGCATTATTATTAATTTTCCACGTTTAAGGATTTGCTTCATAGTTACATCCTGTATGTAAGACTCAAGTTTAACGTAGAAAAAGAGTAGCACCAAAGTCAAGAAAATCCTAACACTAGAATATCAAGCAAGTAAGCCATATTGAGATCTTCGATAAATAAGTAATTAATTAAGGAAAACGGAGATGTAACATCAAACCACGACACTAATAAAGCCGTTAAGAAGTATTTTAGTAACATTGGGCATAACAAAATGTGCATAAATTTTACTAAAATTTCGTAATTAGTGGTTTTGGATAAGCATTATTATAATTAAGTATATAATTATAGTGTTAAATCTGTTAATCACCCCTTAATCAGTTTGAAGTTATTTAGCAAATTATTCCGATGGATATTACGAATATGACTTGTATAAAAATAGTTGTGTCTTCTGAATTATCACTCAATTTTAATTAAGAATTTGTATAAGTTAACTTAATTTTTTTTCTATATATCTGCGTAGAATTAATTCTCGATGGATGAAGTACAAAGTAAAAAAATCAAATCGAACGTACAAAAACGTTTTAATAATTAAAACTTAAATCTATAATTGGTTAGTGCATATTATTGCCATATCTTTGAACATGTTCATGAAATCATGAATAGTATGAAAACCAAGTGTCCTACTTAAACCTAAGAGTCCAAAAGTAAACGCAGCTATGATTTTATTTGACATTGCTTAATTTGCTGCAAATTATCAGTTATGTGTACCTAATCTAAACAACTCTACGTATACCAATATAAAATTTCAAAAGACAAGATTTGAAAATGAGTCAATAATCTTTGTATCGAGATCCAACCGCAAAATCGCTTTACTATCAAATTAATCATATACACGTTTATTTCAGACATTAGTATATAATATTTGGTTTTACACTTAGCTAAAGAACTATTGTCAATTGTCATATGAATATTTAAATTGTATGATAAATTGATAACCAAACACTCCAAAAGACTTTGATTCTCTGCGTTCTTACATGTGGAAACCTTCGTTGGTTCATAGGTATTTTGATTCTCCTACGGTGTCCCACATTCTGTCTGCGGAACGCCCTCAGCAGCCGATGGATGATTTTATTTATTGGAACTTCACGCATGATGGACGCTTCTCTACGAAGTATGCTTACGCTCTGGTGGTCAGACTTTCGATGGAGGGTATTGTCAGCCAGCCTGTTTCGGAGGCTTGGTGGAGACAACTATGGGGTATGGCTATTCTTCCGAAATTGAAGAACTTTTATTGGAAACTTCTCCATAACGCTCTGCCTCTTTCGTCCACTCTTAGCAGCCGAGGCGTGCTGGTTAATCCAATTTGTGTTTTCTGTTAGGTGTATCTTGAAACGACTTCTCATCTTTTTCGGAAATTGCTCGTTTGTCCGTCACCTTCTCACCTGCAAGTTTCTCAGCTGGGGTGGACTGGCTTTTTATGGAAAGCCTGTTGAGTTGTGGTTCTCTAATGTAGTTAATGAGTTCAGATTTCTTAAGAACTGGAGGGGTTTGCGTTCTTTTTTGTATCTTTTATGGGCTGTTTGGTTGACTCGTAATCACTTTATCTTTAGGCACGCCTTGTACTCTCCGGCTACGATTTTCGATCTTGCAGACAAGTGGCTCTCTCGTGGTGATCAGGCTGGGATGTTCTCTCTTCAACATTCTTCTCAGCAGGTTCGAGTCTCTTCTGCTGTGCCTCGTCGGCTGTCTTCAAGGGGACTCGGGTGCTCATTTATAGGTTTGTCTAGTTTTGGACGGTGCTTGGAATGCTCGGGACAATTCCGCATGAGCAGGTTAGACTTTCCGTATGATCGATTCAGCTGAGGTATTAGGAGGTGATGCTAGAGCTTGTATCGCAATGTCTGCTCTCCAGGCTGAACTTCAAGCTTGTTTATGGGGCCTTCAAGTGGCTATGCACAAGGGATTCTTTGCCTTTTTATTTATACTGACTGCGCCAACCTGGTGTCTCTCATTAGTCGTGACTGCTCAGAGGATATTTCTTGTTTATGGTTCACGAGTGGTATTCGACGTTTTCTCTTGGATTTTTCTGCCTGCAGGATTACTAAGGTGCCTCGAGATTGGGTAGAACCTGCTCACTGGTTGGGTAAGAATGAAGGCTCGATAACGTAGGATTTTGTTTTGGTCTTTCTGATATGTGCTTGTTGTTCTTTTGTTTTTAAGTCACTCTTGTCACAAAAAAAAAAAAAAAAAAAAAAAAAAAAAAAAAACTCCAAAAGAGGACACATAAATTCATAATTCAAGCATATACATACTGTACATTCTGTAAAATCCATGCATATTTCCATTTGTATTTTACGCGATTATTTAAATTCATGTAGTGATTATAATTTCTTCAATTAAAATATGTTCTAACGTATAATGAAAAATCTAATTGAATCGAGACTAACAAGATTTTACATATAATATTTTAACTCATACTCCACTATATATATAAATTATCAAATACTGTACATTCAAGATTATTATGAATGAAAGGTGAGAAAAAATCTACGAAAGGAGAGACGCGTACTGTGTCCTATGATGAGTATGAGAGGTTGTTGTAAGATGTCAACAGGTTTTAGTTGACACTTAATAAAATTGTGGAGGACGATACCAGGGATATATATGTGAAGTTTATGATCAAATCTCATTTTTACTCTTTACATACAAAAATAAAATGTACTGCATGCAAATACAATGAAGCGTGTAGAAAAGAATAGTTTTAATTAAAAAGAAAAGCTTTAGATAAATTATACTCCGTAAGATGTATAATTGTACTGTATAGTATAATTTGCACTCTAAGTGAAGACACACTTGGAACAAATATAGTCCTCAAAGTCAGAGTAAGCATATGGTGTACGACGTAACAGTCTTAAATTTTGCAATCCCAACTTTAGAGTTAATAAGCCTAATTTTATAATATTTCCACATTCTCCGGATCAGACCTATGCATTTTTCAACTCTATTTTTTAAAAAATAAATTTAGTTTTACAATCTCTATGATCTACAAACATAATTACTGGTATATCCATTAAAAAATAAAAAACTAAAATATTATCCATATCATATACGTGTTAATTTTACAATTTGTAACTCAAAATTCAAGTTCAACGTACTTTTCTATATCCACAAATTTTTACATGCGGCTTGTTATACCGTATGACAGGAGCTACTTGAATTTCTCGATCAGGGGTTACTTGAATTTTCGGGGTTACTTGAGTTTCTCGGTCAGGGGTTACTCGAGTTTCCGAGGTTACTTGACTTTTGGTCAGGGGTTACTCGAGTTTTCGGGGTTACTTGAGTTTCTCGGTCAGGGTTTACTCGAGTTTTTCGATCAGGGGTTACTCAAGTTGTCGGAGTTAGTTACTCGAGTTTCTCGGTGAGGGGTTACTCGAGTTTTCGGGGTTAGTTAAGTTTCTCGGTCAGGGGTTACTCGAATTTTTCGATCAGGGGTTACTCAAGTTTCTTGATCAGGGGTTACTCTGGTCACAATTTTTTGAATGCGGCCTGATCGAGAAACTCGAGTAACCCCTGACTAAGTAACCTTTAATCGAGTGAACCCCTCAAGTAACCCCTGTCTGAACCCCTCAAGTAACCCCTGACCAAGTAACTCAAGTAACCCCTGACTGAAAAACTCAAATAACCCCTTACTGAAAAACTCAGGTAACCCCTAACAAAAAAACTCGAGCAACCCCTGCCGCATGGTATGGCCTGCTGCACCAAAAAATTGTTGTTCTATATCTTATAGCACAAAGAATGCATGGAAGAAGAAATTTTTGTAAAAATTGAGGCAGTTTCATACTAGCCATATCTGAGAATCTCTTTTGATTTCGCCTAAAGTCACAAATCTAGTTGTTAGCAATATTATTTATGTGAAAAAATAAGTAATAAGGAAATATTTTAGTTGCATAAATGTCCGCATGCTATTAAAAATAGTTTTACAAAAACATTAATGGGCGCAAGTAAGTAAACAAACATTTTTAGGGGTATAGAACTAAATCCACACTATTAATTAAAGGTTACTAGCCCTGTTCTTTCGAGCTGTTGTACATGGTCTCATCTGCTTTGCTAAAATTTGTTCTTGTTAAGCTTTGCTCTAACTATTAATTAATAATCTACTCTGCTCTAGTGCTCTACTGATACCTGTTCTGCAGTGCTAACACTTGCTCTGCTCTGTTAAACTCTATTCTACTCTACTTAGAAACTCCAAAAAAAAAAAAAAAAAAAAACAGGGCTTTAAACTTCTTAATAGGTAAGAATATGCATGAGCTATTATCAAAAAATGAATAGATGGTCCTTTAGCTTCAAAAGTACTTTCTATAATAACTACAAATATAAATTTGTTTGTCTAATAAATGGGGAGTTGGGAGATAGCTCAATGTTAGTTAATGTAATTACCATATGTCCAATAATTTGTTTGATTAGTCTTGTTTGTGCGAAAGTGATATGTCTATATAGAATTTTTTTTTGTAACACAAAGAAAAGATAGAATATGAAATTGGAAAGCTTTCTAATGTCAATGATTTTTTTTATTTTTTTTATTTTTTATTTTGTTAGTTAATGATATGTCTATATAGATAATAATGGGAAATGTGACTTTTATGGAATAATTGGAAAGCTTTCTATGTCAATTTATTTAAATAATGAAATTCTAGCTAGTTGTGTATGCTTTTCACTTCTGATTTTGGATTCGATTGAATATAAACCTTACATTGAACCCTTTTAATTATTATTATTATTATTATTATTATTATTATTATTATTATTATTATTATTATTATATCCATCTAAAATCATGATAATTGTAGACCCAAAACTTTTCAATATCATACAACGTATTAGACATCGACTTATATACTCCGTAGTTTTATTTCAAGACAAAGAGGTTATAAAACCTGAGGGACGTTTGGTTAACTTGATTTTGGTATGAGATATGGGTTTGGAATCAACAAAACCCATACCTATTGTTTGCTTTGTAAATTATAAGATTTAAAACCCATACCTCAAACCCCAAAGTATGGGGTTTTGAAACCCAAGAGGATAGGTGGGTATGGCTCAAACCCATACCTTAGGTTTTAAATTAAACAAATAAAAATCATTCCCAAGTAAATCCAAACAAGTGGTATCAAGTATGGAGTTCCAAACCCATACCACCTTGATTTCATTCCTCATTCCAAACCTATACCATTATATGAACAAAACACCTTAGATTTATATTAATGAAATATGTCATATTACTAAATTTACTATATTAGTTTAAGCAAAAAAAGAAACCCCCTCCAAATTAGAATACTATATAACTTGAATAGTTGATAAACTTGGTCTATAAAAAGTTATGATTGCTCTAAGGCCCAACAGCCCAGGTTTGATACCCAGTGGAGTTACGCATATTGGCCCAATAACCTGGTAAACACAATTTATCTAACTTTCGGTTCAGTTAAATACCCAATTATTGTCATCTTGCATGTAAATTGTAAAACCCAAATCAATCAATCAATCAATCAATAATCATCAATCAATAACTTATATACTGAAACACACCACAATGACAATGTCATATCCTGGTGTGTCCTCAATTTATTTATTTATTTATTTTTGAAAAAAAAAATATTTAAAAAACAAATCTTTTTCAATATATAAAGTATTAATTTCCTACAAAAGTACAGTAGAAGATTTGATGAATCTTTCCAAAATAAAATATCGTATATTGACAACTATAAACTTAAGCCAAAAAAAATCACTTTTTTTTTTTTTGACAAGAACAAATAATATTCTTAACATAATTTGTTATGGACTATTTTTGTAGGAAAGACATATTTTATACTATATTCGTTTAATACAATAAGATTATATAATTTTTTCTTGATTTTTGTTAATTATGTAATAAAAGTTACGAGTACAAGCTTAAATAATGAAATGCGAATATCAAATCATCAAATTATTATTATTATTATTATTATTATTATTATTATTATTATTATTATTATTTTTAATTTCCTTGAATAATTTATGAGTATAATTTCAATTAATTAGTAATCTACTATGAATATTTCAATAATACTTGAAAAGAACGACACATGTTAATTATTCTTAATGTGATTTTTCCTGTCATTTTTGTTGATTTTCAACATTCAATTGATATAAATATAACATACGAAAGTCAGAAAATCTAACATAGTGTTAATTTTAAAAATAAATATTGAAAAATTACCATGCATGGAACGAGACCTAATCTAGTACTCGTAAATGATACTCCGTACTAACACAGAGCTTTGATAATCACTCATCCACACCTTTACCCAAAAAAAGGAAAATTGGCAAAGAGGACCTTAATTAGACATCAACTCTTATGATTTTTTAGTCTAATATTTAGAGACTAGGCAATTGCGAGTAAAGGGGAGGACAAGGGAATCCCTACCCCCAAGTACCATCACTTGGCAAGGGCGAAGCTAGGAAATCAAATTCAGGGGGGCCGAGACTTTTATTAAGTAAAATAGTAATGTATAATTGTATATTTTGCGTTTTCTTATTGTAAAAGTTTTGTTTATGCACTAGTAGTCTAGTATTAATTAAATTTGACTAGTCCTCAAAAAAAAATGACTGTAATTTTTAATAGTTAATAATAATAATAAAAATGTAACTACGTAAGCTATGCACTTTAGGCAATTGAAATTATAGGAAAATTATAAAAGTAAGATTGAAATAATAACAGTAGGCAAAACTATAAGAGAAGCAGAATTTATAAAAATAAATAAATAAATGGGTTTTAAAAAAAATAAGCAATTGAGGCTTATAAGATTTGAACTTGGGTCTAGCCTTGGCAACTATAGGTGTACAACCATTAAGCTAGTAACTTAACATCACTCTATATAACTTTATAGAAATTAACCATTTATACTATTTATTTAGGGTTCTAGATTTAAAAATAAAGGGGTTAGTGATTGGGCCATGAGGGTCAGGTCTCCACCAGTCTCCCCCCACCCTCCCGCGTGGCTCCGCCCCTGTCACTTGGTATTCGAATTCCAAACCTCTAGCTAGAATATGAAGTAAGAACCTTATCAAGTGAGTCAACACTTTGTTAATGATAATCACTCCTATATAGTAATAATCGTACGTGACTTTTGAACTAAAGAGAAAAAGAAGGATGTACTTCATATTACAAATGAAAAGAAACTTAGTTTCTCCATTACAAACAATTATCTTAAATGAATTTAGATCGATTTCTTTGTAATTGTTATTACGGTGAAATATACTTCATGCTCAAAAGAGTATACGCTATTTAAAGATTGTAAGCAACTAAGCATGAAATTGATAGGGATAGGTACGTGTTTGTGTTAAAATTTGAAAGCATAAGCTACCTATCAAGGAGTCCAGTACTTTGCATACATTTGATGTATCTTTGACAAAGCAAATAGGTTAAAAGTTAATATTCTCATTAAAGATGATCCTATTCGTTAGATCTCAGAAAGTAATTGTCTTTAAATTATGTTTCATTCTGAAACCAATTAGCAATGGAATAGCTCCTCGTCAATTAGAAGGTTACCCCCAAGTACCATCACTTGCACTCTTTTAAAGATAATGCCTTTACTAACTATAATTAGAACTAGAGTGTGGTAAAGTACTGGTTGACCACCATGCCCCACGGAGTGAGCAAAATTAAGCATCTAAACGAGTAAGAGAAACTCAACATAGAATAATTAATAACAATAATAATAATTAATGCTACACTACTTGAACATAATATAAGGTCTAATCATTTCATAATGTCTAGCATTATCTATTAATTTAATCAAGTTGGACCGAACAGTCTGATTTCTGATGTTTTAATGCTAACTGATCGTGAAAAAGTTCACGTACACTACTAAGGTGGCACTTAATTAGTGTCCTGCCCAAAAGTTATTATATCTTTTGAAAAATGAATTCTTTTGCATTATATATGACTATTTAACAACAAAACTTATCACGTTAACATGTTTGGTTTTAACTTTCATTTTCAATAAAAGCTTCAAGGTCTTCTATTCAATAGGCAGCGGTGATGGTACGGAGTAATAAATTTAGACATATTTATTGCAAAAAATTTATGTCAATGTTCATGATAATGTTTGTCCAACAAGAATTCCGGCCTCAAAAACGAGATACATATATATTCATTAATCGTTGTTATCTATGTGTATTCATTTAATTATCGGCTAACAAGACTACAAGAGTTCCTTTAATGTACAAAATATTGAGTACTAGTCAAGTATTTAAAAAGATACTAATAAAGCAATAAGTGAGTTTTTGAGATGTGCAAAATGTAATCCAATTCATCTTTTGTTCTCTATTTTTTGTTCTTGACATGAATCATGATATCATAGCACCTCTGAAAAAAACTGACTTTTTTGGAAGGTAAATATTGGTATCTAGCTTATACTTGCTAATTAAAAGAGTAACTCTCACTCTTTTTTAAAAAACTATTGGGAGTACCTTATAAGATAATTCATTTAATTAATCATCAAAATGTACTACAAGTAGGGATTGTTTTGAGTTACAAATGTTAATAGTGACGCACAAGACCAAACTAATTTAGCATGGATTTGAAGTAAAGCGCAAATGAGAGCTTAGATTATGGGCCAAATTTAACATTTAAATCTCAAAATTTTGTCAAACGGTTGCGTTAATCAGACCATATTTTGTATAGGATAGTTATTTTAAAAATTAAAAGTTCTAAAACATGATTCTTTATAAATAGAATTAGGAAAAATTAGAAATAATAATCCCAACTTTCATCAAGTTTGGCAGAATTATCCCAATTTTGAATTATACTGGAATAATCCGAACTTTGGGAGGTGTTGATTTTCTTCAATCCCAAAAACCGGTGACCGGTTGAATAGGTTATTTATTTATTTTTTTAAATGTGACATGTGTCACAAGTTAATTGGTTAATAAAAATTTAATAAATAAAACAACAAAATAAAAAAAATCAGAAAACCCCGAATCCGACCACCAGCTACGGACGCCGACCACCAGCCATGAAATCCGGCCACCAGCCACAAAATTCAGCCACCAGCCACAAAATCCGGCGAAACCCCTTTTTCATTTTCTTACTCCTCTCAATTCCTCCAGCCACGAACTCCGCATTTTCTCACTCCTCTCAATTCCGACCGGCATACCGGTCACGAACTCACTTGAAACCCCTCCCCTACTCCCGGAAACATCTAACCCACCCCTGAATTTGCAGATCTCCCTTGAATTTTCGATTCGGGGTAAGGTGGGCCGATGGGGAAGGAGAGGCTAGCTGGTGTTTTGTGATTTTTGGGTTTTTTTTTAATTTTTATTTTTTTAATTTTTGGACCAATCAGGACTTGACATGTGTCAAGTGACCTGATATAATAGGTCATTGACTTTTGTTGACCGGTCAGGGATTGAAGAAAATCAACACCCCCAAAGTTCGGATTATTCCAGTATAAAAGTTGGAATTATTCTGCCAAAATATAAAAGTTGGGATTATTATTTCTAATTTTTCCATAGAATTATTGTAAACAAATAGCATTTTCTCATAGTTTTACTTAATGCAATGAATTAGTGATGGTTGTCTAGGAGAAAAAGTGGATAGATAACAATATGGATATATAAGTCCTATTCCTTAAAACAATACTCCGTATCATCTAAAACTGATAGACTTTAATGTGGGTACTTAAATTATACTCTATACTTTTACGGAGTAATAATTTTGTTATAAAGACATACCCTTTAAATAATTTGTTTAATCCATATAAACTATTTAAGTATACATTTGAAAATTACACGACCTCAATGTTAAGTCTCGTTTAATTAACGAATACTAACTACTATATCTTATTTAGTCTAGTTATTAAATGTTTTATTATGGTAAGTACAAGATCAAATTCCCCCTCAGATTAATTTTCTACTCCGTATTTTTACACCAAAATCTGTTTTCATTATCCAATTGCTCAAAGTAAGCTGAAGGACACGAAGAAGAAAGCAACATCCAAACTACCAACGTTGACTAACACACAATGTGTGAAATTTAGGGATTTTTTTTTTCTTTTTTCTTTTTTTTTTTGTAAATCCCAAAAATCCAATCATCAATCATCAACACACGCTTTTCGGTGCAGGCGTTTGTTGGATTGATTATTACTTGTATTTCAGTAAAAAAAAAATCGCACATCTTTGTTCATTCTCTCTCCTCAATTTCTTATGAACATTCCTTTTTTCTTGTCCAAATATATTTGACATGTTTTGCTTCTTTTGCAAAATAATAATAATTGATTTGATTAATCGTGTGAATGTTTTGTATTAATAATTAGTAGACAAAAGGCATCATTTTGCTTCAATTTTGTTTAGTGTTTCTTTTTTTATTTTTATTTTTTAGGGACAATTACACCTTATTTCCATTGGATTTGAGGTGGACGTCCTATCTTTGTAGAGTGTTGAATTTCCCCCTTTATTCCGGGCTCTTTCTTCAAGAAAACAATAGCCCATTTTGCAAAATTTGTTCTTTTCTTCTTTTTCTTAAAGAATTTATAAATGGGTATATAGTATATTCATCAATTTACAATTTTTTGTGGGTGTTTGAGGTGACAGTTGAGGTGATTATTTCTGGTTGGATATTGGGTGAATTATGATGATTGGTTTGTTGGGTATTAGGGTTCTAAGATTTTGATCCCTATACGAAGAATTTTGGTGGGTATTGCTCAGTTTTTGATAATTTGGAGGAGAATTGAGATGATTGGATTTTTGATTAATTTTATTTGGAAATTGAATACTAGGGTTCAAAGATTTTGATCCCAATATGAGGCATTTTGGTAGGTGTTACTCAATTCTGATGATTTGAAGGAGAATTCTAAAATGGGTATGTAATCTTTTACTTCATGAAATGAAACCATATGTTATACTTCGTATTTGTTTAATGGGTTATTTTATTTTAATGATTTGGTTTGTTTGATTGTCAAAGAAATCGTCTATATTTGGGTAAGAATTTTGAGTTGCCTATTATTTTTGGTTGTGAATTGTGATGCATCTATACATATTGTATTACAGGGATTCAAATTGAAGAGAGATCAGCAGTAATTTTTGGTCGTTACACCAAACAATCTCGTACCTAGATGTAAAAAAAACAGTTCGTTGGTGAGTTGTTAGTTGCTTGTAGAAAATAAGGAGGCAGAATTACTTGTACTTTGTTTATGTTATCCAAATTCTGGGATTCTGGGATATTTTAATGATGAAGAACAAGAATAAGAATAATACTTATTGTTCTTAGCAACCTAAGGTGAAGGAGGAGGAGGAATTGGTGGTTTGGGAGTAATTTAGTTTATAATCTTCTCCTTCTCCAGGCAATGAAGTTCTTAAGCATTGTTGGGAATTCTTTAGGCTGCTCTGCTTCAGGAGAACGCCTGGTTTCGGCTGCTAGAGATGGTGATTTACAGGAAGCCAAAGCGTTATTGGAGTACAATCCTCGTCTTGTGAGGTATTCGACTTTTGGTGTTAGGAACTCCCCTTTGCATTACTCTGCAGCTCAGGGCCACCATGAGGTAATTGATTGCCTCTCTTGTAAATTCTTGTGTGCTTTTTAAATATGCAAGTGTTTGAGACTTTGGTTGATTTGATGCTTAGATTGTTACTCTTCTGCTCGAGACTGGTGTTGATATCAATCTTAGGAATTATCGTGGCCAGGTAACTGCATTATCTATGATTATTATCATACTCTTTAATCAGTTGTAATTCTCAATAGTCAATAGATTGTATGGAATATCATTTCAACTTGCTTGTGAGGATCCTACATGCCAGTTCTGTAGGGAAGAATCCTGGTTATCATTTTTTTCATTATGTCAAAACTTAAAAAAAAAATGGCAGTATATAGTTTTTACAATGCGCAGTTATTCATGTTAGATTAGCTATTCAATCTTCTGTGCTGAAAAGAAAATACGATTTGATGTACAGACTGCTCTGATGCAAGCATGTCAGCATGGTCATTGGGAGGTTGTACAGACTCTGGTTCTTTTCAAAGCCAATGTATGTTCACTTCTTCTGCTTTAGGTTTTGGGAACTGAAACAGAATTAACTACTTTTAGGAGTGGGTGTATGCAAGTTAATTAATGCTCTGTAGTTATTTGAGATGTAGATTCACAGAGCAGATTATCTTAATGGGGGTACTGCTCTTCATCTAGCTGCTTTGAATGGGCATACTCGGTGTATTAGGCTCCTTCTTGCTGATTATATCCCTAGCATTTCTGTCACTTGGATTTTATTACAAAAGAAATCAAAAAATGAATATGGAAGCTCAGAGTTTAATGCAAGGTATTGTGGCTCAATAGTGCCTTCATCTTCTTGTTACTTTTCCAAACATGAATATACTTTATTGATTTCTGTGTTCTGCTTTCCTGGACCAGTGCCCTCCGCCAAGTAATTAATAAACCTGCGGATGGAGGGATCACAGCACTTCATATGGCTGCCTTGAATGGGCATTTTGAAACTGTCCGTCTACTTTTGGATCTTGGAGCTTCTGTTAGTGAAATAACTGTGGAAGATGGGACTACAATTGATCTCATAGGTAAAGCTATCAGAACTCCTTGCTTTTTCTTCAACTATCGTTAAAATGTTTGTGCAATTTGTTACACAAGCCAAAGTCTGCAATTTATTTGCTGAATTGGATCTTAAGATTGATGTGATGTGATTGCTGGGTGAGGCAGGTGTAATAAACTGACCTTAGGAGGGACATTATGGCTAATCTAGTATTATTATGTTAATAGTCTTCAGATTATTATAAATAGAGAGAGATGAGGAAGGAGGAGGCCAGCAGATTGTGGGTTGATTCCTAGGAGAGTTGTGGCCTCAAGTCACTATTTGGAGAGTGGTAGCATAAAGCTACCATTGTAAAAAATCTTTTGGCTTAATCTTAATCAAAGACTCAATCTTTCTTTCTAACTCTTCTCATTTCTTTGATAAATCTCGATTTGTGAGCTTGAATCCATTCCAGCAGGGGCCTTGGGTTCTGGGATACATGATTGAGACTTTTTTCATTCTATCAACTCATGCTTTGTTTCTTTGTTCAAGTGCTACAACTATATTTTTACTTAACTTAGAGTAGTGTGGCCTTCCACCTATAAATACATGTATTCCGTGACAGGTTACTTAAAGTACAACGATATGAAATTTCTGTCAGTCCTGCAGATCTTATGTAAAATGAAATAACAAAAGTTATTTAGTTCTTAATTGTACAATCTGATGTCTTAATTAGTTAATTGTGTATGCATAGCATCAAAGTTTAACCTGCATATGCTTTTCATAGTACTCATGTTTTCAACAAGTTGGGTTCAATTTATTTTGCAGGTGCAGGAAGCACTCCTCTGCATTATGCAGCTTGTGGTGGAAATCAACAGTGTTGTCAAGTAGGGTCCTTTATTCTAATTGAAATGTCTAATTTATGACATGTGCATCACAAGGGTTGTATCAATAGAAAGAGTGGAGAAAGATGATAAATATGAGTGTGGGAAAGGAGAAAAATAATTGAAGCCTTTGAAGCGAATGAGATGAAATAGGAGAGAGATACAAAATAAACAACTACTTATGGCTTGATATTCATTTTTTGTAAGAAAATTGGAAAATTTAAGAGGACGACACATTTACCATTGGCCCTTTGGGTTTGTGTACTAGGTATAGTTTTATTTTGATCTTGGCCACTGTAATCTGACTGATCTTCCGAATTAAACTTTCTATGTTTCAGCTTTTGGTTGCGAGAGGTGCCAGTCTGACAGCTGAAAATGCAAAAGGGTATGCGTTTTCTTTGCCATCAATGTTCTCATTGGTCTTGTGTTTTTACTACTTAAATACCTCAAAGCCACCTTTTTTTTCATCAAATAACAGTTATTGGTAATAAATTATAGCTAATTATACACGAATTATGAAGGAACTCCATTATCTATCTGTTATAAATGAAAACTTGTGTTGGTTGACCCCCCTCCCTCCCTTCTGAGGCTAGTATCATTACTCTATTATGATGATTAACGTGGCTAATACTTGTGATACAAGGAGAATATATATATTTTTTTTTAAAAAGTACTGAGGTTGACAAAGTCTAAGGTTATACCAAGGACACTCAAAGTTTTAAATATATCAGAATGGAAAGCCAAACGTCTGAAAGTTGTGACTTCAGAAGTTCAGAGTCACTTTCTAGTGACTACCTGCTGCCACTAAAGTTATTTTGTATATACACTATACCATTATGGCTTGATTAATAATGCAAAAATTGTTTTGTTGAATGTCTTGTAAGCGATCAATGTCGTCTGGTTATCTAGAATTTTCTTGAAAAGGACTAATAGCTGTCTGATCACTCATCTTTTTGGATAATACTCAATGAACCATGTTTCCCTTAGTTAATGCTTCTATGCATCATATGGGGTAATTCTGGCCGTAGATTTGATGCCTTTATATCTTTAGGGAGACTACAACCTCTTATGTTGCTTCATCTCCACGAGCACCTTCATTGATTAGCATAACTGTGTGTACTTTTGATCTTAAGTTCTTAACAACTCTTTGTTTCAATGCTGTACACTTGAATTAAGATCTAAAGAATGCTAATGGAATGAGGCTTCCATCTTATCTTTGTTGTCTTTATCTGTTGGTCTAATGGTTCGTATCAGAAATAGTCTTATGCTCTTTGACTTTAGTGACTATGAAAAATAATTAAAATATAAAATTTTCCCTTGAGGCACAGTTTACAGCTTAATGCAGGCTCTTATATATTAATTTGGTGGCTCTATCTTGAAGCTACATTTTGGAGATCACATATCGTATGTTAAATACTTTTAATAACTTAATCTCTTGACTTGTTAAATGTTGCATGTGCGTATTATGAAAACCTTGTGAATGTGAGTCGGTTTTTGCACACAATCTTGTTTACTCAATAAACTAATTTTTTGTAAAATATTCCATTTTTCTGCATGTTGTAGATGGATTCCATTGATGGTTGCTCGTTCATGGCATAGAGATTCAATTCTAGAAATTCTTTCAACACCTCAAGACATCCTATTACCATCTATTCCTTCCCCTTTTCTGTCTCTTCCCCTGATGAGCATTATCAAAATTGCAAGGTAAGCAAACTTCTGTTTTGGCTTGGGGGTGCATTTCTAACTTTTAGGGCTGTGATTTGGTAATTCTTTCGATCTGGTAGGAGTCTAGAAAATCCTTATGGTACAAGATCATATTTTTTGACTGTTAGCTTTGTACTTACATTAGCTTGATCTTGCCTTGTACTAGAGGGCTATGCAGGAAACAACCTGCATCACAATTTTAAACCCCCTATCCTGATTCAGGCATTAGTTAGACTATTATGGCTGTTTCCAGATGCTTAGAAGTTTAGGGCATAGAGGGGCTAGAATGTGACTTGCTTCTAAGGATATTTGAGTCATTTTTGTGAAACACGCTAGTCAATTTTGATGAAGTAATTAGTAAATGAGGAATTAATAACATTTGTTGACCGCTTATGGACTTTTCAGCATCAGCTGTTCATTACATTTACAGAAGATATGGTCTGGCGGAATTCATTGAATAATATTTTAATAAGAAGATTTTGTTGAGTTAGTAATTTAGTACTCTTTATCAATGTGTAGGTTACTTGAATATTTCTCTTCATAGGTTGGAGATTATCTCAATATCTTGCAAGTTGAATTTGTAAAACTTCCTTCATTAGTGAACATACCCAATTTATTGTCTTGATAAGTATTACATTGCCTCTTTCTTACTCCGTACATGACATGCATATCCCTCATGTACGCTAATGTTGTATTTGAGTATTTCCAATGAACCATTCCTGTTTTTGGCCTGTTTGAATTGTTGGCGTGACGTGCTTTATGTAATTTGAACAAGCAGAGCTGCAGAGGGATAAAAATATATCGACTATTCCTCAAACAGTTGAGCTAACAGGGTAATTATTAGATACCACACGGTCTGTTGCTATTAACCAACTTGAAACCAATTAACTGTTCCCATAACCATCCTTAATCCTAATCACCCCCACCCTCCCCCTTAAACTCTTCTGTGTCTTTGATAACTTCTGCTGATTGAGTGATTGTAATTAGTGGAATTGACAGACTGGGGTGCGATTTTAGTGTCAAATATTGTTTACACATTTGAAACTAGATCTTAGTATGCATTAACTGTGAAAAGCAACATCAATAATAAAGAAAATGGAAGCAGAAGTAAATAGGAAAACAAATTTTATACGGAGTAATAATGTTATAACTACTGAAAAGGTAATGGAACCAAAAGTAAATCAAGAGAGTTTCAAATACTAGTTGCATTGAAATCCATAAAGATTCTTAGTGAGAGCTCTTTTAACTACTACGTATTTCAACTTTTCAGATCTAGATACATGACCATGATTTCAGGCTAGTTCTGGATTTATCAACCCTGAACTTGGACAGTTTGTTCTCCTCTTCCTTAAATGATAGTTTATCTGAGGGCTAACTCATTCCCTTTCTTTCTCTTTGTGGTTCACAGAGACTGTGGTTGGCGAAATCCAGACTTGGTACCAGCATGCCAAGATCCTTGTGTGGTCTGTCTTGAAGGGAGGTGCACTGTGGCTTCCGAAGGTATAGCATCAAGTTTTATTTGCCTTTGTTGTTTCCAAAAGTTTTTTACCATTTGTTTTTCATTATTATTTGTTAACAGCTCTTTGAATCTTTGACCGGCATTCTACCATTCTAAATTCATTCTTAAGTAAAAATAAAATAAAATAAAATAAAATAGTCTTTACCTTCATCTTCATCTTAACCTGGCTTAAATACAATGAATTTAATGGATTGATGACATTAATCCATATTATTTGGTGAGAGCAGTGTGTATGAATTACTGGACAGTTGAACTTTGGTAAATGATTTGCATCTTAGAAAGCTAGACTAGTGATATGAGGATTTATGAGCTACATTAGACGCAACTTTGATTGACACTTTGGTGAAAGTCACCACCTTGTACATATGCTCTAAGAGCAATCGTGAATGACTGAACGTAGACAATCCATGTTTTATTTTCTGCTCATGGACTATCTTTTCTCTATTGATTTTTTTGTGGGAGTTCTATAAATTTTTGTATTACAAGCTTATATCTACATTATTATAAATCAAATTTGCATTAATTTTGTCCCTGGGAAAGAACCTGTGAACATCAATGTAATATACGTTCTGTACAGGTTGTGGTCATGAGTTTTGTGCTCGTTGTGCGTTATACCTTTGCACCATGAACTGCTCCTCGACTGTTGCCAAAGGTCCTCCAGGCTCAATCCCATGTCCACTATGCAGGCATGGCATTGTCTCATTTGTAAAACTACCCGGTACAAGATCCATACCCAAGGAGATTGGGAGGACGAGCTTGTCATTGTCTTTTTGTGGGTGCTCATGTGAGAAAAACGAGCGTGCCTCTCTGACAATGCCTCTTTGCATGCCACCTCCCGTCTCTTCCACCTCCAGCCGAGTCTCCCCTTTAAGTTCCTCATTCCGTTCTTTGAGCTGTCAAAGGTTTCCATCAATGAAACTCAACTCTGGTTGCTGTATGGGAGGATCAGAGACTAGTCCCTCTATCATTGGAGGGTCCGTGAACCAGAGTTTAAGGAACCAGTTGGGTAGGTGCGGAAGAGTGAGATTACGTCGATCATCATCTCATTCCGAAGGCCGGAAATCTTGGTTTTGTTCTCTCAACCAATATGCTGCTGCTAGTAATTGATTCATCCTTCTTTTTGCTGGTTTCTCATCAGCATCAATATATTTAGAGCCAATCGACAAAGCACGGCCGCTCATCCTAGCCTGACACAGGCCCATGGTCAGCTGACTCAGCTCTAATCCTTTTTAATTTTTTCCTATTTCCTTACAGAGGCATGTCTTGTGCTCCTTTATTTTCCAGTTTTCTTGTATTAGTTGTATAGAAATTGATATTGTAATCCCCAAAATTCTAGAAAAATAGAAGGGAAAATATAAAAGATCATCTATATATATTCATATGTTGTAAATACTTGTATTGAATACTCCTTATGTAAAACTTATACAGTAAGACTGTAAGAGACATTGAGCTATATAAAAAAGACAAAATTTTGCTGTGTTTACTTCAATTTTTTGGATATTATACCACAAAATCCCTCAAAAGTAGAAATATTGAGCTTTTTCTGCTATAAATATTTTAAATTATTCCAGGAAATGTGTTATTTAACACCCACAAATTACTCAAAACGCCCGCAAAATTACAAAATAATTACGATATTACCCTTGACTCTATTTCTTACCCTCTTCAACTCTATTTCTTATCTTCCATCCCTTTCATAACTCTAACTCTCAAAACCGAGCTAAAGTAAACTCTACCACCACCGAACACCGCCACGGTTACCAGCATCAACACCACCGCCAGTACCACCAACACCCAACACCACTACCACCACTATCACCACCACCACCACCACCACCACCAGCACCACCACTATCGCCACCCGGTTACATGTCGGAGGCGGAAAGCAGGGTGTCCACCCCGCCGGACCCACTTGGTGAGGTAAATTTTTAATTTTTCTCGCCGAAAATGTACAAAACCGCCCGAAAATCCCGGTTTGCCCATGGTCAAAACGCCCAGGAAAAGCGGTTTGACCATGGTCAAACCGCCTAGGACAACCGGTTTACCGTGGTCAAAACGGGTTTTCTAGGCGGTTTGACCATGGTCAACCGCTTTTTCTGGGCGTTTTGACCATGGTCAAACCGCTTTTCCTGGGCGTTTTGACCATGGTCAAACCAGTTTTCTAGGGCGGTTTTGTACTTTTTTTTAAAAAAAAAATCTTTGCTTTAATTACTATTATTATTATTATTATTATTATTATTATTTCTATTATTATTATTTCTATTATTATTATTATTACTATTATTATTATTATTTCTAATATTTTTATTATTATTATTTCTATTATTATTATTATTATTATTATTATTATTATTATTGTTATTATTTCTACTACTATTATTGTTATTTTTATGATAAGTAGAATTAAGTTGTGATCATTGTTGTGATTATTATGTTTTTTATTTCCATTATTATCATGGTTATTATGCTAAATTTCATGTTATTTCTTTGTTTAGGCGTCATTGCCGGATTATGGGGGTGATGGAGTTGACTACAGTGCAGTCTTTATAACGTCAACGATGTTCCCAACTTTTGAAGAGGCCTTTGAATGGGCTCAAAACATCTCTATTGGTTGCGGCTTTTTCCTTACAAAGTCTTCGTATAAGACACAACGAGATGGTCGGCCGGTCAAGTATCTGAAGTGCGATCGTGCCCATAGAAATACAGCCGAAGACAGGGATATGGAGAATGCTGTACGAAAAAACACAAAAAGAAAGGGTATCAAATGTCCTTTTCGAATCAAGATCACATGTGTGGTAGATGATCTTGGGTGGCAAATAATTCCTGTATCTGGTTTGCATGGCATGCACAACCACCCTATGATGGTTTATCGAGAGGGTCATAGACAAGTGAGTGGTTTAAGTCCGGCTGCGAAGCAATTGGTTCGACAAATGAGTTCAGCATGTGAAAAACCTAGTAACATAATGGCAGCTGTGAAAGATGCGTATCCCAATGAGAACCCTAACATGAGGCACATCTATAATTTCAGAAGTCGTTTAAGGGTTGATGATAGTGAAGGGAGAGATGTCGTAAACCAGTTTCTTCACTTGGCCAACGAGCACAAGTACGTTAGTTGGGTAGCTGCTGACCCCGACACACGTGTTGTCACCCATGCCTTTATGGCACATCCAGAGATGGCGAATATGTTGCGGACTTATCCACATGTCATAGGGATGGATTCCACATACAAGACAAACAGGTACAACATGGCGTTCTTCGAGATTGTTGGGGTCACACCGACAAACCAAAACTTTTTGATCGGGTATGCTTTAATGAAGACAGAGTCTTATGAGAGTTACAAGTGGGTGTTGGAGAAATTGAAGCTGTATATGGGTTTTGAAGTGACTCCTACTGCGATTCTAACTGATCGAGAGTTGGGACTGTTGAAGGCGGTGAAAGAGGTATTCCCAGACACAGCTCACTTGTTATGTAGATGGCATATCAACAAAGATGTGTTGGCCAAGGTATATCATTTGTGTAAGAAAGATATGGTGTTAGCTGAGAAATTTAGAAATGGGAGGTGGTCAAAACTCATGAATGCAACAACTGAGGCTGAGTATGAATTTGAGTTGCGTCAAATGAGGGATACTTGGGGAAGATCATGGCGTACCGTTGTGGATTATGTGGAAAAAACTTGGCTTGTACACAAGGAGAAGTTTATCTTGGCATGGACGAATCAGGTGTTGCACTTTGGCAACGTGAACACGTGTAGGGTGGAGAGCCAACATTCTGTGCTTAAACAATGGCTCGGTAGTTCCAGAGGGTCGTTGGATTCAATATTCAGTCGTGTGCACCGCGCCACAGAGGGTCTGCTTATTGGAATTCGTCATCATTTGGAGGACTCCAGACGACGAATTGGAGTGGAGTATAGGGGCATGCCGTTGCACAATCTCAGTGGCCATATGTCCTTCCACGGTCTCAAAATTCTGAAGCATGAGGTGACTAGGATGAAAGAGTTATCTGATGATGTGTACGAACGATGTGGTTGTGCGTTGTTGATGACACACGGCCTACCATGTGCTTGTACCATATATACCTCGATTCAGGGTGGCACGGGTTTATATTTGGATCAGGTCCATCCTTTTTGGAAGACTCTCGTCATTGGGGATGGTGTAGGCATTCATACTTTTGCTGATGAGTCGGAACAGGACACTGCACAATTTAGATCCCTAGTTGATTAGGTTCTACAACGCGACCCCGGTTTTGTGCGGAGTGTGAACCGAGTGTTGTTTGCGGAGCTTCACCCTGAAGAAGGAGATTACGAAGAACCTGAGATAAACGAGACAACCAGGGGTCGACCACAAGGCCAGCAGTGGTCCTCGTCTACTAGACGGGATGCAAGTGGGTTCGAGCACATTCCGAGCAGTCGTAGTCGTGGTCGCGCTCGTGGGCGAAGTCGTGGTAGAAGCAGGGGTCGTTCTACATCCAGCTCCGGTCGTGGAATATCAAATGAATCTGTAAACATGAGGACGCCACCTGGTATAAATTGTTATTATTATTAATATTTTTGTACATTACGTAATGAATGGCGAATATGTAATTAATGCGTTGATGATGTATTTACAGGTAATCAGATGAACATCGACGAGTTTTTGTACGTCGATTGGTTTCCAAATGTCATGTTGCCGTATTTGGAAGGATGGGTAGACCCTATCGGTGATGGCAACTGCGGATTTCGTTGTGTTGCAGAATTCTTTTGGGGTAACCAGGAGGAATGGATATTGGCCAGGACTGTGATTGCGAATGAGATAACCAGGCATCCTAACGTCTACTCTCACATTTACAGTGATCAATTGGAAAATGAGGTTCGTCGTATCACGTGGACTGGTGGTAGGTGCACAAGCGACCATTGGATGGCAGTGTTTCAAGACTTGTTCCCGATCGCAAATCTGTTCAACGCTGTCATTATGCTATTCGGTACAGGCATTGATGGTGTAGGTGTGTATCCATGCATCACTGTGTTACCGTGGAGTGCCCCGTCCACTTCCACGGGCCCGAGTAGGGAGCTTGCACTACTAACGGTGGGGAACTATCACTACGTGCGGTTGCAAATGTCTCCTAATTTCCCTGTTCCCCCAATAGCCGGATTTTGGTATGACGTTCGTGAATTTAGCGTCCAAGATTGGGACCAACGATATGCAAGTAGGATAGCAACATGGCATAATATTAATAGAAATTCTACTTGTAATTAAAAACGCAATTTAAATTCCAGTTTTAATTAGTTTTTAATTACAATTTTAGTTATAATTAAAAATTACATTAAATTCTATTACATTCTCATCATTGCATCCCACGCCGCAATAAGCTCCTGGGCCTCAACCACTGTTGGGGTGACCTCACCGCCCGTGTCTGCAATGAATCGCCGAATCACATGCATGGAACGACCCATCCACTGCAAAATACAAAGCAAATAATCATAACGTATAATATTTTTTACAATAATAAAATAATACAATGATGCACTTCATAAAATACTTACGTAATCAGTGTTCGTCCTCTCTGGAACTGCCGGAGGGGCTAGTTCCGCAGTATCGCAGATAAGCCGAGGATGGGAGTACGTAAAAAACCATGGCAAATAGTCAGGTGAGCATGTGGGAATCTCATCTAGTAGAGGTGGATGGACATGCAAGCCGAGACAGCAGCTCCCAGGACCGAACTTCTTCCATAAGACCTGACCCCGAAAAGTGACGTTGTACGACCGGACATTAGCAGGTCTATACGCCTCGTCAGGGACAAAACCAGGGAGCGGTATCCCCTGCACGTGACCAAGTTGCCGTAAGACCCTGTCTGGGTTATACGGCTCGACGATGTCCCGACACTGTATACAGGCCATGTAAGTGGTCCTCGGGACGTCCTGCGCAGGGGTGAGAGAGTAGGGCCGCCAGTTAACCTGCATATGCAATAACAATAAGAATGTTACGTTACATGACAACACGTTAAACAATATTACACATTTAATAAAACAATAACCATACCTCAGCATCAGTCATCTGATCAAGTCGGGCCCGAAATGATGCGAGTCGGTGCTCATCCCTGGACTGTGCTCTAGTATCCCACATCGAGGCACGAGCCTCACCAGGCTGTACCACCAAAGCTCCCTGACATGGCCGAAAGGATGGGAAGTACTCATATATCCATGCCTGGAGAAGCGTGAGACAACCACCAATGGCCTTACACTCAACACGGGAGGCGATACCCAACTGACGATAAAGGAAAGCAAGTGCAGCTGACCCCCAAGAGTAACGGTCAAGATCGTCAGTAGACTTCTTCAACTCCAAAATGCAGGAGGGAAGAAGGCGGTTACCACTCTTGTCAACGAATAAGGTGCTACCGAAGAGTGTAACAAAGAAAGCCATGAACTGAACGTCGGGAACCCGATCCAACAACTTGCACCGCTCATAAATGGTAGTCACCGCAACAGCACCGTTTTCCCAAACTGCTCTTGGTTTCACCAACAGCTCATCCCTACTCAACCCCAGCAACTCCTGAAAATCAGCCTGGAGAGACGCACTGTCGCTGACCATGTCCACCAAGTCCCCGTCAACGGGGATCCCAAGAATGTAAGCGACGCCGTGTAGCATGATGGTCATCTCACCAAAAGGGAGGTGAAAAGTGTTCGTATCCGGCTGCCACCGTTCAACGAACGCAGAGATCAGAGGCCAATCAATGTGGGAATGCATGATAGACGGCAAGTGTCGTAGTCCAGTGACACTAACGCGCTCACGTAAATCAGCACTCAATTCTGTCTCCCACTCCTGCAGCGACTTGCACCACTGAATCCTACTGTGGCACCTCAACGGCTCACGATCCTGTCCGACCCAAATACGTGACGCAATATGAGCCGCGTAGCTGGGAATAAGACTCCCATCAACTGGACCCCCCGGCATCGCCTCCTGAACAAGCCAAGTCGTATCCGCGTCTCGAGCAGCACGAGACCTACGAGTACGGCCAGTGCTCGTACTCGCACTACTAGAAGCCACAAACCTCCCCCTCTACCTTGCATGACGAAAACCCCTGATGGCGCCTCCTCGTGATCGCCTCCTGCGGAAGTCGAGGCATCCTCCATGTAGTCATGATCAGGATCATAATCGTACATGTCATCATCCGCCGCTCGAGAAGCTGCCCTCTCCCTCCTAACAGAAGCATCAACACCTCGAGATCGTGTATGTCGAGGACCTGATCCTTCGACATGTGTGAACTCGATGTTTAACCTCCTCATGTTTCGTGGCTGTTATTTAATTAATAAATGTAATTGGTATACGATTCAATAAATTTAATATATATAGAAATATAAATGCAATTACTTTTTTTTTATCTAATTTCCTAAATATAATGCTATTAATATATAAACTAAAATTTACCAAATATATTAATTAAACTCAACGTAAAATATAAAACTATATTAGTTGATTATCTAAACATACACCTAATTATTTTAAAATTCACATACACAAATACATTATTTTATTTCTAAACATAAATTTAATAAAGCTACACATATAAAAAAACAAACATATACAATATCATTTTTTTCCTAAACATATAATTAATAAAGCTAAACATATACGAACATATTATTTAATTTCTTATACATAAAACGTGAACTTAAATTAAACAAATATATATAATTAATATTTTTTTAAATTATACATAAAACGTGAACTTCAAATAAATATTTTTTTTTTACTAAACAAATATTAAAATTAATCCAAACAATTAATAAACAAATATATTATTAGTATAAATTTAAATTAAAAAAAAAATAATAATTTAAATTCCAGTGCTCAAACCGCTCAAGATATCCGGTTTGACCCTGGTCAAACCGCCCAGTGAAAACGGTTGACCGTGGCCAAACCGGATTTCCTGGGCGGTTTGACCATGGTCAAATCGCTCAAAATATCCGGTTTGACCACGGTAAACCGCCCAGGGAATCCGGTTTGGCCATGGTCAAACCGTTTTCACTGGGCGGTTTACCGTGGTCAAACCGGATATTTTGAGCGATTTGACCATGGTTAAACCGCCTATTTTGGGCGATTCGGTCAAGCGTTAAAAAAAAACCGAACCTGCTCCTCCGGCACGCCGTCTTCCTCCCTCGACCGTCCGACGTTCTTCGTCCTCGGCATCTTGGCGGTTCTCCGGTGGTGTTTTTGGGTGCTTGTGGTGGTGGTGGTAAGGGGGTTGGGTGTTGGTGAAAGTGGTGGTGGTTTTTTGTTTTTTTGGTTTGAAGGGAGTTGAAGAGAATGGTTTAGGGTAGAGTGGTTCAAGGGTAGAGTGGTAATTTCGTTGTAATTTTGCGGGCGTTTTGAGTAATTTGCGGGCGTCAAATAGCAGTTCACTTAAAATAAGGAAATATCCCAAGTGAAAACTTTCAGTTTTTTAAGTTTACAAAAGATAGAACCTATTTTCTGAGTTCTGACAATCTCTTTCAATATAGCTGTATAGGATTTTGATGTTACCTTATCAGTTTATAGGGTTAAGGCATTGGAGTTGAACCATGATTTCTGCCAGTCAAATTTATTACCATATTGGTACTTATTAAAAGTCAAAACCTACACATGCATTAGGGAGATAACACTTTCATTGAGCAATTTGTTTCACACATTCACCCCGTTTGTTGTAGCCCAATTTGTTGTCATCCAATTTGAATCATGTGATCTAAATTCTCTAAATTTATTTAACTACATTATTGATCTTGTTATCTGAAATAGTTCATTGACTATAGACTATGGATATGACTTGAATAAAATCGAACTAAACCGGATAAAATCAACTCAAACTTAATAAAATCGAACTAAACATGCGTGTGTTTAGATATGACCCAAATCAACTCAACTTATAAAAAAAGCGACTCATCTTTCAGTAACACTAGAAACATACTTCCACCATTATTTCTACAAAGATTATTAATTAAACTTGTTGTGACCATCTTTCATGGGCTCATGAATCATGACTAATTGACTATACAAAGTGATTTGACTAAACTATCAAAATTTCTCAAAATTATTTGTGACTTCCAAAAAAAAGGATTAAATTAGTAAGTAAATTTTCCCATAATAATAAATCTTTCTTCTGGTGTGATTTGACAGTCGGATTTTAAACTACATTTAAAGTGATTTTCCTAACCAGAAAAACATACATTCTCAATTCTCATGCCTTTATACTCTAAACCACTCAGTAACACCACGCACCCCACTAAAATTACACTATATACCAGAATTAGATGTAGAAATTAGTTCTTTACTCTTGTGCTTTATATTTTTCTGCTAAATTTGGATAAATTAGTTGATGATTAGATATTACCACTACAATTGAAAATAACAATGGTGCTTGATTTAACAAGATTCAACCGATAATGTAAAATATAAATATAAATCTCATTAATTCAATTTCGCATTTTTCTTATTTAATAAATGTCATGCATAAGAATATTACATAGAGTACAGTATAACAAAAGACCTAAATAGACAGTACATATATACTATCTTTCAAACGAAAGAGGGGAAAAATTATAGAGCATAAACATCTGCCTATGAAGAAACTATGTACAAGTTCATGAATATGAAGCATATTACAACCTCAACTCCTCTTAAAAATTACATGTAATCTTACAATAACATCTCAAGAAGAAGCTCAGAAGGGACAGTCGGCCAAGATTAGTATGGGAAATTTGATTAAGATGGAGAGAAAGACAAGCAAAAGGAGCGGAAAAAAAGGTGGTTATAAAGAAGAAAAAACATAGAAAAAGCCTTGCAAGGCCAAGAAAAAAACGTGATAGTTAAAGAATAGAAGATTACCCTTTAACATGGATGTGCAGAATGAAAAGAAAATGCTGAGAGAAAAGAGATCACGATACCAAAATAAGTAAAAAAAGAAAAACGTAAAAAGAATGGGTTTAAAAGGAAGCTCAGCAGCGATAGCGCCGGTAAATGGCTTATTCAATCTTCATTGGTATGAACATAAACATTGTTGCTCTCTCTATTTTGGTGACAGCAAGGAGAAAACATGGTAAGAGTAGTAGTTCAAAGGAACTATTATTACCCTTAATAGGCATATGAAAATGAAGAGAAACTTCCATCATAATGTTGTGAAATGATAGAATAACTTAGTTGATGTAATATTGAAGAGACCGATACATAAATACTCGTATATATATATAGGGAGAAAGTAAGATATGAAGGTAAATAAATAATTGTGAGCTACAATTGCTGACATATATTCCAAATAGGTGTAAAGGAGGTTTTTGCAATGTACTGACGAAAGCTGAAACAGTAAATAGATATAGTTAACCGTAGTAATTGAAAGCCAAATTGATGTAAATTTACTGTCTTTTGAACTAACTCTAATACAGTAAATAAAAACATTAATTGCTTGTTACTTATTTTATGAGAGTTTAATTTTTATCTTCCAATTTTATGGTTATAAGTTTATGATGCATGCCTAATATATATGGAGTAGTCTAGTTGTGGTTCCTTTAATTTGAAGATAGATTAGTCTATTATACTAATACCTTGGAGATTAACAACTTATGAGATATCGTATATGTATGAGTGGGTTCAATAAAGTTAAACATCACCTATTTTTAACTCTTAAGTCGTAGATATTAGAGGTTGGATATTAAAAGTGTTTTAATATGGCTAATGGCTAGAAATAGATGTTTGATATCAATTTTGCATTTATACTAAACCCTACTAGATGTTTGATAGCAATTATACTAAACTCTCTTGTTTATCCTCTATATCTATCAACCTCTCCCTTATAATTGTCGTTGAGTAGCCAGATCTAGTAGCATTATTGACATATAGTGTAATGTAAATTTATCTTCTTTACATGGATAATCTCTTATTGACGTGTAAACTAAGTCATTAAAGTAATTAAAAATTTGTAACCAAATTGCATATGTACCCTAAGAGTAATGGATATATGTTCATAAAACATTCAATTTGAATATATTTGTACTTATATATATATTATAGACATTGGAAATTTGGAATAACCGAATAAATAAGATAATATGAAAAAAAAAAAAAAAAAAAATGAAGTAGCATACTAGCATTACCAAAATTGTAGCAGAAGAATGAATGAGATGTCAATAGGATTTATAGGAAGAGTGATGTGTCCAGAGGAAAAAAAAGGACAGAAGCAAATTAAAGGCAAAGTCTATAATGTGACTGAACGAATTAAAACAACAGGTCTGATCTGATAAATGATAAAATGATGTATCTCTAATCTCTGTATCACATCTTTTGCCTTCTAACTCACGTTACATACTACTCGTAGAGAATAACTTAGCATGTAGGCTTGTCAACTCTGTGCTACAGGATACTCTACTTGTATTAATAGTGTTTTTAGACATGATGCATGATTCCCATCTATGGAGTACATATAAATATCAGATCAAGGTCCATTCTGGCAAAAAATATAGAGTTGGAAAAAGTTAATACGACACGAATTAAACACGAAAAAAAAGAGCGCTAGTGTTAAGGTTTTATCATATGTTTAAATTTAGACAGGTTAGCATGATGACATAACACGTTTAATTAAACAGATTGAGTTAGTGTTGAGACTTCACACAAAACTAACACAACTTAATCTGCCTAAGAAAAAATAACAAATTCATGGAAACGATAAATCTTATGAACAAGCTAGAGGCTAGCTCTTTAAATACAACACGACACGAACTGGACTGCCGAACACGAATCAAGTGAGTGAGTGCAAGTGTTTCCGACACATTTAATTCAATAGGTCAACTTGACTCTACACGCTTGATTGTTAGTTAGTGTTGAGGCTCTCCTATCGATTTATCTTCAGACACAAACTCGAGCTCGACATGGCAAAACAAGTTTGTCAACTCTACAAAATAGTGAAGTACTACTCCGTATTACTTCATCCAGTTCAAAAATAATTAGTTCTTGCATGCAAAGTTGTGTTACTAATTCAAAGTTGTGTTACTAATTCAAATTATACAACAATTAGGCTTGGACAAAAATTAGAAAATGCACTTAATTATACATAAATAGATGTCTCACTTTAATCGGAGATGTAACAAATTTTATTTGGAACATATCTTATTCATTTCAAATCATTCAACTTTTGAAAGCTTTTTTGATGGTCAAAAATGGTACATTTAAGAAAATATAGTGATTACAGCTTTTGTCACATTCAATTTAATTTTAGGGTATGAGACTATGAGGTATATTTTGGTATTGACTTAGGGAATGAGGTATATTTTAGGGTATGAGAGTGTTAAGATAAATAAAGATAAAATGTAAGAAAGTAGGTTTGTGTAAGAAAAGTGTAAATAAAATAAGAGAGTATGAAAGGTTTAATTATGATGGAGTACCGTCAAAAAAAAAAGAAAAAAAAATATGATGGAGTAGAAGAGGTAAGATGGTATAAAGTGTATGTCATAAAGAGAATAAAACAAAATAAATGCTCATAATATAAAATAACAGCCTAAAATAAAAAGTGAGTAGAACAAAAAAGGATAGTTGGATTATTTTAGAATGAATAATGCACAATCTATCCTAAAGAGGTTGGTTTCTCATAATATGTCAATCTTTATCTAAATAACTTTTGAAATGTTTTTCAATGATTTGATTTAGTAGACAAATGATTTTTTGGAAAGAAAACTACATGATTAAAATTAGCTACGTCTTCTCTCTTAAATAAAAAATGTAGCATAAAACATTCTAATTCATAGTAAACTAGTTACTTACGAGTAGAAAATAGTAACCCTTCATTGTTGTTAGAATTGAATTTAGCTTTAGATTGGCGAATATTCTTGGAATTAAATCAACTGATCAAGTTGTAGAATCGTAAATTTTTACAAGTTGGAGAAAACTAGTGAAAACGGCCCAGCCTTGAGGCCTTTCTCCATTTTTTCAAATGTTCAATATTATTTCTTGTACTAAATCCTGTATCCCTAAATAATTGATCATTTTTGAAACTTAGTTACGTTTATAGAGAAGTAAAATTTTGAAGTAGCTAAGAACTCCCAAAAAAAAAAAAAAAAAAAAAAAAAAAAAAAAAAAAAAAAAAAAAAAAAAGACCTAAGTAAAAAAAATACCCACTAAGGTACGGTTTTTTTTTTTTAAGTACTAATTAAGATGGATAGTAGAGCTAAGATTATGATTGAATTTGGTAGTGTTCTGTTTTCCTAGAGACAATTTCATTTTTCATTCTATTTGAATGTCTGAAATAAGATAACTGTTAGCTAATGACAATTCCATTTGGATGTCTGAAATAAGATAATTGTAAGTAGATAGACTAAGAGAGCTTCATTGCACATCCAACTTTCAGAGTTACAGCACAACCTTACCTTACACAGCCTCCCATCTGGAATCTCAAAAGGAACTAAGTTAACCAAGTGAAAACAGGACTTCAGCTGCAGAAGGTTCAACGAGTTACGAGTATGACAATCATAGTTAAGATGTGAAAATTGTGTAAATCCACACAGATACACATCTCACGTAATCAATGAGATACATAAAATAAAATAGGCTAATCACAGTCGAATATTTCTATTATCTGGACTACCAACAAACTAAAAGGCTACTGGCAAATCATTTCTATTTAGCAGTCCTATAATATCAGTTAGGAAATAACACAAATGTTCCTGATATTAGACACCCTCAAGAATTCTGCAACTTGCTACTTAGTCTTGGCAAGCACAATCAAATAAGTTGTACTCTTAGATAAACTCAGAGGAATTTTCTGCATACCCAAGTCTGAAGGAGGTGCTGCACAACATTATGCTACCTCCCATCAGGAATTGCGAAAAGAAACATCGCATCTGATGTAACCCTTTCTCTCTAACTGCATGAATTGGGTTAGTCCTCAATCTTAAAACACCTCTACGCACTATCCCTAGGATAGTTGGCAGACGAGGATCATCCCATCAGTCAACTCTTCCATTATTCACAAGCCACAGAAGCTTACGCCTGCTTAAAAGTGTATAGACCGTATTCAACCTGCACACTATGAGCATATCTAACAATTACAATCAAGGTTGAAAACAACAACTGAAGCTTTAAATTATGAATTGGAAAGCGAGAGAGGGAGCTCAGAACTCATCCAATAGAATGAAGAGAAAAATTGAAGCTAGAAAACCCTGGAAGAATTGGAGATCAAATGAACAGGAATTTATTAAAATGCAACAGCAGCAAAATAAAAAGTCATACATATAGAAATCAAACGTTAGCTAATGACAATTCCCTGAAATAAGATAATTGTAAGTAGATAGACTAAGAGAGCTTCACTGCACATCCAACTTTAAGAGTTACAGCACAACCTTACCTTACACAGCCTCCCATCTGGAATCAAAAAAGGAACTAAGTTAACCAAGTGAAAACGGGAATTCAGCTGCAGAAGGTTCAACGAGTTACGAGTATGATAATCATAGTTAAGATGTGAAAATTGTGTAAATCCACACAGATACACATCTCACATAACCAATGAGTTATACATAAAATAAAATAGGCTAATCACAGTCGAATATTTCTATTATCTGGACTACCAACAAACTAAAAGCTAATGGCAAATCATTTCTATTTAGCAGTCCTATAACATCAGTTAGGAAATAACACAAATGTTCCTGATATTAGACACCCTCAAGAATTCTGCAACTTGCTACTTAGTCCTGGCAAGCACAATCAAATAAGTTGTACTCTTAGATAAACTCAGAGGAATTTTTTGCATACCCAAGTCTGAAGGAGGTGCTGCACAACATTATGCTGCCTCCCATCAGGAATTGCGAAAAGAAACATCGCGTCTGATGTAACCCTTTCTCTCTAACTGCATGAATTGGGTTAGTGCCTCAATCTTAAAAGACCTCTACACACTATCCCTAGGATAGTTGGCAGACGAGGATCATCCCATCAGTCAACTCTTCCATTATTCACAAACCACAGAAGCTTAAGCCTGCTTAAAAGTGTATAGACCGTATTCAATCTGCACACTATGAGCATATCTAAACCTAACCAACAATTACAATCAAGGTTGAAAACAACAACTGAAGCTTTAAATTATGAATTGGAAAGCAAGAGAGGGAGCTCAGACCTCATCCAATAGAATATAGAGAAAAATAGAAGCTAGAAAACCCCAGAAGAATTGGAGATCAAATGAACAGGAGTTGATTAAAATGCAACAGCAGCAAAATAAAAAGTCATACATATAGAAATCAAACGAAAATAATCAAACACAAAAACAGAAAACCAAGTAATAAACAAAATTTGGAACGACTTTGAAGACCTAACGCCGATCAGTTTTACCAATGGAGCGCTTCCCAGAGAAAAGATGTTTAGGCTTGAGATTAGGAATGACTCTATCTCCTTCTCCCTTGCGAGCATCTTTGTTCCTTTTCTTGGCAGATTTTTTGGCAAGATTAATAGCTTTGCCCTTCTGGATCGAGTCCTTGAACCCTTCTCCCGGTACAAGTTCGCCAGGTGGTGGTCGTGATCTCGACCTAGATCTGGATTGAGACGCAGAGCGCAGTTTCTTGTTGGATTGCTCAGTATCCATATCCATGGCATCGCATTCTCCCATATCTGGTGACCTCTGCCTCTTCCGACCCCTTGACTTGCTACGAGCTCTATCGATTGCAGCAGACGGGTCGATGCCCAGTTTTGATAATTGCCTACCCATTCTCTCAGTTGTAAACTTCCTGTCCTTGTCAAACTTCCTCGGCACAATAGGTCTGCTCCCAGCAGTGCTCTTTTTCAACCTGTGTTCTTGAATGAGCAAGCTTTTCTTTCTCCTGATTTCTGCCAGTGCCTCTTTCTCTTCTGCTGTCAATTCTTCACCATCCATCTCAAAGTCTTCCTCAGCCTCATCAGCAAGACGAAGCCCTTCTTCCCTCTCCAACTCTTCAAGTCTATGCAAGATATCAGGATCAACAAAGTCATAAACATTGTGCCCATCAAGAAATTCTGGCATAATATCTTCTTTCCATTCATCATCTGCCAAGATATAATGCTTCTTCAAGCTAGCAGAGTATACACCAGCACCACCATTCTCATCCTCCAACTGCCTTTCAGTTATTCTTTGTTCTTTCTCCGCCTTTTCCACTGCTTCCTTGGCCTTGGCTTCAAGAACCCCAAGAGGTATGCAAGGTGGTCTTTCCTTCTGGTCTCGAGGCTTTGGAACCGCCACATGGAAACGGTTCAAGCAGTCATTTATCTTCTTAGACTTCATCTTCAGTTCAACCCTCTGATCCAACAGCCTGTCACAGGCCGCATTCTTCACTGCAATAACCCCTTCTTCAGTCAGGGTACTCATGGTTAGAAGAACACCCTCTTCAGTAGCCTCACCTCCCTGGCCTACCACTGTTTTCAGAGCCTCGGCTTTCATTTCCATGACCAGCTTCTTGTCTTCCTCAGGGATATTATCAAATGACTGCAAATCTGTCTTGTTGCACACTATGATCAATGGCTTATTCATGAAAAGAGATTTGATACTGTGGAAAAGGGCAGCTTGCTGGGCAATAGTATATCCACATGATCCAGAGATGTCCAAAAAGAAGAGGACTGCAGCTCGCAGATGTGCAAGAGCAGTGATACTGCACATCTCAATAATATTCCTATCTTCAAACGGTCGGTCCAGAATCCCAGGGGTATCAATCACTTGATACCTCAAATACTTGTAATCTGTATGACCCACAAAGAGTGACTTTGTTGTAAATGCATACGGCTGCACATCTACATCAGCTCTAGTAATCTTGTTCATGAACGAACTCTTCCCCACATTGGGGTAACCACAAATTAAAATCGTTCTTGTGTTTGGGTCAATGGAAGGCAACCTTGCCATGTGCTGCCTAACTTGCTCAAGATAAGCCAAACTTTGGCTGATTCGTTTCATCACAGTGCACATTCGACCAAGAGCAGCAACTTTAAGACACTTACATCTGTACAGTGAATCACCATACTTCAACAGCTTAACATAATCCTTGGAGATCTTTGAAATCAGATTTCTAGCAGTATTCACTTGCCCAAGGGCAAGCTTGTAATGATCCTTGTTGTAAAGAACATGGAGGAGATCACCATAAAAAGGATGGATATCATCGAGCCTAGGGAACTCGTCAATAATAGCAGACAACTTTTCCTGAAAATTCTGTTGTGTGTATTTCACTTTCCTCATGTAAAACTGCCTAAGCCGAGAAATTGCATAACCTTTGTGGACAACTGTTGGGGTTTGTCGTTGAGTTCTAGATAGAACGATGTCTATCATTTCTTTCCCATTGGGAACCACAGTTATTTTCTTAAGATTATACTGCACCATTGTTACAAGCTTCTTATCAACCCTGAAGAGAAAAAATAAAATCATATGATGGTTGAAATCAAAATGTTCACTATAGAATAGAAAAATAAACAGAACACACATGAAAATCGAAAATCTGATTATTCCAGGTTTTTCACTATAGAATAGAAAAATACATTGAGCACACATGAAAATAAAAAATCTGATCATTCCAGGTTTTTCACTATAGAATAGAAAATTAAACAGAACACACATGAAAATCGAAAAATCGATTTCATTCGAGGTTTTTCACTATAAAATAGAAAATTAAACAGAACATGCATGAAAATCAAAAAATCGATTCATTTCGAGGTTACTCCTAATTCTCCACACTACAATTGACAAATCAAGAGCTCAGAAATCCAATTACCCCGCTATTAAAACCATGGGATTAAAATTAAGGCAAATTTAGAATGGATTTGTACAAAGTAAAGCCTTACTTGAACAAATAATCTATTGCAAACACAAAGATTAAAACTTTACCTAAAACCCTGAATATTTAGGGTTTAAGAGGGACAAATAAGTTAACCAAAAATATAGTTTTATCACTCAGACTATAACCATGTAACACTTTATTTTTTTTAACAGATTTCGGAGAAAAATTCCATTTTCATAGCTCAGATTATATTAAAGGAATAAAGGTTTATGTAAACAAATAATTGCAACCAAATGTGACTCAGTTATCAAATTAAATTATTTTCGCATAATAATATGAATAGGAAATGAAATTCAAGCTATAATCTTTCTGTAATTACAATCAATGATTCAATAATCAATCCACCTTAAATTTAAACAAATAAACGATTAACAGTACTAGAGTGTAAAATTGATATTCAATTATTAAAAAGAAGAAGAAAAAAAACTTACCTCAGAAGTTGCTTCAATGGAGGGGAGAAAGCTTGGAGTGAATGGTAGAATCAAGAGCACAATGAAGAGGAAACGTTCTTCTGTATGTTATGTTGTGTGTATTGCCTAGCGGCTGCTCAAGTAGGTTAAACAAAGGCTGAGATTTTTTTGACAACTAAATGAAATATTTTTTAATTTTTTTTTTTTTTTTTTTTTTTTTGACAGAACCTAAATAAAATACAGAGTAATAATAATTACGGAGTACTATGTATCAACTCCTGGAATGTCAAAAAAAATCCAATTAATTAAGGAACAAATCATTTATTCCACTGAATAAGGCCCCGTTCATTTCACCTTATTTTTGCTGAACTTAAATTATTTTTACTGAAACAAAATTATATTTGCTGAACTTAAATTATTTTTACTGAACTTAAATTATTTTTACTGAAACAAAATTATATTTGCTGAACTTTAATTATTTTTACTGAACTTAAATTAATTTTACTGAACTGAAATTATTTTTGTTGAACTAAAATTATTTTTACTTTTTTTTTTTTTTTTTTGAAGCCAAACGAGCGGAATTATATTAAATTAATTTCCACCAAAGCTTGAATACTTTGGGGAAAAGAACCCAAACAAACACGTTCCGGAGCAATACTAGTATCCCATCTAGCAACACAATGGGCCACCGTATTCCCCGCTCGTTTAACATGATTACAAGCAAAGAAAGCAAGATTACTACTCAATCTAATTACATCATTATAGAGAAGAAAAATAGGGGCTGCACCACTCTGTTTCATTTGTATCACACGCACAGCACCAAGCGCATCACTCTCAAGCACAACCTTCTCGTAGCCCAGCCTATGCACCAATTCCATCCCATATCTCATTGCAGCAACTTCAGCCATCTCTGGGGACCACATCGAATATAATCAAATTTCTTCACAGCAGCAGCAAGCAAGACACCTTGGTCATTACGGAGAACAGCACCAACTTGAACACCAACCCCATCCATAATGTGGGCATCCACATTCAGCTTGACAACTCCAGAAGGAGGGCAAGACCACGATGTTGCTGAAGCACACCCCCCACTCACACCAGTCCCCCTTACACGAGCATTATAAACCCCATAATCAGTGTTCAAGTGCCCAAACCTAGCAGTTAATCCAGCATTTATAATTTGCGTGCCTTCCATAATGTGCATATTGCGACAATGCCAAGCAGCCCAACACAACGTGGCAAAAATGCGAACCTTTTCTTTGCTAACCTTCATTGCAATCCAGCATAACATCTCAGCAAAATTCGACTCAGGGTTAACATCATTAAGGTTACCAAAGTCAATGTCCTTCCATATCTCCACATCATACTTACATTCAAACAGTGAGTGTACAATAGTTTCCTCAGCGCATCCACAAATTTGACAGTATTTGGAGTCTCTAATATGTCGCCTATAGAGCACACTACCCACAGCAAGCTGCTCCTTGCACGCACGCCATTGAAAATGGCTAAGTTTGGGAGGACCATACAAGTTCCATATAACACGCCATAAATTCTGCCCATCAGACCCATAAATCAGCTCCCACGACCGTAGCACACCCAGTCTTCCCAGCCAATATCCACTGCGAATAGAATAAATCCCACTAGGATTAGGCCACCAGTAATGACTATCACAAAGTAAGCTTGGGGAAATAGGAATATTCAGAGCAGCCTGTTTATCATCATTGGAGAAAACCGTATCAAGCATGTCCCTATCCCAACACCCGTGTTCATGATCGATCAAATCTCCAACCCGAAGATTTAAATTACTATTCGGTTTTGGTGCAGGGATCATATGTGCACCTTCTCCTAGGAGCCAAGCATCATCCCACACATTAATTGAACTCCCATTTCCTACCCTCCACTTTAACCCATCAAGAAGAAGTGCTTTTGCTCCCCAAATGCTTCTCCAACTGTAACTTGGATCATGACCCTTAGTTGCCTTCAAGAAATCAGAATTCTTGAAATATCTCGCTTTGAGTAAGCTGTGAAGAAGAGAGCCCGTGTCATTGCATAACCTCCAACCTTGCTTAGCAAGGAGGGCTTGATTAAACACTCTCAAATCTCGAAACCCCATACCTCCCATCGACTTTGGAAGACAAAGTGCCTCCCATTTTTGCCAATGCATCTTCCTTCCCGATCCTTTATATCCTCACCAAAATCTAGCCAAAATCAAATGAATTTCATCAATGAGGCCATCAGGAATTCTAAAAATACTCATCATATAAGTGGGGATCGCCTGAGCCACAACTTTTATAAGAACTTCTTTACCCGGGCGAGACAACAACTTTTCCTTCCAACCTTGCAACTTTTTCCAGATTCTTTCTTTCAAACTAGCGAAAATTGCTTTCTTCGACCTCCCAATAATTGTGGGAAAACCAAGATATTTTTCATGCCTGTCAACCTCTCTAACTCCCAGAGTAGCAATGATCTCCCTTCTCCTATCAACAGGAACACATTTGCTAAAAGCTACCTCAGTTTTACTGAGATTAACACTCTGACCAGATGCTCTTTCATATACACTGATTATATTAGCAATTTTAGAGTACTCATTAATTGTAGCTCTTGCAAATAAAATACTATCATCCGCAAAAAATAAATGAGAAATTCTAGGAGCCCATCTACAAATCCGAGCCCCATGAATAAGCTTCTCACTCGCCGCTTTCCCAATTAGAGTAGAAAAAGCATCAGCACAGATTAAGAATAGATAAGGAGAAATAGGGTCACCTTGTCGCAAACCACGAGAAGGAATCAACCATCCGGAGATGCCACCATTGTACTTGAAGGAGAATGAGACACTAGACAAGCATTGCATGATACGATCAATCCAAGACTGAGGGAACCCCAATTTTTGCATAACCCTTTCTAGAAAGCCCCACTCCACCCTATCATACGCTTTACTCATGTCCAACTTCAAAGCAACCGAGCCATCCTTCCCTTCCCCTTTCCTTTTCATCGAATGAAAAATCTCAAAAGCAATTAGTGCATTGTCCGTAATTAATCGATTTGGAACAAAAGCACTCTGATTTGGGGAAATAACCGAGCCAAGCATAGGTTTCATTTTATTTGCCAAAGTCTTCGAGATAATTTTGTACAATACATTGCACAAACTGATAGGCCTAAACTCTGACATTCTCTTCGGCTCATTGCATTTCGGGATCAACACAATGCACGTTCGATTGACCTCACCCAAATTGATCTCTCCCCTCCACCAACCCTTCACAAAACTAATCATCCCATAACCAAACAACACTCCAAAATTTCTGAAAAAATAACGCGTGCAATCCATCTAGTCCAGGAGCCTTGTTAGGGTGCATTTGAAATAGAGCATCTCGAATTTCCTGCCCCGTCGGTTCCACCTCCAAAACAGCCCGCATCTCCTCCGACACAAGTGACTCAAGCCCAGCCGTGGCATCCTCAAAGCTGCTCGGGTTGTCCGTACTAAAGAGAGCTCCAAAATAATCAGCAGTGACACCATCAATATCATTCATAGAACACTTCCATTCCCCTTCATCATTATACAAACCCGAAATAAAATTCTTTGCCCTCCTTTGGCTTGCTTTGTGATGAAAGTATTTGGTGTTTTTATCGTCGTCTCACAACTCATTCGACCTCACTCTAGTATACCAGCAAGACTCCTCGAGCCTCCTTAATTCACCTATCTCTTTCTTAATATTATTGCACAACTCCAAGCGCCTCGCATCAAGCCACCCAGCCTGCGCATCCACCAACCTCTTTTCAGCCTTTTTTTTATCTTTTTTTAATATTACCAAACTTTTTCCCTGCCGAAGAAGACAAGTCCTCTGCCAACTTTGCCACTCTTATGTGCATCAGATCACTTATAGCACTAATCCATGAGTCAGAGACCACTTTACCACATTCTTCGTTGGAGAGCCAAAGAGCTTCAAATCGGAAAATTTTACCTTTCCTATCATTCTCATTCTTCTCCCCAAACTTCAATAATATGGCAGCATGGTCGGAATGGCAAATGGGAAAATTAATCACCTCGGCCATAAGGAAATAAAGAACACCACCTATTCGAAGCGACATATCAATCAAGTCTTTCCCTCACCAAAGTATCCATTGACGTCCCCCTTTCCCAAGTAAAGATGTTACCCTTATAACCAAGATCACGAAGGCCACAATCCTCTAAAGCATCTCGAAAACCATCCATTTGTCTCTCTCCCCGCACCACCCCTCCGTTCTTCTCATTCATCCCCAAAATCTTATTGAAATCTCCAAAAAAGAGCATCGGGATAGAGCAGCCCGTATGAATATTGCGCATAAGGTCCCATGTTCGATGATTATTATTTTTTACTGATTTTCTATTATAATTCTTCTTTAAGAAAATTGAATTTTACTGAACTGAACTTAATTTTACTGAACTGAAATTATTTCTACTAAACTGAAATTAATTTTACTGAACTGAACTTATTTTTACTGAACTGAAATTATTTTTACTTAATATTATTTTTTTAAGGTGAAGTGAACAGGGCCTAATATTAATTTTTATACATATTCCATATGAACAAGTAGTAATTACTATATTTAATTTTCACAAATCTTTCTTAAAAAAAATTTGGACAACCATAAAGCAAAAATTATTGATTCTTAAATAATTTATGACCCGTTTTAAAAATATTGCTCAGATTTATTGTCTACTTTTATTTTAGTTGTGTATTAGAAGTTATAATTAAAATTCCAGCTACCTAATTAACATATCACATACTTTTATTAATTCTCAACTAATTTATAATTATAATACTTCTCAATCAATAATTTATAACTATATACTATTATACTCTGTATAACTATGGAGGGAGTATAAGTACAGATCACCATACATGGCACGGGATCTAACCTAGCACATTATACATCTCTTCTGGATTTTTTTTTTTTTTTTTTTTTTTTTTTTTTTTTTTTTTTTTGTAATAAGAAAATTCTTAGCTATTCAAAAATAAACAATTTTAAAATTCTACATATGGAGTTTTTTTTCTTACATTTTGGGTATTGGTCACTAGCATCTGGCCAAAATAAATGAATAAAATAGGCTTGGTTTATTTCAATTTAAGAAAATAATATTGTGTATGTACTATAAATGATTTCAGTTCAGTAAAAAAATAACTTCATATCAATAAAAATTAGTAACTTAAATAAAAGTATTATATAAAATCAGTCAAAATAAATTTCAGTTCACCAAAATAATTTCAATTCATTTAAAATAATTTCAATTCAAAAAAATAAAGTAAAAAATTTAGCCTAAATATCCAAGTTAGGGGAGAAAATACAAATTTCTCACAGTGAAAATCATCTAATGTTAATCAAGTGGCAACTTGTGTAAATAATTTGTGTTGGATACCGTGTCAAAACATTAAAATATTACTACATATCCACCTGGAAATAAACCTTGGGTGAAAGGTTAACCAAGGTATAAGTGAGAAGTTAAAACACATTGACATCTACATATCAAACTTTATCAAGATGACAACAAAGCAGAAGAACTATGAACTTCGACCTTCGGCCACCAAGTTTGTAATTCGTTTGTGTGTAATTGAACTGTTTTCCAATTTTTGTTAGTGTTGTTGGCATTTGTTCTGACAATTTCGGCAAATTGCAACAGAACATTAGCCACACTAACCAAAATAACCATAAATAAACAACCCTAATTCAAAAGCATAAATCAAACAAAATAACTTGACTATTTGCTAACAATGTCGAACTATCTAATTAATATCCAAAAAAGTTTAATCAATCGAAACCAATCTAGACTTCAATGGATAAACCACTGAAGGAAGGAAAACTCAAAGGTTAACTACACCTTTATTTCTCCCTATGTTATTAGGGCTTTCGTCTTACGGTCGAAACCGGTGGTGTTGGTAATGTCGAAGCAGCTTAAAGATGGGTTGGAGGAAAAGGATGAAGGTGGTTGGAGGAAAGAGGAAGCAACTTATGTTTACTTGTCGACTTAACACCAAATAACTAGAGTTGAACATAGTTAACTCAAGCATCCTACAAATTACATACATGACCTTTAGTAAGCAGTTAAAGTTACTTATATTGCCCCTTGATAAACAACTTAAGTTTCTCAACGTGATCTGAGAACCCGGACACAACTCAATTTCTAGTAAGTCTTGGGTTAAACATGAAAAATTAAAAAAAATTACCTTATGCATTTTGCACATGAAACGAGGCAAGCATTTGTGGCCATACAAGTACCTCCCATGGGACTATAATTAAGCTTCATTCCTTGTTTCTTCTACTCCTCGATTTGAGTGACAACATTTTTTTGCTAAAAAAATAAATTCGGATTGTATCTCACAAAGTAAAGATCGCAAGAACTGTATTAGTGTATTACAATTAGAGAAGTAAGAACTACTACATTATGATTTTTTTATTGATTTTCACATAATTGTATTGTCTGACACTTTCAAAATTGATTGTCTGTTGTGTGTTAGGGTTTGGTACTTAATGTGGTTATGATGTTGCATGATTTTGTGTAAGGTATGTTAACTTATGTTGAAGTTGCAATTTAATTTGTCATGTGTTAAGTTCACTAACATCCTAAAGAATATGTCATTTTGTAGTATGTGATTTTCAAGCTTCAAATTTGATTAGGGTTTGTGAAAATATAAGTTTGAACCAAAATAGTAAATGGACAATACTTGACCTTATAATTTGAGTATTGATAATTTGGTTGTTTTTTAGTTGCAAATTAACCCTGAGTCTCTGACATTAACATACAATCAATTATATTTTTTTAGGGTTACAAATATGAACAACCTAAACCAAAACTAGTTATGGAAGGTTTGGAAGCTCATCCTATCTTTTTAATAAAGCAAAATTTTGATGCTCTAGATCTTCTTGAAATTAGACTATGGTGGGTCAATCAATGTGACCAAAGTATGCAGCTTTCAAAGAAGAATTTGGATGATTAGACCTGGATTCCAAGGTGCATAAGAAATTGTAACACTTATAAAAATATATCTGTAATTAAAATGTATCACATTTTTTTTTTTTAAAAAAAAAAACAGGGAGAATGGAAGATGGTGGAAGACATATGATATGGCACAATGCCATTGACTTCAATAACACTTTAAGTTCATTAAATATTGAGAAATTAACTAAAACCTCTTGATGATGAAGGACTCTACTGAGCTGACATATTTTATATTTAAGGCAATTCAGTTCCGCATATCAACACTTGTGAATAGAGGCTTACCCTCTCAAACAACAAATATAATTAGAGGAGGCTCAAACTCGTAACCTCAAGAACATAAGGTAAGTTCCCCACCTGCATTTAGGGTCTGTTTTAATTCACTAAACTGAACTGGATTATTTATGAAAAAAGAAAATAGAAACTGAACTGAAAAGAACAAGTCCGTAGTGGGGCCGCATTTAGTATCACCCTTTCCACTTATAAACGAGGTTATAAACATGTGCACCAACCCAATCTAAATTCATAGGACAAAAAGCTCGGTCGTGTAGAAAGAGGGATGAAAATGGCGACACTTCCACTCTCTTCCTCTTCCCTCAACTTTCTCTCTCCTCTCCTCAATTCCTTCACCTCATCACCATCACTACCTTCATCCAACCTCACTTTTTCTCTCTCTTCTTCCCGACGCTTCTCCAAGCTTTCTGTTTCGTCGTCAGAAGTTTGCGACGCTCCTCAACAGCCGTTAATCGTCGATCAATCTGCACTCCTCGTCGAAGAAGCCGTCTCCGAGGATGCGCTTTGGGCTGCCGCTTGTCTCCGCATTCGAACTTTTAACGAGTATAAGGAGGATTCTTTTGGCCTCGAGGTGAGCGTAATTTGTTGAATTTTTGTCGTTAATTTACTGCATTTGGAACTGGAATTTAGTGTTGAGAGTAATATAAATTGATCAATTGTTTTGTTGCGCATTGAATTTCATTAGAATTTGGAATACTTAGTTTTGATTGAAATTGAAGTGTCTTGTGATGAATTTGTAATTGTGTGTTTGAATTGTGTGATTCTATTTTATAAATTGTTAGTTGAAGTTGCAAAGTTTCTGTTTGATAGGAATAGGAATTGCTTTAAATTATGCTGACAACCTTCAAATGTTATGCTGCTTGTCCCCACATCCGAACTTTTAAACAAATTTTAAGAGGATTCTTTTGGCATCGAGGTGAGCGTGATTTGCTATCAAGTTTTCGTCGCTAATTTATTGAATTTGGAATAGGAATTTTGTGTTAGGTAACAAATTTTGGTCAATTGATTGGTGTGTTAGACTCTGGCTTCGGATTTCATTAGAATTTGATGTGCTTTGTTTCGATTGAAATTGAAGTTTTGGTGTTGAGTTAATTTTGTGTTTTAGATTTTGTTTGAATTATGTGATTCTGCTATAAAAATTGTTTGTTGAAGCTGTAACATTAGCTTGAAGTTGTAAAATTGCTACTTGATAGGAACTATAATTAGACTAAAATGAGGCCTATGATCTGTTTCATACTGGTTAGTTGGTTGATAAGGAGTTAATTGGTGCTGGCCTTATTTTAAGTATGATGTGAAGGCTAGGGTTTTGAGCAAGCTTCATATAAATGCTATATATGTATGTTATTCATTATGATCCCCCATTTTTCGTTGTCAATGAGACTATGTATTGCTCATATCATGTTTTATTTGTCAAGTTCTTTAGGATCATAAGAGGTACCTGGCTGAGCGAGAGTTCGAAGCATTAAAAGAACGTGTTGCAGGCAAAAGGGAGGGTTTCAGAAAGGTTTCTTGCATAAATGCCACTCTTCCTTTGTCGCATCTATCGGCCTTGTCCGGAGATCTTTGCACTTCGTGTAAGGTATGTTAGCCTTCTTTCTAATTGGATTTCTGTTTCAATTAGTGATATTACTCCATAAAAAATTTCCTTTTCTGGCTCAATGGAACTTCTAGTGTCCATTATGGAATGTAATGAATTTTTTAAAGGCTGGCTGTAAATCAGTTGATACACTTTAAATAACTGTTAAAGCCCACTTCAGTTTTTCAATTGATGTAATTGACTTCTTGACTTCTACATTTTTTTTTCTTTTTATGACCGACATTAATGAACTCTGGCTCTGCACAAAAATATTTCGGAACTTGCCTTACCTTTCTTTTGTAAGTAGCAATTTTTCTTAGCATAGTATGACTTATGGTCATAGTCAAGAAATTAGACCCTCCGCACACATATTTGGTTCCTACTTCCTAGTGCATGTATATTTTCATTTTGTAGGAATGAAATAAAGTGTGAGAAAGGCCATAGGAGGAAATTTTGCAGTATCTCTCAGTCTTAACATTTGTGACTAAAAAGTTCCAGCATCTTATTTGGAGGCATATTTAATATAATAATTAGCTGAAATAGAAATATTAAGTGCAAGAAGAGGGGTGTGATTGGCTTACAAACCTTTTGTAACTTGTATCAAGTTTGTTGGCACTTTGGCCAAGTTAAACCATTGTAATAAAATGGTTGGCTCCTGAGACTCATTGTTATTAGCTTCTTCCATTTCAGTTTTTTAGCAAGCGAGTAATTGCAATTTGAGAAAATGATTATAGGAGAGCACTCAAGAATCTACTGTTCAAATTTTGAGAAGTCCACAACTACCACCTCTCATATCCTATTGGATCTAATCTTCCATCACAGATATTACATTTTATATCTATATCAAGTAATAAGCTGAACCTGGCAACTACCCTTAGACCTAGCTCTTCTACAGCTAAATTCAAAGACGAAAATCCCTTGAACTCTCCCTCTTAATCCAAAGCAGCAATGAGTTGCTCATTACTTCTCCAAGGTACATACTAGGTGTACCTTAGCTTGGTTACCCTGAATACCAAATTGGAGAACCAATTTTTTTTTTTTTTTTAATCATGACTTACTAGTTGATAGGCTTAATAGTCTCCATTGCTGTCTTGGAATTTTTTATCAGATGCTTCTATTGAACCAAAAGCTAGTATGTCTAGTGTACCTCAGAGTCCAATGCTAAGCTATCATCTCAGTAGTGACAAGTTAGGTTATTTTACCTCCTAAATGCATGTTGAGCACTGATCATTACACATGCCTTGAAATTTATTTCTGGTGTTCTTGTTGTAACTCTGATAGTTACCTAGTCTAGTTGAATCATCTCCATGTGTCCATTGTGGACATTGTGTTTAGGACTTAGATTTTATGAATTGAGTTATTGAATTTGGAGCTTGTCAACTTAAACTGCTTTAGGATTGTAGGATTGTTTTTGAGCTTGAATTGCTTGCTTTGCTACAGTGTCATATGACTCTTGACTTCTTTGGATTTTGTAAACATAAGAAACCTATCCTCATATGTTAATTGAAGTCTTTAGTCGTCTTGCAGGGGTGACTGATGCTTATTGATGGCCTTGGACACTTCTCTTATTTTAGTTTATGATTGAGTAGGGAGGATCAATATTGTTTCCTTCTAATTGTGAATAGGATGAAATATGTCTGTGTGGATCGGGATTCCATGTTGGATTGGTGAGGGGAGTGACATCGAATCAATAAACTAGTTCGTAGAATCGTATGATCCTACGAAATTGATAAAAGGAGTAATAAAAAGGTTGCTACATAACTAGATAAACATTTTTAAAGCAATAAAAATGCTAAAAGTTACAGTTGAAGTGGTTGGGTAGTAAATTTCTAGGCTTAAAGAAAAGATAGATTGCTTTGGGCTCATTTAATATGTAAAAATGTAGGATCAAATGATCCTGACTGATTCTATACTATTTTGACCGATCCTACATGATCCTTACAATCCAATAATAATCCAAGTGAAAAAACAGGATCCTATCGAATTAGACGATCCTACCCAATCTTCGATCCTATAACAATCCTACTTGCTTTGCAATTCTTCATCCAATACGGATCGTTTGCCTAAATTTGGATGGTGGGTCGCACAATCCAACGATCCAGATTGTGTGTCTAACATTGTTGTCTGTAAATTTCTGCTAGATCTTGGGGAATTTAATTCAATTAACATGTTGTACGAAAGATATGGTTTGAACTACTCAGGGTGATGTGCTATATGCCTATATGTTTTCCATCTTCACCAAACATGGATGTGCTTATTCCTGTACATTATCATTACTCATTTGGTGAATTGAGGCTAGTAGCCTTACCCTTACGGTAATATAGAGATTGCCCAATACAATCGTTATTTGCTACACCCTTGTCCCATAATTAGTAAGACATTGAAAATTCAAAGAAATAAGGGAACTTGTATGTACCGCTTTGTCTTTCTAATTTTAACCTACATATATAATATGCCTGATTCCAATGCAATATTAACTATGATTAGGACAGCTAGTAATAAAAACTTTTACTAACTCTAAGGATGGGAAAAAAAAACTTCATCATCATCAAAATTTCTGTGCAGATAGTTAAATGAGACATCATATGTGGTCCATTAATTTCAACTGGTTATCACTTATGATCACACATGACATGCAGTGTTTAGCTTATGGTTTTCGCTGTCTTACTTTTCTCTCTTGGAAAACATGTGAAAAGGTATATTTTCATCTGATTTTGTGGTCAATGATAATAGTACCCTGATGATGGAGGATCTCGAATTGTGGTTGGGACGCTTGATCTTAATCAATGTCTGAGGCTACCTGATGAGATGACAGGGATGAAGCCACAGGTATCTTGAATTTGTAATTCTCTTTTGTGTTGTGATGAATTGATGATATATCTCCTGCTTAACTGAATAAACAATGCTTGTATATGGCTTGCCGTTGCCAACATTTTTTTGAGATAGCAGTGATTTACTAAAATGAAATTGATTTTCTTATGTTTAATGGTTAGTTGTTTTTTACATTCATTTGTTGGTTACAGGTAAGCTATCCTCAAGTGTGCTGAATTTGTGGTTTTCTATTCTATGGGGTTGGTTTTCTGTAAATTTTCTTTCATTGTGGAAGCTGATTTTTGGGAATTGTTTGACTCTATACAGTACATGAAAGAAATAACCTTGTTATTTGGGGATTAAATCTTGGTTTGCTAGAGGGAAAAGCAATTTTTGATTTTTATGTTAATTTTTGTTACATTTTGGATACATGAAATTCTATGGCAATGAAAGAACTAAATTTGTTCTGATTTGCTGAAGGAATAAAGAATATTTTGCATAAAAAAGCAAATTGAAATGTGTGTTATTCAGTTCCAAAAATACAAAATTGAATAGTATAAGGAATCTGGAACACATTTAGATCTAAAAGTTTGAATTAGGTAATTTTGACTTTCAAATCGCTACTATGCTAGGTGTTGAACTATGCAACTCTTTCTATCAAATAGTTAATGAAAAAGCTTACTTTATAGATGCATACTTAGAAATAACTCACCCAAAATGAATAGCTAGTACTTGTATTGTAATTGGGCCTTCATCTCATTTGATGATCAAACTTTGTATCGTAAATTGCTTATATTGTGCCCTAGTTACTGCTATTAAATGTATCAATTTACTAGTAGAAATTAGCACATTTCATATAATATCTAGGAATATATAAATCTATATAATGGTATGAAAAAATCTTGATTATTTCCCTTATGTGTGTAGATCAAATGGGATTTTAAATCTTTGCATAAATACTCCGTGTTTTTTTATTTTTATTTTTTATTTTTTAAGTGAAATGTTTTTCCAGGCCTGTATGCCAATAATATTTTTAATTATCTATAAGTAAAAATCATAACAATTGAATATTAATAGGCTATTCATTGAGACAATTGCAATAAGTATTTACAAGAATATGTTTTCTCTTATGTATAAATCACTAAAATTAGTCAAAGTGGATTAGGTTAATATTGCAAAAAGTCTAAATGTTTCATTTGAAAAATTATGCAGGTTGCACAAACAGTTCATTTCTTTGAATAATTCTTCTTGAGTTGTCTTTGGAGGTTTATAAGAATTTTGAATCATTAATTACTCAACATTCTAATGTGAGTTTGTTGTATAACATTCACAACACAAAAATATGAAAGACAATCATTTAGTGTTAATGGCTTAATGCAGCTCTTGAGTAATTAGTTAAATGCACACTAATTCTAGGCTCTTCATGATCATCCCATATCTGAAGTCTGAACTTATTTTACCTCACCTTCACTTTTTTTATTTTAGTTATGAATGGATTTTGTAGCCCTTATCCGAGCTTACCCAATTGTATATGAACTTATTCCTCTTGAAACTTTTGCTTAAGGTGAAAAGGGATAGAGCCTAAATTTTGCATCCTGATTTCTCTACATCTATGGATGCTATTCAGTTTTTGATATGAGAAATTCCTTACTTTCATGCATTTGGATTTGGGAAATTTTGAAACTATATTTTGTCATCAAATAACAGTGGAAAATTTTGACATGACTCACAGTCTCACATGGTCAACGCTCAGTTTTAATTGGAGCATCTCGAAATTAAAAATTTCTAATTGGTCTCTTCTCCGTGGCATGGTCACATTGACTCACATATACAATTGTGGCTGCCAAAGTGCCAAGTGGATCCTAATGTTAGTTGATGTGTATGTTTTTTATTGAGTTATTTGATAGCAAACTTTGTGAAACCTAATCCAACTTTGCACTTGCCAGGGTATTGGAGCTGATTTTTTGAGGGCTTATTTGAGCAATGTTTGTGTAGCCAAGGAATTGCACAGGAATGGATTGGGTTATGCACTCGTCTCAAAAGCAAAGTGTGTTGCTGAAGAATGGGGTACTGTCTCTGTAACAGATGGTTCAAGTTTTAGACTTAATGGATGTTTGGCAAAAAGGGTCATATGTTAATGTTTATTTAATTGATATTAGTTGCCGAGATACCACTTTGCTTCCTTGTTTTCTTACATGGCTTCATCAAACTACCAAAAAGAATCAAGGGAAAATGAGAGAGGGATGAGAAAAGAAAACCTTTATCACCTGTTGATATATTTCTATTTTGTGCCTGGCCTATCTGCAGCAGTGCAGCTGAAGAATTTCACTTTTGAGTTATTTGGGTTTTGTGTTGGAGTTTGTAGTTTCATATGGATGTTGGAGTCTCTTGCACTTACTACAAGGCAGTACTCTGTTTAAGCTTTTACTGTACCATATAGCTCTTTGCTCATATTGTGTAAGACTTGGAGGCTATCTCCTCCATGCTGTGACTGGGATAGTATCCTTATTACTTTTTCTGTTTTTCATAAATGGCTTAAGGGTGGAGCATTGGCTTCACAGGATCAAGTTTCCTTGGGTTTGCTGGGTAATAGAATTGAGTCATTGGGTAGGGTGGACATTGTGCTGCTGCTTAGAACTCAGAGGACATAAAAGGCTTCCTTTCTCCTGTTATGCAAGTATCTGACAGATACTTTCTGGTTCATATATTATTTCAGGCTACCTTTTTCCTCCTTAAAATGCTGGTAGAGATTTGAACATGATGGTTTCGGATTCTATGTAGTGGTTTACTTGTAAATTTGTAATAGCGCCTAATAAAATTAAAATTAATATTAATCCTCTCTTTTGCTGGCTACACTGCTACAGTAACCATAATTTCAGTTTCCACCATTCTTTTCTTGAAACTAGATAAATCAGAAGAAACTTATGTTATGTGACTAAGTTAGGCCTATGAAGCATGGGTATGCCATCCAATAGGTGTATGAAGCACGGGTATTGATTAATAGTTTACTGATACATAGTATGTGACTAAGTTTATTGATATATAGGCGTAAGCTTCTCTAATTAATTGATATGTAGCTTGTTGATGTATAATTTTTGACTAAGTTAGGCTTATGAAGCACAGGTATGCCTTCCTTCCCGGGACAGGTACTGGTGGTTTATGCCCAAAATACATACAATGGGTACAACACGTGAAAATGGGGACATCTTGGGAATTGGGATGGCTGGGCATTTTTTTTTTCCCTATGTAACCCTTCACAATTTTAAATTTACAGCCCCAAATCCTACTCTCTTCTCTGAGTTTTCTCTCCTTAGCGGCTCAGTCACTTAGACATACATCAGCTTGCCATCCTTTCCCCTGTGATCCTCATCTCTTGATACCTGAAGCCTTGTCCCTTTGTTCCTCCTTTTCTTTTTAGTTTTCGAGGAGGCTGGGACTCTGGGAGTTAAAACTTAAAAGACGTGGTAGACTGGTACACTGGTAGAGGTCCTAGAGGAAGGTGTAGGGCTGGAAAGCTAGTAGAGTGGTAGCCAAGTGATTTAAAATTGAAACTGTACTTATAATTTTGAAGAAGTGTAGCGTGTGTTTTCATCTCAATTAACATAATGTTTTGATATATTCTCAGGCTTAACTGACTTATATGTTCATGTTGCGGTTGACAATGAATCGGCAAAAAAGCTGTATATGAAGAGTGGTTTCACCTATGAAAGTGATGAACCAGCATGGCAGGCTAGATTCGCAAACAGGCCAAGAAGAGTCATTCTTTGGTTTGGTTTACCAAACTCTTACAACTTATAAACATCAAAGCCAGGTTACCTTCTTATGCCAATGTCTTTTTCACAATCCATTTCTCTTGTGTATATCTGAAAGGACCGGCAGTATTTATGTGGTTTAACTGTATAGTTTTTATTTTATTTGATTGCTAAAGTATACGCAGTCTTCGTAAATCTTTGATTGCTGTATAGTGATTCTTGGATCATTATTATTAATTGCAGAATTCATGAAAGTATATTTATTGCAGATCAATTGGCTGATTAGGCTCGCTTTTCTTAACTTATTACTTTACATTACATTCAAGTAAAGATCTAATGTTAGCGTGATTTAATCTTTGAATTGATCAATTTGTAGTGTGGCTTGCTTATTATTCCTGGCTTTTATATGATGAGGTCAGTGAAAAAAAGTATAATTTACTTTGAAAAATACAATTTTTTTAATCAAAAAGAAGTAAAAGGGTAGTGTAGACCTTACAGTTGTATTTTTTATTTTACTTTGCCGGACTTTTTATTTTTATAATTTTTGGAATCCAAGTTTTGGGCTCTATAAGACATGCTGATGTGAGTATATTATATCGCCTAGAATAAGTAGAAGTTAATTCCTAGGGCTTTTGATCTCAAGAATTGGCAAAATTTGGGGTTGAAATTTTTTCAAAGAAGGGAAGGATGGGGTCTGATGGGGAGCAAAGGGTATATTCATAAATAATTATCTTATGGAAACTTAAGAAAATAACACCACAAATTTCTCAAAAAATGGATTATAGAACCATATATTTTCAAACTTTTATTATAACATCACATAAAAATCCAGAATTTGGATTTCACTACCACTTAATGGATTCTTGGATGAAATTCGTTAGTGGGGCCCACAACACATCCAGCTAAATAAAAAACAAAAAACTAAAACTAAAACTAAAACTAATTAATAGGCCCCACTAACGAATTAATAAAAAGAAAAATAAATAAAAAACTAATTAATTAATAAAAACAAATTAATTAATAAAAAGAAAAAACCGGAAAAACCCTAAACCATCCAGCTCCACTATTAATTAATAAAAAGAAAAATAAATAAAAAACAAAAAACTAAAACTAAGAAACCCTAAACCATCCAGCTCCACTATCGGCACCACCTGCTCTAGCCGCCGACAACCTTACCCCAACCGCAGGCACCCCTGCCCCACCAAAACCGGAAAAACCAGCCTTTACTCCCTCTTCCCCTTTCCTGAATTCCACCCCCTCTCAGACCCACAAACATCAACAACACCAACCACGAATGCGCACCGAGCAACCCTCGCAACCACCTCCACCATTGCATACAACCAATTCGCACCCCTTCGAACCGCCACATATATCGATTCACGCTGACCGGTGGATTGTGGTTGGTATTTGCGGTGGTTCGAAGGGGCTATTCGAATTGGTAGTGATTTGCGGTGGTCAGCAACCAACAAATTATCAATCCAGCCTTGATTAAGGGGGAAATGGGTGGTTTTCGGGAAGGGGGAAGAGGGGTAGGGGTAGTTGGGCTGGTTTCGCCGGTTTTGTGGGGGAAGGGGGTGCCGGGGGGCACGTGGCAGCTGGCTTGGTTAAGGTTTTGGGTTTTTTTTTTTTTTTTTTTTTAATTGTAAATTTTCTTAACCAATACATTTATGACACGTGTCTTTTGTAGGCCCCACTTATGGATTCCATCCAAGAATCCGTTAAGTGGTGGTGAAATCCAATTTATAGGTTTTATGTGGTGTTATAATAAAAGTTTGAAAATATATGGTGTTATAATCCATTTTTTGAGAAATTTGTGGTGTTATTTTCCAAAATTTCCTTATCTTATTGGACTTTTTAATGTTTGGGTTTGGATTGTATTACAAGCCAAGTTTGTATAGGGTATATATTATGGGGTTATTTTAGTTCATTTAGGATTTATTTTATCTAGGTGTTTTTATAATTTTATTTTTTAGTAGAATATTCCAGATTATAGTAGGGTTAAACATAGTATTTTACAGCTTGATTGAATTAATTTGGGAAATTCTCTCTGCTAATCACCTAACTTTAATATTTTCTCAGTGGTGAAGTCTAAAACTTTTGATTATCGATGGTAATCACGACTTTACATTATTAAGTAAATGATAACTTAAATCAAACAATTTGTTAATTTCTTAACTATGGTTTGCTATTAGACTGCGAAAATACACAATTACCCCTAAAATGACCCCCCTCCCCCTTCCCCCTAATTTTCTGCCTTTCTCTTTCCTCCTTCCAACGTCAATGGCGGAAGACCTGTACAACTCCCTTATCTTCGAAAATCCTTCTCATTTCCAGCATCAATGGCAGACCTATACAAATCCCTTTCCCTTCCCTTTAATTTTCTTCCTTTCTCTTTCTTCCTTCTAACATCAATCGATTCCAAAACTTGACCTAGAATCAAACTCCCAAATACGAAAATAGATGTAGAACGACGTACAATCAGAAGCAAAAATCAATGACGGTGATTAGGAGGACGACGCGGCGGCAATGACGGGAGAAGGAGAGGCAGCGTGAAGAAGAGTGTTCAAAGCAAAATAGGTGGAAACCGCCATTGGAGACCTTCAAAGGGAGGTTGAAATTGGGAGACATAGGAGAGAGAAAATTGGCGTGTGGTTCGGGTGGTCTCAACGGCGGGGGTTCAAGTGGGTGGTGTTGGTGGTAGTTGGGGCAGCGCGATGGAGAGTGAGAAATAAGGGGGAAAGAAAGAGGGAAAACAGGGGAAGGGGATTTCGTGTGGGTGTGCCGGCTATGGTGGTCGTTTATCTCTGGCGGGGGAGGAGATTGAGACACCATCAATCGGGCACCGACAAGGGGAGGGGGGCTGCTGGTTGTCTGGGGAGCGGTTTGGAGTTTTTTGTTTTTTTTTTAAAAAATAATTTGAAGGGTACTAATGTAAATTCATTGTCATTTAACCAAAATTAGCCCTAGTTAATCATTTAACTTTGTTTTATTATTATTAATGTTACCATTTGCTTAGTAATATTAATTCGTGATTACCACTGATAATAAAATATTTTAGACTTTACCACTGAGAAAAAAATTAAAGTTCATGATTACTAGAGAGAATTTCCCAATTAATTTCTTTTGATAAACTTTTGCTATCATAGGTTTAGGGAGTTAAACCACTCACAAAACTGCAACTTTAGTGCATCTTTTTGTCTGCGACTAACTAAAAATTGAGTATTATCAGTGTTACTTTCGTTGGGTCTACTAAGATCCACATCAACTTAGACCGCTAGAACCCGACAATTATTGTCAAAATGTCAATGATTTTTATTTTTAATTATATATATATATATATATATATATATATATATATATATATATATATATATATATATATATATATATATATATATATATATATATATATATATATATATATATATATATATATATATATATATATATATATATATATTATAAATTGACCAGGGTGTTTGAATGGTAGCTAAGACGGGAGAAGCTAGGGCAGTAAGGATAGAATTGACAAGGAAAGCTTTCTTTTTTGGGAAAAAGATGGTTCCAGTTCATGATCATGGTAGAGATTTTACCTTAGAGAAACTGGAAGTGAGGGCCTTTCTTCTCTCCAAAGTCCACTGAAGAGCCGAAATACCGTTTATGTTTAACCTAGGTGTATTATATGTGGAATTTATGACTCTAGGATACTAAATCCAGCTATTAGAAAAGACTTCATCTTTTATTGGAGATTATGAAATTATTTGGGCTGAATTTCAAAAACGAGTTCAAACTGTCAACTTGCTTTGAAACAAATTTACATAAATATAAATGTATTTAACCACCAGCTTCAATTCGGATTTCACTGTACTAAATTCCCAAATTTTTTCATTTTATTATGTATAGCTCTAATCCTGTTCCCCCCCCCCCCCCCCCCTCTTTTCTGTCCTATGACTCCTATCCTCCTTGCCTTAAACATTGACCTCTTCTTGGAGATGGTGCCACCAGTGTGGCTTTATCAACTGCCCTGGTAACTGGCAAGTTGTCACCATCAATCTTGGTTCCCCATCGGTGTCTGCTCTGTTTCAAGGGTTTTAAGTTATGATTTCTCTCAGTTGTATTCTATCTCTTCATCGAGGGCTTTTAATCCATCTTGGTAGTTCATTTTTTCTTAGAAGCTTTATTATAATTTGCTCTTTAATTTAATTGTAAGTTTATGACATTAATCAGGGCTTGGTGAGTAAATCTTGGGAAAGTTGGATATTTAATTCATCTTTTACTCATTGTTGCTAGTTTGAAAGAGGTAAGTAACCTCTTGTTTAAAGCTTGATCAGTCATTCATCACATATCATAAAACTGTAATATTGATATTGTGGTATGCCATTTTATGAGTGTGTTGTCTAGATTTCTGGTTTGACTATACTTCTTAATTTGAATTCAGTAATTTGTGTGCTTAAAGTTTAAACAGTAAAATTTATTGCAAGTTAAGGAGCTTGATTTTTGGATTGAGAAAGGTGGAAGCCTACTAAAGAAGGGTTAAACTGTTAAAGCTTCCATTAAGCTTAGCAGTTTCTAAGAGTCTTGTAGTGACCTTCCGAGTACCTTGCATTTGTAACTAAATAATAAAAAAAAAAAGCTAAATAACACTTCATTGCTGATGGTTGCATAAACTTATCTCTTAATGAGATCAAGAGGTTTGGAGTTCTAGTGAAACCAAAAGAACAGTGAACAATTTCTCCTGGTTTGAGAGATGAGGGAATGTTCAGAAGGGAAAGATGAGATTGATGGATTGAAGTAAACCGTTGATCGGACTGAAATGGGAGACTTGGTGCTTAATTTAATCCCGAGACAAATTATATGCTGTCATTGATGCTGAAAGATTTTCTCCTAAGAGGCTAAGAACATTATGACATCTTAGGAAGCTGGTTTTTGAAATATAAGGTATATATGTTTTGTCTAAGATGGGTTTGAGGAGCCCAACTTCAATTATTTGAATAAAAGAAACCCAAAGTCTACCCTGAAAGTTTTCATACCAAGGTGTTTCAAGGTCAGATCATGTTCTTTTAAGATCCGTGGTTTCCACTTGCTATTAAAGGTCTAGTTGGTTTTGTGATGAGTATGATGACAATGAAATGTTGTTGGCTGGATTGATATATTGATTGGGGGCATTTTCTTAATTTAATTTGGGTATTTAGTGTAACATTATCATTGGCTATTTGCCTATTTGGCAATCAATTTCGATACCATTTAGAGGAGTGTGACAACTGTGTATTTGCATTAGGTAGCAAGTTGATGGGTTTGTTTGGTAAATGGCTTTTTGATTGGCTTTTGGCTTTTTCATTTGGTCAAATATCTAAAATTTGTGTTTGGTAAATGGCTTTTTCAGGTAGCTTTTAAATCAAAATGAAAAAGGTACTTGGAGTAGCTTTTGGCTACTTAAGTTACTAATAACATCCAACAACCAATTTTATCAAACATGTTTTTAGACTAATAAAAAGTCAAACAGCCAACAAAAAAGCCAGTACAAACAGCCAGTCAAACCAGTCAATCAAACCAGCCGACAGCCAGCAGTCAATTGCCAAACAAGGCCGATGCCTGATGGAAGTAGTGGCTTGAGTGCTGGTAGAAGCCTTATAGCATAGGGATTAGGAATAACTAAAAATAAAAAGGCATTGGCGTCATTGACTTTGTATCATATCTAGGAAAGAACGTATGAGGACTTAAATGGTTGCCTAAACCATATGACCTGAACATTTGTGTGGATATTGTCCGTATAACTCTGATCATTTTCGTAGAAGGTAGGATTTGAGATAGGTAGATATCCTACTCAAGTTTATTGCTGATGTATATTCAGCTTATATGTTAAAGTGTGGTAGCATTGAAGTGAAAATGATTCTATAATGGACATTGTTTCTTATGAACATTTATGAACCGATTAATATCACACAGATCTTAAAATTGACTCGAATTTAACATCTCAAATACGAGTTTTTGCTTTTGCTAACTCACAGTTTTGTTAAAAATAATGGCCTATTGATTTCTTAGATAGTAGTTCATATTTTTATTAATGTATTACTTATTGCCGGGATAGAGTAAAGCTAGTCTTAAAAACGATATGTTATTATAAAATTATTGTAGTTTTAAAACAAATATGAACATCCCGTGTCTCTATATATATATTACTAACTCCATTTTTGTAAAAATTCTTAAAACATTCCATTTTCGTTCGTTTTTGGCAAGCCCTTATTACTATTTACCTCACACCCCACAATATTTACATCTTATCACACTTTCTCTTGCTTTATTGACCTTTCTCTTCCTACCCCTAAATTTGTACACATAGTATCTTACTTTTTCTTATACACTCTCATCACATCATCTCTCTTTTTAATTTCTTTAATTTGTGTATGAATAGTAGATGTTACGACCTTTTGGGAACTCGTGTAAGGTGTTGGGGTTTATTTTTATGCTTTACAATTTCATATTATGCTCGGATTGGCAATAAAATAATGTAAATGTCACATTTTGCGTGTCAAGAAGTAACTCAATTGACATGTAAAACAAGGTTATTACATTATTTTTTTGCCGATTTCGAGCTCAATTTGGATTCAAAAGGGATAAAAGGACCGAAAAACTTTATTCAAGTAATTTCCGCGCTTTAAAAATAATGACACGCTAATCAAGACATTTCTTGATATGCAAATCAAGACATTTGCATTTTTTTTTTTTTTTTTGCAAATTTTAGCTCAATTTGGATTTTAAGGGTCAAAATGACCTCAAAAATCTTTAACAAAACATTTTCAGCATGTAAATCGAGGAAAAAATGTATATAAATATGTGGAGTGGCCCCTACTAACGGTTATTGGATTAACATGAAAGGAAATAATTAACGGTAGGATAACGACAAGGTTATTGTTGATTTACTAATTGTACTATTAGGTCACAACGAGTAACTTTCAAAAAGTGGGGGGCACAACTTGATAATGTCAAAAGTAGAGGGTTATAAGAACTTTTTTATTGTAATAATTATTGTTGCTTGTATTTTCATTTGTCTTCTCACTTGCCAAATAATCTTCCTAAATTGTACAGTACGTTGAATTTTTTACAGTTGGATGTTCCAACTTAAGAGATCTTGTTCACATATTCGTATATTTTTGGCGAACTTGTGGACTAGATCTATTTTATAGAATGTACACCATACATAACCGTAATCACAAATGAGACCACACTCTGCCAACAATAAATTCCAATTATATACAACCAAATTATTGTGTACAATGTGAAATCTATTCAAGCCACTGATTACTATATGCGTGTTCGGCTTGAGTTCAGTATTGAAGATCTTCGTTATTTTCTTCTGCAGCCTCTAACCTTAGTTATTGTATCATATGTATGAGCTAAAATATCAAGAACCGTGTTTTTTCCGTAGCTTGTGCTACTAGCTTAATATTCCATATAAATTATCAAATAAAAAGTTGTAGAAAGGTCATATACATACGAACAAATGTGATAATCAATGGTTATTATCTTCTGCAGCTTCGTAATCTTAGACTCTTAGTTATTTGTCTCATACGTATGAATTAATATCAAACTATTTTAGAAAAAAAAAATTATAAAAAACCAACACCCTCCCCACCCACCCAAGCTCCAGCCCCCTACACCTGCCGACGCCAGCTCCCCCACCCTCGGTGCGACGCCCATCTCTCCCTTTCCCCACCCTGAAAAACAATCTCTTTCTCGAAACGAACACCCTTCCTGAAAATTGCGCATAAACCCTAAACAAGTTTGGTTTTGAGTGGGGTGTTTAAGGTTTGGTGGTCATTTTTCAAGAGAGGAACAAGGGAGAGGGTTGTTTCGGGGAAAGGCCATTACAAGGAGGGTCTTGTTTTGGGAGGGGGGCATGGGATAGGGTCGTTTTAGGGAGGGGAAAGGGAGAGGGTGGGGTTGGAGGTCGTTGTGGAGGAATGGGAGGAGGGGTGTGGGAAAGGAAAAAGGCAAGGTGTCGAGGGTGGGTGATCGATGACAGGGGCAGGGGAAATGGGCATCGCATCGGGGTGAAGAGTTGGTCGCCAGTAGGGGGATGGGGTGGGTGGGTGGGGAGGGGTTGGATTATTTTCTTTAATTAAAAAATAAGTATTTCTAAATTAATTTAATTTTTTTTTAAAATAAAAATTTAACCATGGTTAAAGATTTTCATTAAAATAGTTAAGAAGTTTGGGGAGTTGCACACTTTTATGCCATAAAGTTTAGGGAGTTTATAAAATTAACCTCTTATTGTAGGTCATAACTGATTTGAGTGAGTAAATTGCAACTTTTGTAAGTTTAGTGAGTAGTTTGCAACTTTAGTCTAAGTTCAGGGAGTAGTTGTGTACTTAACTCCTAAATTTTCATTAGAGTGTATATTATGTAAGGTTGTAAGTGTAGCTCCCAACTTTTGGTAAAAGTGGGATGGATTCATTTTTACTGAAGGACGAAAGTACTATGTAAATGTGCTAGATAGTACAGTAGTAACAGAGTGTAGGTGCATAACTGATAATTTTTTATGATTGATACTGGTTGTAATGAAGTGAAAGTAGCAGTACAAAAGACATGGTTTTGTGGTAGAACCTCTTATATAGAGTTTCAAATAATTATACAGAAACATACTACAGACTACAGACTGGAGTACATAAAATTATACAGAAACATATTACAGACTACAGACTATAGACTGGAGTACATAAAAATTTTACAGAATCATATTATAGACTACAGACCTGGAATACATAAAAAAGAAATGTAGTATGAAATCTTAATATTTGCAGAACTGAAGTTCATATTTTGCAAGTGTTGGAGGCATTGTCAACATTCGATTGATGGTTGTCGCCCACATCTTGTAACGCTGGTAATCATCAGCCATGTCTATCTTTATAGGCCCCCTTGTCGTCGTTAACACGATTTGATAACAAGTATCAAATTCTTCTCCTCCTTCATCCTTGTAAAGCTCAGCATGCAGATCAAGAACTAGACCTGAAATTTTTTAACTAGTTTGTTAATTTAGTTGTCTGAATTAAAAAGCTAATTTCTTAGTGCAGTGTAGTGATCAAAAGTTGTTACTTACAATCCTTCTTGTTTGTGATGACATTCAAAAAGTTGCGTTTCATTATCCTCAGAATCACCTGTGACAACAAAAACTGCATTCAGTTTTCTGCTATTTCATGGTTCAGAAGCTTTTTTTTTTCTTCCCTGTAATGCAGTAGTTGAGAGCAAAGAGAAGTGTTCTGTTTCTTACCTTTGCCTCGTTGCTTAGATTAATAGCGACAATCCTCACCATGCTCTTTCCTGTTAATTCATCCCATATAATAGAAGATTAGAAAACTCAATTGAGAAATTCAAAGCGACAATCCTCACCATGCTCTTTCCTGTTAATTCATCCCATATAATAGAAGATTAGAAAACTCAATTGAGAAATTCAGAACTTATGAAATTCTGAAATATAGTACTTGTTAATTGAGAAATTCAGAACTTATGAAGATTCATTCATGTTGGACTGTTGACCTGTTGGTGATTTTTAAGTAAGGTATTCAATTATTCCATCCATTAATATATATAAAAATTATGTTATTCTGTATTATACGAAGTATTTATTGTCATTTATCAAACGAGCTGTTAGAACTTTTAGTCGGAAACATATGCTTCAAAAAAGTGTACCTAATTGTACTATATGACTATATCTTATATGTGCCAAAAGGTCCCTCTCTTGTTGTTATTCTAGTTTCATTCTAATATATGGGCACACATCATAAAAAATTAGATTTGCCGACAAATTATTTATTTACAAGGTATAATTTTATTTTCAAATATGTGACTTGTTCAAGATACTATTCGACTTTATGTTGTTGGTGATGTTCCTAAGATTAGCTTGATATTGTTTGATTTGACATTATCCGTTTTTTTTTTATTAAGAGACAAAATGTGTAAAGACAAAAATGCGTCTAATTATGGTTAATAATGCCGATTAAATGTGGGAAATTGGAATTGTAGAATAGCACAATATCCGGCCCCTTTCATGCTTTTTGTTCTGACAAAGAACTATATAGTTCTTATTATGTTGGATTGATGTGATTATTCTTTGCGATTTATAAATAACGCTTTGTATAATAAGTTTGATTAGACTGGATTGAGTGGTATTAAAAAAAAGAGGTTTGATTTTGGATATATTTAGTAAATATTTAGTACTTTTGGACACTACAATAAAAACAATATTTTATTAAGATTAATTAAGAACCTTAGCTTACACTCAATAGTGGTGGGAGCTCTTAACAACTGGATCATCATTCATTTGTGGTTATATTTTACTTACAGTATTAATTCTATAGATGCATCTATGTCAACTTTTCTTTATTAATATGTAAAGATAAATGTCATTATATTAATTGTTTCTCTGTATTAAATTAATTTCAATGTATATTTTATGAAAAATGTTTATGATCAAAATTAGCATAAAGATATTGAATTTTTTTTTTAAGTGGAGAAACAGATGCAATATAAAACTTCAGTGGTGTGTCAAGAAGCTCACAAAATACTTTTCACGTTTTTTAGATTAGACTATTTGTGACCAAAAACACTATTTTTAACATCGGAGGTTAAAAAAAAAAGGGAAAGGCAAATGTTGGTACCATTAGCAGTCTCGATAGTTAGCTCAGCACCCTTGGATAAAGTAGCTCTGGATTTCACATAATCAAGATCTTCATCAAGCTTACAATTATCCACATCAATTGGCAGAACTGGCTCGCCATTTAACCTATTCTTGCATCCTGATCTTGCTTTCAGTGTAGCTGCTCCTCTTAATGCTATAATATATAACAAATACACAATTTTATTGAACTAATAGATAATTTTAATTTCGGTCAACAAATTTATGATTATTATAAAAATGCAACGTAAAATGAAAAGGGAGCACATATGATTAACGTACATGTAGTAGCGGCAGCAGTGAGAGTGAAGATATCACTTGTGCTAGTTCCACTCATTGCTGAGCTGATTATAGTGTTGAGTTGTTCCCTCTTGGCTCCCATTGATTCAGCTACTTGGGCACATTGAGAAGCCACTACAGCTGCGGCTGAGGCAAGTGCCGCTTTCCTGGCCGGGCTCGACTCGTGCTCGAGTTGTCCTTTGGAGGACTCCTCGGCTATAGCTGCAAGCGCAGTTGCAAGCCCAGCTATGGATAAGGCTGCATGCACTTCTGCCCTTTGAAGTCTTTTACCTTCTTTCCTTTTTTCTTTCATCTCCTTTACCCATTTCTTAATTGACACATTCCCAAAGGGCATCTTCCATTCAAACTGTTGATTTTTTTTAAAGGCAAATAGAGAAAATGAAAAATAAATTAGGATAGAGGATATGATGGTGAACTATAAAATTAATTTTTATTATTATTATTTTTTTTAAAAAAATGGTGGACATTATTGACTACTGATTATTTCAATTCATGATAACCAGGTGTGCTTTTTTCAAGTGAATTGGACTTACATAGCTTATTTAAATTTATCTATATTACCAATCTAATGAACTTATTTGTAACGTGTTTTTGTAATTGTGTTTATTTACTTATTTTTATCGAACTTATTAAATATTTTGGAACTTAGGCCTGACCTTATAGCAACATTTTTTTAATGTCTGTGAAAACCTTTTTTTTTTCCTTTTTTTTCAACCTCAAAATAGTATATGTGAAAACTGTACAAGTTAATGATCATATATGTTGGTTATCCTCATAAGCATGTGTTTTAAAAAAGAAGAATTACCCATTTCTTCCTATAGCCATTGTAGTTCAACTCCGGGTGCATTGCTTGTTGCATCCATATCCAAGACTGAAATGTAAAGAAACATCAAAGAGTAGTTAGAACATTTATTTAAGTTAAATAATCAAAAGTGGTTGGATATATAAAGAGTATAATTAACTTAATTAGGTACTAATTGTACTTTAATACAGCAAAGACTTGTCTTTTTAAACAACTTTTTAAGCTAAAGCACAGACAGTAATCACTACATATGGTGGCAGCTAGCTTTTGAGAATTACTTAATTTTTACTTACTCTTTCCTAATTTGGTTGCTTTAATGTGAAAATCTTAAAGATTAGTAATGGTACAACATAACAGATCAGTATCAATGAGTTGTTAACATCGTTAATCATGGCCTCATGAGTGGCCTGACCCGTGAGGCTTCACCCAATTTAGATCTAGAGCCCGACCCGAATTAATGCCTAAGATAAACTCAAAGAAGCAATTAATTACTTGTTAGTATATACGAAGTATATATATAACGATGAATTTATCTAAGGTTTTTAGATCAAATCACATTTATATTGCTGTTGTAAAATTACCATAATTTATATAAAAAGGGTATTTTATATTAGCCTAATTTTTAATCAATTTTAATTTAAATTCGAGGGATCCAATTAACATAAACTTTGTGCATGAAATAATTGTAACATAACACTTAAACCTCATCTTTTTTCTCTCTTGGCCCCTTTACTCCAAATATATTTGTAGGTTATGTCATAGAAAGGGAGAAAGAACAGGAACATGGAGCAAATGGATAGCTTATTGTTTACACACGAGTTTAAGGGTAAGTTTATTCATCTGAACTTGTCTTATTAGACCTAATTACCCCTGATTTGCATGTTATACATAAATAAAATATATTAAGTAATAAGAGTACTTCGTAAGAAGCGACAACTGTATTTTTGCAATGTGTTTGTTAAGCCTCCCTTTTTATACCAATTAATTTAGCTATCAATTTGTTAGTTAAGCCTCCCTTTTCTACCAATTAATTTAGTGATTTGACCTTTCTTGGTTACGTTTGTATAAATCAACAAAAATTATAAATACTCCGTAACAATATATTTGTTTGAAAACTACAAGTTTAGAAGAGATGAGATTCGAGACATGATAGTTTAGATTATGCCCCCACATATATCTCATATTAGAGCCTTTCTGGAAAACCTTGGGTTTTCATAAAATTAGTAAACATGTACTTCCTTTGTATTTTTTTTTTTTTTTTTTATCTACTCATGTACTAAGGCAAATAATCAACATTTGATCTTAGAATACTATACAATGAAACAATTTTAGCAAGATCACACATGTTGATTTTTGATTTGTACATAAATAGAAATAGACGTTAAAGTTTATATAGTTAAATTAAAGGAATAGTAAGTGAGTAGAACAAAAAAAATATGTCATATGTAGTATTAATTTGTAAATGATGTTATCTTTAGGAGTCCTACCTGCCTAACTAGCTACATCTAAAAAACCTTGAAAATTAGCTAAGACTTTTAGGCTTTTAGCTTTTTTTTTTTTTTTTTTTTTTTTTTTTAAAGTTAATGTTAAGAACGGTATAAAATGTAAGCATATATACTCCTAAGAAGAATTTCATGTAAGAATATCTGCAAATATACTCATAAGAAAAAAGCGTACGGACTATTATTGTAGGATCACACACCTACTTTTTGTATTCGACATTATGTATCACTTCAAAGTTCATTATGTCATTAATTGTCAATTTATAAAACTAATTATGTGCTGTATTTTATACAATATGAGGTTGAAATATCATCGTAATAAATAACAATTTCCTTATTTATCCGTATACATAAGGTACAATAATTTAGGAATGGGAGTAATATCAAGTACAGAGTAATAATTATGGAGCGTACTTGTATTCTAGTGTAATTATAAAAAAACAATTATTACCTTGAGATCATTTGATTTCCATTGAGGTACTGAGTTCGTATAATCTGCATCCTCCATTCTTGGACTACACTTTTCCATCTTCTGCAATCCCAAAAGAAAAAAAAAAAAACATCATATGTAAGGTTATAAGCATCATATGGCTCTTGAGGCCGAAGATGAACATGGCTAAGTGGTCTAACCATATACATCATATATATCAACTTGAATAGATGCATATATAGTGTAGAAACTTACCAAATCGAATGACTTCATGGTGCTATCTCGGACAAGAATCGATGATCCAACGTCCGATGATAACTCGGGTTGTAAGGCTTGAACAGCAAAGTTGCACCAAGCATTAGAAAGGAAGTCCATAGTCTCAGGATGTGCTTCAGAAAGTGTTGACATACTGAGACTATGATCTGTATCCATTGTTGTTATTGGTAGAATAACTTAATGTGTGTAGTGTGAGTTCGTTGTAGTGAGGAATTGTGTTAGCTTTACAAGACCATATATATAGAAAAAATAATTACTATTTATTTTAAAAATCTTAGAATACAATCAACAAAATAAAATAAAACAGATGAGTATCTTAGAATGAGTACCATCGATACAATAATATCGTAGAATAAAGGTTGCATAGTTGATGTAATACATTATGTCGTTGCATTAGTTGTTATTATATCCTTATTTTAGCTAAAAATATGGTCCATATAATATACAGTATATTTCTTTGTTATAGACATCTAGAAAGTAGCTAAATTGGGTGCTTTATTACATTATTTGCTTGGAAAGTTGGTGCATAAGGGAACAGGACCTCGTCTTCTATATCATTAGGATCACTAGGACCACCGCAATTTTCTGTTCTCGATCTCTTTTTAATGAATAGGGAATGAGGAGGAGGTCAGGTAGGGAAGTTGCCGGTTGATCGAGTCAGGTTAAATGACTAATTTATTAACCGCCTAGCGCGCAAGGTAAATAAGTTTACATGTGAGTGAGTCGAACAAGAAGGGCATTGGAGGAGAGATGGCATGAAAGTGAGTCATTTTTGTTTTTTCAGCGCATTTTCTATGTTGTTGACCACACCGTATGGCCGGGGTTACTCGGTCGGTCAGAATTACTTATTCAGGGGTTACTTGATCAGGATTTACTTGATTAGGGGTTATTCGATCAGTCAGGGTTACTTGTCAGTCAGGGTTACTTATTCAATCAAGGGTTATTTGATCGGTCAGGGGTTACTTATTCAATCAAGAGTTATTCGGTCGGTCAGGGGTTACTTATTTAGGGGTTACCCAATTAGTTAGGGGTTACCCCTTTATCCCTAAATAAGTAACCTTGGCCACACGGAGTGGTTAGTCACATATGAAAATTTGTGTTGTTTTTTGGATAGGAGGGAGAAATATGAGTTAAATTACAAAAATTAAGAGCGTGGGTAAGTCTAACATCAAGATAGGTTTGATATGCTAACTCAACCCAATCCGGTGCAACCACATTTAAAAGCCTTGCCCTCCCTTTTCATATCCTAATCTTGCCTTTACTAAAAATACAAAATTTACCTTTAACTACATACAAAATCTTTGCATCCAAATTATATTTGATGTCATAGCTAGTTTTCTCTCTTAACAGATTTGGGTAGTATATTAAAATTTACATTGATTTATACTAAGAATGCATAAATTATAATTACTAGCATTAAAAGTATAAAGATATTCATATAACATAGCTATAAATAAAGCATGGTGTGCAAATCCTAACCAGGAGTCGAAGTCTAGTTGAGTGCCAACTAGAAAGAATTCAAACTTAGCTAGTTCGTTAAAATAAATGGGTAGTATTATCATTAACTTTGCTGTGGCTCATTAATAATGCCCTTTCTTTTTGAAAAAATCATCCAATCATGAACATGATATTTTCATGATAGAATAACCAATCACTTCTTATCACATATAGTAGTATATATATGTAAAGATGAGTTAGCTTGATTCTTCCAAGATTATATGTTGCACAAATAATATTTAGTACTCGAGTATTGTGTTTCTGTACATTAAAGATCCAATTGAAAATAGGAGAAATTTTAATGTCCAAACTATTCTCTACACCTATAATAAAAATTGATACTTTTCCCTTTTAAATTTACTCGTAACACGTCACTTTGACGAAATTTTAAAAATGATATTAAACTATTTTACCACCAATAAACGAACAAATTAGTTGAAATAATTTTACCACCAATAAGAATGAAATTATTAAGGATTTGTTCTGATTTACTGAGCTGAGCTTTACTGAACTGAATATTTTATGAGAAAAGGAAATTAGAAACTGAACTGAACTGATTAGAGTTGAACTGAACTGAAATTAAGCTGAACAGAATAGGCCCTAAGTTGATACTATTTGAAATTTTTAGCTTAATTCGTCTGTTTCTAATCACTTTTTTTACATAGCGTACCAAAAAGGTTTATATATACTTCGTATTTCGCTTATTCGTTCTCCTATTGGGTGCATATAGCCATATACATATGATATTACAAAATATCTTACACATCAACTTCAACTTTTTTTTTTTTTTTTTTTTTTTTTTTTTTTTTTTTTTTTTTTTGTCAAAGTAATTATTATAGCATTATTTAATGTGAAAAAGACCTTACCTATTAGCCAGGCTAACAAAAATGAAGGTTACACCATCCCAGTTCTCTCGAATTGAATTTGTTACTCCGTAATATAAACACAATTTGATACCATGACTCTTACCTACTATAGCTGCGCTAAGTTGTGTAAGTCTATGTGCCATGTCAACATGTCTCGTGCTTAGGCAGTCGTGTCTGAACCGAGCGGCCAAGGAAAATATATGTTGTATTAAACTCATTCCAATCTTTCAGAAGCAAGGCCCATACACAATCTGACCATGTGCCAAAATCAATGTGGAGATGAGTTGTGCCATTCTAGGCTTCTATAGCATACCCCTTAATAATTTTTAGATATTTTATTAATTGGTTACGAATGAGTAAGTTAGCATGTCTTGCTCTTGTCCGGTCAATTTCATGTCAATTTAATATGATCCATCAACGATCAATTCTACGTGTTACTGAGAATACTCTAGCAACTTAACAATTGACAATCTATAAGCAATGATCAATTATTACCAACAATAGAAACTTCATATTTTAAACAAATATAATGTAATAGAATTGATAATGTAAGCATCAAATCCATAATCATATACTTCCACAAGAATAGTACTAAAAAAAAAAACTCTCAAGATCAGAAGTGATGATGAAATAATATATGTATATATCCTTTCTTTCTTAGGTTTATTGATAACATACATTGCACAATTCTCAATTATAGGTGACCACTTAGAAATTGGGGATGATGAATGTATCAAAAACTAGTATCATGTATGGGAGAGATCTCTGAGATAGGCTAAACCAATGGTTCGTGCAGTATGTTCTTGTCATTGCACATAAAATAGTATTATTAAAACAAAAAAATTCCCTCAAAAGGAAAGAAAATAATATTGGGATTAGAATTTGTATAGTTGGAAAGTGTAACAAGGAGGGGTCTTTCTGGGATTTTGGTATTATGGTTGGTTTAAAAGGACCCACTTGGCATGTTCAGCCCCCTTCCCAAGCCCGGTTGCCAAGGGCCAGGTGGGTGTGTGTTGCTCTTAATAATATCTTTTTGCTTACGTGTGCTAATTTCTTCAAATATTTCTCGAGTCAATCATCATGTACAAGTATATTTTGGCTCAATTTGATGTATATATATAACGTCATATTTTTTTGAGTTGTTGTGGTCTAATTTGTTGAAATCTACTCTGTTCTTCTAAACTCAACTTTACTCTACTCCACTTAGCATAAATAAACTACTCTGCTATATTATGTTGAAATTTGGTTTGCTTTGTACAAAAGCTCGGAATAACAAGGTTTAACTTATATATGGTCAATTAATTTAATTGTTTATAAAGTAATGCATTCAAGTATGTTGCTATCACTTGGATCAAAGAATGAAGTCACTCCATCGAAAGTTGACAAATTATAATGAATAATTCTCTGTAATTCTCATTAATCACAATGGCCACATACAATATTTATATATTAGGTATACTTGGAGGGCAAGACCAAATAACCTAAAATAACTCACAATATTCTCTAGGATATACTTTCACAATATTCACAATTATCTTGTTTCCTAAAATATATCCTAATACCCCCCCCCCCCCAAGTTGGAGCATACGGGTCACAAATGCCCAACTTGCGAAGTAGAAACTCGAACTTAGCTTTTCCCAAAGCCTTTGTAAAAATATCAGCCAACTGTACCGTCGTAGGAACATACGAAGGTATAATCGTCCCATCTGTAATCGCATCCCGAATAAAATGACAATCTGACTCAATATGTTTTGTTCGTTCATGAAACACTGGATTCTGTGCAATGTATAACGCGGATTGACTATCACAATAAAGGTGCATCCCATTCTCATGTCGAACACCTAAGTCACCAAGTAGTCGCTTCAACCACTTTAATTCACAAGTCGTTGCATTCATACAACGATATTCTGCTTCCGATGAAGAAAGAGCTACAGTAGGCTGCTTCTTAGTTTTCCATGACACTGGAGACAAACCAAGAAGCACAAACCAACCACTCAAGGATCGTCTAGAGAGAGGACAACCTGCCCAATCTGAATCACACCAACCTTCCAACTGTAAAGCACTATCAGATCTCAATTAAATTCCCTGTCCCGGACTCTTCTTCAAATATCTAACAACTCGCAGAGCTGCTTCCCAATGATCAATCCTAGGATTTTGCATAAACTGTGATAAAATATGTACAGAATATGCTAAATCGGGTCTCGTAACAGACAAATAAATCAGTCGACCTATGAGGCGACGATATTTCGCAATATCATGAAAATACTCTCCCTGAGATAGTGCTAACTTGTGATTTTGTTCCATAGGGAACTCTGCAGGCTTAGCATCAAGTAAACCTGCTTCAGTAATAATATACAGTGTATACTTCCTCTGGCAAATAAAAATTCCCTGTTTATTCCGGGCTACCTCTAGCCCCAAAAAATATTTCAACACTCCAAGATCTTTCATCTTGAAAAAATCTCCCAGATATGATTTAAAACTGAGCATAGCATTTTTATCATTGCCTGCAACAATTAAATCATCGACGTATACTAACACATTAAGCTGCATTTTACCCTTTGTCAGAGTAAACAAAGAATAATCATAATATGACTGTTTAAAGCCATAAGTTTTCAAAGCTGTAGCAAGCTTTGCAAACCAGCATCGAGGAGCTTGTTTAAGCCCGTAGAATGATTTCTGCATCCTGCAAACTTTGTCAGAATTATCTTTCTCAAAACCAGGGGGAATTTTCATATATACCTCTTCTTCCAAATCACCATGAAGAAATGCATTAAGAACGTCCATTTGATGAACTTCCCAATTTTTCACTGCCGCTACTGCAAGAAAGGTTCGAACAGTCACCATTTTTGCTACCGGAGCAAATGTCTCATTGTAGTCTATTCCTTCAACCTGATGATTGCCAAAGATGACTAATCTCGCTTTTAATTTGATCAAATTCTCATGCTCATCATATTTTTCTTTGTAAACCCACTTGCTTCCAAGTGCCTTTTTACCCGGTGGTAGTTTCTCTAGCACCCAAGTACCCTGCTCTTCTAGAGCCTGGATCTCATCCGCCATTGCTTTCCTCCAACTCTCGTGTTTCATAGCCTCCTTGAAACTTTTGGGTTCATTTCCTCCTGTAATGGCAGCAATATATCTTCTATGCTTCACAGAAAATCGGTGAGAATCAATAAAATGTGTTATAGGGTAAACAGTACCTGAGGAAAATGATGTCACAGGTGAACTCTGAGATGATGTAGATGGACTTATATTTCGGATCGTGTGTGTCACATAGTCACGGTGCTTCACATTCGGAAATTTCTGTCTCATGCCTTTACCCAAGGCTTCGGTGTCCCTTGTTGCATTGCAGTCCGTCTCACAATGCCCATTTTGAGCTTCTAAACGCTACTGTTCTGCCCCCTTGTGCGTGCTTCCAGCACCCCCAGCAGCACCTGGCTGCGTGCTTCCAGCAACCCCAGCAGCCTCTTGCTGCATGGTGCCAGCAATCCCATCAGACTCCTCCGCGACCTCCCTGTGGTCTGGAGCTGCCTGCCGCAGGTGTGTTGCGGAGCTGTCTGCCTCCCTTTCCACCCCCGCATCACACTCATCTTCCCTCTCACGCTCCCCTTCCATCATCACGCACCACTCATCATCATTGTCCCCAACATCTCCAGCACTCACACTCACCATTTTGGGCTTCTCACTAGGCGCAATAAAAGGGAATTCGGTCTCAAAAAATGTTACATCTCTTGACACGAAAATTTCACAAGTTTCCAAGTCGTACACCTTCCATCCCTTTTTCCCGAAAGGGTATCCTAGAAACACACACTTCCTACTACGACTCGCAAATTTATCACCTTTACTCTTCAAATTATACGCATAACACAAACACCCAAACACCCGAATATACTCATATGAAGGTGTTTTGCCAAATAACATGTCACAAGGAGTTTTATAATCAAGCAATCGAGAAGGAGTTCTATTAATTAAATGACATGCCGCTTGCACACACTCCCCCCAAAATTTCAAAGGCAAATTCGCTTGAAACCTTAAAGCTCTAGCCACATTCAAGATATGTTGATGTTTTCTCTCAACACGCCCATTTTGTTGAGGCGTGCCCACACATGAGGTCTCAAAATATATCCCATTTGCAAAAAAATATTCTTTCAAGGAATTAAATTCCGTCCCATTATCACTACGAACCACTTTAATTTCTTGAGAAAATTGACGTCGAACAATAGCAACAAAATTAAGAAACATATACTCAACTTCTGTTTTATTTCTTAATAAGTAAGTCCACACACCTCTAGAGTAATCATCAACTATAGTAAAAAAATAGTGAGCACCACAAGACGATGGAACCTTGTAAGGCCCCCATAAATCTCTGTGAATAAGTTCAAAAATTCGAGTTGCTTTATTTTGACTCAAAGGGAAACTACTCCTATGTTGTTTTGCACGAGGACATATATCACAAGACTTTAGTTTACTACTACTACGACTCACAAAAGGAAGATGTTGTAGAACCTTTCCCGAAGGATGTCCCAGCCGTTGATGCCACAACTCTGTGGATCGATCCCCATCTGTCTTCAAGGTCTTCACCATTGGATCGCCCCGGAAATAATAAAGTCCATCTACTCGTTCACCTGCTCCAATCACCTTTCTCGTTGTTAGGTCCTGTATAACACAAAGTTTATTAGTAAATTGCATGATACAATTTGATTCATCACATAATTGAGTCGTCGAAATTAAATTGCAATTCAATTGAGGGACATAAAGAACATTATTAATAGTCAAGCCTCCTTGCAATATAACCGATCCAATTTCGGAAGCATTGGCATAATTCCCATCCGGCAATCCCACCGGATAATGGCTCACATTCGTCACATTTCTCAAAAGAGAGAGATCACAAGTCACATGGTTTGAGGCACCGGTGTCTATAATCCAACCCAAATCGTGCTTATCGGGAAGCTTGGACTGAATAGAGTTTAAATGATCAAGAAGTTGTTGTATTTGAGTCGACGTGACCCCTACAAGAGCAGCCCCATCTGCGGTGGAGACAGCCGAATCCCTAGCCATAACGCAAAAATTCTCAAACAAATACGTGGAACTCAAATCCCACAATTGTAAATTGTATACCCACTAATTCAATCACAACTCCCAATAATTGTAAATTGTATACCCACTAATTCAATCACAACTCTCACAATTAAAAAAAATTTCACCCAAATATCTGATCCCACAAGCAAATGAATGCCGCAAATAATCGTCACAATAGTGCCGAAACACTGTTCCGAACTTCCTATCCGGAAAAAAAAAATTTATGTGAACTCTCACACTCTCACGATTTCACGAAATTATGTAAATTACGTGTAATCAAGTCGTCGGAAAAATTTTGGATCAAACCTAAGCTCTTGATACCATGACAAATTATAATGAATAATTCTCTGTAATTCTCATTAATCACAATGGCCACATACAATATTTATATATTAGGTATACTTGGAGGGCAAGACCAAATAACCTAAAATAACTCACAATATTCTCTAGGATATACTTTCACAATATTCACAATTATCTTGTTTCCTAAAATATATCCTAATAAGTTAGAGGACCAACTCAACCAAAAGCTTAAGCTGATGGTTGAGGCCCATGAATATGTTTTATACTCTATCACGCCCCCTCACACGAGAGCCTGTTGGGGTAGAAGTGTGGATGCAGCATGGGCCCTTCTCATACCCTGCGCTTAATATTCCACTTGAAAGTGGGGGGTGGATGAGATTCGAACCCGTGACCTTTGTGTCACGATGGCTCCGATACCAAGTTAGAGGACCAACTCAACCAAAAGCTTAAGCTGATGGTTGAGGCCCAGGAATATGTTTTATACTCTATCAAAAGTTTTATATGTTGTACCATGTGAGTTTAATATTTATTTGGTTTGTAGAAAGTTCATATTATGTGTATATGACTATATGTGTATAAAGGTATTTCACATCTGGCAGATTGACTTCGTGTCAATTGACATAGGTAATTATAATACATGGCTTTTATTAGAGATTGCTTATGACATGTATCTTTAATTTGAAATGATGAGTATACTGCATCTATTGTAGGAAGATCATATTATGTGTCGTGTGAACCTACGTGATTGTACAAAATAACTAGTTATAGTCTTTTGGTTCTAGTATTACTTATAAATTTCTAGATCACTATGACCTAAAATCTTACAAAAAAAAAAAAAAAAAAGAAAGAAAGGAAATATATCGTTTGATCACTATATCATATATACCTAGATAAAAAGAATGAACAATCTGATTTCAAATAAACCCCATATTTACAATAGTATTAGTTACATTATTAAAAATGCATAGAAATATCTTTTTTCATCCCAAAATGTATAGCTTATATTATAGCAGATTAGCAGTTGTACAATACAACTACTGAAATAATTACAAGGGTCGATTGTCAATTACACCTAACAATTAGAGGACAAAGGCCATACCTAATACATGCACCAACTCCTACTACCTAGGTTGAATCGGTTGCCCTAACATAGTAACATAAACTCTAAACACCTTAATCTTTTGCTTTTGAACTCTCCCTTGTTTTCTTTAAAACTACAATATATTTGACTCGATTAAAAGACTTTTCCTTAGGATAATTACAATTTCATAGGTCTTGAACACCTGGACCTATCAAGCAGCAAGTTGAATCCTTTACAAACGACTTAAATATGCAACGGGTACTGTAAGTCTGTAAGGGCCATAATTGCCTTCCTACCACGATCCGCTGAAATTCTCCCCCATGTCATTTTTATTCTTCCCTCCTCTCCACCTTATTTCTTAAATACACACCTATATTTTTCTATACAAAGGTAGCAATATAATAACCTTTGATGCTAAACGTTGCTAAGTACAAGATTGGGCTGTAGCACAATGCGTCAGAGGTGCTTCCTAGCCAAGGCACAACCATGTTGTAGGCATGGGAAAAGGACACGAGACATGTGCACAAGGATAAGGTGTAAAAGCACCAAGCTCTCATAAACAATTATTGTTGGCAATTGAGGTTAGCCTTTTGCTTTGCCATATGGCCAAAAACAAGGCAACACAAGCGAATCCATGGCACCACAAGGCCAATCCAAGGCATCATAAGACATGGTAACATAGGATGGGAAAAGGCATAAATGGATGGTTTTGATCGAGCATTAAGTAGGCCCTCTCGAGGCGGTCTTCTTGGAATCTAGGAATAACCTTGATGCCTAATCTTGTTAGTTAAAAAATATACTGTTTTCTAAAAGCCAAATTTGAAGACTATATACATAAAATTGGATCAATTTTGAAGGTTTGAAGATTAGTGTTGAAAAATTTTCGAATTCTTAAGGATGCATCCTAAGGTCATATAATAGGGTCATTAATTGATCATATAAAGCCATGTAGCGACTTTGAAACAATGAGAAAAGCGGTATACCGTATACGTAAATGATTAAATAAACAATATTAAAGCAAAGTGGACGGTTCCAATCATCCAAATGACTTCCCTGGGTTTCATGTGGTATATTTATTGGAAGCAATCCAAGTTGTTTCCTTTCTGGTTCTGAAAAGTAAAAAAGATAGTCCAAAACTAAATGATATAAATCCACGTTTCTAGACTAGTAATATTTTGGAAGTTTTGGGGCTCGCTCGGTGTCAAAATCTCTTAGCGTGGTAGAGGATGCATTGAGTACTTATAATATTGTTTGAAACCATGTATGAAAACTAGTTAATCACATAAATGCTCATGTTGACCTTGACTTAATCAAGGAAGGCATGTACGTAAATGGTAAAATGGCGGGCTAGAGGCAAAGTGGATGATTCAAACCACCCAAATGACCTACCAAGGTGTAGTGGGGTCTCTGGGAAGAACCCCGTCCTCTTTTCTTGTAGAATCTAGAAAAGTCAAAATTTGCTAAAAACTAAATGTTATAAATACACAAAATCGGATCAATTTTGGAGGTTTAGTGATGATTAGGGTCAAAACAATTAGGGACTATAGGGGATGCAATCTAAGGTGATATAATACTATTTGGACATGTATTTGACCACTAGTTGGTCAAATAATGTTCCATATTAGCCTTAATTAAGAGGTGTAAGTTGTAAATTGTTAAATTGACAATTTAATGGTAAACTAGACAATTTAATGGTAAACTAGACAATTTCAATCACCTAAATGGACTCCCAGAGTGGTGTGTGGTCCATGGGAAGTACAACGACCCGTTTTCTTTTTAGGTCCGAAAAGGTTACATACTATCCAAAACTAAAGGCATCCATGCTTTTGGACTATTTTATAAATTTTGGGGTATAGTGTCGAAACCTTTTGAGATGGTAGATGATACATCTTAAAAGTCATTTTAATTTGAATGAAACCATATATGACCACTATTTGTAGGTCACATAAAGGCTTGTGGTGGACTTGATTTGAGTTGATTAACGGAGATGTGTATGTAAACGGCTAAAATAAATGACGATTAAAGATAAAGTGGATGATTTAAAACTTCAAACCACCCAAATGGCTTCCTAACATGTCTTGAGATCCATGGTAAAAACCATTACCCCTTTTTTCTTTTCGGATCTGGAAGCTCAAAATTGATCAATTTTAAAGACTATAACACACGAAATCAGACTAATATTGAAGGTTTTATGACTTTTTGTCGAAAATACTTGGGATTGTAGGGGATGCTTCTTAGGGTAATATAATATTGTTTGTAACCATATTTGACTACTAGCTAGACATAAGATGACTTTATTGTAAAGAAGGGGCTAAAGAAGGGGCGTGTGTAAGTAAACATTTATAATGGTGGTTTATGGCCAGGGAAAATGACCAATTCAAACCATCTAAATGCACTCTTGAGGTGTTGTGGGGTACATGGGAAGCACTTTGACCTATTTTCTTTCCACATCAAAAAATGTTGAAAATTTATGTTGTCCAAACTAAAAGTTATATAATTCATGTTTTCGAGTCAGCTTTGGAATTTTTTTTTAAAATTAAAGTGAATGCATACAATGGTCCTCCTCAAAGCTATATAAATTGGTTCATCTATCTATATGACTATATTAGAATTATGTTGCACTGGTAGTAAAGAGTTACAAGAGATGATTATTTATAATGCAGACCTACATTTCAATTTATTTGCAACATTTACCTTAAATGGAATGGAAACTACAAAATATTTGCAACAAATATTTTTTTTCCTTTTTTGTTTTTCATTTTTTTTCTATTTCTCCTTATCACATGCTACTTTATTTCTCTCTCTTCATTTATTACTCATAAACAAATTTTACCTAGATGTTGATGAATGTTTCACCGTTGCAAATCAAATGAAACAGAGGTATAGTATAATTCATGTTTGCAACCATAACAAGACTATTAATAGATGTATAAAATCCTAAAAATAATGAGTTTGGTTCGTGTGTGTGGCTATTTCGGAAATATGTTGCATTGGTAATCAAGAGTTGCAAGAGATGATTATTTATATACTTCGTATAACCAAATTGATATCCTGAGGTCCTATTAGAGTCGGGTGTATATTCGGTTTTCGGTTTGGATTTAGGCCAAATCCAATCCAATCTGAAATAAAATTTGGTTTTTGATTTTTAAATCCAATCCGATCTGAATTTATCATGAATCGAATCCGATCCAATCCGAATTAAAATTCGGTTATTTGGATCCGATTTGAAAATCCGAATTAAAGTACATTGCAAATTTTTTGGGACTTAAGTAATTATAAAAATAAAAATGCAATTATAAAAAGCCTAGTCTTAAATACATAGTTCTTATGATTAATATAAATATTAAAAACATAATTTTACATAATTTATATTAATGTAATTATCAACAAAATTTTACATGATTAATATAATGTATCCTTATTTGTAAAAGCATGGTTTCATATTTCGGTTAATTTGGTTTTTTGGATCCGAACAAGGTCAATCTAACCTGATCAGGAAATTCGAATTTTCAATAAATTTCAAACTGATCCGATCCGATTTAAAGTTTGGATCCGATCTGAATTAATAATTCGATTTGGATTAGATTAGATTTCGACCCCTAGTCCTATTGAGTTGAGTTGAGGTGTATCTACGCTTGGACCCATCGGAGGATATCCCACATATGTTATATCGACACCTAGCTAGCTAGTCACATCACTAAAACACCCTAAAACCCTCAATCATGAATATCTTGTTCCAAAAACAAGAAGCTTAATAACAAGGAAGATTCTAATTAGAAAACATATGATAGCCATGCATGTATTTAGATAAAGAGAAAATTAGGCCCCGTTCTTTAGAGCTATTCTGCTCTGTTCTACTCTGCTTTGCTCTGCTGAAATCTGCTCTACTTTGCTCTGCTCTGCTTTGCTCTGCTGAAATTTGCTCTACTCTGCTCTGCTTCAATCTGCTCTGCTCTGCTCTGCCCTGCTCTGCTCTGCTCTGCTTAAAATTAATACTTAATATTGAATTATTATAATAATAATGTATATTTAATAAAAATAATAATAAATAATTAATACTTAATGATAATAATAATTAATATTTAATAATAATAAATAAATAAATAATATTTATTAATAATAATTAATATTTATTAATAATAATACTTCCTCCGTTTTCTTTTACTTGCAACACAGCCTTGTGACACGTGTTTTGAGCTCTGGTTTATGTAATGTAAATGGACAAATTTTTCATTATAATTTTTACAAATGATACTTAACTCTATTCTAATTTTCGTGTAAAAATTATATTGATAAAATCGCTCGTTTACCCTCACTAATCATCTCCTAAAACTGCATGCTTAAAAGGTGTGTTGCAAGTAAAAGAAAACGGAGGAAGTATATAATTAATATTTAATAATAATAATATAATTAATATTTAATAATAATAATAATTAATATTTAATAAGAATATAATTAATATTTAATAATAATAATAATATTAATAATAATATAATTAATATTTAATAATAATATAATTAATATTTAATAATATTAATATTATTAATAATAATTAATTTTTAATAATAAAATTTAATGATTATAATAATAGTAATAATATTAGTAGTAATAGTAGTTGTAGCAGTAATAATAATAATAATAATAATAATAATAATCATAATAATAATAATATTTAATATTTAATAACAATAATAAAGCATTACAATTATTATTATAGTATTAGTAGTAGTAGTAATAATAATAATAATAATAATAATAATAATAATAGTAATAATAACAATATTAGTAATAATAATAATAATAATGATAATAATAAAAATAATAATAATAATAATAATAATAATAATAATAATAATAATGAAATCTGCTCTGCTCTGCTCGGCTCTGCTTTGCTCTGCTTCAATCTGCTCTGCTCTGCTTTACTGAAATCTGCTCTGCTCTGCTGAAATCTGCTCTGCCCAGAAGCTCAAAAGAACAGGGCCTTAGTCGACATGAATTATTGTGATTAACTCAACCGTCCTTTAAAAGTCTTATGATTAGTTCTCTCGATCATGACCTTATTTTTTCTTAAATTAAGAGTAAGGCAGCCTTAACTTTTCCTAGGATTAGCCTTTAATTACACCCCTTAATTTCAATTAAGAAGGATCATGGAAGTTGCTTTTGGTAGGTTCTTTTAATGACATTCTTTCTCAAGAAACTTAGGTGTGATTAATGGAGTGATGATTACACTCGTGAAGATCAATTTAAAGTTTATAACTTTTGTTAATTAATTTAATTATTGCTTTTTTTTTAGAGTAATGGTGGGCGTGTGACAAGTAGGACCACTTGTAATAGCAAGGAAACAACACAATTATCAACTTGTACATTATTATTTTCTCCGGTTAGTTAAATCTAATTTGATTAAGATAATTTGCTTTATTGTAAGGCTTCACAAACCACAAGTTTACATAATCTCTTATCTATCTTATATTCATGAATATTTAATAAAATATTATCACTCCTTGAGAATATCCACCTAAAAAATTTCCATTTGTCAGAATATATGTTCTTTGAAAGTGAAAATTTTCAAAAGTATAACTAGTTGGATGTGAAGCTCTAGTGTTGCTTTAAGTTTTTTTTCCTCCACCCTCTAATACATTAATCATTCTTTCGTATTGAAAAATAAAACATTCTTTTCTACATAATTGATTTTTCTGTACACAATAGTCAATACGTGTATACTCAATTAGATATATGTTAGTATCTATTATTGTATGAGTGCCTTTGTTCGTTAATATTCTTTTCGGTTACTATTTGCACAAAATTTAAGGCAAGTCGAGCAACAAACCAACAAGCAACAAAAGAATGAATTTGGCCATCAATTAAAGACTAGTGATTCAACGAGTGTGGTGCATTGTGTTTTTTTTTTTTTTTTTTTGTGTGTGTGTGAGGGGTGGTGGGGGGTTTAAATTGTAAAGAATCATTATCAAAAATGAAGTTAGTAAAAGTGTAAATCAGATAAAGTAATGGAAATAATAAATTGGTATATTAAGAAATAAAACAAAAATAATAAAGAATAATATGACTATGGTTTCAAAAATTGTAAAGTACGAAGTACGAGTAATATATATTGTAGCAGTGACGGATTCAGAAAATTTTACCTAAAGTATTTACGCTATCTCTTTCCTCTTTCTAAAAACTGTGTTTCCCACCCATGTTGTAAATTTAAGGGAATGAGAAGGCAGTACTATAATCCTATTCATACGACAATATATAGTATTTGTATTGGTAACATTATGGTCAATTCAAAAGGCTCTCACAAAATTCAGTAAAAGGAGCAAGTGAAATAAAGATATAAGGAGTGGAGTAATATAATCTAACTATTTTTTTAGCAAATGAACTTTTTTTCAGAAATTAATACGGATTATATAAGAAGCATCACATAGACGTAACAAGTACGAGTAAAATTTTAGGACTGTCGACTAATGTATGTGCAAGGAGCCAAGGACTAAGGATATAACTTGCACAGTTGCACCTTGCACTCCCTGATTTATAAGGCCCAATAAATATGTGGTCCATTATTTTAGCCCACTGCATCTTGAGAAGAAAAGAAAAAGGCAAATGCTCTTCGTTCTCATTTTTTTGTTTTTTGGTTGATAAGGTGAAGAACCTTATCGGACTGGAACCTCTGACAGGTTCTCTGAATTTGTGATAGCAAACTAGGCATTTTGGAAATGGGGAGAAGAATATGTAAAACTCCATCCCCGAAGTACCTCTAATGGGGTTTGATATCATAAACTCTTAGTGATGAGATACAAACTAACCCACTAGACCAAGCTTAACTTGGTATTCTTCGTTCTCGATCAATCACTCCCACAACCCCATACATACATGATACATAGAACATTGTTTTGCCTTCCACCTCAAATTCTAATTTGCAACCTTAGATACTTCAAGTCTCAAACATTTTTTTCCTTTGAAAATCTCTACAAATTTAAACCATGTAGGCATATACTATATACACAAGATTAACGGATATTACTATAAGATTGTACTAGATTGTACGTGAATGCACGAACTACTTTTAGGATTATAAGTTTGTAATAGTTTTAGATCCTTTATATATATATATATATATATAAACTTCAATTACACATTATTCTTAAAATATGTTTTGATGATCTATTTATTATATTATTTTTGTAATGTGGTGTTTACATGCATGAGACAACTCTATATATTAATTTTGTTTAGCATTACATATATGTATTTATGTTTCACTTGATTTTCAAGGTAGGTGTATTATATTTTTAAGGAAGTATGTAAAAAAAATGAAAAATTAAATGACAACAAAACTTAAAGTTGTATGATAAGATTTGAATGAACCTTAGACCATCTAACCAACAACTACAAATAATAATGTACATCCTAACCTTACATAATTTTCATAAATTGTAAAATGTATAAGCCATTTGGTTATATAATTACTCAAGTGGGTGCATGTAATCCCCAACGATTATGTTGGATCCTTCTTTGTTAATTACACTATCACTATATGTGTAATATCCTTCCTTACCTCTTAAAATGCAAGGTTCCCTAAATGCTTATATATTCAAATATTGGATTATAAGAATTCAATTGTACAACTATTATTTAGTAAAGGGTTTTCAAAACATTGTTTAAGACAATCCCAAAGAATCGGAAATGGAAACAGGCTAACGAGTCCAATTTACAGCACTGTGAGCAACAGGCTTGTTGAGCCATCCGAGTTCGATTAAGCCCCGAAAACAACGGTTAAACATTTTTCCAATTTTAATTTTTGCTTAATTTCGTATTAGGGATTTCTTTAGACTATTTAAACGTTTTAGTTGTCTTTAATATGCGGTTTTTGAAATTTTTAATAATATTCTCGAGAGATTTATTCTTTTCTGGTGGATTCTGGTGCTGTATCGATTTATCGCTTGTAAATCTGTTGCTTTTCCTCCATTAATTCTGACTGCGTCAATTAAACATTGATAAAAGCATAAAACTTATGCCTAAAACTAAGCTAGTAGTCGAGTCCAAGAAATTAAAAATCAAATTGCTAAAAGAGAATTGGACAATAAAGCTAGCCTTTATATTAGTTCCTATTGAACTACCATGTGATTCACCATTTATACAAGATAAATCTTTCATTCTTTTTAGTCCTTAATTAAGCATATATATAGTAGGCTAATTAAACAATAAGCTACAAAATATAACCCCCAAATTACTCAATATTATCTCTAAACACCATATAAATATATACTATATATATAATTTTTTTTTTCCTAAATATGAATGAAGAGTTGAGGAGAATTAGCAAGATATTGCATCACATCAACTTGAGCTCGAAGTGAGACAACATAGTCAAGTGTTTCCTTGACCAAAGAGTATTCATCCATGTATTCTCCCCCAGGAATTAACCCTTTTAGTATTTGTGTTCTTTTCTCAACCAATTTCTTTGCCATTGCCCTAGCTTTTTTCACCTTATTACTATTTGACACACCACATTTCTTTGGATCACATTTCCTAAACTTGCGTATGTTCCTTGAAGAAGTAGGCTTCTTGTTATTGCTTTGAACAAAAATTGTTCGCGATTTAGGCTTTGTTGTTGTTGTTGTTGTTGTTGTGAATGTTGTTGCATTGAGGTCATCTTGTGAAAAACACTTATGAGTTGTTTTGTCACCCAAGATTTGCTTAGCTAAATTTCCGGTTTCTCTATCTTTACAAGCCTTGATGATGAGGGCACGACTCCAAGATCGTTTATCGTTTCGAGTGGAAGCCATGGCTAGGTCAGCTGATAGTTTTATGGCTTTCTTCCTTTCCAGCAAGTTCATGTTCTCTTGTGAAGAGCTGCATATTTGAAGGCTTGTTATCCATTTCTTCAAGAATTCTTTCTTGAGAGATTTATGAGTATGCATTCTGCTTAAAAAGAAGCTTGTAATTAATATGGTTCAATGGTGTACATGTTTATACATGACTAGCGAGTTTATATACAAGTTGTGTATGTGTTGAAGAAAAGGTAACAACCCATTACATTAAAGAGAAAATTGAAGAAGAATGTTTGAAAGAGGAACCAATATTAAATCTTTCATATGTATGCATGTGAAAATTTGTTGGCTATATACTTTTTTCTTTTAGTTTTTTCAATACAAGGTACGACCAGTTTAACAACTAACTATTCACTGTAAATGACTGAATGTTTCAAATTTGAAAATTGTGTAATTTTCGTTGTTGAAACTTAAAGATGAGAAAATGTACATAAATTATCTTGTGAAGCAAGCATATGAAAAAAGTAAGAACTACGCACCAAACTGAAGAATATATATATCATATTATATCATATCATACCGAAAATTCATTATTATTGTTCTTATATATATATATATAAAAGAAAAAAAAAGGAAAAGGTGCTGATGAAGAAATAATAAAGATGAAAATACATACCTTGGAATAAAAATTCTTCACTAGGATTGATTATTAAACAAAGAAGAAGAAAGGATGCACATGAGAAGGAGAAGAAAGGTGTTGAAAACACACCATTTATTTTGTTAAGAAGAAAAAGGTATGAAAGAGAAATGGTGGGCCTTGAATAAGAAAGACACAGCACATGCAGGCACATGGGTGGGCTATGGCCCACCACCCCAAGCCCTGGAAGACATGCCAAATTTTTTTCAAAATTTAGTCATCAAGAATAAAGGGGGGTTTCCCTAATGTTGTGCAATCCCAACTTTTGTTACTTGTTACAAGAACAAATTATATATATATATATATATATATATATATATATATATATATATATATATATATATATACACACACACGTCATTTATGTCATGAAATGGCATTTTTCTTGATTTTGGTTGATGCCCATATGGTTGGTGATAAATTTGTCAAACCCTTTTATAATAAGAATTAAAGTGGAATGTTCATTTGGTATGTAAGCTAATAAATGTTGTGGGTAAAGTATTTTTTGGGATGGTTATATAGTCTTTGATGTGTTAGTTATTGTGAGTCTATAGAGAATTTAATGTTTGGGAAAGAAAAAAATCTAAAGTGTAATTTAGGGATTGTGTGTGTGGGAGTATATGTTTCTGTTTGTTTGCGCATTTTATATATCAGATGGTTGAGACTCTTGAAAGCTTGAAAATAATAAGAAATTACAAAAACGGTTATATTATGATGACTTCAAACCAAGCTATTTATAAGAAAACAAACATGCAATACAAATTTACAATAATTGAATAAGTCTAAATTACCACGCACATACTTTCTTGATAATAAGATTATACGGTTTTTAAAGTCATTCTAGAAAACAAAGTTTTATGGTATGTACAGAATAAGTTTTCTAATCAACCAAAACTTTTAATTGAAAATTGTTTAATGCAATATGTAAGAAGAATTAAGAACATTTATCACATGCAAAAAAAGTACTCATTACTTGCTATGCATAATAGTCAAATTAAATGACTATCTATCCTTAAAAAATTATTTTAGAGAAATGATTAAAAGGTGAAATTTTGTCAAGCCAAATTTTTATGATGTCTAGGCCAATACAATTATACAAAGGACAATATATTTCTTACAAAGAACAATTTTTTTATTTTATTTTATTTTTTTTTATTAAAATGATATACTACGTACTAGCATACTGTAACCTTTTGTATTATTTACATATTAAGTTTGACTATACATATAAAAAGATAAAAAAAAAAAATCCTCTCAAAAAAATTTATTATTATTTATTATCTAATGATTATACATCAAGTTTTTTTTTAAATAACTTTAACTAATGTCTAATTATAGAGTGCCTTTGTTGATTTGACATAAATTGTGAGTGTAAAGTGTGTAATCGTTGTAAATAATATGAAATAGAGGTGGAATATACTTCATACTTCGTATATTAAGATCAAACTAATGCATTGATAATTGTATCAATTAAGTATAAGTATACTATAATAAGATATTAAAAACGGAGCTAGTATTTTTCTTGGATGTAATAATTAATTGGTTGTGGAAAATCTCTCAACTATCGGTACAAATTGCTCAACTAAACTATGTCCTTCAAATCTCTTTATCCAATGATAGCAAAGACACCATGTGAGTGCTAAGAAATATTACGTAGATTACTGATAATGCACGATGCAAATTGAATCAAATCAATCAATAATTAAGCCAATAATCAAAAATTAGAAATGTGGTTAAGATGAAATTGAAGAAGAAATCAATGTTATTTGACCACAACAACTCATACTATGACGACTGATACAGAACACAAGTGAGAGAGACCTTGTTGGTCTTATTATTGACACACATAAAAGTCACTACCATGCATTAAATAACCACATTTAGTAAGCTATTTTTTCTCCTTTTTTGCTATATTAGATGCATGTTGTATACATGTAATTGAGGTACTATACAAAAAGCTAACTCAAAGATAACTGACAATTGATAAATGTATGTGTGTGTGAGAGAGAGAGAAGAGAGTGCATATAAAGGCCGGATATTAGGTGTATAATGTATTAAGGTTTTCTAAAATTTACCTTGATTTTTATTATCACAAGTGTGAGGCTTTGAATTTAAATATTTTCTATAAAAATTAATTATATAAGGTAGTAGAGTAGAAAGCTTCATAGTACTACAAAAATCATCATAGTACAATTTTTTAGTTTTTAACTATTATCTTCGTTTTATTTGATCTTAAAATTTACTATAGAAGTATAGAGTATGTACACCGATATTAAGAATATAGCTGAGTGGATGGGCGGATTTAAGAAAAACGTGGTTAAGCAATAGAGAGGGTGTTAAAAAGAGTGTGAGTGTGGAAAAAAATAAAATAAAATAAGTAGATAAAGTGAAAGATATTGAGTGGAAAGGTGAATTTTGTGGGATAATACTTGTAAAGCAAAGGGATTTACAAAAATGAAACACAGTAAAATTGTTAACAATTTGATATCTTGGGAGGTTGAGATAAGTTTCATAACCATTTATAAATTAGGGTGAGATGAAGCCTTTAATCAGACACTAACTTACATCATTGCCAAAAATTCAAAGTAGCTTCTAAAACCTAACCACTACGTCTGTTTAAAGGTGAGGAAATACTCAGCCAACACTATTTGAACTAATACACTTTTTCAATTAATTTAAAATTAAAGGTGATAAATAGGTCACATTTGGGTGATGAGTCATTCGAGTCAAGTCATTATGACCCATCATGAATTAGCTCTTTATGGAACAAAGGTCAATCTATTCTTATTAAGTTTTAAGCCAGGATTGAATCGAATCAATCTCATTTTGGTCGATATTGTACATTTGGGTTTGGATACATTTGAATTTTCAATTTAATAATTCGATTAGGATATATTACCATGGGTCCATGACAATACTAAGTTAGTTCTTGCTAGATACGTCCATAGAAAGTCAAAAAAAAATTTCGGTTTGCACATTGATTAGCACATGCTACCTCTGTTTCACATTATTTGAAACGGTTTGACAAAAAATATGAGTAAAAAGTGTCTAATTGTTATAAATAATATAAAACGGAATCAACTACGTACTACATCAATTTGCACATATTGATAGCAACGCACTAATTTCATAACTATCACACCCACAAGAAAAAGGTTGTCAACAACGGAAAATTGGCGGGATTGAGGAAACAAGATGAAAAAAAGGGGAAGAAGTAGGACCAAAAGCCAGAAAAATAAAAGAGCAAGCTCAAAATTGTTGGTTTAAATTGGCTTGGCTTTGGCTTTGGCTTTGGCAAAGAGTTAACTTTCTTATCTTCCACATGGTCACCACATGGGTGCATTTCCTTTCTTGAGAGTGTAGTCCCTCTTTCACCCTTCATCTAGTACACTTCTTTTCTTGCTTACATTTTGTGTCAATTAGTATCACTAATAATGTCATCCACTCATTTTGCTATGGTTTAGAGTATGACTTTTAATTTTAACACCTTCTTTAATTTTGGATTTTATGGACTAAATTAGGCTAAAGAAAACTAAGAGGGAGATTAAAAATGACGGAAAATACATGTAGTCCGTGTAATGAAATATGGCCGAATAACAATATCCACGTATATTAAGCGATTTGTTTTTATCTAACTCGTTGGAGAATAGTCGTCTTCTTTTTATATACCAGCATGGAAATTAGGCTTAATGGCACGAGATGAGCTTGTTTGAACATAAATTTTTTTCGGAGTATTGCTGTTTTGGCAGAGTTTAAATTCCCCCACCAACCTTTCCTTTTAAAATAAAATAATATACGCTAATTATTCCACTTAAAAGGAGAGTGAATGAAATTTAAAATCATGATCTTACCACGTTGGTTCATGATAGTATGTCAGAGGACCAATTAAACCAAAAACTTAAGCTCATAATTAAAACATAGGATTTGTTTTCATGCTCAATTAACAATCTATACCTCCTTGTTCAAGAGTGTAACTACTGGCTAGGTCCGCTCAACCCAACTTGCTGTTGGCCTGTTGTATATAAGTCTCCGGCCATGACCAGCCAAACACAGCCATGACAATCTAAACTTGAGTTCACTGAACGACTCAACCCTCAAATTTACAGGAGTCTTACCTCTTTGATTTCTATCTAGTTATACCTGCAGGGTAACCGGTAAGTTTGTTCCTGGTTGGTGTCGTAAATCAAAATCAGAATGTCTATGAAACTGTGATTTCAACTAACACTTCAGCATTTGGCATTATAGCACTCCCAGATGAACATAAAGAACATGGAAAAAGTTTATAAATTGAAGATGCTCAAAAGTTAAAAGAGCTATATATTACTTTCAATTTCGACAAAAAGCAATTTCCTTTTGGTGATTCTAGACTTCATCGAAAGAACATTCGACATATTACTCGCTACAAACTGTCCTGAGATGTCAAGAGCTAACTAAAGTATTTACTTGTAGATGATACAGTTATAAGTATTAAGCACATATACAAAATGAAATCAGTCTAAGTTTCTATGCCCTAGCTGCTTATGGCAATGTAGTCATTAAAGACTTGTTTACGGTTACTATTCCAGTACTTTAACCTGCACAAAGAACATATACAATCTTCAGTCTCAAAACTGGAGCACAGAAAAATACGGAGTAACATTTACATCTAACATACGCAAAACAATTCACCTTTATGTGGGTAACTAAACGTTCATTGATAACAAAAATTTCTTATAGCATTCTGTATTATTGCATGCAGGTAAACTGTATCAAGTACAGGTGGAATATGAAAATTAAACTAGTTACGCATCTTGGGAAATTAAAGACCACATCATTGTTTGAATTGAAAAATAACAGGCAAGGCCAATCTCGCTCTGAGATAGTGATTAGCTCAATGGCGACTTTTCTTGTGATTACCATAACTTGATCAAGGGGAGGGGATTTGGAGAATTGTTGATTACAAGAGGGACATTTTTTTATAGTTGCGGTGAAATTGGTACTGGTACATACTATTTACAAATCTCGGAGACTATTACCATATACTATCGTTATTTAAGCTTGTATCTTTAATCACAACTAAGCCTATATTATTTACACAAACTATATTGACTTTTGTCGGAAAATAGCCTATACAGAAAATTCCTTTCCTCGAGTGGATAATGTTATGACATCGAATTTTAATGTCATAAAACAATTCAACCTTTTCCAATTTCCATCAAATATCTCCAAAACAATTCAATAATGGCAACATAACCTATCCAGTAGTACTAATTAATTAGAGCGACTTGTAATTTTACCTACTACAAACTTTCTTTTTTTTTCCTCGAATCGTCTTCCAAATGCCACAATGCATTTGTAAAGACCACGGAATCAATTAGAGGGATCCATACGACCATACATCATAGCCTAAGGCCATAAGCTACACATATAGCTTGCCCATTTCTTCGTCATTTCATCATTCATCACATGGAATTAAGTGCTTCTTGCATCCTTCTATTTAAAACTTCTGTGCAAGGCTTGTATGTCACTATAAGCTTAGTAGGGATCCCACCCTCAACTCCCCGTACATACTACCAACAACGTTTATCGTGAACAGAGAACACATATATAGCACACAGAAGCCAGAGCTCAATCATAACCTAGCCCTTATTAATGAATATTTTTCACAGCTGAAGGCTGAACACACTTTATTTACAACACACTAATTGAGTTTCATGCATATATATACACTAACTTGCTTAGCAGGTAAAACTTTCTGTGCATCTAGAAAAACATATTTGAAAAACATCATGAAAGGTGTTTATTTTTTTTTAGCAAAAGCATACTGTAATCGAGTGAGAAGAACCTGAGATTGTTGATAATCGACTGCTCCTGCGAGCTGCTTGCTTCTTTACTTCCTGGAGTCCTGGAGTTTTAGGGAATAAGATACTGTCATCATGAGGCATACCATTTGAGCCATGATCCCCATGCTTTTCAACCACATAATTTTCAGCTATTTCTTTTGTCTGCCAGGCAATCTTATCTGATAATACTGTACTAGTTACTCTTGTAAATTGCAACTCCTGTCCTGCAAGCAACAGGAGATCAGAACAAACAGAATAAAATAAGTTTGCATACGCAACATTCATTAACCAAACATAACAAATGATATACTTGAAAGAGTGTTGTAAATCCAACTAAATCAATGCTGGACCAAGCAATCCATGTATGCATTGCAATCTTATATTAAAAATCGACCAAACATAAAAATGATCTTGAGATACTATAGGTATGTTATTGATCTTTAGTCTCTAAACCTACTTAAAATGTTGTTTAGATTAAGACCAAGTAAGCATCAGGTATAAAGCCTCGAGGTAGCTGTCCTAGGCTTTCAAAAAATTCCATAAGCAACTTGGACTCAATAAGTGAATGAAAGGTTGTAGCCTAAAATATGTTACTCATACAAATTCATGCCCATGAAATTTTGATTGGCAAAAATTCTTTACTAAAATAAGGCCTAAAATAATAGCATGAACTAATAAGAAAAATCGCCACAACTGTGAAAAAAAAAAAATAAAAGACAGAAGATTTGGATTCAAGGTATAATTCCATACTATTGTTTTTCCTTGTTGAAGCATAGACTCTTAGTATGGGTATGAGACAAAGCAGAGTAGGAAAGCCCCACCTTAAAAGTTGTTCTTTAGGGTCCAGTACAATCCAATGTCGTACAAAAGTTCTGGGAACACTTTGAAACACTCGAATCCACCATCAACTAACGTTCAAAAATTTCCAATTAAAGCAAAAGGAACCGTACCTCTTGGGGAAGAAATGACAGATTTCTCCGCAATATTATCACAATGTCGAGTACCTTCCAAAGGAGTGTACAGATACGTATCAGATTTAAGGTATTCCACTAGCCTCTCCTTCATTTTCCCTTTAGTTGCCAAAATAGGTTCACCGGTATGGGCTGCATCTAATCACACACACAAACAGAAATCGTTTCAACAAACCAGCCATCTTTAACGTAAAATCTTATGCAAATAGGACTGCTGCGGAACATTACAATGTACTCCGTCATTAACAAATTCCATTACCCTCGTTTTTCTTTTGAGTAAGAAGAGGATTATAGCTAACATGACAAGTCACATTGATCCTTACCAAACAAGAAGTTACTAAGAGAAACCAAGCTTGATAAGACACAGAACAAATTGAAGTTGTCCATTGACAAGAAAATCTGATAATTAAACCCATTTTGTTACATGATTATCTTACATTTCTTTGTTTGTAATTTTTAGTAAAATTTGGGCACAGCATGCAATTACGAAAAACAAAAGGCAAACACCACCGGAACCTCCAGGGCACGACCAATGCTGATATACACTTCTTCTACAAGTAGAATGGACTAAACAGAAGTTTCATGGATTTTCTCAAATTTGCATTCATTCATAGCAAATCAGCAAACGGCTATAACATGCAAAGTAATAGATTTGGGTTATTGTGTACCTTAAGTTTTCTCAGAACAGACTATTGACTAGGGAGCATAGTTTCACACTACTTTCACCACAAGGTCCATAACCATATATCTATAAGCAACCATCCCTACCTTTGAGCAATGACAAATTCCTTTTTTCGAGCTATAACCAAAGATGGCACTGAGCTGGGCCAAAGGCACAACACTAAAATTGCGGAGCGCATGACTCAACTATTGGGCCTAGCTCGAGGCATGGCCATAGTCATCTTTAGGTACAATCATAGCATACTACACCAATTCATGTAACAATGTTACACCAACATCATCATTTGAAGCAAAATCGTAAGACATACTACCACCGCCATACTAAGTGCAACCACATTTTTGTTTCACCATAAGGTCCATAAACCATATGGGCTGCCTAAATTTATCCAATACACCTTGTACCAATACTTTCAATGGGGGAATAAATTATTTGGCAACACTTTCATACACCTTTTTAAAGTGTTACCGTAGTACCATTATCACCATACCTATTTAATAAAAGAAACTACCGGGCAGGCCGATGCACGAAAAAAAACCCGGCATAAGGCAAGCATGACATGGCAGTGGGCTATGCCTGGGCAACATTTTTTGATAGAAAAAAGCACATCATAGATTCATAGCACAATACAGCTACAGCCACAGGTGTCATTTCAGATGTTCGAATCAGGTCTAACGAGATCAGGTCAAGTCAATTTTTAAAATCGAGTCATGTTAAATTATTATGTCCTTGAAACCCGAATCAGATATTTTTCGAGTCTGTTTCAGATCGGATCGGGTCAGATGTGGGTTTGACCCCTCTAAGCACAACCCGTCACAATGGTAGACAAAAGCACGATAAAATAAGTGAAATTTGGCCTAGGCAAGGCACAATTTGCCTATACCCTTTACACATTTACAGTGTTACACAATAACATAACATATAATACCATACTAATCTATCATTTAAAGGATTATATTGGGATGTAATTAACACAAAAGATGAAAGGCACATATTATAATCAACAAAATATTTATACATTACAAAAAAAATAAAAAATAAAAAGAAAGACAAGAAATTAAATAAGTACTGTAATAAAGAAGAAATAAGTTACCTCTAAAAGAGAGAAAAGCATCAGGTGGAGCTGAATTATGAGACGGGTGAGAAGAAGAGATGAAGTGGGAGTAAAAATAAGAATCAGATTTAAGATAATTAGCAAAATCGGGAATAATATTACAGAAATTAATACTACTAATTCTGTTTTTCTTCTTAATCTTGTTCTTATTGGTAATACGCTTCAAAAGCCTTTTAGTTTGCACTCCCAAATCTTTCCTTCCTTCCATTTCTAATCAATTGTTGGAAGTAATTATTAAATACGAAGTACTAGTATTTCAGATTTTGTGTTGAGTTTGAGTTTTTGTTTACAAAGCCATTTTGTGTTGAGGGTTTTGAGATCAAGGTTTAGGCGGTTGACAGGTTTAACTCTTATTATGCTTTTTTAACACGTGTATCTTTCGCACCATTTCACGTGTCATCAATTTTATTTTCTTTTTTTATCACTTTATTTCCTTTAAAAATAAATTGGACGTATGTCATTTGGCCCATTGCAAGGAATTTTGACCTGTAGCCCAGTAATCAAATAAATATGAACCTGGTACACGGTCCATAACTAGCCCACATTACAAAAAAAAAAAAAAAAAAAAAAAAAAAAAAAAAAAAAAAAAAAAAAAAGAGAGAGAAAAATAATTTTAATTTTTCATTTGATCAAAATTGAAATCCTTCACTAAATTGAATCATAATACTAAATGGAAGTGATAAATATCTCTACACCATATGATCATCTAATATCATTCATTGTTTTGGAAGTTAATTTCTAGACATGGTAATCAAGCCCTTTAGTATGTGATTTTTTTTTTGAATTAGAGTAAATATTATTTAGTGTCGTATTGATTTAAATTGAATATTGTTGAATAGAATTAAATTTTATTGATTTGAATAGTTAATGTTTTATTTGAATAATGTTGATTAGAGATTAATTTTTAGACATGGTAACCAAGGCCTTATATTGCTGGTTAGAATTGATTTTTTATTGATTCGAATAGTTGTTTATTTGTTTATATCACACATGGTAAAATTGAATGATCACTATTTATAAATGGTTTTTACTAATTGTACACTATTGTTTGTTGATTAAAAATTTATATAGCTAGTAAGCCAAAATATAAATTGCTAGTAATTGTAGTAAATTTAAAGGTGATACTAATTAGTTGTTATGCTAAGCTAATCTGATCGATCCATTTGATCCTTTTTATTCTTTTCATTTGACATTTTTTGAAAAACAGAAAAATCAACTGGAGTAGTAATTACCATATAGTTTAGCCACTTGTTATGCTAAGCTAATCTCTTTGATCAAGTCCATGAAGGGTCACAACTCATCACAAGGGTTGCAATTGAGATACTTAGACCATTCTCACTAGTGAACAAAAAAAATTCTCCTCATTCTCTCTCTACCCACTTTCTCTCTCTTCCCAACTAAATTTGCTCATGAGCATTTTTAGTGAGCAAAATCTATCCCACTAGTGAGCAAAAAAAAAAATGCTCATCAATCTCTCTCCTACTTTTTCACATACCCCACCAATATCTCTCTCTCTTACACATCACCCTATTAATATTTAATATGTTTTGGTTAAATTAATATTTATGGGTACTAATTACAATTATACTTTTATTTAATTTAATACAATTATTAAATTTTCATTCAAAATATTGAAATTTAATCGCTAATTGATTATAAATGTAATACAACATAAAATTTAATTAGCGTACGAATACATTTAATACTACAAACCAATAACGAACCTAGATTTTAAACGTACGATTAATACTCTATTAAATTGTAATCTTACGACAAATTTATTTTTTTTACTCATTAATAGAGCCATATTTTTGCCAAATGTGTTCCACTAAATCCGCTTTTAATTGAACATGAGTGTCTCTGTCACGTAGTGACATTCTTCTGTGGACGTACGTGTCGAAATCACTTCCGCTTTTAATTGAACATGGAAGCGTGTTTAATTCGATCGGCTTCGTTGTAACCACTTCCGCTTTCAGGGAGTTTGCCCGCCTCCTCATAGCAATTAGTCCACTGTAGCAAATCAGCTGCCATTCTTCTCCAATGTGTCTCCAAACTCTTCAAAGGTCTTGGCGGGAGAATATGCGGTTTCTCAGCTTGTAGTTTACAGTAAGCTGCATGAACTTTTCGCCATAGTTCGAACGCCTTTTGGCTCGTACCACGAAGCGCATCATCACTTAGTGCTAGATAGAACCCAATTAGAGCTTCATCCTCAGCAACCGACCAAATGCGACTCGCTTTGGCAAGTGGTTGATTGGTCGGAATCCTTGGAGGTGGTGGAGGGTACTGTGGTGTCTCCGGAACAGCTTCTTCTTGGCTGAGATCGTACTCAGAGTTGCTCCCTTCGGTAACGGGAGGAGTTTGTTGCTCAAAAAAAGTGTTTTCATTGTTGGGAATCTGAGGAGGTGTTGGTTGATGAACGGAATTTTGAGAAGAAGGGTTGCCTAATCTTCCTAGGAATAATTGAAAATTTGGACTACTAATGAAATCATCACCTAAATCAGAAAAATGTTGAGCAAGTTGATTGTAATTAGGGTTGTTTGGATCCATTATATTGTATAATAAACAACAATAATTACTTAAGAGGCACACCTAAATTAAAATGGAATAACGTTAATAACGTTTTAAATAATTTCTAGTGCTACAAAAAGTAATTAAATAAAATTTTTTTTTTTTGTTGAGAAAAAAAGTAGTTATACTAAAAAATAAACAGTAATATTAGAAAATGAAAATTGAATCAAACTAAACTTGGGAGTGAAAATAATAAAGAGTTTTTTGGATTTTTTAAACAAAAAAAAATATTGCTACTTAAAATATCATTAATAACGTTTTGAAAAAAATTAAAGTACTAAAAACTGTAATTAAAAATAATAAACCCAAAAAAAAAAAAATAACCTTTCTCAACTTCATATTAGAAATTATAACATAAATATCACTAGAAATGTGATTAAGTGTAATATTGGGTGTTTTTGTGATTTTTGAAATTATACCAAAATATGTCAAAATGGATCTCTATTTGTAGGGGAAAAAAAAATATAACCGTTGGTGAATTTTTTTTTTTTTTTTTAATAATTATTAAACGGTCAAATTACCGTTTTGATTTAATTACCGTTGCTAAACGGTTGAATTTTTTGATTGGAGGAACAGGCTGACAGGGACGCGTGTCAGCTTCCTATTGGCTGGACTGACGCGCCCTGTCAGTCGATAAATGAAATTTTTTTTTTGCTTTGCTGCCTTCAAAACGACGCGTTTTGGAGGATGGTTGTTCAGACCAAACCCCAAAACTCGTCGTTTTGAGGGTGCGAAAAGTAAAAAAAAAATTGACGTTTAGTGCTTGCTGTGGGCCCCACGCTATCACTGTTCACTATCAGTTTTGCTCATAGGATGAGCAAATTTCAATATGCTCATGAGCATATTTTGTAATGCTCATTGGTGGGAAAGCAAATAATGCAATTTTGTTCATGAATTTTGCTCATGAGCAAAATTCTCCTCACTAATGGGAATGCTCTTAGTGACAAACAGACATGGCAATAATCCTACGTAGACACGTGTACTTTATTTGTTTTCTGATCTGAAATTGTAAACGAGTTACGTTGTTGAGACAACGAGTTTAATTGATGACCCTTTTTATTGGTGGAAGCTTGGAAGGTATGTAGCAATTACGTAAGGGAGAGTTATATCCAAGCTCTTTTAATGTGGTTGGTGTATTCATTTTCTAATCAATGGTTGAGAAAACTAATAATATCCATGTTATTTATGTGAACCAAATAGATCAGAGCTTATAACATGTCCTATCCATCTATTATGTATTAGACTATTGGGAAATATTACTGAGTACTTTTGATTACATCATATATAATTTACTGCACCGTGTATTATCCTATGAATAATTATTATATACGGAGTACAAAGAATTACAGTTTAAACATTTAACTTTATGAAATATGTGTACTTATTATTAATTACACTCCACTAATGTGCGTTATATATGAAGTACAAAGTATTACAGTTTAAACATTTAACTTTGTAAAATATGTATACTTTATTATTAATTACACTCCAATAATATGTGTCGTAAAATAAATAAATCATACCCCGTACAACACACTTACATACTATATATCAAGCATAAGATAATTTGATTGATTGAAGTGATAGAAAACCACTTGATTTTTCTGTATGGTGTATAGGAGACTAGTATTCAACTATCAAAATTTCTAACCAAGTTATTATTACCTACTGCTTGGATACCCTAAATTCGAGCATTTCCATTGATAACTATGTAGTAGAATTGAATCGTAAAAACATATAGCAATAATTATTATTTATACCATAAATGAATACAGTGCTATATATAAATATATATAGTAGGTTATTATATAACAATTTTCTTTTTTTGTTTTCATAACTACATACATGGAATGAATACAAGCTAAAAATGACATAGACCTATCTCTAATATTGAAGCAATTACAAAAAGAAATTAATCAAAGCGGTTTTGCAAGAAGAAAATTGGAGACTTGCAAATTACAAGAATCATTAAAATTTAGGGGTTTGGATTACCCCCCTTTTTAACTTCTTAATTATTATAAGCAATTATTCAAACTTTAAACAGGTTTTAAACCGTACTTCATTGCAGATTTCCACACCACATCAATTCTATCCACATCAATTGCACCAACCTCGTGATGTGTCCACCCTTCTAGTGAATGAACCACTCCTCCTGCATGACATGCATGTACTACTCCTCTTTCCATTGTATACTGCAATCATTCATCCCAAAAATTTAATAAGCATATATATTATGATTTAATATTATGTTTCTTTGAAAAAAATGTTTGTATGTTTAAGGAGGTGTCAACATATATGCCATATATGTGTACTCAATCCATTCACAAATAAAAGATGTTCTCGAGGATCATGAAGTGGAGGGATAGTTAGTCCCTCCATCTCCCCCAGGTGTAACCTGGATTCGATCCTTACCCCACCCTTCCTGTGATAGGGGCACACCCGTATTTTGATTACATTTAAAAAGAAATTTTCTTAAAGTTAGAATAATCATTTTATGAGAGATTATTTTGGTTATGAGTATTCATCAATACTTGTGAGGAAAAAACATGCTTAAATAGTTAAATGGAACCGTACAATTTAAAAAGACAGATAGAAACATTTCACGATTTTTTTTTTCTTTGAGATTTAGTAAGTTCATATTTCAAGCCTTTAGCATTTGACAAGTATCTACGTTGCTATAATCATGCAATTAATAGATAAAATTAGTCTTCTCTTGAATTAAGCTTACAAAATGCAACTAATTTTTATAAATGTGTAGACATCAATTAATAACATTTATACCTAGTAGGTGAATCATTATTGTATTAGCAAGGAAGCTACGGAAACTTAAGTTGAATAATGAAAGCCATCATTGGCCGGCCATAGTTAATGGATCTTTGGAATTGGAAGAAATTCACACGTTATAGATTGGATGCAATCAACTACTAGTAGTAATTAGGATTTTTATAAATATATGTTACTTGATTAAGACATTGTCTTATTTAGTCATTGATCGTGATATATGTAATCACCTATCAATCTATCATTAATATACATGATGACTAATGCATCATATACATGGTAGTGTGATGATGTATATTTCTTAGAAGGGTCATCTTTTGAACTATATATTGGTGGCCCTAATTAACACCATCAGTATCGATGACAATCAAAATCATTTAATCGTTTAAAAGATTTAGATACTAGATCGTGTCTGAATTATGAGCCCTTAACAACTAACCTGCCTCTTTCACCAGTCCAATTAAGTTGTTTTCAACTTGGCCTGGTCCATTGGTCAACTTTAAAAAAGATTTACAAGATGCATGCAACGATGACATAGTTAAACACAAAATAAAGTATAGTTTTATATAAATTGTGAAATAAAAGACGCTTAATTACCTCGCAACTGCCAAGACCTTGGGCATCCTCAGGCAGCTTCATGGCAGCAAGATCACCATAAGTACAATCTCTTCTAAAATGCAAGATTGGTGGAACCACAAATTGATGAAAATGGGCCCCGGTTGGTGCCCAATTTTGCTCCCTTGGTGTGATCCATTTTCCTACTATCCATGTCTGTAATATACATTGCAAATGAGTTTCATGCGTTATGTTATGGTCCCAATTATCCAAAATTGTAAGTAATAGTAATTGCACTTTCATATAGAGATACTTTTGAATTTTTGTTTGTGCTTGTTGTACGGATAGATATTTTCATTCCAATTAAACATTCACAAACCTATATATGTATACACTTTTACATTTTTGAACTTCTGATATATGTGTTTAAGGAAAACTATTGCTTTTACTTCAAGGCACCGGTTTAAAATTTTGGTTGTTTGGTGTCCATTTAAAGTATATGTCTTATGTTAAATGACCAATTCAACCAAAAGGTTAAGCTAATGGTTGAGGCCCAGGAATTGTTTTATACTCGATATAGTCATATGTATTCTAGTGAACTTTAAAGTATCATATATTTAGTACAATAAATTACCTTGCAATTCTTGGCTGCTTGGTACTTGGTCACTTGTACCAAGTATTTTTGACATTCTACTGGTGCTTCCTTTTGAATTTTTTGAAACCTCTCAGTTGATAGAGTCAACATCTGCAATATTATTGTACAATTATAAGTAAAATTTAAATGAATTATAATTCTTTCAACTTCAAATAATCAAGATGGTAAATATAGTACTACTTAGAATAAAAGTGTAACAATTTATACTAGTTTTTAAATGATTCAGCACCATCTAATTATCTATGTTATCACACAAGATTTCAGTCATATCCAGTGAATGAATTAAAAGGTCTAAATGTTAGGTAAAAAGTGAAGAAAACTTGAATGCACATGTACATATATATATAAACTCATGTACATATATATGTTCATTATTAGGGGACCGATCAGCCAGCTAAGGAGTTAACCAAGAGAGATAAAACCAACCTTTAACCCAATAAATATTTGGTTGGTCATTGTGGTTCAAGGTCACAAAATTTCTAATTGGCATGTTAAATTACCTTGTTTGCAAATACTTGTACACCACAATCCCTAATCGAGTCATCCATACTACCACGTTTTCTTTTCAACTTGCTAGTTTAGTTGATAAAACTTTTGACATTGAATTATACTTTTTTAATAGTGACGTCTATTGATTAAAAACAGCTCATTATTGCATGCAATAACTTGTGCAACGTGACTAGGACAAATTGATCATCCCAAACCTTTTTTGTGGAATTTTTTGGTCACGTTATATAGTTGTTACATCTGATGATATTTTAATTAGGGTGTTTTTGAGTTAGAAGAATGAAGGTAATACTCACCAAAACTCGCACTTGTTTACGACTAAGATAAAGGGCAATGGCTCTTCCGAGCTTAGAGGTTGCACCGGTTAGGAAGACCTCCTCGACATTGTTAGGAAGTTCATGAAGAATAACTGCGGCGGTCAATGTATTGCCATGAACCACACGTACTTTTAGGTTTGGATGCTTGTTAACAAACAATGTTCCTCCACCATTCAATGCTTCATTCTGTAAATTAAACAAATTTCGAGTCCAAATTAGGAAATACATCAAATTAAATTAAACATTGAACTAAAAAATATAAAATTTGTTCCAAAAAAAAAAAAAAAAAAATCCCACCTTGTTGAGGGCAGCGAGGCTAAGAACCTTGACACCCATTTTATCTGCCTTAAGTATAGCATGCTCTATTTGTTTGTTGATGCCTTTTGTTGCAAATGGCAAGAAATACTGTCCAAAAAAATATATATTTACAAATGTTAAAGCTGGGTAATTTTTTTTTTTTTTTTACTAAAGTTAAGTATCTTTGTAGGTATACTTATTTGTTTCACATGTGTAATATTAAATGACACAAGTAGTACTTATTAACGGTGTGTTTGGATAAACAAATGGGAAAGAAAAGAAGGGGAGGGAGGTGAAGGGGAGGGAAGAGAAAGGGAGGGGAAGGAAGAAATATGAGTTTTCCTTTCAAATCTCTCAATTGTTAGAGAGATTAATTTCTCACAATTTAATCTCTCCATTTCTCTTCTCTCCTATTCCCTGCCTCCCTCATTTTTTATCTAAATGAAAGATAGTTCATTCCTCCATTTCCTTCAATCCAAACAAAGTGTAAGAAACAAAGGGAGTATGATGTAAGGTACCTGGAAACCGAACCTAGGAACAACCCAGGTATGATGCAACTTGCCGCGGAGGTTGTAGAAGGAGACGGTGAAGGGCTTGGCCCATGCCCACATCATGAACATAACCAAGAAAACAATAGGCCAACAAGGCAAGAGGAACCACCGCACGGAGAAGGGCAGGGCTGCATATGCTCTGAACAACCATGGGACATGCAAGGCCGATGATATGTCCACTACATGTGCTAAGAACACAAAGTCTGGCACCTTCACATTTTTCTCTGTATTTTAAGACTCGATGTTAATTAATAATTACTAATCAATAGTTAATTATATGCGAAATTTGACTATTTAATACCCATATCTAATGTATGTTTCATTAAATTTTGTTATTAAAGATTTTTATGATCAGAGATTCAGAGTTATTATGCACTAAAAACATCGAATGTATATATAAAATGATCTATTCGTAACAATATGACAAGACCAATGTTATCATGTTTATTATTAAAAGTCAATATTATCATGTTTTTTCTTCGATCATACAAGACCAAGAAATTTGGACTAATATCAATAATTAGGTAGGGTATAAGGTGATATGGGGTAGTACAAGTGCACATGTAATGACCCCAGCCTTAATAAAAATAAAAATGTAACACATAATTTTTTTCTTTCTATGAATGAACCAATGATAGAGTAATATATTGCCCTTTCTACTAGCATATCCATTTATGTGAGAAATCATTTAATATAAGAAAAGGACAAATAACACATGAAAAAAAAAAAAAAAAAAAAAAAAGAGTTAGCCAAACTTTTCACATTTTAGGAAAGATTTGTTCAGTAAGATGTGAAAAAAAGTTCTTGAATATTTCCAAACCTGAATTTAGACTTATTTGCTTTTGCATCTCCCACGATTTGCCGTTAAGAGTATTTCCCAATAAGTCATAAATTGGCATAAATAGACAGAAATTACAATCTTTCTCTGAATGATGTATGCTGTGATATCTGCAAAATTTAGTAATAAATTTCAACATTAATTTGTTTTCTTTCTTTGTTCATGAGTATATCATTAACACTTCGAATAGTTTCGGACTCAATCAGGTAAGAAGTTAACAATACTAATTGATAAGCAAAAGCTAACATATGTGTTTAGTTTAAACTTTTCTAAATCGTGTCGAACATAAATTTTCCACGTGATATGATATAAGAGTTGTTGATAAGAAGTTGAGATAGACATCATACAAAGTACTTGAAAACACTTAACCATCAATGACACTTTATTTTCGCTAAAGTTATCAACTTCATAGAGTACATATTTTGAAATTAAACAATCAATTACGCACATCTGCCATGGTAAGGATGATTTTTTTTTTTTTTTTTTTTTTTTTTTTTTTTTTTTTGTTGTTTTCTACTCTTAACTAGCAAGCATGCATTTGACAACACCACATGAATCCTTTGGAAGTTAGATCACATTAATGGTTACTTGTTACAACGAACTCTTTTTAATTTATTAAAACAGGCCTAGTGGCATGAGAAATAAAACTAGTTCTATAGTACAAAAGGACCCGTAAATAATTTGAAGTAACATATTTATTACTCTTCCATTCTTATGTGGTGCCCATAAATTTGGAATAGGGTGTTCCATCAATTACTTTCCTACAATTATTTTTAAATTAAAAATTATTCTTATGAAAAAGTACCTTATATATTTAATTTCAGAATCACCCGTATTTTTGGTTAAAATTTAAAAATTAACTGATCCGATAGAAGTAAAGATTGAGATACTTACGTAGGAGTGTATAGAAGGTATCTAAGGATAGGCAAAACTTCAAAAATTTGATGTGGGAAAATTTCAACATTGGAGTGTCCCAAGCATCTTAAGAAATCAAATGCCAAAACATAGGTGTAAATCAAGCCAATTGAACCATATCCCATCAAAGCTGCTCCAACCAATGGAATTCCCATGATTCCCAACAAGAGGATGTGCTCTAAGAATGTTGCATTTCCCGCTGCAAAAGTTCATAATAAACGTGTTAATTAGAACACGTTTTTTTCTATCTGATTTTCACTTATTTGAACTTATTTCAATTATAAATTAAATATGGTATCCAGAGGTACCTAACTTGTCTACTACTATATTTTATTAAACCGACCACTTCTTTTTCTCTTTAATTAATAAATTAAATCAAACTTTTAAATAATTTCCTTGGTAGAAAATGGTGGAAACACCTAACATTTAAGCCTAATACATACATAACAAATTAAACATGTTAATTAAATTATTGGTCTTATTATACTGGTTAAGTTACGTTCTAGTCATATCAATCTTTTTTAATACACTAAACTATATTATTACTTGACCCAACCATATACAAATTAATGATTTTAGGTAGCATAAACCAAAATTATACGCAAATTAAATAAGTTAGTTGTAAACTTACCAGTATAAGGCTGAAGTACAGGAGATAAATGATGAAGTGAATGATAATTGTTGAATAATTTTGGTTGGTTATGAAATAACCTATGTATCATATAATACAACGGCTCCGAAACTACCATATGAATCAACAAAGCTGCAATTAATCCTCTTACGTCCCATAACGCGTTCCAATTTGTTAAGGATGGGAACATATACAACATTAAGCTTCCAACTAATGCTTGAAGAATTATGAAATTATCCCTGTAATTAAATTAAATCATATAAAATAAGAATCATATAATTAAATTTAATATAATTATATGTTGTTTAAGAATCATAATGTATAAATAATAGGGCATACCAATTCCATTCGTGATCGATTTGCTTAAAATCGATTCCTCGGTGATTAATTCGGCGCTTAAGGCTAAGGAAGAGCATGTTGCAATAAGTATGCCAAAGTTGATGGAGAAAACCTCTAAGACTACATAGCAATAGAATATGGAAGCTCCATGTATTGCTTATTGTTTCTCCTTTCCACCATAGTTGTGCTACTTGTGCAATAAACGGGCCATATAGAAAATACTACAAGATAAAATTCATGGTTAATTCATGACTCAGATCATCTTATATTGTAAGATAAATTAGGATTCAACTTTCATAGAAAACACGTTGATTCTATCTAAAATTGTTGATTTGATGTAATATTTTAAGATAAAAAAAAATATGCACAATTATTATTTATTTTTTTTATAAAAAAAGATAATGATTACCTAATCAATTTATAAACCAAAATTTCCAGAAAAAACAAGGGTAGAGAATTAGTACCTTGTGAGAGCCCAAGTTCTCCCATGGCCAATTAGCAAGAAGGGCACCCATGTTTTCTCCCCTTTTTTTTTTTTTTTTTTTCTCTTTCCAAAATCCAACTTAATTTTTCTTAATCCTTTAATTTATCTAGATCAAAAGAATATTATGCTAAAAATCTTGCTCTTTTTGTGAGTAAGGTTCCAATAAAAAAGGAGGGTAGCTAAAAGAAAATGGAAAAAGTGAGACAAAGATTGTAAATGGTAATAAAATAAAATAGAAATTGAGTAGTTGATAAGATAGAATTATTAATTAAGGAGTATATTAGCTAGAGAGAAGAAGATGAGATATTTTTCCCAATTTAGTTTCTCAAAGAGGAAAAAATGTCTTAGAAATAAAATGTATGTGATACTTAGATCTGAAGGATTGAAACCAAAGAAATACTAGTTTATAAAGGGCATCAAGTAACCTGCCCTAATTTAATGCACTAGTAGTACCATAAGATTACAGTTAGAGGAAATATGTCCCAATCAATTTGGGTTTCTTTTGGTTGGAAGTGGGGTACTATTTTGCTACTTCTTCTGTTCTTTTGATTTTAATTATTTTCCTCGGAAAAGAAATTTCTCTGTAAGTTGTCGACTTTAAGGGCTAATGAACAACTGGTAAGTTGTCGACTACTAGACTTAAGGACTAATGAATTATTCTCGCAACTGGTAAGTTGTTGATTTTAAGGGTTGATGAATTAGTTATTCCTGAGCACATAAAATACCGAGTATGAAACGAGTTTTAAAATATTTACAACAATAAGATTCAAAAGTTGTATTCTAAATATGGTGTTTAAAGGTGGAAGAGGAATGAGGTAAAACAAGGAGGTAATGTGCCTTCAATTAATGCTCTAATTTTTTTAGAAATATATATATTACGGAGTACTATATAAATTGATGAACAATAATGATATTGGTGGGAAAAGTCTTAAACGTGTTTCTTTGATTTACTAATGTAGTAAAAACCTTAGGTATGTGAATTTAGGCTACAAATAAGGATTTAATTAGAAATTTAATTTTACTTTTAGTTTTGGAAGTTAATTAAAGAAGAATAATAAGATAATTAATTACGTGCACGATTATTTGAGAAGAGGGGAAGAAGGTTTCCTTGTGGATAATGTTTGCATTGTTTGGGTTCAAGGGGAGAGAAATTCCGAGGGTGAAATATTTATGTGACCATGGTTTGGTTATAATCTGAGAAAAAGTAGCTGAGTTTAAGGGCAACACTAATTAAGTGATGATTTAGTTCACTTTTAGTAATCAAAATTATTATCCTTACGAAATCAAAAATATTAAGAAAAATGGCCATAAAGTATCTTGATTTTCACACTTTTTGTGAGATTACCCCTTTTATTTATTACTCGTATTACTCATTAAAAATAGTACCGTACCAAAAAAAATCAAATTCTCGTGCATGAAAATTTAATTTCTACAAGGAGGTTTATGGTGTTATAGACTTATAGGGCCTATCTTTTCTCTTAATAAGCATTCATCTAAGAGACTATTCACTTCAGCTTAATTTCAGTTCAATTCAGTTCAGTTCAGCTCCAATCAGTTCACTTCAGTTTAGATCAACTCCTAATTTCCTTCTCTCATAAAATTAAATATTCATTTTAGCTCTATTCAATTCAGTTCACTTCACTTCACTTTTGCTCCAAATAGTTCAGCTTCAATCAGTTCACTTCAGTTCAGTAAATGTGAACATGCCCTAATTTATGGCAATATTTCTACAAAGATCTTGGGTCTACCTCCTAAGGCTCTATCCATCTAATTTATGGTAATATTCGTAAAGATAGCATGTCATTTGATTTTTGTAACTTTTCTGATGTTAAATGGGAAAAATAATTTCAGTTCAGTAAAAATAATTTCAATTTAGTAAAAATAAGTTCAGTTCAGTAAAATTAATTTAAGTATAGTAAAAATAATTTCAATTCAGTAAAAAAAAAAAGTAAGTTTAAAGAATAAATATAATAGAAAATTAATAAATATAATTTCAGTTCAGCAAAAATAATTTCAGTTCAATAAAATTAATTTCACTTCGGTAAAAATAATTTAAGTTCAACAAAAATATTTTCAGGTTAATTAAAATAATTTTAGTTTAGCAAAAATAAGGTAAAGTGGATGGGACCTTAGTAGCTAAGTGGGATATTAATAACTATTCCAAACATGTTTAATTTGCATCGGTTTCTCCCCTCATAGTATTTTTAATTTGATGGAAATTTATTTGACATAACAAGTCCGAGCTACCTTTCGTTTAATAATTAGATTTTTCTTTCTTAAAATTGGTAATATTAATTAATATTCGTTCTTTAAATTACTAATATTAATAATTGGAGGTAGATTTGAATTATATTGAGTTAGCTAATAATTATTTTCTCTGTTTTTATTTACTTGTAACACTTCTCTTTTCACGTTTGTCAATGTACTATTTCATATTGTATCTTTATTTACCAATATGCAAAAATTATAAAAATTTAATTTTATGAAAGTATAAATCAAAACGAATATAAGAAGATCTCACATGACTAAAATTATCCTTAATACTCATAGTATAAAAGTCAAAGTGTTAGGCCCTTTTTAGTTCACCTTAAAAAAATAATATCCAGTAAAAATAATTTCAGTTCAATAAAAATAATTTCAGTTTAGAAAAAATAAGTTTAGTTTATTAAAGTAATTTCAGTTTACTAAAAATAAATTTCATTTCAACAAAAATCAGTAACTCTAAAGAAGAAATATAATAGAGAATCAGTAAAAAAATAATTTCAGTTCAGCAAAATTAATTTCAGTTTAGTAAAAATAAATTAATTTTAGCAAAAATAATTTAAGTTCAGTAAAATTAATTTCAGTTCAGTAAAAATAAGGTTAAGTGAACGGAGCCTTACAAGTAAAATAAAAAGGGAAGGGTGCAAACACCTATAAAATATTCTAGTACGTCATTGCTAAGGAGTAAGGACTAAGGCCTTATTTAGTTCACCTTATTTTTACTTATTTCAGAAAAAATAAGTTCAGTTCAGATCAGATCATCGTTTTATGTGCAGTTTTTTATCACTAAATATCTTTAATTTCGTAATTAAAAAATTTAAAAATCACATATTAATAAAATACACATTATTACGAATCTAACAAGACCCCACTTGATATATTTTTTCCGTATAGATTATCGCATATTTAAGGTCAAAGTTTGGTCAAATCTAACATTTAGATTAGATCAGATCAAACCAGACCAGACTAGATCAGATCAGACCAGACCAGACCAGATCAGATAAGTCCAGATAAGCAAATATAAGGCGAACTAAACAGGGCCTAACAATATTTGGATTAGTTATTTTATTAATAGCAACCCAATTATTAAGCCACTTTATTTCTTTGTAGGATCAACCTTGATTTAACCCGGTACATTATTAATAGGATAAGCTAGGTTTTTATTTTATTAAGCGTGCAAACACCTGTAAAATATTTTCGTACGTCATTGCTAAGGACTAACAATATTTGAATTAGTTATTTTATTAATATTTGATAAGCTTTTGATTTAGTTACATGCTTCAATAATTGTTGTTCCTTGTTATTTGACCTATTATTTCTAGTTATCTTTTTTCATGCACACTCGATATGAATAACTACGTATTGACATAAGATATCAAAGTCAAAGCTACTGCACATAAGCAAGGAAGTAGAATCATGAGACCGACAATGAATGTTATAATTTTCGAACTGAAACCACAACAATATATTTTAGTTCATTAAAACATTAAAATAATCATATTTCAATCTATCGCTATAAAATTTTAATGATTTATAACCTCTCCAATGATTTTATTACGAGTCATATTGTTGTTTTCTTGAAGAAAAGTGACACGGTATTTCATATCTCTACGAGACAACGCAAAAGAGTAGCAAAGACTTGCATGTGATCGAAAGTTTGATACAAGGGAGAAATTGGTTAGTTAGGGCATGTTCACTTCATCTTAATTTCTGTTCAGTTCAGTTCAGCTCCAATCAGTTCAGTTCAACTCCTAATTTCCTTATCTCATAAAATATTCATTTCAACTCTATTCAGTTCAGTTCAGTTCAGCTCCAATTAATTCAGTTCAGCTCATTTCAGTAAATGTGAACAAGCTTTTAGTGTCTTCCTAACTAGTGAAATTTCGGCCAAGAAAAGACTGCAAGCTAAGATTACACAATCTCTTAAGTTGATAATGAATGGATCGTTTTGTGATGCCTCGAGGAGATTTATTTCTACGATAGCAAAATCTATTAATTAAGCTATGATTTTTTTTCCCCCAACCAATGATAACTATCATCTAAGTGGTTAGAACAACATTAAGAAGAGAGGTAAATATGATGTTGACGCTATCACAATATATCTTGGATAGTCTGTCGTGCACAGGCATTATCTACAAATTCGGGTCGATTGATATTGATTTGGATCATCTATAGCAACCTCATGTCAAATTTATGGAGGGTAATGTCATACTATATTGTTAATAGATGTCAAATTAATTAATTGATGTAACAAAGATGGAATAGATGACATTTAAACATGACAATGCCCTTTACTATGTACTTTCAAGTCTCCAATCAAAATCGGCTATATTTTAGTCGGTAAGATATGACTATCGCAGGGTGAGTGGGGGTGAGGATCAATCCCATATATGTCACACAAGGAGAGATGGAGGGCCTAACCATCCCTCCACACCTTGATCCTAAAAAAAAGCGACAATATTATCCTTACTCTAATGCAAACAATCAGGAATTTTAACCAAAATAATTAAGATAAACCCACCCTGCAACAACTTCAACATGCTAGATTTCAATCTAGGTCATACCTTTCCTTGCAAAGATCTAATATTTATCAGGGTAGGAGTTCATCTTTGCATTAGTTGAGCTAATAATAGTAAAAGCTAGCTTGATGTTTTTAATATTTGAAAATTTTAATGTGCCATGATTTAATTGCGATGGTTATTAAATAGTTCGATTTTCTCATCATCATTTGTTAGTTATTTACTAGTAATAGTCTAAGGCCCTTATCTTTATTTTGAGCTTTGAGCAGAGTATAACAGATTTTAGCAGAGTAGTGCAGGGTAGGTGTCAGCAAAATAGAGCATACTATTAATACTCAGCCGAACAAAGCAGAGCAGACCACAGCAGCTCAAAGAACAAGGTCTAAGTCAACTTAACATTATCAAATTTAATTTTGTGCTAGCTTTTGATAATTTGACCCTTGATTGCCCGAATACACAGTAAGAGGTCTAGTTAACTCTCATTTTTGTTTGGTTTGCAACGTGTTTACCGAAGCTATTTATAAATTAATACTTCCTTTGTTTTTTAATACTTGCTACACACACTTTTTCACATTATTTAAGAAAAATGGGGTTCACATGATTTAATATACTTTAAAATGGAGTGGAGAGTTGTTAGGACTTAGGAGTATAATTTAGTGGGTCATGAGCTTTAAATAAGGAAACAATTTTCCCCCAAAATAACATTCTCATTATAGTGTGTTGCAAGTATTGTGACATTTCCATTTTATGGAAGTATTGAAAGTACTTTAAAAACAGAGGAAGTTAAGTATGCAATAAGTTTCAAATTGGAAACATCACTAGTAATTGTAAACCCGTTTTATCATAGAAATTGGTTGAAGGAAACATAGTATTATTTATATGTATTTGTAGTTAGCATTAGATTAGCTAATTTCATGAACACAAAGTTTCATATCAGTTATAGTTTTAATAGATTAACTATAGTTTTAATAGATTAGATTAACAATAGTTTTAATAGATTAGATTTTTGTTTATTCACTTATAATAATTTTAATTTTCATGAACACAAAGTTTCATATATAGCTGACCATAACGTGTGGCCGGCCTTACTTGGTCAGGGATCACACGGTCATTTAGGGATTACTCGGTCAAGGATTACTTGGTCAATGATTACTGGATCGGTTAGATGAGATTACTCGATCGGTTGGTCAGTTAGGGGTCGCTCAATCAGGGGTTATCCGGTCAGTGTTTTTGTGTGTGTCAGCTGGTCTTATGATTACTTCTTCGATTAAAATAATATTGCATTATCTATTCATGCGATGACGTTGTAAAAAAAAATGATTGGCTAAAAATGTTTGTTTCCATAGTGTCAGTTTTTCATAACTTCACTATTTTATTTGTGTTCTTGAGTATTCTACTTGGTTGGGTTAATACGGGCCTAGTTCAGTAGTTCACTGGTCCTAATCAACTAATTAATGAAATATATATAGGGTAATAAGTAGGGTTATTCTACATGAAAATCAAGCAATTCAAGCATAAACTTCAAATAATCCACTAGGTAATGAAATGGTATTTGATGAACAATCTAATACTAAGATACTAGAGTTATGAATTTTCCACTAGACAATCAATACAAGTCGTCATTCCAACATAAAATCATACAACGCAAGTGAGTATAATTGGTACATGCCTCCTTTTTTAATTCCACTTGACTTTTGCCGGCGAAGATTTCAAGCCACGACCTCTATTCAAAATCCAACTTTCGTCGATCCTTGAGGTACAATATCTTGTCATACAAAAATGTCTAACAATCCTCTTTTACAACACACAAGATCGATACTCCTCTAATCTTAGGCATAACAATCCTCTTTTACAACACACAAGACATCAACTAGCCTAACTACCCTCTCTCAAGGATCGTTACCTCTTTCAAGATCGATTCTTCACAATCGAGCATAGGTTAACTAGGTAACAACAACCATACCATAAAAGCCCCGTTGGTCCATTTCCAACGAGGATAAGGGCATTGAATTGATGGCTTGCTTCTTTCCTCTCCTTCTCTTCTTTACTCTTTCTCTGCTTCTATTCTTCTATTCTCCTTCTCTTTGGTAATGAAGTAATAGTGATGATGATAAAGTGGCTTCCATTCCTCCAATCCTCCATTTCTCTTTGTCGTTGTCTACTCTTTTCGACTTCTCCATTGCATGGCTCTATAGCATAAACCTACAAAAGGAGGAACATTTACTCCAACATCACAAATGCATCAAGAAAAGACAAGGCAAGGAGAGAAAAACGAGTATGCAAAAAATCCCTAATGTAAAATGCAAGCTAAAGTGCTCTAGACTATATGATTACTTATCCTAAATAAACCTAACAAGCTAATAAATGAGTATAAAACTCACTTCACATACTACTCACTTTTCATTGTTATTATCCCTTCAATCTTTTGTGATAGATCTAGAATGACTTTTTTATGTTACAAATGCTCCGTGCATTATCACTGATTTAGTATATATACAATTGAGGAAATTGAGCTTATTAGCATTCATTTAGGGCTTGTTTGGTATCATTTTCAGTTTTCAATTTTCTGTTTTTTTGAAAACTAAAAACCAAAAACAGTTTACAAGAAAAAAGTGTTTCCACTTTTTTGTTGTCAGTTTTCAAATTTATCATAATTTTAATAAGTCTAAATAATTTTTAATTCATTATGTGGTATATATAATATACTTTCAAAAAACAAAAAACCAAAAAACAGAAAACCACAACAATGCCAAACGAACCCTTAGTTATTAAGGGTGTTATAGTTTTGGGGTACAAGTTGCATTTTTTTTAATGACATACAATGACTGGTTTAATTTGATTTACTACCTCCGATTTTTATTATTTGCAACTTTGGAATATTTTATATCTCACAAATAGTATCCCAAAGTTGCAAATAATAAAAATAGGAGGTAGTAAAATAAACTTGTATACACTATAAAAATTAAGATATTAGTGAAGTATAAAATATATCATTGGATTCTACTACCAGTAACCCTTTGCTAGAGATGGTCCTCTAATATGATATTAGAGCCAACGTAACACAAAAATGTCACACATTCAAATTTCATCCTCCCTTCATTTCAAAGTGGTCTTGAATATTAAGTGTTGGGTATGATGAGGCCCATTTTATTACTGTTATTTGATAATTGTTTTGTTTTCTAATCTAAGTCCCTCTATATAAGGAATTAGAGAGGACCCCTTATGGGGTTTTATGAGGCTCAGATGGAATAAGTCACAACGACCTCATCTTCTCTGCCTATTACCAAATATTATAGGTAAATAGTATGGAATAAGCCGATAAGACCCTATAATATAAACTAGCTGAGTATCAAAACTCTAACTTTGGAATCAGGAAATCTACGAGAGTTATCATTCAACAAATTATTAATAAAAAATGGTTTTCATATATTTTCTTCCCTCTTAATTTATTTGTGTAGTGTATATGTTGAATTTCAATGGATTATAAATTGGCATTCTCGGTGGGAAAGTTTTCGTTCTTCATCGATCTCCACTCTTAGCTTCCAAGTTAAAAGAGGATCACTTCTTAGGTTTAATAAGCTAGGCTCAGATGGAATAAGTCACAAAGACCCAATTTTCTTCCTACTACCAAACATTGTAGTTTGTAGGTTCATAGCATGGAATAAGCCGACAAGACCCCACATTATAAACAAGTGTACCAAAACCTAATTCTCCAGAATAAGGAATCAAGAGATCTACAAGGGTTGTAATTTCATAAATTATCAATAAAGATATTGTTTCCGTATATTTTCTTCCCTCTTAATTTATTTTTATATTTCAGGTTTGAAATTTTAATGGATTGCAAGTACATACACTCTTTAAACCTAACAAGCTCTCATATGAGGGGATGTAATAGAGTATAAAATATATTTCTAGATTTCAAACATCAGGTTAACCTTTTTGATTGGTTGAGATGATCTTCTAACAAATTACCCTTTGCAAATATAATTAACAAGTTTTACTCTACAACTAGGTTAGGTCCCGTATGGCCGTACCATCCACGATATTTTCAATATTTATTATTAGTTTAACACTATATTTAATTATGAAAAGTATCTAATTGCAAAATAAGATGAAAAATTCATAATTACAAAAATAAAAATTAAAAAAAAAATCATAAAGTAGAAAATAGTGGGAGTATTATTACATGCAAGACTAATAAAAATATTTATAGATTACGTCACAAAGTTATACGTAGGGAAATATTATTGCATAGTATTAAGTAAAAGAATAATATTATTGTTGAATGTGTGTGTATAAATGGAATCTAATTGGCAAATAGTAAGAAAATATTATTGTGCTGAATAGTACGAAATATTAAATATTCTCTAAGAAGTTTTGGAAAAGAAAAATGGCGGGATTTTTGATGCAATATAACGTAAAGATGTTTAAAAAAAAATATTTCGTACTGTAAATTAAATCCATTTGATTTTAATAAATCCAAAAAAAAAAAATATTTTAAGCAAATAATATTAAAATTAGTACTAAGAATCTTTAATTGCTACGAGTATTATAATATATAAATTAAATATGTATAATTTTATTTTCTTAAATAAGTTGTTAATAAAAAAAAAAGAAAAATAAAGATAGAATATATTTATTTTTGGAAATTGGTTTTTGAAGAGAAAAAAGGACATCAGGATGTGACATGTGTCATTGCCGATGTATGTTTTATTATTATGTTATTGATTGTTCGAATGAAAGAGAAAATTAAAACTTAAAATAATTAAGTAATTAATCCAACGTCCTTTCTCCTCCTCTTCCTTCAATTCATATCCCAATTCCCAAATAATAAATCTACATACTACTTCCTTATCTACATGATAATCAAATATCACAAATTCTTTAAGCCTAATTTAGGCCCCGTTCTTTAGAGTTTCTCTGCTCTGCTCCATTCTACTAAAATCTGCTCTGCTCTGCTTAAAAATAATACTTAATATTGAATTATTATAATAATAATAATTAATATTTAATAATAATAATAAATAATTAATATTAAATAATAATAATTAATTGAATTATTATAATAATAATAATAAATAATTAATATTTAATATTTAACAACAATAATATTATTAAAAATTAATATTTAATAATAATAATAATAATTAAAAATTAATATTGAATAATAATAATATTAATAAAAATTAATATTTAATAATAATAATTAATATTTAATATTTAACAATTATAATAATAATTAATATTTCATTATAATAATAATAATAATAATAATAAATATTTAATAATAATAATAATAAATACTTAATACTTAATACTTAATAATTATATTATTAATAATAATAATTAATGTTTAATAATAATAATAATGATAATAATGATAATAGTAATAATAATAATTGATTTTTTATAATAAAAATTAATATTTAAAGATAATATACTAATATTTAAAGATAATAAATATTACTAATTTTTAATAATAATACTAATAATAGCAATAATTAAATAATATTTAATAATAATAATAATTAATATTTAATGATTATAATAATAATGCGATAATATTAATAATAGTAATAATAATAGTATTATTATTATTATTAATTAATTAAATATTATTATTAATATTATAATTATTAAATATTAATTATTTATTATTATTATTATTAAATATTTATTATTATTATTATTATTATAATTCAATATTAATTATTATTATTAAATATTAATTATTTATTATTATTATTAAATATTTATTATTATTATTATTATTATTATAATTTAATATTAAGTATTATTTTTAAGCAAAGCAGATTGAAGCAGAGCAATAATAATAATAATAATAATAATAATAATAATAATAATAATAATAATAATAATAATAATAATAATAATAATAATAATAATAATAATAATGAAATCTTCTCTGCTCTGTTCTGCTAACTACTGCTCTACTCTGCCCATAAGCTCAAAAGAACAGGGCCTTAAAGTAGTGTATTAATTTGAAAATTATTTGTTTGTTTATTAGTTTGATTTTTTTTACTTCCTTTCTGTTAACGTCATTTGTATGTCTTTCTTCAAGTATTATTGTATTGCCCTATTTAGGGTTTTTTTTCCCTTCTTTTTTGTGAGTCTGTTAAAGGTGCAAGTGATGAGAATCGATCCTAGATAACCTACAATCGAGAGGGAGCTCTAACCACTTGAAATATTCCTTACTCTCTCATCAATGTATTAATATCAATATCAATCAATATATAATACTTAAACAAACACCAAAAATGACACATGTCACTTTCTGGTGTTGTTTTTTTCCGCCAAAAACCATTTCCAAAAAAAAAAAAAATTATGCTTTATTTTTTTATTCTATTTTCCTTGATTGACTTTTTTTTTTTTTTTTGACAACTTCCTTGATTGACTTAATAGATTATAATAGCAATAAAAGATGCTTAATACTAATATTAATATTAATTTCAATCAAACATATTTAATTTATGGTAATAATAAACATCTATACTCACTATTGTATAATTTAACATTAATCATGGAAGGTTTTCTAAAATACTTCAGTCAAACATATAACATATACTATATTAGAATAAAATTATTATCTCGGAGTGTAATAATACTATGATTCCCTTTATTTTTTTCTGTCTTCATTATTTTGACAATAAAGTTTATTTCAGTTAAAAAAGAACATAAATATAATTTAGTAATAATACACTCCGTATATAATGCGTATACTTTATTTTCTAATCTTTAAAGTCATATTAATGATATCATTAGTCTATATTTTGTGCAAATATATCCCACTATTTTGTTTCCAACTAAAATTAATAATAATACAATACATAATCTAAACTAATAAATTAAAAAAAGTTTGTGGAAACATATAATTTTTCTTCCCTACTTTTTTTTAACAGGTTTTTCCTTCCCCATTACAATGTAATGTAACGTTTGCAATACCTTATCAATATAAAACAAATGTTATTATGTTAAACAAATTTTACTATTTCATTCCTAAAAAAAGCAAATTTTACTAATATGAGTACTACTCATAAATCATAAAAACTCAATCAATTCATCAAAATCAATAACATAATACTAAAACAGACACCGGGAGTGACACATGTCACTTCCTGGTGTCGTTTTTTCCCTTCAAAAAATATTTTCCAAAAATAAATATATACTAACTTTATTTTTCCTTTTATATCTTTTTTAATTGAAAACTTATTTAAAACAATAAAATTATATATATCTGATTTATATATTATAATAGCAATTAAATATTCTTATTACTAATATTAATTGCTCAAATGATTTTTTTTTCCTGATTTATTACAATCAAATGGATTTCATTTATATTTATAATATGAAATTAAAATATATATATATATATATATATATATATATATATATATATATATATATATATATATATATATATATATTACGTTATAGTGCATCAAATTGACTTTAACACTGAAATCTGTAACTATAACTATATATTTTTTATGATATTAAAGGTGAAACCGAGAATGACATGTATCATCTTCTTTTCAAAAAAATTCAGCCTAAATAATAATTTTTTTTGTTTTTTGCAAAGCTTCTTAGAGAATATTTAATACTATACAATATATTTCCCTACATATAACTTTGTGACGTAATCCATTGTGCATGTAATACTCCCACTATATACTTTAGTATGATATAATTTTATTTTTATTTTTGTAATTATGAATTTTTCATCTTATTTTACAATTAGATAATTTTTATAATTAAATATAGTATCAAACTAATAATAAATATATAGTACATGAAAATAACCGTGCATAGCACAGAACCTAATCTAGTTTTTTAACTAATAAGGAGTAATATTATATATATATATATCGGGAGTACATATATACACAATGAAATTAACGATATTATTAGTATTCTATATAGGGATGTCAATGGGGCGAGGCGGGGCGGATGTTGGCCTTCCCATCCCCATCCCCACCTAACATTTTCATCCCCATCCCCGCGGCGGGTCCAATATTCATCTCCATCACCGCCCCGTCGGGTACAACTCCAAAACCATTTCCGTCCCATCCCTACTTGGATATCCATCCCCACCAAAGACCTGCCTAATCCCCACCCAAGACCCACCTAATCTCCGTCTCTCAAATACATAATCCTACATAATTAATACGGATTGTAATAATAAAAAAAAATCTTAATATTACACACATTTTTATTTTTAATATAATTGTAGTACAAAGTATTTATAATTAATATTTGGTTTCACGTAATTATTTTATAAAATAGTATAAAAGTATATAATTTTGCTTTTAAAGATATATAGATGTGGGTATGAGGTGGGGATGGGGCGGGTACGAAGTGGGGTGGGTGGGGCAGGGCAAGGATGGGGCGGGTACAACTTAAAATCCACCCTCGCCCCATCACCCATGACGGGTATGATTTTTATCCCCATCCCCGCCCCACCACCCGCCAAATCGAGACCCATCCCTACCCCACTGGGGCGAGTCTCCTACTTAACCCGCCCCGCTGACATCCCTAATTCTATCATGCATGAGCTTTAGCTTAGATTGGTAATTTATCTACAAGTCACGTACAAGTCTACAACTATACGTCTATACAAGGTACGACTCAATAAAATTATTCTTTAAATTTTCTTTCTTTTTAGTCCTAAATCAATCTATATTCTATATTATACATATTTTAAGGATATCTATTTTATCAATGAGATAGTTAATTGATAGGCATCTATTACAATTTGTAAAGTATAATTTGTAAATGTAAATATAGCAACAATGAAAAAATAAACATACATTAGCTGTAACGACATTATATCAAATTTACATAGTGGTAGCACGCAGATAGGTAAGTAGCTACGTAAAATACTACGGAGTAACATTATTATTTATTGCTTGCTAAAGTTTACTACTGATCAGTACTTGATTATTAATGAACTTCTAAAAATAGTTAACTATTTAAATTTTTTTTTTTCCCATCTTTTGTTTTAATTTTTTTCACAAGATATGCAAAATTCACGCAATTTGTTAAAAAAAAAGTTCTGAGTATTACACTATTACTCATTGGCATATATAACAATATGGTGCACCCTTTAAGTGTTTTGAGGCCGGAATTGAGGGTGCTCATAGAATGATTACTAGAAATAAGCTTATCATGTATGTTACTCATAAGTGTACATATACAAGTCCGCGTCGTGAAGGCTAAAAATCTTACTCCATAGTTGTTAACTATCATTGATTTAAGCAAAAGTGTACTATTACCACTTTTGCTTTTATATATGCACTTCAATTTGAATGGTAATTTTTTGTTTGAAGTTTTTGATGTGTTTATTGTTTATGTGTACACTAATGCTTAAGTCTTTTAATTGTACGCTTGTCTCATATAAAGGTCTTGACCCTTCCACATAATCTATCCAGTCTCTATTAACTCCAAAAAAATTGAACGCTAATTATAACCGAGGGAATAAATAATTAATAATATAGTATAATTGAAGTGAAGATTTCACCATCTTGACTAAGAACTAACCATGAATCATGATTCCATTCTAGATGACTCTTCACATTTTTGTTTCTTTCCTTGTTTTCAATATTAGCTACCTCGTGGAGAGGTCCATCTAACGAAAAAATTAAATAGAATTTTAACAAAATTTAATTGTTTGTTGATATAAAATGATAGATACCTAACAATAATATCACCTACTATAATTAGTAACATTAGAAATATTTTGCATGCATATCTACGTGCAAGTTTCCGTCAACATATTCATATTCAATTGTATAATGACAACCCCCTATATATTAGTTACCTATAATATTCTCGACTTTTATTTAATTTATGAAAATAAAATATGTGTGCATCTTCAAGTCTGCAATCACATCATAACCACCTTCTGTATTTCTATTGATGACTGATATATATATATTTTTTGCTTAAAATTAAGTTGCAATGTCACTCATAGGGCCATAATTCGTCATAAAAATCATAAATAATAGTGATTATTTCCTCAAGAAATCTGCCATGTGGCAATATATTTCGAAAAATTTAAATTTCAAACAAGAAAATTAGTGGCTCTTTGTGAACAAAGAATATATTTCTGGGACATTTCGTCGGTAGAGGTGATATAACAACGTTTTCGTACATTAATATGCTTTTAAATGTTGAAATGAAGTGTGTATCGTGTCATGTATAAGAAGAGCCACGACACGTACAAATTATTTATCTGTAGACAAGATTCAATTGTAGGCTACTAGCTAGCTAGCTAACTGGGTACTTATGTAGTAGTATAATATCGTTAAGACTTTACTAATTAGTAACTACAGTAGATGACATCCATATTTTTATATTATTCTAGATGAAATTGATTAGTTTTAACCATTGCGCGTAAATAGATTGATACATGCATGCATGTCAAGACTAGTTAAGAATCTATTCAAGCAAGTAGAATAACTAAAGCACAAATGATAACTTGATAAGCTAAGTTTTTGTAGATCATGCATGCACGTATTCACTTCTATTTAATTTGGTTTAATTTTAATTTGTTAACTTGTTTTAAATTTGGGTTTTTTTTTTTTTTTTTTTTTTTTAATGATCTCTAAAGTGAGGACAAGGCACTGAGAACTCGTATGTACCTTTTAGACAATTGATTGAGTTGGCTGAATTGCATTAAGTCCATTAACCCTTCCATAACCTTGTTTAATACCATGTAATTAAATAGACAGCTAGTCTAACTATATAATATATGCTTTGAAAACTCAAGAAACACATTGGAGAGATTGCATGCCACGATGTAAGTATGCAACGCAATTGATCTGAGGATATCAATGTTCAGTAATTAAAATTATTCTAGAAATTTGCTCAAATTTATCCATTATGTTATGGAACCGATTGTTTTATATTGTTAAGAAATTTGACACTGACAAATTATGAAATAAAATATAATAGTGCAAAAATGGAGGAAAAAAAAGGAATAGAAAAACAATTGTATGAATTTTTGCACGAAAATATAACTCAAAAACCTGATATCCAAGCTAAATAATACTTGAACATTATGTCGTGCTAGGAGTACGAGTTTAAATAAATGTATCATGCATGAGATCGATGAACATATTTGAATTGACTCTTAAGATCTCTCAATCTGAGCCTAAATTTCGTTTAGTCCTAAGACACCAATTCTCCACATGACTACGTCTAGGACATCCCTTCTCTACTCAGTAGACCCAGACTTATGTTGTTTAGCGACCACAACTACATGATGTATTATTTATACTAGTACTAGGGTAAGAGTAAGCATCATAAAAGAGTCAATTTTCTTGTCATAATTTGCTCACGAACACGACACCATTATATTATATCCCCATCTTTTCTTCTCGTTTCAACAAAAAAGACGCCATGTTTCAATTCAATCGGCGCTACTACTCAACCCTAGTGTGTTTCATTCCATCTTCAATTCATGCTACGTACCATCTCTAGTATACATACCCAACACTATACTAGCTTTGACTTTTATACATATTGTCCCTTGCCTCATTGACCTATTATGGTTAGCTAGAGATTGTCCAAGGGCCATCTATAGTCTTAATCAAAATAACTAGAAATGTTGGCAGCTTTTTTGTAATTATGAAGGTCAACAAAGTAGTGCAAGGGCATAAATCATGTATTTAGATCTTTGTTTTTAGTAACCTCATTTCATTGTTACTTCTTTCAAATCAGGTTAGAAAAAAAGTAACTTAGGAATAGAAAAAATAAAATAGCTTAAATAAAATCAAATTAAGAAAAATTAAGGTCATTTTAAAAAAAACTTAAAGGTTGTTGATTTTATTAATAATATTATTGAATAAAATTGAATATGAAAAATTTAGACATCAATATATCATTAACAAAAATTATACTCCGCACTACATATCAATTACGAAGTATTTTTTAATTTCTGGAAAATGGGTTCTTGTACATTGTTAGATTCATTCAACTTTTGGATGTAATTTTTTTGCTGATATTGCTTATTTGATGGTTCTTGTACAATGAGCATAAATTGAACCTGAGGATAGTGCATGCATGACATTTAATATATACTTCGTAATTATTATGGGATGTCTTCTAACGGTTTAACCACTTGTTAGGGTGTTTAAGTGTTTGGGTATTAACTTCAATTTTATTATATTTGCTGTTTTTATTGTGCAATATAATTATAATTTTATGTTTAGGGTGAGTTTCAATTGCTACTTTTTATAATAAATTGAATTGAAGAACTATATAGTATATTATGGTCAAGCCAATATATTTTAATTTAAATAAAGTAAGTCAAATTATGGAGTTCATCCAAGTAATTCATGATTGTTTACATTATATATTTGGCTATTTGCAAGTTGCAATACCAATAATACAAATTTGAATAGTAGTAATAGTACGTGTGAAAATAAATGTATAAATAAAATTAATAATTATTACTTATGTTTTGTAATACTTTATTACATTCTTTACATTTTTTTTCACAATATTCAATATACATCTTTTACTTGTGATTTGTAAAAGTAAATATTATGAAAATTTGATATTTTTTATTGTAAATTTATTTGAAATAGATTAAACAAGATCTTACTATATACAAATATATATAAACTTTCAGAAACACAAATCTCTTACGTAAATCAATAATCATTGATGTCTTAAAATGAGGCAGCTAGAACTTCAAATGTATATATAATTCCTCTGTCCCCCCTAATATGGCAACAATTATCATTTAAAAAAGCATCACAAATATTGAAATATTTCCTTATATTATTTGCGCATGTTTTCTATCTATCTTTTTTCTCATCTCTCTTATCATCTTAATCCCATGTTGTAATATAAGAGGATCGGGATTGAGAAAATAGGAGTAAAATTATAAATTAACTATATCAATATCGATGATATAAATTTGGAAAAAGACATGTATATATAGTAGCCCCAAAATATTAAATCACAAGTTAATGTTATACAGTGTTACAACTTATTAATAACAAGATACACAAATATACAAGTTACAAGTAGAGAAGCCTCATTGCTTAATAATAAGGGCCTTGCAGTTAGGGATGCAGTTAAGGGTCGGTAGTCATACAGCTGCCCTTAAAAAATAAGACTACACCTTAATTGTTAATTCACAACAACTTGTATATATATGTACGTACTGTTACTGTATACATCTTCGCCAGTACGACGTCGTCACTGCAACTTGACCCAATTTATTAGTACATCTCATTAATTATCAACAATTTTGAATACATCTCATTAATTATCAACAATTTTTTTTCAGCTGTTACGTACCCAATTGCCTGCCTTATACATGTGCATTGGTTTTTTTTTTTTGTTATGTTTATTTTACCTGAAATTCAATCTCTCAACTTGTTTGAGTTATTTGTAGTGACATGTAGACGTGTATTGTAGGGATCGACAACAACAATTATGTCCATTTGATTCAACTCCATGCCACTAGTTTATATTGATATTGTATTATATAATATCGGTCTCAAACATATATCTCAATTTGATTCTACTCCATACCGGTAGTTTATAAAATTATATTGACCGGTATTGTATTATATAATATCCCGTCTCAAAATAATAATGTCTACCGTATATTTGAACTTGTCCGTGATAAATTGAAATTTATTATTGTTAGACCTATGTCACTATGTGACGAACTTGGTTAGAATTAATTACTTTAAAGAATAAATGAAAGCATCAGAATAGCTAGTCTTCTTATTTGAAATGAATTGAATGTTGTACGTACTATTCTGTTAATATTGTGGATATTTATGGTCTAATGTGCTAGTGACACATAGTTCAGCTGACAAAAGTTTATACAAGTTGGGATTTCATTTACCGAACCATAGATCTCCTTAGAACACCATAAAGAAATCGAGAATAAGGAAAGGAAGAGTGATTTACAATTAATGTTCAAATTCTATATTATAAATAATACTCCCTCTGTTTTTTTTTTAAATGCGTCACTTGAGTTTTCACACTTATCGAGACACAATTTTGACCATTAATATCTTTAATTAGATATTAGTAAAAATTATAAAAAAATTATATTATAATAGTAGACATTGTAACAAATCCAACAATATATTACATGACCATGTTTATAAATTATATAGTAGTGAAAAAATTAAGTCAAATGTAACATATAAATAGTGCAAATTCTCAAGTGATGCATTTAAAAAAAAAAACGGAGGGAGTAAATATCACTGTCATTATACTGTAATATGTTCTGATATAAATGCAAGTTGAAGCATCGATCTATATTCAATGAAATAGTCTTACATAATGGCTTGATGAAGAAAAAAAAAGTATAAATTTCAACAAAGATGTCAATAAAGACCAAGGGTTTTAGGTCAGTCACAACACAAATTTTACCAGAAATTAAATAATGATCATTTGTTCTTTCATAATTACAAGTACAAATTTACAATGCATAAAAAAAATGGCTTAAAATAATACCAATTATCAACGGTTTGTGCAAAATAATACGAATTATACTATTTGCTATTAGCGGTGCCACCTTTTGTACTATATGTGCCAAATAGTACGTCGTTCGCCGAAAAAGCATCGCGAAAAATAGTTGAGTTTATATTATTTAATTTAATTTTCCAAAAAGAAAAAAATTTACTAAGTTACAACATTTAAAGTTTTATTTTGTGCATTTTTGCTTAGCTACTTTTTGGGTTAGAAGAGATTGAAATAATCAAAATTAAAGTTGATATTTTGTATTTCATTGTAGTATGCATGCCATTATAAATCAAATTTTGTAAGTTGAGGGATACATTATAATCCTAAACTCATAATAATTAGAGGAGATTGAGTGGTCCATTTATGAGTAATTTGCAATGCAAAATGAATGGCCCAAAGGTTTTGAAGAGTTGAACCACATATAAATTATACGAAGTAGTTGTTATTATTGTTCTCTTACGTCTATGGAGATATTATTAATTAATTCTTGCTATCGCTATACAAGTGGTACTTTACTTGGGAATTTTATTTTTTGATACATGTCACTTCTTTAATTAAGACGAAATAATTCAAAATTTTAAAAACGTCTCTTTTAAAATTATGGACAAAATTAAACTTTATTTAGTTTTCCTTATCAGACACTGCACATTTTTATGTGAACTTACCCTACTCTTTTTTGTTTGCTTGGAAAAACACCAAAACATTCTTTAAAATTTTTTATGATAAGAAAAAACCCCATTATATTCATATTTGTACAAAACATTCCTTACAGTATTGTACAAAAATACTCTAACAGCAACTATGAATTTATGTAATTATGTTCCCTTAAAATTATTTAGAGTAGAAATAATGGATCAAAGAAAAAAAAGGCTTGAAACATAAATATGAAAATATCCCTAACATCTTTCTTACAAATCACGAAACAGGATATTGTGGCCGGGTCTGCATGTCTCGAATGATCACCTTCTACCCAATCAACAACACATCGATTCATGACTCGTGATTATTCTCTACATCTGATCACCAACAATAATTAAATTGCAATGCACTCTCTTCAAATTTAATTTTTTTTTTTTTCCTTAAGTTTAAAAGTATTTGTGAAACAATTATTTCCTGTTCAGAATAATTGGCACAATCAAATATGATATACATGACAATTTACTAATTTGGCATTAAATATATATCATTAATTATTAGTAAAAATAATATTAAAAAAATTTGGTATTATAAAACCTTGTATGAATAATTGGCAAAAGCTAACGAATGTCCCGGGGGCGTTGGATAAGCTAGCTAAAAGTAGAAAGATTAAATTAAAATAAACATTAATTACACCGACCAACGCGTGATTTTGTCTTATTTTCCCAAATTAATATCATTTTAGACAATATTTTAAATGCTTATCCAACGCTTTGGGGGCGTTCGTTTGCAAGATCTTTAATAATTTAATAGAACCTATTTAACAACATTAATCATTACATACTTTATTTTTAATATTTACTAAAATAACTTTGGTCAAAATTAGTATTCATATGTGATAATGAAAAAAAAAAATTTCAAACGTGCCAATATTTTGAAACCGAAGAAGTATCGTTTAAGTAAAATTAACTTTTCAAAACAAAATTAAAGGAGTTGGGAATTAAGTTTTGGATGCATAATTTTATATGATCATTTTATAGGATACATTTTTTGAGGAAACCTATTTATAAAATACATACTAGCCAGTGAAAATGTCCTTTTTTTTTTTTTTTTTTTTTTAATAAAGTCCTAAAAGACACTAAATTTCATTAATTAAAGTCATATGGCATCTACAATTGACAAATAACGATAATGAAAACGAATTTAACAAAATCAAATAAGAATTAAAAGGGGAAGGGCTAAGAATCCAAATACATAAATATAACAATTCGGCACATTCTTGATTTGTTGTCTCTTTTTGAGTGAATCCGTCGTCACTTCACAATTTTGTGAGATTGTAAATTCTTGTGCTAATTTCGTAATTCGAATTCAAGCCATAATGAATCGTAATCCCGCACAATCAGAGACCAAATTAAACACAAATAAAACATTGTCTTTTAAAGGAGATTGAAAAAATCTTGTCTAGGGTAAAAGAAAATTGACCCAAAAGGTTGATCCAACCCCTTGGCCTGTCTCTACAATTCTATTTAACCCATAATCACCTCTATTTCGAAACTTTAATTCTTTGAGACAATTAATTTTCTGGTGTTTAAAGAGCTTCAAGGGCGGAGATAGTGAAAATCGATCCCACGATCTCCTAAAACCGGAAGAAAAGCTTTAACCACTTGAGTTATTCTTTCAAACAATTATATTATGGCCTTGTTTGGCAAATGGCTGTTGGCGGTTGGCTGTTGGCTGGTTCACTTGGCTTGTTTGACCAGCTGGAATGTTAGGCTGTTTATAATGGCTTTTGAAATTGGCTGTTTAAGCTGGCTGTTTATAAAAGTGTTTGGTAAATTAATTGTTGGTTGTTAGCTGTTTATTAGATAATTTGTGGGCCAACAAGCCAAAAGCCAACAAAAAAGCTACTCAAAGCAGCTTTTTCATTTTTGCTTAAAAGCCAGCTTTTTCGCTGACTAAAAAGCCAATTACCAAACATATTTTTTGGCTGTTTGACCACCTAAAAAAGCCAAAAGCCAACCAAAAAGCCATTAAAAAGCCAATTACCAAACATGGCCTATAAGCTACTAACCTTCCCCACCACCAATGCGCGAGCACGTTGTCACTCCTATCACAAGTATCACTATCAATGCGGCTCCCAACTAGCTAATAAGGGGTCATAAAATTCTAGAAACCAGCTTGCATCTTTGCGATTTTGCCTAGTAGCTTAATAGCTGCCTCACATCACACGTCCGATCAACTTACCTGAAAACGGTTCCCAACCACTTCAGATTTAAATTGTAATTTTCATGCAAAATTGAGTGAAATTATTACGAAACCTAATTATCAATTAATACAAAAATGGTGTCATATCAGGAGGAAATTGAAGAATTGATGTATTTCGGCGACACTTATAAAAGTTCTTTTTTGTGGGTGGAATATAGGACTAACACTTTATTTGGTTGGAAAAATTTTTGTACTCCCTTTGTCATTACCGTGAAATAGAAAGAATGAGGCAGTCGTTAAGGGACAAGGAAATCTAGCTACGAGGGATGTCAAATTATTATATTTTCCATTAAAAGTAAAATAAATAATTAAATAAAATGAAAAATGAAAAGGATTTGATCATTATATATTTAATATTTAATACAATAACGTGATAAGACATCATCTGAATCCAAAAATTAGTTATTTATTAATATTAAGGTCACTTAACTTGATTTAGAATTAGAAACTAAATTCGGTTTTATAATATAACAATCATTACGCGCTTTGATTTATATAATCCCTACTTAGAATTTCAGGCCATATGTCAATTTATTTAGGGTTGAACATAGGACGGGTACCCGTACCGTTAGTACTAACGGTTCGGGTACCCGATAACCAAAATCCCTAAAAGTAATATCCATAACCCGAATCGATAAGTTCGGGTACCCGGATTTTCGGATCGGTTATTGGGTACCCAATAAGATATTCAATAATGATAATTAAACTTAATTATGTAGTTATTATGATATGATTACCACTAATTAACAACATTATCATATGATTTTGACCAAATTATTAAAAATATTACTAATCATTGATATTATAAGGTAATTATGAAGTAAAGTAAGAGTTTAGATTTTTAAAAAATAGATTTAAGTAGCTAGGGAAATCAAGCAAAAAAATGCTTATTGGATCGATCGGGTAACCGTTAATTTTAAAATGATACCCAATAACCATACCCGATAACAAATTATCGAAACGGGTACCCGAACCGTTATGGTTATCGGATCGAGTACCCTAATTTTCGAAACGGTTACGGATCGGTTTTTCGGATAGTTTTGCTCAGTCCTAAATTTATTGCCATGTATCAACAGGGAAGATGAACCATTTTCGTTTCCTTTTTAGTTTTGTATACGATGATTATTAAATAAATATAGATACATTTGTACAATGATTATTGTTAGAGGACTAGCTCAACCAAAAAATTAAGCTGATGGTTAATTAAGGCCCACAAATATGTTTTATACTCTATCACGCCCCCTCACACAAGTACACGTTTGGACTATAAGTGTGGATGCAGCATGGGCCCTCCTCATACCCAGCGCTTAATATTCCATTTGAAAGTGGGAGGTGGATGAGATTCGAACCCATGACCTTTGTGTCACGCTGGCTCTGATACCATGTTAGAAGACCAACTCAACAAAAAACTTAAGCGGATGGTTGAAGCCCAGAAATACGTTTTATACTCTATTGCAATATAAAATTCTACTAAGTATGTGCAATAATTTTTTTTTTCTTTTTTTTACGAAGAGTATGTGCAATAATTAATAAATCAAGTTATCATGTTAAATATAATGGCTAAAACATTAAATCTTAAAATCAAATAGTAACCTATCAAACACAATGAGTTGTACTATCATCAATTTATCATAATTAAGCTCAAGCAGCTAAACTAAAGTCATTTACTTATCCTCCTATGTACTTCGTAATTACTAAGCTAGCTAGGCGTCTAAGCTAATCTATACTTTATATATTAAAAAGCGTTCCTAATGCCACGCCACTCCCCTCTCATAGCATTGTGTCACATCATCACTTAATGACACGTTATTACCAATTAACAAATCATTCCAACTATTATTAAAAAGCTTTTGAGGGGTTTCGAACATTAGACCTCAAGGAAACAAGATCTACTTCCTTACCATCTTAGCCAATAACAATTGATGTCATCTATACATATAAATATAACTATAAATTACATGCATCAATTAAAAAGGAAATACGAGACAAGCAATTTGAAAAAAAAATAATAATAAGAGGAATAAAATCAACATTTCACAAACAATAGAATGTTAAAAATTATTTTTCTATACTCTTTATCAATTAGTAACATATTTTAACATTTATGCATTACATACATAATCAATGATAATATATTTCATTTTGTCAAAAAAGATGATGATATATTTCATAAAGAAACAATTTAATCAAAGTGGTAACCCGGTGCAACGCCCGAGCCGCACACTAGTTAGTATTCTTTATAAGAAAGTGATAGTAAATCGATTATTGACGATAATATTCTAAGACAATATTATTCACTGCTTACAAAGTAATTGTGTATATTTGTATTTGATATTTAGGGGAAAAAATTGGTGCCATGAAATAATCCTTGACCTAAATGTCTTTTTTTTTTCTATTTTTTTCCCCTTTTTTGTTCTTCTATTTAGGTTAAAAGAGCCCGGAAACAAACAAAGTAAAGGAAGCAGAAAATAAAACTAAAACAATAAAACAAAGGAAAAACTAACTACCCAAGGAGACCTTTTCGACACTAGTCTTGGCCACGCCACTCCACTTAGCTAGGGGTCGTTTGGTTGGATCTTTTGGAATGGTTGGAATAGAGTTAGAATCTATTTCATCATCTAATTTTTTTGTTTGGTATGTAGAGTTTTTTAGAAATGGAATCTCATATCCATTGGATTCTAACTTTCCCTCATAACCATGGAATCCCATACCGACCTGTCTCCCAAAAATTCACAATTCATTCTATTAATGAAGTATAGAATCTATTTCAACGATAAAATTAACAACTTTGGACTAGTATGAATTTTAGACTCCATACCTCGAATAGCAAAAAGTTTTGATGAGAATTATCCCCATATATAATTCTATATAGCTCGGCTAGCTTCCATATAATAGCAATGGTTTATTGTAATTAATCTCTCAATTATTTAAACAAAAATGATTTGTATCTACTTTATTTTAAACCCTAAACTTAACTCAAGATCAGACTTGCTTGGTAGCCCCCACTATATATGTATATGTATATATATATATATATATATATATATATATATATATATATATATATATATATATATATATATAGTAAAATATCAATTTTCTAATGGTTTCTTTCAACAAAAAATAAATATTCTAACAAAATCTTTGAAAATAAAGAAATAATATCATTGAAAATTCGCAATAGTACAAAAACATATCAATTTCCTTATTAAAGAGTTCACATTATATGATCACTATCAATTAGTTCGAACATATATACAGCTTCTGATTAATTGGCTATTCCTAATGTATAGTCAACTAAAGCTGCTGTTTAATTTTACAAACAAATTTATTTAAAGGGGATGCAAAGATATATTATGTCTGTTATCATAAGATGACGTTAAATTATTGACTTTTTGTTCTTTGTTGTGTGAACTAATTAAGAAATATAGTCTAGTTTTAAGTGGCCTGGAAAATTAATACTACGGCTTAGCTTTTTGAGTCATTCAGTGAATATGGCCATGGATTATCTGTGTAAAGATCATAGAAGATATATAAACAAAGTTTCACGTACGGGTGTCCATTGTTCGGATTAAAATCGAAATCCAATTCAATCCAAACCGAATTATCAATTCGAATCGCATCCGAAATTTAAATCGGATCGGATTGGATTGAAATTTTTTAAAAATTTTGAATTTTCGGATTGGATCGGATTGACCCTAATTGGATCCAATCCAAACCGAATTATCAATTCGAATCGCATCCGAAATTTAAATCGGATCGGATTAGATTGAATTTTTTTAAAAATTTCGAATTTTCGGATTGGATCGGATTGACCCTAATTGGATCCAATCCAAACCGAATACCGAATTGTAAAATTAAGCTTGTATAAATATGGATTTCTTTAATTTTTGAAGTTTAGCTCAAATACTTACTACTACATAAAATATATTAGGGAGACTTTGTATTAATTAATTAATGACTTGATGTTGAACTATTTATTTTAATAATGATTTTGAAGACTTGTAATTATATTAAAGCTTTATTTTTATAATTGTATTAGGCACTAAAAAATTTTGTATTACAATTCGGATTTTCGGATCGGATCCAAATAATCGAATTTAATTCGGATTGGATTGAGAGAGAAATTCAGATCGAATCGGATTGGAAAATTGAAAACCGAATTATATTTCCGATTGGAACGGATTTGGGCTAAATCCAAACTGAAAACCGAACGGACACCCCTAGTTTCATGTGTGACCGTCCCATGGATTTTAAATTTTTAACCAATAAAGATCACCAACAGTGTGGTGATTATAGTTAGCACCTCTATGTAGGGTTTAGTCAATTCCCTAGTGGCTGCTGGGATTGTTCGTTTGTTTGTTTTTCGTGTGTGCAGGGATACAAGTTTGAAAGATTCGTCTTATAAATTTATGGAATTGTTGGTCTATTTAGGGGTGCAGATTTAGAAGATTATTCTTGCAAATTTGATGATCTTGATGACCAATAAAGTTTTATCACTTTCGCAACTAGTATATATCAGTGAAGCTCCATCAAGAACGATGTAAAGATATCTAAAACTATTCAGGAACAGTTCAAGAGTAATGTCATTAGTTTAGAGGTGTTAAATACTTGTATTGAGAATTTAGATCTCTTAAGAAATGATTGTAAGTGCCGAATGACTATTATTAATTTAATGAAGTCACCCACTCCCTATTCCGTTAAAAAAAAAAGTTTCATATGTGGCCGTGGTAACTTGATCAAGGGTTACTTGGTCGGGGATTACCCAATCGTATAGGGATTACTCGGTCGGTAAGGGGTTACTCGGTCAATTAGACATTACATGATTATTGTTTAAGTGTCTTGGTGTGTGTCAGCCGGAACACGATGTAGAAGATATGCTAATTTTGAAATATTTATACCCATATCCTTATAAATTATTAAGAATTTGTACTCTCTATAAGATAACATATAAATAGAAATCATTATACTATGTAATACTTTCTCCGTTTCTTTTTAGTTGACACGTTTTTTTAGTCACGTTTGCCAATGCACAAATTCAATCACTAATATCTTTAATTACAGATAAGCAAAAATTTTAAAAAGTTGATATTTTGAAAATATACATTGTGACGAATCTAACAAGATCTCACTTAACTATATTTTTTTTCACTTATAAATCACAAATCATGGTCAAAGAGAGGTGTATAAATAGTGTTAGAGTCAAAACGTGTCAACTAATAAAAAACAGAGGTAGTATGTAATAGTAAATGTCAGTCAAACCTTCTAATCAAGACCTTACACTATGTAATACTTCCTCCGTTTTTTAATAGTTGCAACACTTATTTTTTCACTGTATTTAAGAAATGTTCGGTTTACATGATATAATACACTTTAATATGGGATGAGTGGTTGCTAGTAGTGTAATTTAGAGGGTCATGTACTTTAGATAAGGGAAATAGTATAGTTTTCCCCTAAAATAACTTTCCGTTTATAGTATGTTTCAAATATTGTGATATTTCCATTTTAGGGAAGTGTTATAAGTATTAAAAAACGGAGGAAGTATGTAATAGTAAATGTCAGTCAAACCTTCTAATCAAGCACTTATCAACAATTATGATTATATTGAATGTATTTTCAACCCACAAAACACTCTTTAATTTCCAAACATGGTCTAATTATTTTGCACAAAACGTTTACTTATTCTACTTTTAAAAAATGCTTAAGCATAACATAGGCCCGTTCATGTATTGTTTTTCACTTTTGCCCTTTCCAAAATCTAATCGTTTTCCTTGTCTTTTGTGTAGCACTTTGATTGTCTTTTATGTAGTAGTACTTGTTTTTCGTTGCTCGTTATCCAATAATTGGGCCGTCAAATCAAATTAGCCTATTCTACTGGAATGCCGTAGACTAGTATTGGGCTATTAAGTTGCAACTTGCAAGTGATGGTACTTTGTGCCCGGCAATTTGTTGACCCAGTAGAATCAAGACATTTAATTTTAACGGATTTTTCACCACAAATTGCTGAGTTTTTTGTTTATTCATTATATACCCATGAAAAATTTTAAATTCACCATATAATCTTGAGTTGCTACAAAAATTCACCATATACCCTTAATGACATCAAGATGAGTGAAATTTGGTTAATTATGTATCGAAACTACTTTAGATCTCTCCCCCACTCTCCGAAACCACTATTCTCCTTTCTCCAACCCTTGATACCACTCCAAATCTCCATAATCATATTCGTATGATTCATATTGAGGATGAAAAAAGGAAATTTGAGGTGGTTTTGGGGGTGACAAAAAGAAATGTGAGTTGTTTTGGAAGTAAGAGAATGTATTTAAGATGGTTTCGGGTCATAGTTGACCCTAATGACTGACGAAATTAACAATCATTAATTATTAAGGGTGTACAGTGAATTTTTGTGAAAACTTGGGGGTATACGATGAATTTACAAAAGTTCATAGATATATGGTGAATAAACAAAAAAACTCATGGGTATATGATAAAAAAACCGTACTTTCAATAGCAACAGGTACTAGGTTTAGGACCTGTTTACTTCAGCTTAATTTTAGTTCAGTTCAATTCAATTCAGATCCAATCACTTCAATTCAATTCAGCTCCTAATTTCCTTCTCTCATAAAATATTCATTTCAGCTCATTTCAGTTCAGCTCCAATCAGTTCAGTTTAGTTCAGCTTAGTTTAGTAAATGTGATCAACCCCTAAGTCTTGTACAATGTCCGGTTGTTAAACAATAATATTAAACATAACTTCTTTTTTTTCTTACAGGAATATTAAATATAATTTTACAAAGAAAAGTATATAATAAATCGACTCACTTAGGATTAAAAAGTACGAATATATAAGATAACATAGAGACGAAAACCATTACCCTATGTAAATATGTACCCATAACCAAACTAACGTTTATGACACCAAGAGCAACTCCAAGCCTTCACTTCATTTTTGGATATATTTTTTAAGAGTTGTGCCTAGTTAATTCCCCAGATTTGTTTATTTGGGAGTACAATCGTCTTTTTAAGTACCAGTGAAGGGATACATGCGTCTTTTCATATAGTAATTGAGGAGTACATGTGTAATTTTCTCACCAAACAGTAAATGCAAGTTGCAAATAGTAATTGGACAGCTAACCAAAAGTACTGAATAAATGACAATGTTTTTTTTAATATATTTACAGAAATACCACCAGATTAACAAAAATTCATTTACATAAACTTGTATTTGCCCATTTTTCAAAGTTGGTAAAAAAAATGTGGATTATAGTTTGTTCGGAGAATTTTGGGCTTTTCTGAACATGAAAGGAATATAGATTAGCGTGACTCTCGTAGAACCCATGAGACATTGAGAAGACATTTAAGTAGCTAAATCCATCTCTTGTATCTCGTAGCTTAGGGGTGAGTATGGGACGGGTACCCGTACCGTTGGTACTAACGGTTCGGGTAACCGATAACCAAAATCCCTGAAAGTAATATCCATAACTCGAACCGATAAGTTCTGGTACCCGGATTTCGGGTACCCGGATTTTCGGATCGGTTATCGGGTACCTAATAAGATATCCAATAATGATAATTAAACTTAATTATGTAGTTATTATGATATAATTTACCACTAATTAACAATAATATCATATGATTTTGACCAAATTATTAATAATATTACTAATCATTGATATTATAAAGTAATTATAAAGTAAAGTAAGAATTTAGATTTAAAAAAAATAGATTTAAGTAGGGAAAAAAAAGCAAAAAAATGCTTATCGGAACGGATCGGGTAACCGTTAATTTTAAAATGATACCCAATAACCATACCCGATAACAAATTATCGAAACGGGTACCCAAACCGTTATGGTTATCGGATCGGATACTCTAATTTTCGAAATGATTACAGATCAATTTTTCGGGTTTTCGATTTTTCGGATAGTTTTACTCAGCCCTATCACAACTACCAATGGAACGGATTTTCGAAATAACCACAAAACTAAACCATACTCATTTCGACAATTTGTAGGGCCACTTATAAGCCTTTTGTTGTTCCAAACAAATTCTATGCCGGTGACTCGCCGAGGACATCTAGTGCGTTCACTTTCTTTGGAAATAACTTTTCTGAAATTGGTTTGAACTTTGAACACTTAGATTATAGCCTTCGTTTTTAGATAATTATATTTGATCTTATCCGACTCAAAGAGAAAAGAGCCGGAATGCTTCCCAAGGATCACATGAGATCTTGAGAGGCCACTTGGATGGCTGAAATCATCTATTTTAATTTATCCCTTAAAGCTTAACAATCAACGCAATAGTTTAAATAGCCACAAATTTGAACCCAACACTCATTCTCGATAATTTACAGAGCCACAAAAGGCCTTTTGTTTATTTATTTTTTCTAAACCAACTTTTACGAACCTAGGGGACTTCCCATCTGTTCACTTGTTTTTGGAAAATTATTTTTTCCCATGTCATTCTTTTTACTAGAAACAATATCCATTATACACAGATGCACATTAAAAAAACGTAACAACTCTAAGACCCTATTCTCTTCACTTTAAAAAAATAATATTAAGTAAAAATAATTTCAGTTCAGTAAAAATAAGTTCAGTTCAGTAAATTAATTTCAGTTCAGTAAAATAATTTCAGTTCAGTAAAAATAAGTTCATTTCAATAAAATTCAGTTTTCTTAAAGAAGAATTATAATAGAAAATCAGTAAAAATAATTTCAGTTTAACAAAAATAATTTCAGTTCAGTAAAATTAATTTAAGTTTAGTAAAAATAATTTAAGTTTAGCAAATATAATTTTGTTTCAGTAAAAATAATTTCAATTAAACAAAAATAAGGTGAAGAGAACGAGACCTAAGTATGTCATTTGGACTGACCTTTAAAATTAAGGCAGCTACTATATTTTGTATACATATAATGGTACTCATCGCTATATGATAGCATTATCAAGAAACAAAATAACAATCATCAATCCTAAACTAGCTGCGGTTTTTCAAAAAAAAAAATGATATAAAGCCAAGTTATTAAGTTAAAGGATATACCATTATTATTCTATACTATAATACGACATTAATTATGTGATTAAGTGCGCAATGATAATTATAACAATCCTCCGACTCAGGAACTAGTCAGCTCCAACTATGCTTTTATCGACATCACATGTATAATCATGTGTTGCATTCTAACACAACAAAATTAGAATATTAGATTCACCTAAATTTCGTTTTAAATCCTTTTTAATCATTGTAATTCACGTTGTATATATTTGGACACATGATGTACGGCCTACTTTCTTCGTACAATAATACGAGTAGTAGTTTAAAATACAATGAACTCAATCCTCCAAATGATTAATGGCATTTTTCCCATTATATTTATTTCTTGTGACTCCAATTTATTTGAATTAAATTTTCATGTTTACATTGTAATTTTAGCTATTAAATAGTTATCTGAGTATGTATATATGACTTTTATTTCTGAATAGTATCGTATTTATATTTATATTTATATTTACAAGATCAATGGATATAAATGGATAAAAATATCTATTAGGCATGTATACCTAATGACCTAATTACAAGCCTATCTATAAGTACATTTGGTAAGTACGTCATAGTTCAATCTATTTATAACTAATACTATATTAGAAACCGCTGACATCATTCCCTTCTTAAATTGTACACATGTCATGCTCTCATAAAAAAATTCCCCGCCTAAATGTATTGATAACATCTTTTTATTACCTTACAATACCAACTTTAAAATGATAATGGATGGACTAGTATTATCATGCTGGCTTAGATATGAAATTTACTTGCACCAAAAAAAAAAAAAAATAATAAATAAATAAATAAAAACTTTATAGGTCGGAAATATATTATCATTACTGCTTTATAATGGATAATAATTTACTTACGAAATATATTATTACCATTATCAAAACTACTATATATTACTAGGCCAACTTCCAAATACTTTATAGGTCGGATTACTCGGGTATGTTATTAGACGACATGGGAGTATATAAGAGGGGCCGAGGGGATTAGGTGCACTGTGCACACCACTTAATGCCCGTCACGCTTCAGGTTATTGCCAGTATACAATGGTACAATTTATACTTGTAAGTCATAAGAACAAATGTATGGTATCTGCTTAGCTGGTATCATTTTTTTAGTGTCATTAACTTGAATATAACTACCTAATACAGTACAAAATTATCCATTCATCCGACTCGATCTAGCTCGAATCCTACAAGAAACAACGAGCATTAGTACAATACTATTTTTTTTTTTTTTGAGAACTAGTACAATAATAAAATAATTACCCAATTCTAACCTAAAGTATAATATTGTATGTAGGAGACCTGGCCTGAATCTGCAATGAATGAATCATCAATCATTCGTAATAGGCAAACATGATTGGAAATCATCCTGGCCTGATGCCACGGACCACTAAGAACATAAGTTGATCACTTAGATTTGCCGGCCATTTTTTTTTTTGGTGAAAAAGATCAGATTAAGCCCTAAAAGACATCAAAATAAAAGTTAAGTAGATACAGACCATAGAGAAAGTTAAAGCTAGAGTAGCCTACAAATTCATGCCTAGTCTAGGCCCAAAATGGGAACTATTATTCATCCCTACAAAAGAAGCTGGATCAGTTGGGGCATATATTACATAAAACATGTCCAACATACACTAGATGCTATGAATACCATCAGAGTGAGTTAGAGCCCTTCTTGCTTCCTTGGCCAGAAAATCTACTTCCTTGACTTTGGTCCTTGGAACATTCACCAACTTTGGATTTAACCCTGCTTGGATCAAAGCCCTGCATTGTGAGTATAAAAAAGATGCCTCATCAGCAGGGGTACTTATAGAGTTAATACCCAAAACAGCTCGTTGATAATCAGAGTAAATGTGGGCATGTTCCCAATGGTTCATGGTACAGAGAGAGACAACATCAGTAATAGCAATAACTTCAGCTTGAAGGGGGGGTCAGAGTAGGGATGTGGGCTGCTATTCCTCTAATCTAGTTGCTATCCCCATCCCTGCAAATGCAGGCTATATTATCCCAGCAGTACCTGAAAGATCAGAGAAAGAGGCATCCACTCTAATAGTAAACTTGGGATGAGGGAAGGGTTCCAAGAGGGAGGGCTTTGTAGATGGGCAGTGGTGGTCCACGAGGAAGTTAATTTCCAGGGCAAGACATTTGGCACTGTTAAACCACTGGTAAATGGGGACAGACTTTTGTTGGAAAATCCAAGTGTTTCTTCTAAACTAGATTTTCCAAAGGATCAGGGACCAATTCAAGTGGAATTCCAGGGAAGGTTAAAGGTGGGGTTTAGACGGGTAATCTGGAGATTATCACTGAACCATGAAGGGAAGCAGGAGAGGGTAAGAGTTGAAGGAGGTAGAAGGATTTTATTCCATGCCTCCAAAGCTTTAGGGAAGAGGAAGAAGAGATTTAGGGGTGATTCTTCATGAAGAGGACATAAAGAGTAAGCTGGGGAGGGAATTATGTATTTTGTGGAGGAGGGAGGCAGTTGGTAATCTATCCCAGAATAATTGCCACAGGAAGAATTTTACAAAGGGAAGGGTGTCAAACTTTCAAATCTGACTCCAAACATCACTGGAATGCTGGTATGGGATGGTCTCTTCCCACAGGTGGTAGTATGCCCTTTTCAGGTTAAAATGGACCCTTCACCTAGAGAACAGTAAGGCATGTCATTCTTATCCAGGAAGATGGGGATGGCTTTGATTCTCAACAAAATGGCAGAAGGAAAGGAGCAGGGGAGAGATTGAAAAGTCCAGCTACCATTACAGATAATAGAGCTGACTGTTTTCTGTTCCTCTAAGTATGGAAGAGGACCATAGATGAGGTTTCTCAAAGAACCAAGGCCTATCCAATTATCAAGCCAGAGAAGGCATGTCTCCCCATTGCCTATTAGCCACTGGATGAAAGTTAGTTTTAAATAAATTTCAACCCTTCCCCATAGCCTGCCAAATATGGGAACCTCTCTTGAAGGAAGTAGGTAGATCCCTATAGCAGTACTTATCTCTAATGATCTCGGCAGAGATATTTTGGGAATTATGGATCTTCCAACAAAGCTTTGCTAACAGGGCCTGGTTTTGAAGGTAGGTTTGTTTGAAACCCAAGCCTCTAAAATCAGTAGGGCCACAAAGTTTGGGCCAAGCAATCAGGGAGGTTTTTTTAGAATCTTCAGTGTTACTCCAGAAAAATCTGTTACAGGTTTGGTCAAATTCATAATTTTTTTTGAGATAGGGAGAGGGTTTGCATGGAGTAATGGGGGATATTGGACAGCACGGACTTGATTAGGATAGCTCTTCCAGCTTTAGAGAGAGTTCTAGATTTCCAGTCAGAAAGTTTTGTCTTTAGGTTCTTGGTGATATAACTGACTTGGGAGAGAGAGGGCCTTTTGTCAGTTAAGGGGAAGCCTAGATAGGTACCTAGATTTTCAGTGATGGAGATATGAAGGGAGGAGGAGAAAAATTCCTTGATATGGGGAATGGCATTCTTTGAGAAATATTGGTTTCTTTTAGAGGTATTCATCTTTTGGCTAGAGATGGAGAAGAAGAGATCTAGAGTTTGGGTTAGAGCTAGGTAAGTTTGATGGGAAGCTTCTCCAAAAAGGATAAGATCATTAGCAAATAGCAGGTGGGAAATGGAGATTGAGTTTTTCCTAAAAGAGAAAGGAACCCAAGAGCCTTGATCACAAGCAGCTGAAATGAGAGAAGAGAGATACTCCATGCAGATAATAAAGATGTAGGTAGATATTGGATCCCCTTGTCTTATATCCCTAGAAGCAATAAAGGAGTCTGTATGTCTCCCATTGACCATCACTTGGAAGGATGAGGAGGAGATGCAGCTCATGATGAGGTCCACTGAGGGTTTGTCAAACCCACTTCTAATCAGGCAAGTCTGAATGAATGGCCATTCAAGTCTGTTATATGCTTTTTCCAGGTCTAGTTTTAGAGTAAACCAGAATCTTCTGCCAGATTTCTTCTTCATGGAATGGAGAATCTCAAAGGCAGCTATGTAATTGTTGTCACAACCTCTGCCTGGGAAAAAGCTACTTTGGTTTGGGGAGATTAGAGAATTTAGGAAGGGCCTCATTCTGTTAACAATGATTTTGGAGATCACCTTATAGGAAGAATTGCACAAGCTGATATTGCTTCATATAATTGTTATTACAATGATTTCACTACTTAATGCTAGGAATAAGGAATAATCCAAGGAAAATAAAGTTAATTATCCCCAGAATTTAAATTAAATCTCTTTTGTTCTTTATTAATTTTTCCTAGCTTATTATGTACTATGGGCCTGTTCACATTTACTTAATTTCAGTTCAGTTCAGTTCAGCTCCAATCAATTTAGTTCAGTTCAATTCAATTCAGTTCCAATCAGTTCAGTTCAGTTCAGCTCTTAATTTCCCTCTCTCATACAATATTCATTTCAGCTCAGTTCAGTTCAGTTCAGCTCCAATCAGTTCAATTCAGTTCAGTTTAGCTCCAATCAGTTCAGTTCAGTTCAGCTCAGTTCAGTAAATGTGAACAAGCCCTATGTGTCTATGTAGTAGTACAAGATACTAATAATATACAAGTACTAATTGTTTGGAAGGTCTAGGTGTGCATATTGAATCACAAAAGTGATACTTTATCTATACAATTATTGTTACTCTTTTTATTTATATTTTTTAACATGATGAGGAGATTTATCTTACACACACACACAAAAAAAAAAAAAAAAAAAAAAAAAAAAAAAAAAAAAAAAAAAAAAAAAAAACCAAAAACTTTAGTGTATTTTATTTTTCATACATATTTATTTACAAGGAACAATAATCTTAGCAAAGAATTATTGATATATAATGCACATCAACATCAATTATATTTGAATTTGTTGTGTACTTTCAACAATCTTCTCTGTAATCTCGACCTTCATTAACATCATAACATTTATTTTTTGACAGAACATAACAATTGTTTAATCAACATAAATTTTTTGGTTCTCCTTTAATTATACTTGGCTATGTATATGTGTAATTATATATATCTATCACATATATGGACTCGATCTCTTCTGATCTTAGGGCTTCTTACCCTAAATAGTATATATATGCTCAATTTTCTTTATTTGGATATTTCTAAGAGAATGCTTCATTTTTTCAATAGCAGCTATATATGTATTCTTTTATTAATAATTTACGGTCTTACTAGTCACTATATACCTACTCATCTATTTCACTCAATCAAATGCTATTCGCCTATTCTACTTCATTTAAAATGTACTTAAGAGCAAAACATTCTAAGATGGAGTACAAAATAGCAATTACCAAACATCCACCTTTTATAAGGTTTCAAGAAGCTAAGTGAAACGATTCAAAGAAACAATCAAGCAAGCTAATAATTGGATGTGGTTGCAAATTAATTCCTCAGTATAAAACAACAAATTTATATAATTACTCCAAATTTCCAAAACACATATAAAAGCCACTTATTTTAAGAGATTATTAGACTAAACCTGACGTATATAATGCACATACTGGACGTAGTTGTAAAATTGAGACAGGGAGTATAACTTTACCAGAAATATCGTGATAGTTTCCTAGTATTCAGCGCCCCCATACAGCACATGAAATTGTAAAAGTCTTGTACAAATTCAGTTGTTGGCTAGCTTAGTCACTAATGACTGTGCACCTTATGGCAGCCAACACATACATTCACTAATTATAATATTTCTACCTTCCTTTAACAACCTTCATAAGAGTTCTACTCTTTTTTTTCAAATAAAAAATTTAGGGCTTTTTGAGTCATTATAATTGCCAAATTGTAAGATCCACCGATTTATAAATGATTATAAAAGCTAAATCACTCTAGAATCATGCATATTAATATAATTTAAAACAACATAACACAACATCTTTTGTCTTTTCAAATAATTTCCTTGATTCTATTATATTATTACTTTAGTTAGTTTTACGTACTATATATCATAATAAGCTTTATAATCTTAGTATAAAAACGGTCTTAAACAATATTTATAACTCACTAGCTCTTCACATATTATTGTAAATAATAATATACCTACAAAGTGAAGGAGAAAACTAATTAGAGAAGATATAACAAAGATGGGAAAGATGGAAGATCAATCACCAGCAATAGTGATGGTGTTATTGCAATGTATATTTGCAATTATGGCACTTTTAAATAGGGCTGCCCTTGTTAAGGGCATGAATCCTAGGGTCTTTATGTTTTATAGGCAAGCTATTGCCACTTTCTTCATGTGTCCTGTTGCTTTCTTTGCAAGGTAATTAGCACTAACATCAATTTCCTTCTCAATTCTTCTATGCTTCATGATCAAAATGTTTTTGTTATGTTAGAAATGGTCGTGCTACTAGGCATACGTTAGATTTCGGTTTAATTCAGCTTCTATTCGTCTGTGAAGTTAAAAGTTGAAAAAGATGGCGGATGGGATACCTTTTATATGTTTTAATCAATTTTGATAAACGTGCAAAAAATATTTCAGCAACGTAAACTATACATAGTTCTTGATTTCTATTTTTAACTCAAAAATGTATTGTTTAATTGTTTTATATTGAAGCTTAAGAAAATTCTTGTTGTAATATTGTTTAATTTGCAGGGGAAAATCATCAAGTGGTTCTTGGATGGGATTTAGGACCTTTCTTCTAATCTTTGTCACTGCTTTCGTTGGGTATGTCAAATTCTTGTTTGCATTTTGTCGTGTTCAATAAATAAATGAACAAGCTCGAAAATTATAAGCTACTCCATCTAGAAACATTATTTGTCATGTCTATATTGTAACTTATTATTAAATGACAAATAATGTTAAATCCAGACGGAGAGAGTACACATATAATTGTCAATTTTTTTCATTTAGCTCTTGTTTGTTTTCGGTCTAATGATTATTGGGCGCTTATTATATTTTTTTCAGAGTGGTGTTGAATCAAACAATGTACTTCGAAGGACTATTTTTGGCTTCATCATCAATAGCAAGCGCCATGTCTAATTTGGTCCCTGCCGTTACATTCTTGATAGCAGCTATCATGGGGTAACTAATTAAGTTACATATGTATGAATGACCAATCTATTATTTCATCACAAAATTCCTACTTGTAAGACCTGTCACAATTATTAAATTATTCAACTTTTTTTTTTTTTTTTTTGAGGAATATTAAATTATTCAACTACTAAAGAATCTGTCACAACTTAATACATAGAAATTAAAAGAATTTCCTTAAAAAATAATTGTGATCCTAGAATAAGCCTTTCCAAGAAGGTTGGAAAACATTTCAATTTAAAAGCAGATATATATAGATGTCACCATACCCTAAAAAAAAAAATAGTTCTAAAGTAGGATAAGTGAAGTAAAATAAAATATATGATGACTATTTAAAGGATACAATACTATATAAGATCATACAATTGTGAAAATCAATAAAACATAAAAATTATTTGGAATTGAATTAAGGGACATGATAGTAGGATTTCATCAAATCAACACATTGATGTCATTTTAATAAAACATAATCAATATAACTGTCATAATATACACCGTATAACTTACACATATACTCGTAAAATTATTTGATCTATTTTGTTAAAAGTTACTTTTACATATAATATATGAGAGGAAATACGCTCAAACGAAGAGATAGAGATAGATAAACATGCTTGTTTAAGAAAGAAAAAAAAGTCATATATAATCACGATTGTACACTAATAAAAAAGTAGCAATTCTTATATAATTAAATCTCATAAGTTACATTACAAAGCATTAGTATGCTAATAAGAAGCTAAAATTATAGGATTAGTAAAACCTTTAAAGAAAGAATATGAAATGTGAAACCATTAGAGCGTATTCTATTCAACTGATTATCACTACTTATCAGAACTTAAATGATCTTATGATATAATTGGACTTCTCCAAACTCATTAGGTATAAATTAAAGGTGAACAGATGTCAATCTAACATTAACCAATAGTGTCACAAATGTATACATTTTTATCATCATTTGGAATTTATTTTACTTTACAAAATTCATTATTTTTTGAGAAAATAATTAAACTAACTGTTATTACTTAAATTATAATGCATGAGAAATAATTTAGGCTAGAACAAGTGCATATGAAGAAGTTAAGCAGCATGGCAAAGATGTTAGGGACAATCTTTTGCGTAGTTGGAGCAGCCTGCATGTCTTTTCTCAGAGGCTCTAAATTACTAAACAACGTCAAACTCCCACCATCAACCAACTCTCTTTTGCTCAACTCTTTTGGAGGCGATGACACTTGGTTGATTGGTTGTCTCTTTATCTTTGCTAGCATGTGTTGCTGGTCATTCTGGCTCATTTTGCAGGTACGACTCTCTTCGTCCTTAAATAATACTTTTAATTTATAGGTCAAAAATAAAAGTCACGTACAACAAGTATACTATTTTGACATGTTCCATAAATAACCATACATCTATCATTAAGGTTTATATATTAATTGTATATGTTTCATAAACAGGTACCATTGACTGTGTGCTACCCTAACCACTTATCTCTGTCTGCTTGGATGTGTTTCTTCTCTATGTTACAATCCGGGGCAATCGCCTTGTTCTTAGACCACGATCCAGAAGATTGGAATATGACCTCAAATCTTGAACTCACTTGTTGCTTCTTTTCGGTATGTATAATTAACATATTCTAGTGTCTTTGTACATACAATATATTTAAAAAAAATGTTCGTATGAATAACCAAAACTTATATATATATTTGAAGGTCATATTCTCTTTATCTGTTTTATTAGGGAATATTTGGATCCGGAGTTCAATTCTTTGCACAAGCCTGGTGTATCTCGAAGAGAGGTCCACTCTACTCGGCCATGTTCAACCCTCTATGCACCGTTATCACAACTGTCTTGGCATGCATTGTTCTCCACGAAGAACTCTACGTTGGCAGGTACTATGACGTACTTAATATCATCCTCCGTTTCTTATATATTACAAGAAATTTTAGTTTTCAAACACGTACATATAAATAAATTGAGAAACGGTAGGTAAATGTAACCCTAACATAACGACTATGTGTATAAAAGTACGATAACACACTAACTGATGTAAATTGTACGTGATTTTGTTATAAATTCCCGTTAATCCTAACAAAGTGAATTGTTTTGTTGGTTATTTTTTTCAGTTTATTAGGTGGTGTTGGGGTGATCATTGGCTTGTACATTGTGCTATGGGGTAAAGCAAAGGAAAAGAGAGAAAATATAGAATGTGAAGATTTTGAAAGTGATCCGCCAAAAGCACCAAGCTTTAAGATTGTTGATGATCTGGAACAGCCATTCTTATTGACAGATAATTGTACTGAACAAGTTTAATTAGATTTAGCTGTAACTTATACCAAGTATTTATTATATTATTCTTTATTTCTTTAAAATGTACTTATATATAGTCCATTTTTTTTGACCAAACTCTATTTGGCCAGATGTTACATGTATCATGTATGTAATATAGAGCACATTACTAATTAGATGTCATCGAGTAGGGTCAATTTTGTTGATTAGTATGTTGTTGATACATGCCATTGTATTGGGTTATTATTTTTATTTCTCTGCTAGATGAGATTAATAACATAAATAATATGATAGACGATATTAATTAATAAGATGTTTGACAGTTTGAGCATTATCTTTCATTTTGCATCCATATGAAATACGAAGTATATACTCGTTCTATCCCTAAATAATACTCCGTAAGTTGCATACCATTTATATGAAATATTCATATTAATGACAGTTATAATAGCATAGCAGTACAGCAAAAACATTCAAATATATACTTTAGCAATTAATAATTTACGCCAAATTTAGACCAATTTAAATTATAGATTCAAAGTATAAATGTCTCCTTAGTACTCTAAAAAATGACATCATTAAAAAAAAAATCTCAATTAAAAAAAGTCATAAACCTTAGACAATTAAATGTTTTTTTTTTTTTTTTTTTTTTTTTTTTTTTTTTTTTAATATTACCCTGTTAACTTTTAGTTGCAACTTTGGAATATTTTATATCTCACAAATAATACCCCAAAGTTGTAACTAAAAGTTAACGGAGGTAGTATAACAATTTAAATTATTTAAACCAGCGCTAGCTTGTAAAAAACAGTAATCCGTATCATGCATAACAAGCAAAGTCACTTCTACAATACTAACTAGTAACCCATATATTACTACGTAAATAACCCCTATAATCGTAACAGAGTAACCCTTATAACTAATGGCGGACCTAGGTGAGTGATTGGGTGGCACGAGCCCCACCAAACATATTTTAGTTTCCTTTCTTTGGTTTAAATTAAATTATATTGATGATATATAAGGTTATATCTGCATAATTACTCTCTTTGTCCCTATTTTTTTTACCGCATTGGTTTAAAAACTTCAAAACCCTTGACCATAAATCCTCATTAATTAATAAAAAAAGATAATATAGTCATGTGGGGTCTTATTAAATTCGTCTCTCTCTCTCTCTCTCTCTATATATATATATATATATTAAAAAAACATGTTTGGGCTGTTGGGCAGCCTCTTAGTATTAACCCAGCCCAATTCAAGCAGCCTACCTTATATGGGCCTTGCAAAACACTTGTCTCAGTAGCCTCTAAGCCCAACTCAAATGAGTCTCAGCTAAATATAACACCCATGTGGCCATATATGAGATATGACTATAAAGTTAGGGTCTGTTCTCTTCAAATTATTTTCAGTTCAGTTCAGTTTCAATAAGTTCAGTTCAATTCAATTCAGTCAATTAGAACAGGCACTAAATGTGATGTTCTTCATAAGTTGATAGGTCACTCTAGTCTAGCTTATTAGCAAAAGAATTTGGGAAAGCCTAAGAAATATTTGGTACTCCTAACATATTTGTCCTCTATCAGAGTCGGTCATACAGACTCAAGAGTTAACCTATTGAGCTTGTTTCGGCCCGAGTCATGCCACGTAACATGTGGACATGAGGTATTGAGTTAGTTATCCTAGCTATGCACGGCCGCCTAAACACAACGCCGGCAGCCCACCCATTTTGAGCAGCATAGTTGTACCCGTAGTTAAATATTCGTATAGTCGTATGCCAATTAGAAGGACATTTTGGTCCCACCATTATTATCTCTAGTCCCCACCAACAGCCATTATGAGTTGTTCTTTTAAGGTGTGATTTGTACATGCAATTGTACAATGTACATACTAGTATATCAAATTGATCTTTGCAATCAAGTTTGCATGTGAGCTTATTTGGCTGGATTGTCTTACATTATAAAGTTCTGTAAATAGAAACAATGGCTATATTAACCAAAATGGAAAGTAATTCCTAACAATCTTAAGTCATTTTTAGGTGGAAGGAAATCTGCTTAGTCATATTTTGGTGGAAGGCAAGCTGGCAAGTAGTAGCAAGGACAAGGTAGCTTAGTCAATTAAGGAAGGTATGGTAGGGGGAAAATTTCACTTGTGTCAATTGTAAAATGATGCAATCTTGACCCGTTTCTTTTTGTTTTTTAATATTTTGTTTTTACTAATGAGCGTAAATTATTTAAAATTACAAAATTGCACATGATAATAATTTGTAATAATAACTTATTGTCCTAGTCTTAATGCATTAAGCATCAACAAAATGAAAGCTAAATATAAGGTACTAGTATACAAGTATATTGTTCGAGTTTTAAGGCTTACATAATCGAAATTTTAAACTAAGAATTGAAAGAAAATAATTATCCATAACACATTCATCAATATTTGTTCAATACTCATAGTAATATCTCGATTACAGTAAAATATTATATCTGATCTTATCCAAACTTATCTGGACTTACCTAAACTTATCATAATTTATAAAAGCTTAATTTAGATGTAATTTGAATTAGGATAACTCTTATCAAATTAAAACTTTTCTATTTTTCTTAAACATATCTTATTTAAACATATGAAATCTAACTAAATGAAAAATAAAGCGAACAGAATCAAACTTAAACGAGCTCCTTTCATATGACAATTTAGAAACTTTTACCTCCATACGGCATACCTAGTGGCTATGGAGTAACGAGTAATTAAGGAGTATGGTAATCTTGATTTATCAATTTAGGATGAAAACTTACATACCTTCGTAATTAGGTCATGAGCTCATGACTATATATAGTAGATGAAAAATAAAGCAACTAATGACAGAAATCCTAGTCATCCTGATAGAAACAAATCTATAAACCAATGAGGAGACTCGCCGCCGTGAATCATAATAATGCTACACTCCACTACCACAGCCACATGCAACGTACACAACACCTATAAAAATAATATCTTTAACAACTGTACTCTTTATAGCTTCAATCTCATCTTTCTGAATACAATTATTTTTACTTCTATATTCATATTATATGTTATCATTGATATTTATTGCAAATTAAATTACTATAATATATTATACAACTATACTTTTTTTAAAAAAAATATAGGTGTATAAATATATTATGTTGGTAAGAGGCCAAAAAAATTGAGAGAGAAATTCTATTTTGTGAAATAATTAAGAAGAGCCAAAGAAGAAGAAAAAAATGGGGGCATGGGAACATCAATTGCCTGCCATTGGAGTGATTTCCATGCAAGTTTTGTATGCTGCTATGGCTCTTCTTAATAGGGCGGCCCTTGTTAAGGGTATGAGTCCTAGGGTTTTTATTTTCTATAGGCAAACTATCGCGACTTTGGTGATTTCTCCCATTGCTTACTTTACAAGAAGGTTAGTGCCTATAATTGACACGATCAACATATATATATATATATATATATATATATATGTATGTATGTATGTATGTATGTATGTATGTATGTATGTATGTATGTATGTATGTATGTATGTATGTATTAATGTTCGTAAATTAGTATTTTACATTCTTTGATTACGGTGTAAAATTAATGATCTGATAGATTTTGATCAATAATTGTATTGTTTAACCTAGAGTAAAGTGTTTTTACTATGTCCATAGTATATGGAGTTTTTTTTAATCGCTACATATACCAATGGTGAGGTACGTTAACACGTGTGGTGTACAATATGGATGTACTGTAAACACCTCCGATTGTGTCTTTGTGCAAAATTAATATGTTCAAAATGCCTAAATAAATAGTTGTGATTTTGTGAATGGTTAGTGTTGTATAATACATTAGATACGATTTGTAATGATTCGCGTTAGCTTGAGTAATTAAATCAATTTGTGAGATTAATGTTAGTGTTTTATTGGCAGGGGAAGATCTAGTACTATGCCAAGTATGGGTTTTAAGAGCTTTCTTTTGGTGTTCATCACAGCATTTATTGGGTATGTTGTCTTAATACGGAGTACATATGATATTTAATTAACATCTTAATGATTGACCCATCAAATATTAAGTGTTACTAAATCTTTTTGATTTTGTTTCCAAATACTAATTTGATATTAATGTAAAAACAGGGTTACTCTGAATCAGAACATGTACTTTGAAGGATTATACTTGGCTTCCTCATCAATTGCAAGTGCAACATACAACTTGATCCCTGCTGTTACGTTTATGACTGCAGCGGCTGTCGGGTAAGACTGTAAGAGAGATATTCAAGGGTGTATTCTATTCAACTGAATTTTACTTATCTAAACTTACTAATGGTGTGCTTAGGAAAATCTATGAGATGAGTTACAATCATTATTTTTTGTGGTAAATTAGACTAATTGTATGATAATCCTTTCTTTTACAAAATTGAAATTTTGAGGTGTTTCATGATTTTGGCTAATAATCCAACTTGTGATCTACTCATAGCATCCACAACCTAAAATTTAGTGTATACAACATGTTCAACCATCCCGAATTTCAAACATCTTATCTCACATAAAGGTGTAGTGATCTTCAGTGTAATATTCATGAAATTGTTAGACTAATTCTGTTGTATAAAAAGTGTTAAAAGTTCAAATGAGAAATAAAATCTTTCCACAACTTTTAAAATTGATGAACTTTGCTTGGAATAATAGGTTGGAGCAAGTGAACTTAAGGACATTAAGCAGTGCAGCAAAGATACTAGGAACGACCTTCTGCGTGGTAGGAGCGATTTCTATGGCGTTGTTGAGAGGTCCTAAGCTACTTAATACTCAACTTCCACCACTCAATTTTGCATTGCTGCATTTGTATGCGGTTGACAATGCCTGGTTCTTGGGTGTTCTATGTCTCCTTGCTAGCAGTTGTTGCTGGTCCTTTTGGCTCATTTTGCAGGTACCTTTCAACTTTTATGTGGTTATAATGATTTGCTTTCCATTATTGCCACTACTTATAATCGTCTATTTGTGAAATCAGGTGCCTGTTAATGTGCGTTACCCTGATCACATATCTCTCTCAGCATGGATGTGTTTCCTATCAATGCTGCAAACTGGTGCCGTTGCCTTGTTCTTAGAGCCTGATCCTGTTTCTTGGAATTTAAGTTCGGGACTTGAACTCACTTGTTGCATTTTCTCAGTATGTATATAAGACTATTATCTAGACCAATTTTATAGTATCAGCCTTAAATCTTTAGCAATACACTGTGTACATGATTTATCTACTGACAAATGTGGCATGGATGGTTTAATCTGTAGGGAGTTATGGGATCAGGGGTACAATTCTTCATTCAATCCTGGTGTATCTCGCGTAGAGGTCCATTTTACTCTGCTATGTTCACTCCTCTAGCCACTGTCATAACTACTGTTCTAGCCTGTATTTTTCTCCACGAAGAAATTTACCTTGGCAGGTAACTACATGAACAAAAGATCAGTTTTTACAATCGATGTCTATATTTTTGATACATATTTGTTCGGTTTTTGGTAGCTGTAAACCTGTAAGGCTGTAATGCAATTAACACAGTTTTAACTTGATTTCCTCTCAGTTTACTAGGTGCTATTGCTGTGATCATTGGCTTATACGTCGTGTTGTGGGGCAAATCTGAAGAGCTAAGGGAAAATCTGGTTCTTACATCAGAAAAATGTCCAACTATAATAGCCCAAGAAAAGATAGGTGGTAAAATTGATTTGGAGCAACCACTTTTGACAGCTGATAATAATACTACTGATAAGGATGATGTTAGTTGATTGTAGAGTTGTAAAATCACATTCAATTTTGTGATCAAAATTGTAGTAGCTAGGTGGTGTTCATTAGTACATATCTCCATAGAATGTATGTGTGTAATGGATGCATTTTGATAGTGTATTGTTAGTCAATCAATTTTGCTATCTTCGGATATCATTGTTATAAATTTTGAACATATAGCATTCAGGCATGCTGTGCTTAAAAACGCTTGCACTTTCATGCTACAGGGTCCGGCTCATAACTCTATCAATAATGTAGCAAAGTTAAGTGGTTACTCGCCACTTCTTTGGACACAATACAGTTATACAGGTAAAACTTTGAAACACAGTATCAGCAGGTATCAAGAACAAGATAAATCAAACAGAGTATTAACAATGAGCTATGAACACGCCAAATGAGAAGCTCTGTCATAGTATAGAACAAAGTGATCAATATACACAGCAACATGACTAACATATAAACCGTATGTCCATATACACTACTACTAGTGTATGAAAATAATAGACAAACACAAGCTATGCAGAGATTAAAAAAAAAATTGAACCAGATAGTATCAAAACAGACCTAACATCTGTACAGATAACATTCTAAGTAATAGCACTGACTACGGACTGATCATCTAAAGGTCATCTTCAGCGATATGGCTTCCATGGATCAGCACTATCCCACCTGTTGTTGCGGAAGGCACAGCAACCAATAGAATATACGATGATGAGGAAGACAAGGAAAACGATGTTGATAACAGCAACCCTCTTCCAGTCACTCTTGAGGTTCTGCAGAAACCCGGCTTTGCACGAAGTGCAGTCATAGCAGAGAGTGGATGGGCTGTTGTTCCAGGCACCACAGTCGGGATTGTTTGAAGTGACATTTCCATTCTTAGTCCAGCTGGTTGGGCTTTCATATGCAAATTGGCAGTCTTCTGGGGGCTTACAGCAACCAGACTGCATAATGCAATAGATAGATGTTCAGTACAAAGCAAGAAAATCTTATAAACAATTTGATTATTATACAGAATAAATCTCAGACACACTGATAAAAATGAATCATTTACTTTACAAAATGCAGAGAGCCATACTAGAATGAAAAAAAAAAAAAAAAAAAATCAAGCAAAATAATTAGTAATCTCAAACTCAATTATCAGTTGATTTTTGTATGGCGGCGAAAACTCAAACAATACAAACTAAATCCAATTTAGGGCTCGGCTCAGCTCAGCTCGGTTTGGCTCAGATTGTTACAAAATAAAAATGACATCAAACTAGACAAAACTTTGAAATAGACAGTACCACCTAAAGAGTAAATATCTAAACACTTGCAAATTGCAATTGATGTAACACAAAAACATCTAACCTTATCAAGAGTTGTAAAAACTAATGATTCAAATAGGAATGACCAAGAAATACAAAAGGAATTTTCAATTTTATCCAACAAAGAGAAAAAGTCCTACAAAGCAAAAGACCATTTCATGATAACAAACAAAAAGGCTACAGTTAATTAATCTAATTTTTTATTTTTTTTTTGCCCAAAATATTAAAGGATCTTGTTAAGTGCATGAATGTTGATCAATTGATCATGCGTGACTTTTGTTCTATTGAGACTAGCTTGTGGTTTGTGCTGCTTGCTCAAATTGATCATGAGATTTTTTGTGAGTTTGTGGAGTTGACAAGGTGATTGAGGGTCTAAGCTTGGACCCATGAAAAAAAATCGGCTCTCTTGTGTCGTGAGACAAGATATTTGGTTCTCCTTGTGTCGTGAGACAAGGTTTGTGAGTTGATTCGAGCATGATTTTGCTCCTTTAGATATGAGTGTGGTTTACTCCGACCAATAAGAGATTTGAGTGTGGTTTACTCTAAAAGACCATTAAGAGATTTGAGTGTAGTTTACTCTGAAACACCAATAAAAGATTTGAGTGTGGTTTACTCTGAAAAAACCAATATTTGATTGGAGCTTGGTTTTGCTCTGAAAAAACCAAAATTGTTATATTTGCAGGTTCGAAAAGAATGACGTTCCTGCTGCTTGATTGATGACTGATGAGTTCGAAAAGATGAACGTTCTCATCATTGAAAAAGAAGAAAAAAAATTGAAGGCGACATCACAAGAGTGTGCATCTCGGCTTCAACAAATTGAAGAATTTCCAATCGCAACATTCGTGTTACTGTCGTTACGATTGCGGGAGGGTGTTAAAGATATGTGATATCGGAAAATATATGTGTGATATATTTTCCGTAGATATCATTAAGAGAATAATATATTTAGGATATTAATGTTAAGATATTATTTTGAGAATATATCTTTAGGGTTTATGGTTATACTAGTATATCTTTTAGGGAAGATTGTTTCCTATCTTATGAGCTTAAATTTTGTATAAATACTCTACCTATTGATAGAATAATAATCAAGCAATACAAACTATTCTATTTCCTCTCTAATTTAGCACAAGTTCATGTATAAAAAATTGGGATACAACTAACCAATATATACGGTCAAAATCCTCCATCTCTATTTGTTCATCAATTTTAATACCAACTACCAAGCTTAACATGTTACTATTTCTTTGCATTGCTTAGGTACATTTCATCACTAGTTAATTTACCTATAAAACTACAAACTCCAGTAATTTCATAAACCTTATTCATATAAATTTGTTTTAGTGTCTTAGCTTATAGGACATTGCTACATCACTACATAATTATCCAACTCAATTTTTAGCCTACAAGAGTAAAGTTTAGCCATGTCAAATCTTCTTATTATTCATTGTATTTTTGTAGCGAGAATTTTCTATTGTACTATATAATTACAAGGTGTATGTATCAATGGTGTGACTGCTGAGAGTGACCTAAACCAAATGCCTTGATAATTTGGAATTACAAAGCCAAAAAAAATTAGAACCAAACAAAAATAATAATTGCAATAAAGAGATAAACTACTTCTTCAAACAATTATTCCATAGTTATTTAATTGGTTGTAAGAAATAATCAGATTATCCGACCCATTTTTATTGGCTGAAAAAAATAATCATTTAGCACGTGAGGTATTGTTTCTGTGAGTCATACCAAAATTAGCACAAGTCGTCGTCAGATTTGTTGTCCCATTTTCAAATTCAAGAAACAAGAGGGCTTAATTTAATTAATAATACGTATTAATTTTTTCATAATTTTTAATCTGCAATTAATCATAAGGATTAAAGAAATGTAGGGAATCCAAAGAAAATAGAGTACAAAGCAACAACAACTCTATAGTCACGGTGCAAAAGTATCAATATTTTTGTTGGGTCAAATCATGAGAAGAAAATATCAATAATGTCTCAAATTTTGTTCAAATTAAAATACGAATAATCAAATGTACCATAATAATAATTGTACGATGTATTGTAATTATGTTGTGGACCTTTAACATTTTTTTTTTGTTGGGGGCTGGGAGCAAACTTCCAACCTATCGATTGAATAGGTAAACATCATGTCCAGGCATCAAGATTCAAGAATTGTTAAATTGTTATTAATCACAAAGTTCAATGTAATTCTCATTCACCATATCACGGCCACAATACATCAATATATAGACATAGAATAGTTGGGGGGCAAGCCCTAATATTAATTCTTTGAAGATAAACTTCTTAAGATACACCACAATCTTTTCACAATAATGTCTTTTACAATATCTCACAATATTTGATATTATATTATCCCAATACCCCCTCAAGTTGGAGCATACGGGTCACAAATGCCGAACTTGCGAAGTAAAAAAAAAAAATCAAATTTAACCTTTCCTAAGGCCTTGGTGAAAATGTCTGTCAACTGAACTGTTGTAGCTTAGACACATAGGAAGGTTTGATGGTGCTATCGGTAATTGCATCTCTCACAAAGTGACAGTCAGCCTCTATATGCTTTTGTTCATTCATGAAAAACTGGATTCTGCGCAATGTACAATGTCAATTGACTATCACAACATAGGTGCAAGCCATTCTCATGTCGCACATCTAAATCTCTCAAAAGCTGCTTTAGCCAATTCAACTCACAAGTCACAGCTGACATTGATCTATATTCTGCTTCCGACAGACTTTTAGCCACTGTAGGTTGCTTTTTGGTCTTCCATGACACAGGAGATAGACAAGCAACACAAACCAACCTATCAAGGAGATGTTGTAAAAGATATTAAATAAGAATACATTCATTATAAATTTTATGCTCATGTAGTATCCAATGTAAGACGTGGTGATTGGGTTGTTTAGTTTGGGTCAATAAGGATCAAGCAAACTATTGTTGATTGATTACTGAAAATTTCAGTTAGATATTTTAGTAATTCATGCATTTACCAAGTCTATTCTATTGTTAAGTTCATATATATATTAGCTAGCTAAGGCGGCTTGTCAAAGCTTAAAACAATAATTTAGACATGTTTGTTAATGCAACTTCAGTTTATTTATTTTTATTTTTTTTGGGTTCATGTGTTATGTTGTTACCTACATTCATTCTCAAGTCTATAACACTTTATTTAAAACAAATTATGATGAATAAATTAGGAAATTCCACGGCAGTTTGATGACTAGTCATGAAGATAAAATCCAAGTATGACCAACACAATTCATGATTTTGTGTATCCTATCTATTTATTGAAAAATTATTCATGCATGTAATGCAAAAGAATATGTCATCACTCATCAAGCTAAGCTACAACTTAGTTTTTGACATGCATTTTTTCAACAAATTAATTAGTTAATACTTGTATTGTTGTAGACGATAGACAACCCTTCTTCTGTATAGATTTGCTCATGCTCCTAGTTACACGATATATATATATATATATATATATATATATATATATATATATATATATATATATATATATATATATATATATGTATATATATATATATATATATATATAAGCTAATATGTTGCTACTCCTTCCCTCTTTTTTCACAAAATGCTACGGAGTAATATTATTACACATTTAACCAATAAGAGTTAGCTAAAATGGGAAGTAACTTGATGTCGTTTAAGGGATGTCTCGGGTTCGAGGTCGCCGTATGCAGAAACTCTTGTTGGGAGACTCACCCACCATAAGCCAGGTGTGCTACCCGAGGCGGATCTAGATGTAGTCGGAGCTAACTAGCTAAGGTCCGATAAACCGGGTGGGCATCCTAAGAAAAAAATATTATTACACATTTACACCATATATACCAGAATAATGCTAGGTTACCTATCGATTGATTAGAAATTAAACATGACATTATTATATTATTGTAGGTTTGAATTTGAAGGTCATAATTTGAACATGGCATGAAAACTGAAAAGAAGACATGGATTATTGGATTTCTTATATTCTAGTAACGCAGTGTGGTTTTTAGCATGTATATACGCACATAGCATGCATGGAAGGCATGCATTTGGTAATGAGACCATATACGACCACCCATACATTATTTATATTATACTTCCTCCGTTCTATTAATATTGCAACAAGGATGAAATCACGCATCCCAAAACACATTTTATATGCTAAATATCTATAATTGTGTAAGAATAAAAATTATAAAAAGTTATATTGTGAAAGTATTTTATGAGACGAATCCAACAAGATCCCACATGATTATATTTTGCTTAACAAATAAATCATATCATATGGTTAAATAAGAGTGATAAATAATGCAAAAATTCCATTGTTACAATATTAATAGAATGGAGGAAGTATTCACTATAAGTTTATAATATATACGTAGTATGTGTAAAATTTTGTAGCAGAATATTCTAGCTGATGACAAATATATATTATATATACTTGTACATTGTTATTGGCAGTGAAAATAATTTACATATACAAGTTGCAACTTTCAATTAGCTAGTTTTTTTTTTTTATTAATACATAGAATTATTGGCCAATTTTTTTTAATTATTATTTTAAGTGTATGTGATGGTTAGCTATCTAGTTATTTTACTTGTACTTAAAAATTACAGAGTATATTTTATTGACCGCCGTCTTATTTTTAATTGTACATGTTGTAGAACTAGTCAATATGCATTAAAATCATGTTCAATGACATCAATATTAATAAAACTATGAATAAACTATGGAGTAAATTAAAATGTTTATAATATACTATATTTCAGTTAATTAATTGTTTTGTTCTATGTAATGATTTATTGATTAAATAGAGTAAATTATTAAAATATTTATGTAATATGGACTAAACAAATAACGTTAAACAAGTGTTATTTAGTATTTTTTTTTTTAAAAAAAGTGTGCTGCAATGTAATGATAGATTTTATGTGCATGCCACAATGGTACGTAATGCCAATTCTTTCAAAAATAAAATGTTTTCAATTTTTGTTCATGATGTTTAATAGAAAATATTCCTCAAAAGAAATGTTTAATAGAAAATATAATTGTAGAAATTAGTATATAAAGAAAGGGAAGAAATTAACATTAGTGTTTCTAGTACCAAATTTATTGACTTTGTTTAAGTTAAGGGTGCTGATATTGCCAAGGCAAAAAAAAAACCATTTCCAAGGCAAATTATCTACCCGCTGCCCGTAATATTTGAGAATCTAAAATATGTCAAACTTATTAATTCAATAATATACTTTGTAATATTTTATTGCCTTAATAATATTATTAATTACTTACTTACGGTAAGTAATATTATTAATGAATTAATAATATACTAATTCAATAATATAAAATTTTAATTTCATAAAATGCATTTTTTTTTCAATTCGTAGTTTTGAAATTTAATATTTCTCTCCGGATTAGTTATGTTTATCGTCTGCTATTTTTAAACATTTGTAATTTAATATTTGCATTTTTTTTTAATCAATGATCCAATGATTTTTTTTTTTTTTTTTTTTGATTTAATAAAATTTGGACCATTTTTGTAGCTGTTGGAAGTTTTGGTTTATACCTATTGCAATAATCAATTCGTAGTTTTGATTGTTTTGATTCTTCTTGGAGTATTGATTATTAGAATAATATAATGCATGTGTGTGTATATGTAGTGATTTAGTTTATGTGGAGGTGAAGATCATATGCCGATTTGGTATGTGCCAGAATAAAGTGATTTAATTGTTATTGGCAACATTATAGGCAATAAAATATTACAAAGTATATTATTGAATTAATAAGTTTGATATATTTAGATTCTCAAATATTACGGGCAGCGGGTAGATAATTTGCCTTGGAAATGGTTTTTTTTGCCTTGGCAATATCAACACCCTAACGTTTTGTGCTTTTGAAAACCTTTCCAACCACCTTTATTTTATTTTATTTTTATTATAAAAAATAAAATAATTAAAAAAAAAAAAAACAGCACTCTTTATTTTGAAGGTTTGCATGCAGCTTAGCTGCAGCACTCTTTGGGTGACAAATTGATGATAAGTTTGTAACGGTCTACTATTTGCATGTTTCGTAATTGGTTTTGGTTTCTCATAAAATTGCGTGAAGTATATATTTTTATTTGTTTTTTTTTTTTTTTTTTTTTTTTTTTTTTTTTTTTTTTTTTGTAAAAAAAAAACAAATCATAGACAGTAAAATTCAATGAAACCACGTCTCAATAATATAACCATATATGATACGGAGTAGTTGATCCTCCACATTAGAGTTAATGATTTATTAAGCTATATAAGATAAGATAGAACTATTAAGTTAAAATAACATGAAATAAATTTTAATAAGTTCAGATTTCCCATGATATATAAGGGCTAATTAGCTAAAATCAGATCTAATAAATCTTAGTAATAAAATTCAATAAGATAAAATAAGATGTCTGAAAAAAAAAAATTAAGGTAAACTAAGATAGATAATTGCTTTAAATGACGTTATATACTATTTATTTCAACACGATCCATCTTTTTGGACAAAATGTACTGAAAAAACTCATGTTAATTCATGAGAATGGTTATTGCTCCTCGATATGATGCACGGATTCAACCGTAAGAAATATACTTGTATAATGAGACTATCAAAGCATACTTAATTTGATTAAGGAAATAATCCCATGGTATACTAATTTATATGTTAACCTGATAGACGCGGGCCTGGGCCGCACCCGCAAACTAAGAGAGAGAGTCCACTTCACAAGTCTAAGGAGGTTCCATCCTAAAACCATATGGCAATAGGAGGAGTAGCCCCTTAGCCTTATAAAGTGTTTAATTCTCTCTTCTTCAACCAATGTGGGATACTTACATGTGGTGACACTTGAGAGGTTTATTCTTCAACATAATCAAACGACCAAATAGAAACTAAAGCTACCCATGGGCATAGCTCTACTATAAGTCTATAAGTGACAAAAAATTCAAGTGTGCATCGTTGGAATTGAAAAAATAAAAAAAGGTGATATGAATGGAATATTGTTGTAGTTGTTTGTATTTATCTACTAGCTACCCACTAAGAGGACAATTGACAAGGTGTCGTCCAAGCAAATGCAATTTAAGACCCATCAAATTTAAATAATATGGTGCCACTTAGTATAATGTTTGCCTCATCTTTTAGAGCTGGCTTATTCGCCATAATGCACTACCACCCTCTTTTTTTTTTTTTTTTTTTTTTTCACAAGTGAAGAATTGAAGATTCAGACATCCTTTTCTTATTTGATCTAATCTATGGCTACATTTTTCTCAAAATTTATGTATGCATATTGTAAGAAAATAATACAGTAGTTTATAACATAAAGTATTTCAATAAATTAATATGGGTTAGTATTGAACTTAACCGCGGCAATAGGATATAAAGTCAAATCTCAAAATCAACAAGCTCTAATAAATTAATAATATAAGTAAATTTGAGCTAATTATATTAGAGTCAATAGAATTAAAAACAACGTTTGATATTCTACTTGCTAAAGAAAAACGAGTAAAATTGTGGAAGAAACTACGTTAGCAAATGAAATGAAGGCAAAATGCAACGGCTTCATGAGGCAGTTATAAACACGTTTATATGAATTTACACTTCTTTCACCAATCTTTGACTAAAAGACTGGTTCTAGGAAGATAATAAAGATGTGAAAATACTCCAAGCGTGGAAATATACTCGGTTCATTTATACATTTAAAATAAAATCAAGTTTAATTTGGATCAAATTCAAAACTTCACAAAAGATGAACTTTCTTAGAAATTCTCGGCCAAATTTGGATCAACCTATGCGCTCAGGCAATAGCATGGTCGAAAATATAGAATCAATACACAAGCAACGCAATTAAAGATAACCATTATCTGAAACTAACAATGAAGTTAGTCACACATTGTGTGGACAGCAATGAGGATAAAATATGAAAATTTCAATGGAAATTTATATCAATCCAGCCAAGTTCAGGGAAAAAAAAAAAAGTGAATAGTTGAGGAAAATCGAGAGCAATTTAAAGTTTCCAAGTGCCAAAAGATTGATCTTTATCAAGCATTAAGTCACTACAGAGGCCCGGGAAAAGTCCCATTCTCCCTCTGCTCGTTCCAGCGATCAACCTGCCAACAGTTACAAGGAATCCATCAAAATGTGATATTCGCCTCAATTAATTGCCTTCACAACACTAGGAAACATTGCATGAGAAAACATTAGTACAGAACATAAAATTTTTATAGCAGCCAATTTGTTGGTTGCTATTACTAAGCTCATTTTGTTGGTTATCATTACTAAGATTGTTTATAAGGTTCCAATTTAAGGATTAAGGACAAGAAACCACCCATTAGGGAATTATTCGTACTACTACTCTAAAATGAAAAACATTACAGTAATTACAAAACAATCATATATGGCCAAAAACCAACTGTGCCACCTTTTCGTGGTTTCTATCCAACCACCATTAACTTCAGCACATATCCACCAGACCGCCACTCCATCCTATCCCAACTACCCCAAATACCAAACTGTTGCCCTTCCATTGTTACAACTTCTAGAAGTGGATCCACTTTGATTGCATTATCACCATTTGAAATCAAGAGAATAGAGTATAGCAAAAAAAAATATAGGGTAGGGGTTTCAAACCTTTTATTATAGACAACAATCAAGACACTTATTATATTCACCAATTTTATGTTCCAACAAAAGCTAAAAAGAATGATGGCTAGAGAATTATAAGTGAAAATGATATACACCAAGGTGCACCCAAGGGTAATTTTTGTTTATTTGATGATTGAATGAGCAATAATCATCAAAATGAACAAAAATACCCTTAGTTGCACCATGCAACCGGGTGTATATAAGAATCTCCGGAGAATAGGAGAGGGGGCTAACTGGTTAAGTAGTGAGGTAAAGAGAGAAAATGACAAAAAAAAAAAATTAACTTGGTTTCAGCATGAGAAAGGTGGAAAGTTCTAAAAAGTAGGTTTTGGTTAATTTTCCATAGCATGGTGCTGTTAAACCTTCTGAATACGATATATATCAGCAATACCACAGAGAACTGTATAAATACAAACATTAGCTCGACTAGTATAGATAAAGCATCCCATTATGAATTTATGATACTTTGATCTTTCCTCCCTCACCCTAGTCATTTCCAGTGGAGCAGGTCCATTAGAAAGAGGAGGGTGTGCTCAGGAGAAAAGGTATCGACCCTGTCTTTGAGTCCTGAACTACCCTCCTCCAGTCCTGTGCTCGCTTCGATTTTAATTCTCCACGTGCGTAGTAAAATAAAGAGGTATTTTACAATAGGTGTCAGTTCGGTTAGTTTGGATTGAGATGGATGCACAGAGATCGGTTTTAGTCTCCCTCAGTCAGCGAATAGAAGATTGAAATGGAAGTAAATTTTGTTTTTGTGGGTAGGTTAAAGTAAGACACTGAAAGCTGGTAATTTAAACTGCAGTTCAAATTGGCCCTTTTGATTCTACAGTTATATGATGAATGGAAAGATAAGACAAGCAAAGCTTTCAATTTCCTTAGAAATCGACTCTCAACCATAAGAGAAAAATCCTTGCAACAACCATAATACCATGAGGCGCAAGCAATGGATGACAAAAAATTTCCCATCTTCAGTAATCAGAAAGATATATGGATGCTATTTTTTCTCCACTTCAACAGGGTACGTGGAGGAATGATAAGCTCATTGATCAATTGGTGGAAATTTTGCCAAGAAAATGCCAAAGGGAATTTCAAGATCATTTTTAAAATATGGGTTTGTGGCAACAACAGTGAATGGCACCAACAGAGAATCAGCTGTGAAAAATTACTTCAGTAGATTCACTATCTTAGAGTGAGGACCATCTAAAACACCAGTAGGTTGTAACAAAAAGGATATATTTGTGTCCTCATGGGAAGGAAATAGGAAGGAAGGTAAATAAGTTGACTAGGATCTTAATGACAAGATCTTTAAAGACTAACTTGTAGATAATATTGACCTCAGTAATAGTTCATAAATAAAATCATGTATAGCTTGTAATATATTGGATTTTTCATAGGACTTACCCATTCACCAGGACAAAGTGCACGATAGAATCTAGCAAACTTTTCACAAGCATCGGACTCTTCACCCTTAGCTGCTGTGCACCTGAGATAAATATCCATTAAACAATATCCAGGTTGGAATAGATTCATCTAGTATTTGTATCCATAACTAGCTTGTGAATTAAAAAATTAGGAATGTATACATTCACATAAGCAGGATATGCCAGAAAAAGCAAAATTGATACCTGTGGAATTCAATATATCTGGTGAAACAGTGTCGAGTTTGATTTGTTGTTGGAAATCGAAAATCAGCTGGAGCAGTCTTCAGTTCGATCTGTAAGCCAATAAATATATATAATATCATTTACAAAAAAAAAAAAAAAAAAAAAAAGGTAGCAGAACTATACGTAATTATGTAAACAAGATGAACCTGTCCTGTTGATTACAAAAGCATTGAATCATTTGAATGTGTATTTGATATGGTACATACTTTTATGAAACAATAACTTCTACTTGTATACACTCCATATTTCTATTTCCGAAGAAGCCACCTTTTAAGACTTTCTTTGTATGGAACCACCTTTTACATAATTTTTTCTTTGACAATAACGACTCTTGAAATTTCCTTTCAAAGAGGACTGGTAATTCCTATCTCACTGCTTATGTAAAGTGCAAATAGAATTATTACCTCACCTAATGATCCCCAATTTTATCTCCTGCTCTTAATATGTATTTTCCCTCCCAATTCTTCAATCAAAACATAGCTTGAAAATAACTCATTTACTATCATGCAATAACTCCCAATCCCAGACTCTCATTAATTATATGATACCCAAGAGATAGGATTTTAAAGTTTAATGCATAACAATTATAGCAATAAAATGAATAAATAATTGCCTTCAAATTGTCTTTTATGACACATTTCTAAGTGTAAAGTGTCTCTCTTTTCCAATCATTATAAAAATCCCAAACTATTAAATCCTACTTTTTCATAGACCTCTTCTCCAAGAGCAGGCTTTCGATTTCAAATATGATTCCTATTACTAAGTATTTTGTGTCTGCTTTGATCAAAATATATTAGAATTGTGGAGTAATGTGGGACATCTGTTCCCCCCCCCCCCCCCCCCCCCTCTTCCCTTTTTTGGGTGCAAATGTCTGAAAAATGATAGGTGACAAGTTAATGGACAAGACCAAATATCTGAGCATATTTTTGGCAGCATGGTCTAAATTAGTGTTTCAAAAACCAGAATGAACTATCTCTCAGATTTGCATATCTTTAAAGAGTTAAATTCTTTAAGTACTCTTTATGAAGGGAGGCTTAAATTTAATCTGAATTAAATTTATAATTAGCACATGATGATTAAATTTAAGCCTCCCTTCAAAAAGAGTACTTAAAGAATTTAACTCTTTAAAGATAAGCAAATCTTCATAATTCGTAGTTGATCAACTGATCAAAGCTCTACAATGCCACTTGCCACCCATAAAGATAGTCTTCGAATTTGAACAAATACAACTTGTCCAAACAAAATATAAACAGAAAAAATTTGAGAATTGAGGAGGAATCACAGGGAATGGAAGACGTTTTACATCGTCCATACCATTTAATACATATTATATTTCTTCCCATAAACTCCCTCCCAAAATGAAAGGCCCTTGTTTCTTTCTTGGTTAGGAGAAGAGAGGTAAGACCAATCACTATTATGCATTTATATTATATGAAGCTGCATTTTGCTTAGTTGTTCATTCTTTTCAAAATATATCTACAGGTTATGTGCATTACAGCCAGCATTAGGCTTTTGTAATCCCGTTGCACCTCTAAAATGAAGCGCGAAAGGTTCACTACATATACATGTTTAGAGTATTTTTGGACACCTTTTCATCACATCTCTTCTGGAAAACCCTCGAAATCGATCAAAACACACTATAAAGCTTCACAAAATTACAAGGGCGTAATATCATTATCATTTGTCTCGAAGGAAACAAGTTCTTGCTATTAATGAGATATTGTAATATGGATTAAAGCTCTGGTATAGTTTCTGTCGTGCAAAATACTCAAAGATTACAAATTTTGCCCAAAATCATAAACATCGCAAAAATTGAAATTTCAATTGTAATTCAATTCAAAAACAAAGCAAAATAACGTAGAAATTTCACTAGATCACCGCGCTTGCATTAATTCCACAAATAAACGTAGAAATTATCGATAATTTCGAACAAAAATCATATAATGCATTCACCAATAACAGAATTCAAATTGGCAAAATTAATCGCAAAATTCAATTAAAATTGCAAATTATAAATAAAATGCGTGAGATTCAGGAGAATATAAAAGAGAAATCGATAACGATGAAGAACAGGGAGAATTACCTCGTCCATTTTCCGATCAGATCAAACGAAAGTGAGAAGCGAAACGAGGAAAGAGAAAATATGCAGATTATTGTTCTTAATTGCAGGAAAATGAAGTTAATGGTCCTTTTAGAAAACAAAACATTTGTTGGTTTTATTTGACTTGGCCCAACCTGGTAGTAATAAGGTAAATGGGCTTGAGTGACTTAACTGACTGGATGGATTTATGGAGTTGGCAAGATTTCTCATACAACGGTTACCAATAACGACTAAATTTGTCAGAAAGGAATGGTGAATTGGACAATTGGTTAGGCTGAATTCAAGCTTAGTACAATGAAGAGTTTTAGTTGAAGTCAAATGAGCTTAATTTATAACTGAAGGTTATGATTAAATTTCATGACATGCCTTGTATAAACCTGAAAAAATGAACATATTATAAGTTTATGACACAATAACTATGAATATACTTCAAACAAATTGACAAGTTTATATAAGGCATGACGTATTTAAAGAACGTGTCAATTTTTTAAAAGTACATTTTAAAGGGCATGTCGTTGATGTAATCAATTAAGGCCTTGTTCAACTTCAATTACCAAATATAAACATGATTTGAGTTTAGTAAGATATATTTAGGTTGTCATTAAAATAATTTAATTTCAATATTGTTTAAACTCAACAAAAATAATTTAAGTTCAATACGCATTAAAAATCAAGCACATGCTAATCAAAGATATCAATCAACCAACAAGGTAAGTTTATATATCAAAAAATAAACTATTGTATTCATACGACATGAACATTAGAACCATACATCAGCCCAACAAAACTGGGCAAAAGGAAGGGGAAGGTAGCAGCTTAGCTCAGCAGGCTATCTGATGCATTAGCACATAAAGAGCACACCTCCACCAACTTCTTATACTAAGCTCAATCATCATATCTGAAATGCAGCAAATATAGATACAACCACAAAACGTCCTAAATGTAATACACTGATAAACTCATCAACGAGAATCACCAACACACTTGTTGCAACTTGGATCCTCAACGTTTTCCATGGCCAGAAGAATCTTTGATTAAATTGAACCTTAACTCATTTTATTTGACATTTCCAGGTTCAAGGCCATGACCAGATCCCTTTGGACAAAATAAAAAATATATGGTGTGTAGTTTTTCAATGCTCAACCTACAGCATGATCCTTTCTACCTCATCTAGGATTCGTAATGTCATTGCTGCCAACCATATTGCTGCTGATTACGATTCATATTTGAGCCTCGGCCAGTACCTGAACCGCCATAAGGACCACCTTGCTGAAAATTTGGTGCACCTGCTCCATAGCCGCTTGCTCCACTACCACGTGGGCCACTTGAACCATAAGGTGGGCCACGCCCTTGCTGTGGGTAGGGGGCATTTCCATAGCCCCCTCCGCCGCCACCTTGACTTGCACGATTAGGGTGATTATATCCACCATTAGGATTTCCACTCTGGGAATATCTGTTGGGGCCTCCAGCAGAGGGCCCTCTAGGTTTTCCATAGTGATGGCCAGGCCCTGCAGGAACTGACGATTGAGAACCATGCATGGGCTGGTTAGGTCCAGGCCGCATCTGACCATGTGATTGACCAGATTGCTGAATAGGTGGAAGACGAGTATGTGGTGGGGGATGCTGAAGTTTCTGACGTTTTGCTGCTTCTTCATGTTGTCTTTGCTGCTGGCGTTTCTTCTTTGTTTGGAATTCATGTGATGCTTCATATTTTGGCAAACTGATTTACAAAGAATTAAGTTTTTGCTAAGGAACTCTGGTTAGCTTGAAAAAAATTGGTCTATTATATCCAAGACAGAGAAGTAAAAGAACCTCTTTGGATCACAAGGCAATGGATCAGCCCAGAAGTATTCAGCATCTAGTGCATCCTTTGCAGAAATTCTCTGAACCAATATGAAATAATTATGAGTCATAATATGCAAAAGAAAGACAAATCAGCTCATCTAAACAAAACAAAGACTAGAAACTATGGAAGCAAAGCAAATGACAAGCAACAAGATCCCTCTATCCCATAGAAAATTTCACACTTCCTATTTTAGAATGTCCCCAAAATAAGCATGCCAAGAACCTTTTTCTCTTTGCATCCCGTCACTTTCTCATACAACTACTTCACTGAATAACTTATCCACTTTTCATTTTTCTTTACACTCCATTTAACAACTTCTATTAATCTTTAACCATTTACAAATGAGAGTTTAACATGGGACTTGGACAATGAAAAATACTAAATTTGATTAGCCAAATAATCAAATATTTGTTCCCTACTTCAGTTAATTTCTCCAACATTTTGCAAGAATCAAACAAGAAAGATTTTAAGCATAGGTAATTTGCCACTTTTTACCTGTGCTGGATCAAGTGTCAGCATCCTCTCCAACAACTCCAAAGCATGTCGATCAAAGCTGCCACAGGAAATTTTCAAAATAAAATTAGGGTGACTATCTACAAAACTGGAAATGGTTATTGTCTTTTCAAGGCATGAAAAAGGAAAATCAACATACTGTCTAAAATACTCCCGCAGACGTCTCTTCATTGGCCTATTTGGTTTAAAGTTGGTATACCAAGGGAGTTTTGTAACCCCTGGCCAGTTGGCCTCATCTGGAGCTCCACAAAGCTCAAAAATCTTATTTATTTGCTCTGGCTACAATAGCGCAATACACAATAAGATCAAATCATGCATCACACAGGCCAGAGTAAGTAGTAGGGAAAACACAGCTCTTCATACTACTAAAGACAGGATTGCAGTTCAGAGCCAAGGGCATCACATAGTAACACCTAACACAACAAGAATCACTGCATAAGATACGACAAATGACACTAGGCTGCTCAAACCCAAGACTCAACAGATGACGTCAATTCATGGCTTTAGAAGTTTAGCCTGACCAACCCAAGAAAGTAGACAACAGCCACTCCAAGATACTGGCAAACATGCTGACAGTTCTGCTAAAGTCCAATATCCACAAATGTGCTAAAAAAGCCACTGCTCTTCCAGATCTAATATTTAATTACACTTTAACCACCCAAAATCTAGATTTAGTAGCTGTCTATGAAAGGTAATCTAATACCCAAAATTCTACCTTGGTAAACACTTATAATTGGGGTAAGTAGTGGTTTGGCCACTTACAATTGGCTAAGTGATTGTTTGAGCGTCTACTCTAAAATCTAGCCATAGCACCTACAATCGGGATAGGTAGAGCTTCTATTAGAGAGAAATCAGCATGTCAATTGTCAAATACTTACTATTGCTTCGTTTGTCTCATTTGTCGAAGGATTATCGTTATTTTAAATAAATTTCCTTCCCTAGCGCCTCTGACGCATACATACAGGAAAATAAAAACTCTACAGAGAGAGGGAAACATGGCTTAAACCAGCCTCCCATTCCTCATTTATACCTCATCTTTGCCAGGAAATACTGGTTTTCCATGGAGCAGCTCTGCGAAGATACATCCAACTGACCACATGTCAACAGCAGGACCATACTTTGTGCTACCAAGCAGCAGTTCTGGAGGTCTGCCTCAATTAAAAAAGGATTAAATATTGACCAAGAATGAAAAGTTGATAAAGATCTATAAAGGGCTTTGAATAACATAATGGAGGATATCAATAAACCCATATTTTAATTCCTCAAATCAACCACACACCTGTACCACAATGTAATAACACGGTTAGTGAGATTCCCATTATGATCACTAGAAAAAGAGCGGGCAAGGCCAAAATCTGCAAGCTTTAGCATCCCCTCATTGTCAATGAGAAGATTTGAACCTGACATATACATATATCAGACAGGGTCCTAATACTCCTAAACTCAGCAAACAAACCAAACACCAAAATCAGAGATTATAAGACCTTTAATATCACGATGCAGTACTTGGTTAACGTGACAATAGTGAAGTCCCGTCAAAAGTTGTCTCATGTAACACTGCAACCGCAAATATTACTCGTTCAGGTTTTTTTTATAAAAAAAAGTGGAATCTGGTCAAAAGGAGATAAGAATTCAGTAGTTCAGTACACTTGTTACAGACTTACAGTACCTTGATCTGTGGAACGGAAAATCTCATCCCAGGACGATCAGCAAGACCAGTTAAATCATGATCCATATACTCAAAGACCATGTAGATTCCACCTTTATATTTATTACCATCTGCAGCAAGAATTCAAAGGCCACATAGTCTAAGCTAACTTGAAAAACAAATAACATGTATTAAAGGTTATACAGATATAGATATATATATGTGCATAGAAACAATATAATATGCGAAGGATATCATAGTCTATTACCTGGCCTCCCTTGCTCATCCTTTTCAGGACCTGAAATAGAGCATGCATACCGTAAAAACAAAATTTTGGAAGAAGATAGTGAGTTGTTAGCAGGCCAAAGGTCAGAGTAACTCACCAGGGGATGTTACAATCTCCTTTAGTTGTATCACATTTTCATGATGCAGCTTTTTCAAAATCTTTATTTCACGAATGGCAGTTATTGGAAACTGAAGCAGTAATCAAAATTAATTTTACATCTAGTAAATCAAGTTTTATACATTGTTTAGCTACCAAGTATATTAAATTTGGAAAGCAACACGTAGAGCTTGCTGCCCTGAGCACATACCCCTTCTTTTTCATTGTCCATTCTTATTTTCTTCAAAGCAACAATTTCTCCAGTCTCAATTTCTTTAGCCATGAAAACTTGCCTGAGGTTATTAACACAGAGAGAAAATATCATCAGATCACTATGGCATTGTACGCATCATTTAAAGAAAGCCATGAAATATGTATCCTGTTATGTAAATAGAGATATTACTTGTGGTAAGGACCATATAAATGTAAATTTTATCGGGGTAGAACACATTCAATACATTTCTATCATGCAAGCATGGAAAGATCAAGCAAAAGTTCATGGCCAGACAAAAAACTAATTAATCAATGAGCAAGCAACAGATATACAGCACAAACTAACAAAACCAATACAGAAACAACCCAATATACCAAAAATCTCAAAGTGAACGTTCGAATTTCACTCAATCAAGAAGTGCCCATTGTCAAAACACCCAAAGCTGAATTACCCAACAACAAATTCATCTTTAAATTGGCGAACGGTATTCCAACCCCAGTCAGGCAGTAACTAATCTTTTTTCTTTTCATACAAACTAAAATCACTCCCAGTATAATTCAATTCACACCAACTCATATACTCCCCTGTTCCCATCTCACCCCGCCCCGCCCCAGTGAAATAAGACAATCAAAACTAGATGAAATCATAAACATTGCATCAAAAGAGTAAATTCTCAAACAAAATCACACTAATCTTGTTCCATAATTACATCAAAATCAACAATCCCACACAATTCAAATTCGTCGACACAATGCCCAATGAGGAAACTTCTTAATTATAGACCCAAAATTCAAAATTAAACAACTAAGAAAACCCATCAATTAACAAACAAGATAATATCAATTTGAAAAAATTTCCAAAAAAATATAAAATTAAGAAATTCAATAAAATACCCATAAGTCCCTTCACCAATTTGTTCCAATTTCTGGAAACAATCGACGCTTCTAGAACCCCAAGTCGGTGATTCATGGAGGTTGAGTTGGCCGGGAGCTGCCACCGCCATGGCAGTAATTGCGGAAGAAGAGAGGAGAGAAACTAGGGTTTCGTAATTGTAATTATAGAATTCACTGCAATTAAAATTGTTTGAGAAAGAGTGTACAAAAAGATAGCTTCAACAAAAAAAAATTGAAATTCAACACTTAGTATAAATACCTTTTCCCTCTTTATTTTTGGAATTGGGTTGGAATTCATCCAAACACAAGTACGGTAAGAAATTCTAATTATCAATAGATTTTAGGAAAAATTGACAGGAATATTATGAACTTTGCTCCGTCCGCCCAAAATAAAACGACCTTTTGAAATTCCCCCAATAAAACAACCTTTTACCCTTATCTTTTTAAAATAGAACATTTTACTGGAAACCGGCTAAAACTTGCTCTACCCACTGATGTCACCCTTTGACCCTTCTTTTCCCTCCTAACAACTAAAGCCTACGTGGCATTAATTACCCAACTACCCAAACCCCACCCTGCCTTTCATTCAATTTCTCTATCTCTCTCCTTTTTTCGTCCTCTCTGCAAACTCCATTAAAGACGCGAAAAGGACTGAAGCTCATTGAATTGAATTGCTGCTCTGACCTTAGTGGTTGTGAAAAGACTGAAGTGGGTTTCTTTGGAGAAGGTTCAAGGCGCGTTTTGTGTGATTGGAAAAATCTCGAATTGGTTCCCTGAAGGTATGTTATTGAGCTTACATTTTTCCTGTAATTGTGTGATTTGTGCATGTGTAATTTAGATTAATGTAGTTATTTGTGTCCAATTTTGTTGTGTTATTGTGTGATTATGCTAATTTGATGCTAAATTGAGTAGCTTTAGTTGAGTTGGATCACTTGTTAATTGTGCAATTATGCGAGTTGAAGTTAGGGTTGGTTTTTGTGATTATTTTTAGGGTTGATTTAATCGAATATCTGATTTGTTTTGGTTGATTAGAAAGGTAGATGGCAGCCTGTTGTGGTTGATTTGTAGGGGTTGATTGTTTGCAAAAATTTGTTTGATATGTAGGTAACATGTCTTCCTTTTGTGATAATCTTACCATTCGGTTGTGGCATGGTGGAAAATTCAAAACTATTGGAAATGGAGAGTTGATTTACTCTTGTGGTATGGGTAGGGATTTTGTTGTGGACCCTGATATACTGTGTTATTGGGAGTTACTTGAATTAATAGAGAAGTGTGGGTATGCTTGTGTGGCTGGGATGTTGTATCTAATCCCAGGAATGAGTCTGCAAGATGGTCTAAGGAGAATTGAGGGTGATAATGAAGTGTTGGAGTTGATACAGTTAAGTAAAAAATTTAGTGATCTTGAAGTTTACTTAATTCATTATGAGGAGGGCCCTATTTTGGCATGTAAAGATGTTGATTCTGAGAGTGTAGGGAGGGAAGAATTAGTGGCTGATATAGGACTTGAAAATCCACCTCAGACTGTCCTTGAACCTGTTGACAACACATCACACATTGAAGACCTCACACTTTCAGAAACTCAACCAGTCATTAAACCTAAAAGTAATGTAAGAAAAAAAATGACCCCAAAAAAGGGACCACCCACAAAAATAGTGCAACCCATTAGGAAAAGTCCTAGAATAAAACAAAAAGCATCAACCTCAAGTGGAAAAGGTTCTTCCACATCAGCACAAGTTGCTTTATGTGCCCCAACTACTTCAGCTACCAAGGCCCAAACAAGCACTTATAGGATTCCCTCATCCTCTTTGACAGATTCAACTACCACACTTAAACCCTTAAAACCAGATCTGGTAGTCATACCAAGTGAGCTCCCCATTCAAACACAAACATCCCTGCATGAGAAAACCACTTCTTTGCCTAACATACAAACTGTGGTAAATGATGAGTATGATTGGGAGGATAACAGGGGAGACAGTCCTTTGAGATGGGATGAGATTATAGGTTATAACAGTGATTATGGTGATGATAGTGATCCTGAATATGTGCCAGAGGTTGAAGAAGGAGATGAGGGGGGTGAATCAAAGGGGGAGAATGATGGCAGAATAAGTGATGTGGATGTTGAAACTGAAGCAAATGAGGTGAGTGAACAACCTGAAGGGACTGATTTCATTGTTGATGAGTCTAATGAAAGTGATGAGGAGCTTAGGGAAGCTAGAGAGAGGGTCAAGACAGTGAACCACAAGTGTTTTCAGATAGCTCAGCAACTTCAAAAGGAAGCTAGTGAAGGGAGGTTAGGGAAGCAAAGAAAACAAATCCAAACTGCCACTGTGTTGTACACAGCTACAGAAGAAGGTCAGGCAAGTGACTATGATGACAGTGAGGAGGAGGCTCACTCACCAATTCAGAGTGAAGATGAAACAGAAGGAGGTCATAGAGTGAAGAAGGGTGTGTTAGTGAGAGGTGATACTGACTTTTCTTCATTTGTTTGGAAAGTAGGGCAGAGGTTTGCCAACAGATCTGATTTTAAAGAAGCAGTTAGCAAATATGCAGTGATGCAAGGTAGGGATGTAAGGTATGTGATAAGCAATAAGAAGAAAGATCAGTTGGGTGTGAAGTGTGTTGGAGAGTGCCCTTTCTATATTTATTGCTCAATGCACACAAGAGACAAAACCTGGTTGGTGAAGACAGTGGTGGACTCTCACACATGCCATAGAAGTATGAATAGAAATAGGCAATTGAAAAGCACATGGCTTGCTAAGGAGCTTCTGGAGGTCTTCAAAGCAAGGCCACACTGGCCAGCAAAGGAGATCATTGAAACAGTAAGAAGAGCATATAGAGTAATCATCAAGAGAGACTTTGCATATAAGGTTAAATATCATGCACATAGGTTGCTGCATGGAAGCATGAAGGACCATTACATGAAGATTGAAAGATATGTACAAGCTCTGAAGATTGCAAGTCCTAACACAACTTTAGAGTAGTGGTTGATGCAAGTCCAAAGTACTCAGTCCCAGTTTTCAAGAGAATGTTTGTGTGCTTTGATGGTGTGAAAGAAGGATGGATGGCAGGCTGTAGAAGAGTAATTTGTGTTGATGCAGCCTTCTTGAAGACATTTCTTGGGGGTCAAATAATGACAGTAGTGGGTAGAGATCCGAATGATCAAATGTACCCTATATCATGGGCTGCAATAGAAGGAGAGAACAACCTCTCTTGGGTTTGGTTCTTCACCCATCTGTAATCTTGTTTGGCATTAGGAGATGGGACTGATGTTGTTATACTTTCTGATGAACACCAGGTGAATAATTCTTCCAACAACACTTTTGTCATGATATTGCTTTGCTCATACATACATCTAACTGAACCATGTGTTACTATTTGTTTATGGTTTTCAGGCAATACTTCATGCAGTGGCTGCTGTGCTCCCAAAAGCAGAGCACAGACACTGTGCACGTCATATCTTTGCCCTTTGGAATAGAACATACAAGGGTGATGAGTTGAAGCTTCAGTTTTGGAAGATTGCCAAGTCCTACAATGAGGCTGCATACAATGAAGCTATGGATGAGTTGACTAAATTAAACCCTGAGGCAGCACTTGCCTTTAAGAGGTATAACCCTAATAGCTTCTGTAGAGCTTTCATGTCCACCTCTGTGAAAACTGATGCCATAACTAATAACATGGCTGAAACCTTCAATGCATACATAATTAATGCAAGAACAAAGCACTTAATTTATATGCTAGAAGATATTAGGGTTGCCCTTATGTAGAGATTGGTGAACAAAAAAAAGGAAATGGGACAGTGTAAGTCTGTTTTATGCCCTAGAATCCAAGCAAAATTAGAGAAAGAAAAAGCAAAGGCTGCATATTGTGATGTCCTCCCTTCTTCTGAAATTTTGTTCAATGTTAGACATAACTTAGACCAAGTGAATGTTGACTTAGAAACTAGGTCCTGTTCCTGTAGGAAGTAGGATATGGTAGGGGTTCCTTGTTGTCATGCCATAGCCTGTATATTTTATCTGAACAAAGTGCCAGAAGCTTATGTTGATCAGTGCTACAAAGTTGAGACCTATTACCTAGCATATGGTGGTTCCATTCCACCTTGTGAGGGTGAAAGGTACTGGCCAAAGGTACCCTGTAACCTAGATCCACCCCCAATCAAGATTGGTCCAGGGAGACCAAGAAAGAACAGGATAAAACACCCTGAGGAAAACCCAAAAAAACCTGGTTCTTTACAGAGAAGTGGGATTGAAATGACATGCTCAATTTGTCATGTCAAAGGACATAACAAAAGGAGATGTCCAGATAAAGGGTCTTATGAGCCTCCAGAACCAGCTCCAAAAAGGGGGAGAGGAAGGCCAAGAAATGATGCAACTGCTTCTCAGACCATGGCTGCATCACAGATGGCTTCCTTATCTACTCATGTCCCCCCACTTACAAATGCACAACCATCAACACAACATCACACTACCACAGCACAGCCTTCTCAACTTGGAAGAGGAGGGAGGATCATTCTAGGTGGCCAGGGTGCAAGAGTTGTTAGCCAAGTCAATGTCAGAACATCTATCTCAACTACTACTGCAGCAGGTAGAGGAAGAGGGAGGGGTGCAAGTACATTAGAGACAGGTTCAGTGAGGGGTGGATCAGCAACAGGGAGAGGTGCAGGAAGGGGTTCTTCAGCAGCAGGGAGAGGTGCAGGAAGGGGTTCTTCAGCAGCAGGTAGAGGTGCAGGGAGAGGGGCAGGCAGCGGTGCAAGTTCAGCTGCTAGAGGAAAAGGAAGGGGCAGAGGCAGGACTAAGGTATGTCTTCCATGCTCATTGTCTAATTTTGTATGTGTTTTTTCAAAGCTAACCATTTACTTTTGTGTGTACAGGTTCCTAACATTGGAACTCAGTCAAGCCAAACTTCCACTATTGATACTCATCAGGCATGAGTTGTTTTACTGTCACCTGTTTTAATTAGATACCTTGGCCTTCATTTTGGTGAATGCTAGCAGCATTTGTCTGTAATTAATAACTTTTGTTTAGGCAGTGTTTGTGTTTATGTTTTGGGTAAGACAATTTGTGGGTGGACATGCCTTTTGAATCACTATCTAACCATGTTTAATCATGTGTACCTAGTCCAAACAATTGGTACTCACTGAACAATGTTTATATATGACATGTACTTGCACTTGCTAATTGCATAATTATCTTTTTTGATATATAACTAATGAAATAGTGCATGTGTTTATTTAGACAATGTATTCTTCAAATACAACCTTCAAATACAACCCATAATTACTACATTAATGACAAGTTAAAACTTGTTACTTACACCAAGTACTTGACAGATAACAGTGTTGCAACAAAGAAGATCCATGAAAATACAAGCACTATAACCAGATTTTTTTCATTTCTACAAGCCTTCATTAACTCAACCCGAATACATGATATTTCACTCTTCATCTCTTGTACATCTTCCTCCAAATTCTCCTTCTTCAATTGTAATTTCTTAATTTTGTCTTCTCTTATCTTATGCTCATACTCCAATTCCAATATAATCGTGTCTTTCTCCAAAATCTTCATTTGGTAATCTTCAACCTCATTGTTGTCATTCACCCACTTGAACATACCGCAATGGGTGTCCTACAAACAACAACAAATTCATTACATAACTACAATTTGTACAAATTAAATTCAAAAAAAAAAAAACACAAACGCACATACTGGCCACAAGGGACATCCATAGAATTTGCACCCCAAATTAGGCCCTTGTCTCACTGTTCTAACCACAGCATCTCTTCCGCAATTGCACCGAATTTTTGGATGAGTACCCCTTCTTGAGTTAGAAGATGACAGAGATGCAGTAGAAGATTGCCTTCTTGAAGACATGACACCAGAAAAAATAGGAGAGCACAAAATTAAAATAAAAAAAGGAGGAAAATGAAAGAAAAGAATGGAACAGGGGAGAAGAACGAGAGAGAGCTGGGTTAAATAAAAGGAGGAGTTTTTAAAAGTCAAAAAAACCCCAACGATCATTGCCACGTAAGCATTCTACCTACAACATCCGGTTACCACTTGAAGATGTTCTATTTTAAGAAGATAAGGGTAAAAGGTCGTTTTATTGGGGGAATTTCGAAAGGTCATTTTATTTTGGGCGGACGGAGCAGAGGTCATAATATTCCTGTCAATTTTTCCTAGATTTTATTGAATGGTTTCCTTAAATAAAGTTTGTACTTCGTGCTCTATAAAAGAAAATAATTTGAACATGTAGTTTATGCAAGCTTAGACTTTTCTTAAAAAAAAAAAAAACACTTGAAGTACGTGCTATTATACTTTCTTCGTTTTTTTTACTTAATCTATTTGACTTTTATACTATTTACACATACACACTCCAAATTGAGTTACCTAAGGCTTTATAAATCCAATTGATTAATAGACAACATTAAAAGTATTCCGTATTAAATAAATAAATAATAAAAAGCAACACTTGAAAATTGTTATTTCAAGGCTAAAAGAATTCTTGTTTTACTTTGTTACACTTTGCAACATGAACTAAATTTCTTTAGCTGAGACTTGAGCGAAAAATGTTTGCAAAAGAAAAATAGTGTTTCTTTTTATAGAGTAAATTAGATAAATCCTTAGTCATGCTCAATTTTTTAAATTAAATGGGAAATCGATTTTTTTTTTTTTTTTTTTTTTGAAACAAAAATGATGATTGAAATTTAAATATAAGGAGTAGTGGTTTCTTGAAAAATATAGCCCAATTGTTAATCATATAATTAATGATTTTGCAAAAATCCAAAAAAAAAAAGAAAAAAAAAAGAAAAAGTAAAGTTTAGCATGAAAAATTTCCTTAAAAGAACACTAAAGTTGGGCTTGACTTCGACCTATCCTAACCAAAGTAAGGGTGTCTTTTATTTACATATATAAATAGAGGGTACCTAAACAGCTACACTTATATAATCGAGAGAATTTTAATTTTTTCAACTACAAAATGGACCCTACCCAAAAAAACTACACACACCTCCAAGGCTACAATGGATATGCAACATATACTTTTGTACGAAATATTCCATAGATTACCTACAAAAACCCTAATGAGGTTTAAATGCGTCAACAAATTCTTCCGAACATATATTTCTTCCAAAGATTTCATCAACCTTCATCTCCGCCACTCCATCACCTCCGGCACCAACCGCCTTGTCATCTTTTTAGCTGCTCCTAAAGGCGACAACAGCAACACAGATCGCCTATACTCATTAGATTTGAGTTCAGTGCATTCACCCGAGCCCCGGGCTCATCATTGTCTCGACCTTCCTAAACTCATCAGTGGCAAATCCGACCTTCATGTTGTAGGTTGTTGCAATGGTTTAATCTGCTTTAGATCCTGTCGTCGCCATGATGATTACTACTGGTTGGATAAAAAAAACAATAATAGTAAGAGATGATTTTTAATCCATGTACTGGTATGTTTAAGTCTAACATCTCATTGACATTCTCAGACTTGTGTTACCGTACAAATATGATTTGCACGAGTGTTGGATTTGGTTATGACAGTGTGAATGATGATTATAAGATTGTTGTTGTGGATTACTACAACGACGAACGCCAATTGTTTGATCTTGATTATCATCACTTGCCCTTTAACTACTGGGAAGATCTTGTCATTCATAGAAAAACTTTGGTGTATAGTTTAAAGGCCGATTCTTGGAGATGTGTTGATGAAACCTCGGCTACATTGATGAGACATCCGGATTATTTTTACGCGCTTTGTAACAATGGTGTTCTTGTAAACAACCATTTAGTCCATTGGTTGTATTGCTACCCAACCAACAAAGGGACGAGTATAGGGGTCTTCAATCTTGAGACCGAAAAATGGGTTGATGATGATTTACCATTGCCCAATATTAGTTTACCATTTCCTTACCATGTTGATGACCTTGATTGTACAAAATTTTATCTGGGTGTTCTTGATGGGTGTTTCTGTTTTACCCTTAATTTTAAGGATAAACACAAAATTTGGACGATGAAGGAATATGGAGTTCACGAATCGTGGATGAAGTTTGTAAGTATCCCTATAAGTAGATGTTCTGTTGTTTTTCCTAATGGTTGTGGTACAAGAGGAGAAATTTTGCTTAGGAAAAATTTGCAGTCTACAGATACTCGTCATGAATTTGATAATCATACACTAAAAATTAAAAGTAGTGTATGGTATGACATTGAAGATAAAACAATGGAGAGGTTTTTGACATTCACTGGGGCTCCTCTTTGTCATAAGGTTCTAGCATTGACCGTCGGAAGTCTTGTTCCAGTGTATGGAGGATGTCAAGCCATCGAGATAGATGAGGTTTACCACAAGTAAATAAAAATTCTGTTATGAATTGAAATAGTTTTAATTATGTTTTGTTATGAATTTTATATGAGTTTATTTGTTTAGCTTAGAATATTGTTTGATTGATTTGTTATCTTTCCACTGAATCATCATTTTCTTAAGGGTTTTACAATTATTGTGTATGTGGCGTTGTGGTTTGCTCGTTTCTAATGTGTGGTGTCGCCACTCTCACTAGCAACCATCGTGGATGCTAGTATGGTGACACTGTTTTTTTAAAGCCTTTATTTGGGTGAAAGTGATCAAAATTTTCTCACTTTTACTGATTTATTATATTATTCAGTTGAGGATTAATCATAGTATCATACTCAATGAGCAAGATGCACCTACGTCTACATACTAGTTCAGATCCTCCTAGACTACGGTAAGAATGATGGGCTGTGCTTTGGTATCGAACCTGTAACTTTAGTAATTGCTATGGAGTAAAAGATTTGTAAGTTGCGGGAGCAATAGGAGTGTAACTGTGCAAGGGCCTAAGGGAGCTGCTCTTCAGAGCTGCCTCCGTCCCAAGCAATTGATGCTGGAAGGTTACTTCTGAATGCAGATGTATCTATTAGTCAGATTCCAGTTTCCAGATGTTTGCTTCCATTAGATCTAATTGAAACATATAACATACTTTGCGTGCAATTACATCTCATCAATTCTGACTTGAATTAGTGCCAAAATTAGCTGGTTGGGTAAGGGACATGGGACTGTGATGACCGGGAGGAGTGATGGGGTATTGGAGTGTGGGTGTGGGTGTGGGTGTGGATGCAGGGTTGGGGCTGGGGCTGGGAGGGGTGAGAGATGGGAGGGGCGAGGAGGATAAGTCTCTAGATCAGAGGACCCTGAACTCTGTCATTGTCTCCATATATGTCCCGGCCTGTCGCTACTTGTTAGTAGTACCTTCACAGGTGAAAATGGGAGATTCGTATATGCTGTATAGTGTACACTATTACAAGACATGCAAATGCTGCAATTTAGGGGAGTGAGAAATAGTGAACGATATAGATATATACACATACACATTCAAACACTCAAACCCAGAAATTGTTAGCAAGATTTCTCCAACAGCATAAGCTCAACTGCTCATTAATTCAATCTACCGTTTCAAGAATGGTGGTTGCTAAGGAGTAAAGCTGACAATTTGTCACTACAATTGTTAGCTAAGAACCCCAGGTCCCTGGATCTACATACTGGGGTTGTAAATGCAGCGAACACTAAACCTGGCTCAAACAATACATTGTGAAAACTACAGTTTCATAGCTTCAATCTCTATTGCCGGGCAAAGATTGGAACTTTGGATCATAAGCCACCCAATGCCTATGCGGATGGGAGATGGCGCCAACTGCAGGTGATTGTTCACCAGAATTGCTATTAGAAACCGTTCCTTCAAGTGCTGCTCTTCTATATGGATCATAATACAGATCATTGCTCTGGTATAGAGAATGGTATTGTGCATCTTGATTTGGGTGTGTGCTGTCATGGGGTTCTGGGATTACACACAAAGACAAGAGAACTGTCAGCAAATGCAAAAAATTCCCACCAAAGAACTAAAACGACATAATTTTTTTAAACCCAATGAAAACCTAAGGGTATTCTGTATATCCAGTAAGATTAATTGAGATAGGATATTCATTGTTTGTTTCCTTAAATTAAGAGATACTTGCACATATATATATACATATAAGCTAAGAAAGACAATCCTAAAAAGCCGAAACAGAATTTCCACCAAAAAATGTAAAGTATACGATATAAAACCAAAAAAAATAACCTTGCACTCTCTTCTCCACATCCAATATTTTGGCTCGCAGGGTTTCTACCTCCCTATCCATGCTGACCAGATTTTTCTCCTTCGTTTGCATATGTTCCACAAGATCAAGATTCATGTGTTTTTCATGTTCAAAGGCCGAACTTCAAAAGAAACAAAGTCACTAGGTTTAGAATCAATTCCAAAGTCAAATGTGAATACAACAACAAGAGATGACATAAGAGTTTCAATAAAATTGAGGGGATAAATTCAAAGAGAAGATGATAATGAGATAATTGATGCACGGAGTACAACAACAAACAAATTCAGCCTCTATAACAACAAACATCAAGCTAAAAAGCCAACAACCCAAAAATTGTATGATTGAATTAAATGATCCCAAAGCTAAAATTAACTCGTACCTTTTTTTTTTTTTTTTAAAGAGAAAATCAACTTGTACTTTCCTAATCGATCACTGTAGTATGCTATCATAAAAGTGTCTCAGTTACTCTGCTCAAAGAGATCTACAAGAACCTCGGGAGTTAAATAATTCAACTCACTTTCACTAGACTATGTCAAAGTAATGGCTATTTACCTTTTACTGCATGAAATCCAATCCAGAATGTTAGATCTAACCTAAAACTTTTGCTAGTTAAAAAAAAAGTACAAAGAAGATGCAAAAAGAGAATTATATGGAAAATATACTTCAGCAAAGCAGAACCATTGCCATATTCCACAGTCCACAGACTGCAGAAGCAAGTCAAGCAACCCTCCAAAAAATAAATAAACAACAAATAAATGAATTAATATCCAACAGGGAAGCCAGATTATAAATGACATAGCTTGCACTTGTAAACTCATAAATGTACAAACGCATGCACATGTTTTATAGAACTTGCTGGCTTTATTGGTTTACTGCATTGCCAATACTACGTGGTCAAAAAAATTACAAATTGATTTCAATGTTAAAACACAAGCACAGACAACACTCACCGTAGACACTGGTGTTCCAGCTTCATACTGTCCAATTTAGAGAGCAATTCAGGAATCCTCTTAATGTCAGTATGCCACTTGTCAAGATCTTGACTTGCTTGCTTAATTTTCAATGTCAGCTCTTGTCTAGCCGCCACTAAGCTCTGTGCATCCTTGTGGGCCTGTTGCAGGTCCTTCTTTACACTCTCTTCAGCTTTAAGGCCTAACTCCATTCTTGCAATCTTCTCAAGCAAAACCCGAATCTGAATATCACTTTCCGTCTCAATACTTCTAATGTGAGCCCCAAGTCTACGTATTTCTTCTTCAGCCATGGCACGATCTTGTCTCATAGCTGCTATTGATGTTGCCAATCTCTTATTTTCCATTACAAGATGATCTATCTCATCAATCTGTGTGCCATTTCCAGGTGGTGGTCCATGCCGTATCATCCCAGGCACCGTGAGATGACCTCTTCCTGACATCTCCAAGTAATCTACTCAAGCTAAAATGTGTGCTTCTGCCTGGAGCGCCAGCACAAAAAGCACATATTTATCAACACAAAAATAATATTATCAATCCTGTAGAGCGTTTTCTGTTGAAGCAAAACTCAGAAATGACATTTGACCAATGCACAGTTCTGTGTTCAAAAATAGAGTTGCTAAGTGGCCAAAATCCCAGGTATAGTGACCCTTTGTTTGTTTTTTAAATTAGCAAAAGATATTCAGAACATGCAGCTGAGAACAAGGCTAAAGCACATTTATGTATAACAGGTTTTAGTCCCATTTTATATCACATTGTTTCTCAAGTCCAAGGAAGATTCATAATATAAACCTCCTACCTTAAATATTCTTGCAGTCTTCTAATTAAACTGATAAAGCAACTACATGTACAGAACAATTGATAAGGAGAACCTCCGGCTCAAACAAGAATTAAATAATATAATTTCGACAAACTTGGGATCATACGAAAAGAAGAAAGCCAAGAAACAAATTATTATTGATTCGTAGTTCTTTTATCTACATAAGAAAATATATTGAACAGGCAACCAATATGACAAAACCTCAAACCATTATCAGAAATGCCTTTCAGACTTATGAATGAAAGGCCCTTCCATTACTCTCATCTCTCCAACTAATGATATCCAATCAGCTATTATCAAAGAAGTATAATGAGTATCAAATTCCATCAATGAATTTTTGAACTACAAAAATATAACCTGGATTTTAAAAAAATTATGTAGTAAACAAACAGAAGAATTCTGTTCAATCTTTGTGCTACTTGAAAAAAAAAATGGCAATAACTGGAGAAGACGAAAGCCGACGCTAGGGATGGCAACGGGTCGGACTCGGAGCGGATTATGCTAAATCCGACTCCGATCCGACAAGAAGTCGGATGTTAAATCCGACATCCGACTCCGAAATCCGACTCCGACTCCGACTTCAATATCCGACCTCCGACTCCGACTCCGATCCGACCCGACTCCGAGTTTCTTTTACATTATTTAATATACTTTGAGATGTTGGGCTATTTGGGCCTTGACAACCCACACCCAATGCCACCATGACCCACACAAAAATCCACTATCTATTGGAGTCGGAGTCGGATAATCCGTCAAAGTCATTTGTCGGAGTCGGATTTTTTTCTCGGATTTTTTTTAGGATCCGACTCCGACCCTCCTCCGACTCGGAGTCGGATTATTTTAACGGAGTCGAACTCGGATTACTTTTTTCTCGGACTCGGAGCGGATTTTTTACCTCGGATCAGGGCAGAGTAGGGTCGGATTCGGACTGGATTGCCATCCCTAGCCGACGCCCTACACCTAGCACCTGAAACTCATATCTCTCAAACACATTGAGGGGGAGGGAGAGGACTCTATTTAAAGTATATATGTGTCACAGCAACAAAGGCCACTAAACCCTTGCATAACCCTTGAAAATCATCCTTACCTCACACACTCTCTAAGAGATAAAGCTTCCCAAAAATCTAAATAGTCAATTATTAATATTAGCCTCCACAACTTGTCCAATCTTAGAAAATCTACTAATTATCAATCAAAATTATATTTTTTGTTTGTTTGTTTGTTAATTTTCAATCAAAATTGAGGGTTGTATGTGAGTCCCAGGGATTTGTCTGCCAACCAAAAGGCTTTCATTGCCTTTTTCTTTTGAGAAACGTTTGCCATGTACAATGTGCAACAATATTGTACAAAGGAAGTACTACTTCCGCTCCATTTTGTTCTTTAAGCTTTCACCATAAGTCCATTCCTTTTTGTTCTTTACACTTGTGACTTAATTATATTTTACCTCCATAACCCACAACTAAAGAGCCTAGTTTTGCCACTTGCAACCCCAATTTTTCACTCTCTTTCTTCGTTTCTTAAATCTTGTGCAAATACTTCGTCGTAAGCATCAAGAGCATTAAGGAATGGGGGTAATATTATCCCCAGATATCATTTACTAAAGCACATACTTGTATAATGTTCTCATTTCAATACGACTAAAACATTAAAGATCTAAGCTCGGGTCGATTTTCTATTGACATTTACACCCCCGGTGCATCAGTCATCAATTTGTGTTAATCAGTAGCAACAGTAATAGACATTTTCCAAAAATTATCATTTAATTAACATCATATAATGTGAAAAAACAAAATAATAAAATCTTCATAAAATCACCATTTCATACTTCTTGATCACAATAACAAATCAAGAAAATGCCACAGCAACCAATCTGTTAACCATAAAAATGAGCAAAAAGCCATCAAATTAAGTTAATTACTTCATTAATTAATTAACCATCCCATCATCTTAAACAAAATCCAGTTCAAACCCATCAACAAACAAACACAAGAATTGAATCACATAAATTATCATTCAAATTTAACATGCACCCAATTATCTCCAGTAATTCACCCAAACTATAAAATTCTAAAGAGCGTTCAAAAATTCAAACTTTATATATCACAAAATGTAAATTATTGACAAATTTCAGTAGCCCTTAAAACAATCTAAAAATTCAGATTAAAAAAATTAGGAAAGAGAAGAACACTTACGAATAAATGGGTTAGATGTTTCCGTCGACGGAAGCCGGGAAGCCCTGCTCGGAGCCTCGAAAGCTTTAATCGGCCTCTTTTGAACGAGACCATGCGTGACGTTTTTTTTTTTTTTTTTTTTTTTCAATTTTACGGGGTGAGGTTTGTTGGCTGTGTTGAGCAACCAATTGGCGGTTGATGTGGTGACGATTAGGGCTACATTTGGTCAGAAGAAACGCATGTTCGATCCCTCGTAATAATAATTGGAACTTGGGAGGGGATTGGAACATAACTACTCATAACTAATTCTCGAATCCGGATTAGCTCAAATGGTGAACCGGATGGAACACCAAAAATAATAGACAATATTGAGCAGTGTAACTCGCAAATAGCTCTAATTCGACTCGAGTTGGCTCGTGCTCGTTTGAATCAATGAAACTCATTAAATGTACAAAAAATTTACAGTAATATTTTTCTGTTCTTTAATCTTCAAAAATAAAATTTTATGTTGAAACTTGATAAATTAAAAATATGAAAATTTTATATAAAGGCCAAACCTCTAAACGATCAACTCATGAATTCGTAATCTCGACTCGTTCGATTAGAACCCCTAGAAAGTAATTAAGAGAATAAAAATATAAGTATATAAAAAAAATGTACTCCCTCTGTTTTAATTATTTGCTCTATTTCTCCATGTGCGGAGTTTTAGAAAAAAAATTGAATAAAGTAAAATATATAGGTAGTGGGGTAGGTGGAAAAATAAAATATTATAAAAAGCAAAAGTAATTCTGAGAATTAGAGGGGAAAGAATATAAAATTAATAAAATATAATTTATGTTGGGTCTACTAGGTGAGAGAAATGAATTAAATACTGTAAAATATTTTCAAATAAGGAAATGAAGCAAGTATTTAAAAACAGACGAAAAAGAAAATGGAGTAAGTATTTAAAAACGGAGGGAGTATATGATAATGTTGAGGTAGTCATGCGCAACACATGGATTAAACCCTAATTCGTCCGATTTCTTTTTAGAATTACACTTCCTCTTTTGGAAACCCCTTACAATTTAATAATATATCTTTACCTACTAATAGTTCCACTCTCTTTTACTTTGTCATTTCCCACTCCTTCAATGGTCTCCACTAATATCTTACGGAGTATATTATTAAATCTCATAAAACTTCGCATATTCCTAACTCTAGCTTTTAAAAAATACAGAGGGAGTATGATTTGTTTAAGATAGTTGTCAACATTCTTTATTTGAAAAAGTGTAATCATAATCTCATTAATTAATTTTGAAAGACTACCTGTATTTATTTTTATTTTTTTGAAACAAATCAATTCATTAATAAAAAACCATCCGGCATCTACAAATGAAATCTAAATTAACAAATACATAAAATTGAATTGAATTAGGGTTTCCTTCATCAAAGATACGATCGTTGAAAAAACCTTACACTGTGGTACATCTCTCGCACACATCGTTGGAATATACAACTTTTTCCGGAGAGACAGTCTAACGATTTTTCATCTGATTCACTTGAACGCATTTGAAAACTTGACAGCCATTGCAATCCTGAACAAATCTTTACCAATGAAATGACAATAGGGCAAAAGATGATTTCCCTTTTTATAAACCCTAACACACAAACAAACCCTAAATATAAACAAACAACTAAACTAACAAAAACTAATGACTCCACCATAAGGAGACTGACAAATATCTACACTATTTGTGTAGATTTATTGAAACTTAAATTGCAAAACTAAAGAAAATTAAGGAAAAAGGTGTTTATTTAAAAGAAAGAAGCAGAGAAGAAGAGAGGAGAGGCGTGTATTTATTTATTCTTAAAACTTAGGAGGAAAAAAAAATGATATCAAAAATAATTTTGGTGAAAAAATATATTAAGTTGACATGTATCCCTTAATTATGTCAACATATTTTGTTTTGGTAATAGTTACTCCGTTATATATACTAACTTGTTTTAATCCCGTGCAATGCACATTTCACCAAAATTTATAAAGATTTACAATAATTTGTATGTAGTTCAAATTTTTTTTTTTTTACAAATCTATTCTCTTTACACTAAAGGCACTTCCTTCGTATTTTCATAGTTGTAACAGTTTGACTTTTACACTATTCATGTGTTTCACTTTGATTAGCTTTGATGATTTATACTTAAGGAAAAATAAAGTCATGTGGGATCTTGTTAGATTCGTCTCGATTTATACTGTTTTAATATTAAATACTTATAATTTTTACATTTGACTATTGAAGATATTAACGATTGAAATTACTCATCGGCAAGCGTAAAAAGAGAAGTGTTGCAGCTATAAATACGAAAATTTGACAAAAATAATCCCAACTTTCGCCGGTTCACTCAAATTAATCCCAACTTTCGCCGGTTCACTCAAATTAATCCCAACTTTAGGGGTCATTCGCTCAAAATGATCCCAAGTGACCGGTTACCTGTTAAAGTGTTTTTTTTTCAATTTTGAGTGACACGTGTCAACACATTATAGGTTGAAAAAATAAATAAAGAAAAAAAAACTTTAAAAAATTGAAAAGCAAACCTAGCCCTACCCACGACCATGACTACCCTCCCCACCGCCAGTCAGCCATGACCCCCTTTTGGAACCCCCCATCACCGCCGACGACGCACTCCCCTACCCCCTGAATTGTCGTACATGTACACCTACCACCGAGCCGCACCACACCACAACAATCACTCCTATAAATTCAACAAACCACCATCCGCCGCGACCAACACCAACTAGCCCACAAACCACCTTACAGTCCCCAACCCCGCCCGCCCCTAACCTTGCCTAGGGCGCTGGCACACTCCTCATCCTAACCCAATAAACCACCACCCAAAACACCCGTATGGCAACCCGAAACCCCCAAAAAATCCTACCCCACCGCATTAAACCCCCAAATCGGCACTCCCCCACCCTTAAAACCCTTGTGACTAAGGATTTCGAGGGTGGGGGGGGGGCAATTTGGGGGTTTAATGTGGTGGGGAGGGTTTTTTGGGATTTTAGGTTGCGATTTTAGGGTGGTTTGGTCTTTGGTGGTTCCGGGGAGGGGCGTCGCCGGCGCCTGTGTGGGGGAAGAATGTTTAGGCGCCGGCGGGGATGGGGATCCGGGTAGGGGTCATGGCTAAGTGGTGAAGAAGGTGGTCATGGATGGAGGTAGAGCTGTCAAAAGCTGACCTAGGACCCGAATCCGATTATTAACCGACCCATTTGAACACGAAAAAATGGTGACCCAAACCCGACTTGACCAGACCTGAAACCAACCCTAGATCCGTGTATGTGAGACCCGAACCCGAACATGAGCCGACCTGGAGATGACCCCGACCTGAATGTAACCCGTACATTATTGACCTAAACCGAACCCGACTTGAACGGAAATTGACCCAAACCCGTTTTAACCCGTCAAAACCCGAATTTAACCCGGCTTGTTACTAACCCGACCTGAATTCAGCTCGACCCGTTCCTGACCCGACCCGAATTTAACCCGACCTATTACAAACCCGATTTGTTATTGACCAGACCCAAATTCAACCCGACTTGTTATTGACCCGACCCGAATTTTACTCAACCTATTACTAACCTGACCCAAAAATTCAACCTGATTTGTTACTAACCCGACTCGAAATCAACACGACTTGTTATTGACCCGACCTAAATTCAACCCAAATTGTTCTTGACCCGATTTCAAATCACCTTAAATGCAATTTAGACCACCTTATTATTGTTTATCAAAGCATTTTGTCTAGGGAGACCAAGTCGATCCAGGCCAGCAAAAGAAAGGAGCATCATCCCCAAATTTAAGAGTTAAATATATAGTATAGATTTGTTGTATGGTCAAAGGAGATAATTATCTTCCTAAATTATAGACTATAGTTCCCTAGTATGTTGCCATATATATTATAGTCAAAGGAAATAATTAGCTTGATAAAAATGATAATTATCTATTTATAGTTAGTTGAACTCGAATATGACCCGACTTGGAAATGACCTGACCTGATTGTAACCCGCAAATTATTGACTTGAACATAACCCGACTTGAACCCGAGAATGACTCGACTTGGAAATGACCCAACCTGATTATAACCCGCAAATTATTGACTTGAACCGAACCCGACTTGAACTCGAGAACGACCCGACTTGAAAATGACCCAATCTAATTATAACCCGCAAATTATTGACTTGAACCGAACCCGACTCAAACCCGAGAATGACCCGACCTGATTCTAACCCGCAAATTATTGACTTGAACCGAACCTGACTCGAACCCGAGAGTTACCCTAACCCGTTTTAACTCGTGTAAACCCGAATTAAACCCGACCTATTGTTCACCCGACCCAAATGTAACCTGACCTGTTATTAACCCGACCTAAACCTGACCCAAACCCGATAAGATGTATGACGACGTGACCCAACTCAAGCATGACCCAACCCGAACCCGACCCGCATAGGTTATGGCATTAACTCAAATTGTCCCGACCTGAGTTGACCTGACCCACTCTTATCTGATCCAAACCTGACCCGTTTACCCGAATTGACAGCTCTAGATGGAGGTTCCGGCAACTAGATTTTTTTTTTTGGTTATTTTTTTATTTATTTTATTACCAGCCAATTAAATAGCGACACGTGTCACATGAACCTATTATAACAGGTTAAGTGACCGGTTGGGATCATTTTGAGCGAATGACCCTCAAAGTTGGGTTTATTTAAAAATAATCCAAAGTAGAGATTATTTTGAGAGAATCGGCGAAAGTTGGGATTATTTTTGTCAATTTTTCCGCTATAAAAATACTGAGAAAGTATAATAAAGTCCATTTCATTAAAAAAAAATATGATTTTTTTTTAATAATCTACTAAATTTTCTATATGTAGTTACAAAAAATTATATTGATTTTGGATCATTATAATTTTTAAATATACTAGGGTGGCCTACGCTCGAGATGCGCGCGGTGGGGCTAGCTCTTGCTGAGAAGTTGTATTGCCGTGTATTTACACCTTTGGTTTGGGTGGTAGATCTGGTAGTTTTAATACATACTATTTGGTTTATGTGACTATTTGGTGACAATTTAGATAACAATTATTTTTTAAATGTATGCTCCACTTCGTCTGTCGTAACTATAGGTAAGAGCTATCGGTACTTCCTAGTCGAGAGTCGGTCCCATAGTTGGCTGATCATCGGTCCCCTCCTAGGAGGGGTTTCCAAGCTACCGACGAAAGTCGGGTGAAGAAGTGGCTACATATTGATTACAAAACTACCTTTATAGAATCCTCAAAAGTTTGATAGTGTTATTTCAAAATTATTATTAAATAATATATATTTGATTTGCCTTATTTCATATCTTAAGTGACGACTGTAAATTTAGAACTCTTAATTGATTTGCATGTTTTAATAATATTTAGTATAATATATCTAGCGTATTTTTCTTGAAATGAATTTTTTGCTCGTGAGCTTTGGTCACACGTAGTATTAATATGTGAAATGTTTAATGTAAGTTCTTTAATGTTCTATGAGACTACGACCATCTAATATTTATATCTAATACTAAAGCAACAACCACTTAGTTGAATAATCTATACTTAGTATTTAAAAACTATAACCAATAAACTAAGAAAGACACATGCCCCCATCCATTCTATTACACTTCTCTAACCATAGTGCCACATGTCATCTTACACTATTAATTTTTTATTACACCATTTTTTTAAAATTCTTTCATTAAACTTATACTTCATCTTTCATACATACTTCATCTCTTAATCTTCATCTCTCCCCTTTAGTTCAATCTTTTCCTATTCTCTCTTTAATTTTAGCCCTTCCACCTTCTATTTAAGCCTCTTTTTCTATTAAAGTTCCAAAATTTTAATTTCTTTAATCATGTTTCCGATTACATATTATACCCTATAATGACTTACTGATATTTCCTCACTTATCTCTCAATACAATTTTATATGAATAACCCGTGCATTGCACGGGCCAGAAGGCTAGTTCCTATTAAATTCTCTCCATACTTAATACCGTTTTTTTCTCTACTTTCATTGATTTCTCTTAATTTTAAGATTTTTAAGTTCTTTTATACCTCTTGATAACATTTGCTCAAATATAACTATTTAATATGAATCCCATTCAAATTCCATAACACGTTGTATGTTTATGTGCCATCAAACAATGTACGTAGTAAATTTTAAAAGCTAATTAATTTTAACAATAGTTGCAATTAAAGAACGACAATCAGATTTTAAATAAGAAGACCAACCGTGAAGGAGTAAAAATAAACAATCTCTTCGTACATACATTTTTTTTTCTTTTTAGATAATAATACTAAAATATGAAGTATAAAGCTTTAGAATTTTAACATTCAAAAAAATAAAATGAATTAATTGATGATATATGTTTAATGAGAAAAAAATATTAAATATATTAATGATAGTGAACATATTAATGAGGGTAAAAAAGTAAATACACATTTTTATACATATTTTTAAACATATTTTTAAGGGTATAGTTGGTAGCACACTATTCCTAAGAGTTATTTTCTAATTTTTATAAGGTAGAGAAACATATTTTTAAGGGTATAGTTGGTAGCACACTATTCCTAAGAGTTATTTTCTACTTTTTATAAGGTAGGGAAATGATATGGAATGATATTTATCCTGAATGTAATGGTAAAGTAGGAATGAAAATATTGTAGTAAATTTTATATTTCTTAAGTTAACACCGATTTTTTTTTTGCGGAAATTATTTTAACCGACATGTGTCATTTTTTATTCATCTTTAGTATATAACTAGGTTAAATCCCGTGCCATGCACGGTATTTTTTAATTTTTAATACTTATCATTAGTTTAACACTATTATTTAACTATAACAAATTATACCTAATTGCAAAATAGGATGAAAGTTCTTTAGTTACAAAAAAAGTTTAAAAAATTTATCACACTAAAGAAAACAGAGAGAATAATATATGCACGACTAATAAAAATAACTATGAATTACATTACAAAGTTATAGATAGCAAACTATTATTGCATAATATTGTATAAAAAAAAATATCTTTGTTTGAATGTGTACAAATGGAATAGTTATTAAATAGGAAATGTAATATTATTGTATTTTGTATTAAAAACTTCTCTAAGAAGCTTTGACCAAAAAAAATAAAAATAAAAATAAATAAAAAAACTTTCGGAGGTAAAATTTTTAACCAGGAGATGACATGTGTCATTCCTGGTTTTGCCTTTTGTATAAAGTTATAGATAGATTATGGACTGATATATATTATTTAAAAAAAACTAACCATATAATCATCAATTATAATATATACTAAAAAACACACGAGGAATGACACGTGTCAATTTCTGGTGCGTCCCTAGTTTTTTTTTATATAAAACTTTTATATCTTAGGAAATTATGTTATGTCGAATAATAATTGTCATAGTTAGCTCTATAAAATAAGTAAAAATCTTTTACATTCTATAGATGGACGTATATGCAACTACTATAAGTATGTGTTTTGGCTACATATAATTACTTTAAAATATGCAAACTTTGAGAATCTTTTATTAAGAATATATAATCTTCATGTACTTGAGAATAATAATTACTGAATTAGGGAAAAAAAATCTATATATAAATATAAATACTTCTTTGATTAATAGTAAGAAATAAAAAAAAAAAAATACATCGATTTTGTCTTTGAAAAATTAAACTTACCCATACGATCAAAGACCACTACAAGAAAACACGTTTTTAACGATCAATATTAACGACGGGCGTCAAATCAGTCGGTAAAATGAAATATTAGCAAATAATTTTAAAAGCATTTGCTAATTATCGACCGTTAAGATGATAATCAATCGCTAATTATCGATTCTTTTAAAAAGTAGTCATTCCACATAATTTTGAAATACTCATTTGACTAAATTACTAAACAACTCTTTCACGTGATATTCAATATTTAAATTTTTGTAAAGACATGAAATATTAAGAAAATAACTATATTTTGGTAAAAATTTGTTCACAATACTTTTAGAATTTTTTTAAATATAATGCTAATTTTAAAATGAAAATTAAAATATACCGTGCATGGCAATAATGGACATTTTAATATTATAGAAAGTTTAGTTTAGATTTCATGTAAAGCAAATGTCATTATTTAGATACAATAATTGTTAGTTATGGTAAGAAATTATTTTTTAGCAATTACTTCTGGCGGGAAAATTTTAGTATAATGTTGCCAAGTATCTCTTTTGATTCGCCTTAAGTAATATGTAATTGATGAATACATGTTATAATGGCTAGTATGATTAATCTAATACATTATATATGACTGTTTTTAAAGGAAAAAAATGTATTATGAAGAAAATGATAAGTTTTATCATACATAAGGGTATGTAACTTTAAATACTTATAGGATAAGTTTAAATAAATAGTCAGCCTTATTGATGAATAATTTGTGATCTAAATATTTTTTACCATTTTTTTTTGTGGAAAAAAACTATCTAAAAAAATTATTAGTTGGTGAAATTATAGAACGATATAATAACAAAAAAATTTGACTTAATTACTATTGTTACACAAGATTTCAAATCTAAACCATGGATAGATTTTTTTCCAACTCCTCTACAAGTGTAACAAAAATTTAACGTTAAAATTGTATGCATTTTTTTTTGAAACCCAGCTTAGGACCTTTTATTAAATATCAATGGACAACTTGTCCATAGTTACATACGGAGCAATTACAGGAGGACAAAATTTTTCCCACACTTGTTCCGTTCCGAAAGGTATTAAACTAGCAAGGTGATGAGCAACATTATTCCTATCCCTTCTACATGCATAAAAGAAATAAAATCAAAATCAACACACAAAGAAAAAACATCATCAAGGATTGAATCAAGATCAGTGAGGTAAGTAGTAGCTTTAGAGAGGCGATTAACCACAACTTCACTATCAGACTCCACCACAATCTTCTTATAGCCATATTTTCGAGCGAGTTTAATTCCAAAATGCACTGCCTTGCATTCTGCAATTTCTAGGGACCAAAAACCTCTAGTGCGACGAACACCCACCAAAAGAACATCACCCTCTTCGTTTCTAGCCATGGTCCCCAAACCCATCCAACCATCATCTTTAACAGATGCATCACAATTTAACTTAATGAAGTCAGTAGGTGGGGGACGTCAATGACGCGGGCTCTTCCTTTTCTGCTTGCTGGGAAACCTATAGATTTGCTGTGTATACTTGCCACAATCCTCCACTAGCTTCTTCACTCTCTTGCTAATGACCAGGTGAGGAGTTTCTTTATTATTAAACACTTTATCATTCCTCCTCCCCCAAATAAACCACAAGAGAGCAGCCCCAATTAAACACTTCTTAGCATCCTTGCTTCTCCACTCTACAAGAACATCTTTAAAGTCCATTGTGGGATCAAAAACAACCAGGTCAGAGAAATCACATTCTCTCCACAAGTCCTTAACAGCAGGGCAAGCAAAAAAAACATGGTGGAAAGTTTTAGGCGCATTAAAACACCAAGGACAAGTGTTTATGTCCGTCATGTGCCTATGAAACAGAAAGGTTCTTGTAGCCAAGGTGTTAGTACAAGCACGCTAGAGAAAGTGCTTGACCTTCGGTATCGTTGCTATATTCCAGACATCCACCCACGCTTGATGAAAAGCGTCCAAATTGCATGACATCCCAAGTATATAAGCAGACTTGACTGAGTAATGACCATTCAAAGAGAATGCCCAAGTGAGAAGATCATTTGCACGTCTAGCACACACAGGGACAACAAGAATGCATTTCACATCTCGCTCTACAAAATTGGCAGAAATCAAATCATAATTCCAGTCATTTGTACTCTCGTCAATAAGGTCACAGACACGGTTTAGACCATCAATCTTAGTCGTATGCATAAACCTCCCAGCTTCATCAGATAACCACGGGTCCTCAAAAATATCAATGGACGTGACATCTCCAACTCGCCAAATTAAGCCTTCTTTCACTAAAGCCTTTGAACCCCAAATGCTACTCCATGAGTAACTTCCATTAAGACCAAGAGTAGCATTAAGAAAATCAATGTGGGGAAAATATTTGGCTTTCATTACCTTCCCAAAAAGTGAGTTCGGGGCTGTGATGAGTCTCCATGCTTGTTTGCCAAGAAGAGCTTCATTGAAGACCTTCAAGTCACGAAATCCAAGACCTCCCAGGCACTTAGGCTTACACATTTTATCCCAACTCAACCAATGTACCTTCCTCTTTGAATCGACATTACCCCACCAAAATTTTGCTGTCAAGGAACAAATCTCATCAAGCACACTGATTGGCAGCCGAAATACTCCCATTAAATAAGTAGGAATTGCTTGTATAACAGATTTAACAAGCACTTCCTTCCCCGCTCTCGAAAGCAACTTCTCTTTCCAACCTTGAAGTTTCTTCCATATTCTGTCCTTAATTAAGAGCCGTAAAAACCAACCTCTTAGATCGACCAAGCACATTAGGAATACCAAGATATTTATCATGTTCCCCAACTGCTCGCATTTTCAACAAGTCAATCAACTCTTCCTTCTTCGACAAGCAAATGCCTTTGCTAAAATATACCTCCGATTTTTCGTAGTTAATTTTCTATCCGGAAGCTGCTTCGTATATGTTGAGAATTTCAACAATTTTTGAGCATTCCTCTCGGTTGGCTCTTGCAAAAATCAAACTGTCATCTGTAAAGAAAAGGTGAGTGATTTTTGGCCCTCTTCGACTTGCTCCGACCCCATGAATAAGGCGATCATCCGATGCTTTCCTGATCAAAGCCGAGAAAGCATCCAATCATAATAAAAAGGTATGGGGATAAGGGATCCCCTTGCCTCAAACCCCTGGATGGGGAAACAAAGCCCTGTATACTCTGATTAATTATGAAAGAGTAAGAAACAGTCGAAACACAACTCATAACAACTTTAACCCAATTGGCAGCAAACCCCATTTTCAACAACAACTTCTCATGGAAACACCATTCAACTCTATCATAGGCCTTACTCATATCAAGTTTCATGGCAATAGTCCCTTTTCTAACTTGTCTTCTCTTTTTCATAGTATGGAACAATTCCATGGCTATAAAGCATTGTCAATAATGAGTCTCCCTGGAACAAAAGCACTCTGATTTTCGAAAATAACATCAGGAAGGATAGATTTTAGACGCATCACAATAGCCTTGGAAGCAATCTTATATAACACATTACACAAAGAAATAGGACGAAATTCTGACATAGAAGTAGGAGATTTAACCTTCGGGATCAGGGCAATGTTAGTGTTATTGATCAACTCCGGAGAGCAAACACCATTAAGGATGCTGTTAACAAATGCAAAAATGTCATCCCCAACTATGTGCCAGAATTTTTGGTAGAAAATTACATGAAGACCATCAGGACCCAGTGCCTTGCAGGGTTGCATTGCACTAATTGCAGCGAAAATTTCATCTTTGCTAAACGGTCTCAAGAGTAGTTCGTTGTCCTCTCTCGAAATACAGGGAGTCACCGCCTCTAAAACATTGTCACAGTCAAGGTTTGAAGGACCCGAGGAGATGAAAAGGTTCACATAAAAATTCTGCACAATGTCCTCAAAATCTTCTTCCTCCTCCCTCCACACACCATCCGCATCAAACACTCCCCGAATCTCATTGCGCTTCCTTCTTTGAGATGCCTTATGGTGAAAGTACTTAGTGTTTCTATCACCATCTTTGATTTCCGACACCCTAGACCGAAGATACCAATATGCTTCCTGTTTATCACAAAGATCATCAAACTTTGCCTCTAAAGATGAGCAAAGTTCTAAGTTTTCCTTCGATGCTGCTCCACTTTGTACCACCTTGAGGTTTTGTTCGGTTTCATCAATCTGCCTGTCTAAGTCCTTGAACTTTTCACCACTCCATCTCCTAAGGGCTCCAATCAAAATCTCGAGTCTCGTTGCAGTTGGGCTCCCAGCAGAACCACTCCACGCATCCCGGACCACCTTCTCACAAGCTGCGTCCAACAACCAAGCCGTCTCAAATTTAAAATTTTTCTTTCCCTTCTTGCGTTCTTTCTTTGGTCTTTTGAGACGAGCCAAAATCGGGGAATGATCTGATTTAACTCGTACTAAATGTTCCACCATTGCATCTGGGAAAAGATGCATCCACTTCTCATTACCACAATATCTATCAAGTCGCTCACGAATCATCGTCTCTTCAGTTAACCCCTTCTCCCAAGTAAACCAAGGACCCACGTATCCCAAGTCTCGTAAGTGGCAGACATTTAAAGCTTCTCTAAACTCCACAATCCCCCTTCTCTCCGAGTTAGCCCCTCCTTGTTTCTCCTCATTACTCAAAATTTCGTTATAATCTCCACCAATCAAAAGAGGGCAATCAAAAGAGGAACATAAATCACAGATAAGCTTCCAAGTTTTCCACTTATTTCCCGACTCCGGCCATCCATACAACCCAACAAATCTCCAAGAATCACCTCCCATGACGATGTCACCACAAATATGATTTTGTGATAACGAAACAAGCGAAAACTCTTCCAAAACATACACAAACCTCCTGCTAAACCCACGCTACTTACTCCAATAGTACAGTCAAAACCGAATTTATTTTTAAGTTTTTTGGATTCAATTTGTATGCATGATTCATGGTTTTATACTCTCCACCATTTTTTTGAACATTAAAATCTAAATTATAGTTTTAATTATCCCTTAATTAAAAGGTCTCAAAATCTTGTGTATATATGACTAAATGATTGATGAGTAAGACTTATATATAAATGTCTTATTAATATGCATCAAATGATTAATTAATCAAACAACAAATACTAAAACTATTAGCACCACATGCACGTAAATATATTTATTACAAATAATAAATCAATTTTACATCTAACAAAATTACTGCAATGCGTAGATATTACTTGAATCATTAGACACAAGAACCATCCATAATTGGATCACTTCGACCTGTATTGTTATAATTTTTGTTTATGATGTTTGATATATGTATATGATATCGTACTTTTTATTATTTACCGCCTTAAAATTTTATATGTAGATATTTACCAAAAAAATTAAGGATGATCAAGAGATCCCACTTGTCACTATGTCAGGTGTGTCTTTTAGTATATAATATATGTAGTTTATCTCAATTAAGTATCACATCAATGTTGTAAAAAAATGTATCGCATCAAAAGATAATATTTGTATTTATTTAGATATTATATTTTTTGGGTAGTTGTCAAACATATTTTTATTTTATAACCATATTTAATACTCCGTTTTTCTTCAATAAATACTCCAACATAAAATTCGAATGTATAGTGTATATAAAAATTGTTTAGAGGTATTGGAAACAAATTTTAAATGATGTTTTAAATTAGTTAAAACAAAGTATTGGGCGAGGCAGCAGTTAGTGAGGCGCTTAAATAATAATCAATTAATATAGCTGTAGACACCTAATTGTGTCTTCCTAAAAACCAAACCCAGTGATGAATATCTTTTACGTCATTGATTATCGAACAAGGTGATGTGAAAGAGACTTGTGAATGCTTCTGTTTTAACAAAAATATTTCTTTCTGTTTTTGAAAATATTCCTTTTTGTACCCTATTTATGAAAAACGTCCATTTTTATTTAGTTTGGTCCATGATAAGGGTCCAATAATGGTGTAGTTGAATGGGGTTTGAAAAGACCTTTCCAATGATATATTATAAGCCCAATTCCGATGAATAATGAGGAAGTTATGGCCAAAATACTAAACTGGGCTCAAACCGGATTTTACCTACGGCCCAATGATCATGTGGAGGGTCCAAAGGTTTAATCCCATTTCTAAATCAATTAAGATTTATTCAAAGATTCTATTAGTTTCTAAAAGATCTTAATTATCCTTTTTAAAAAAGATAAGATTAAAGAATTTGAAATTGAATAATACTTTCCTTTTTTAAGTCCTAATTCTATTCGAAATGAAAGACGTTCAAAGAAAGACAGATAATATTTTTGCGTCTCATAATTTTTATCCAAATCTTATATGGTTGGATAGATCTTGAAATTACCTTTCCAATGATATATTATAATATTAATTCCGAGCTATAACGAAAAAGATATGAAAGAAATATGAAACTTTATCCAAAACTGACACCTTTTCACTATTTCGACCATATCTTTTTATCTACAAAATATTTTAATCTGATTCTAATTGTTTTGGAAATTAGACTTTGAGAGCTTTCCAAAAACATATTATATGACTTATTTCAACTTCTGAATCAAAAGATATGATAAAAACAAAATCCGCAAAAAACTGTCTCATCGCACCGCATTCTGACTCTTTTCTATCGTTTTCAAACTATTTTCTCTATAAATAGGGTCGATATTCTCCGTTTTTAAATCATCAACAATCATCTAATTCTCTTCTCTATCTTAAGCAATAGCTTATTATTTCACCCTCTTTTTAAGCCTAGCCTTTTTGAAACACAATACCGCATTCACGCGTTCTAGACACACCTAGCCAAGTTCGAAGTTGCCTTCGCCCTAAACATGAAAGGTTGATAATTTCTGAGGGTTTGGTCCCAAATCCCTATTTCAACTATTTAAATTAATTGCTTGATTTAATATTTTCCTTGAAGTTACGAACGTGTGTATTTTGTTATTAGAAAGAGATACGAGGCAACAAAGTAAGTAGTTTTTATTGCTCTATTTATTTAAAAAGCATGCTTAGATTATTTTAATTCCTAATATCATGTTAGGATGTCTTTATGATTCCTAGTATCATGTTTAGGGTATTAACTAATATTTCTAATATTATGTATGTTTCTGGTATCATGTTTAGGTTGCTTCCTATTTTCTTCTATCATGTTAGAATCATGTTAGGGCTAAAGCTTTGATCTTTATGTTTAGTGACATGCTAGGATTTGTTATTAATCTTGTTAGTATCATGCCTGAGATCTTGCTAATAATATTATTATACTTTGATGAGATTGATATTATTATTATGATGATTGTTGTTATTATAGTTGCTTGATATTATTATGTTATTGCTTGATCACGCCCTATCTTGTAGGATTAAAGGGAATTTGTACTTGTAATCATGCTTAATAAGATAATTAATAATCTTGTTTAGACTAATGTGATTTTAATTCAAGTGATCGCCAATAATAGATTTGTTTGTGCATTAATATTCAACCAACATAGATTAAATATGCTTAGGGTTAATATATTGATTTTATGTTAGTAAGAAAGCGTACATGAATATGAGAAGAATAAAGTAGAAGCCTATTTTTAAGGCAGGTTCAATCTCTTTTAGGTTGGATTTGTACCTTCATCCCCAAATATCTAGTCATGGTTCCAGACCACTATAGAGTTAACGATCTCATGGATCGTGAAGGGTGTAACCTTCACCCTATGAACGATTTACAAGTTCCTAAAACTTGTTGGCGACCCTTTTGCTCTAGCTTCCTTCCCTTTGGACGCCACCATGATTAAGTGTATGATCACAGTAAGGCTCGCTCAAGTGTGGGTTGCTTGAAATTATTCCCTACAAAAGCAAAATTAAAAATCATAGTTGGTACAAACCAGTACGAGAAGGTCAATTGTACGACATTCTAGAACAGTTTAGATCAGTCGTTAGCAACCATTTCGTAGTGGTTTTCACTCGATGCGACACCGTTTTCAACAATCGCCATGATCCCAATTCCCAATCACTAAATTCTTCACATTTTCTGGATACTACAACAACTACTCTTTTAAATTTCTGGAAAATCGATTGTCAATCAAATTCATCAATTACACATCGAAATAAAAATTTAAGAGACAAATAAAAAATTATTTTAAAAAATTTGTTTTAAAATGATAAAAATTAAATAGTGATGATGATTTCCATTGATTTAATCATTGTATTTGAAAAACTATTCATCATAAATCCATATTCTTTATTGGTAGAGAATCAGACATTAATGTAATTATTTATAAATCAAAAAAGAAAAAAATGTTGCTGAAAAGCAAAACACTTACTTTTATTTTTAATTTTATAAAAAGTGAATAATGATAATTATAGCTTCATATTACTCGTAATTTTTTTTGTAGTGTCTATGTTTTTTCTTTTTTTTTTTTCCTTCTCTAGGTTGGATAATACGATTGGCTAGATGACATCGATGTACAATTAATTGTATGGATCATATTTTACTATGATTAATTGGTTAGATGGTATTATTTATTGTTTTAATGATATGATTTATTGTTTGGATAATATCTTTCTGGCTAATATGATTAATTGGCTATATGATCGATATCATTTTGGAAGATATCTTTTAATGTCTAGGGTAGATGATAGGATTAATTTGACTGGACGACATAGTTAATTGTCTGGATGATATCATTATAATTGATTTATCATTTATCACAAACTTTTACAAATATCGGGTGTATAATAATTATTGTACATCCATTATAAAGGTAGCCTAAAGTGATCAAAAGTTACCATTGAAATGAATAAAAGTTACTCCAAAATGTATAAAAGTAACCCAATACAAATAAAAATTATCTACTCTTTATTAGTAAAGAATCACATTTTAAATGGCTAAAAATCAATTATTAGTGATTGAATGTAATTAAATTACCTTTATAAAACTTTTCTTCTTGTCTATTTATATAAAAATTGTATTATGTATAAAGTTACCCAAAAAAAGGAAAAAAGTACCCTAAAATTAACTAAAAGTTACCCTTATACTGCTCTATGTACACTAATATTAGTGTAAACCGGGTGTATACAAAAGTTTTTCATCATTTATAAAGGTAGAACTTTCCTTATTTTAAGCTTGTCTCATGCATTAATTCTCATTAGTAATAGGTTTTATTTCGAATAATACTAGATTAGTGCCCTTGTGATGCACGATAGTATTTTTTTCCCATAATTAATTTGTGTATAATATAAAAATTAGGCAAGTCATGTTAAATAAATAAATACAATGCTTATAAAAAAGATGAAATAATAAAACAAAAATTATTAAAACTATAATTGAGAAAAAAAAAATTATTTTTGATTAGTTGTGTTAAAAATATTTAAACATAATATACATTATATTACATTAATGATGCGTGTTATATATATATATAAAGGAGTTTTTTCCCGAGTTTTTAGAGAGCCACGTAGGATTTAATTTTTTCAGCGCGCCATGTAGGATAATAAATTTTAGTGGTAGCCAATTAAATACGAGATTATTAATTTCTTTTAGAATTTAATAATTTAAATGACACGTAAGTAAAATTTTCGAATGAGATTTTCCAATTTAAATTAATTAAATATAAAATATTATTTTTTGATATCAGGAATTTTATCTAAATATATAAAAAATTATTTTTAAAAATTTAAACAAACTGTGCATCACACGGGTTTCATCTAGTAAAACTATACAATGTATATGTTATATGACTTTTTATTAATGAAATAATTTTGTTTGGAAAAAAATATATATCATATAATGCACTTCAAAAAAAAATTTAGCTAAGTAGAATAACTTTTTTTTTTTAAAAAAATAAAACCTTAAATTAAAGCTGACATCATATATTGTATTGTTGGCGAGAATTTTTTAAATGATCGCTTGACATATGTCCAAAATGATTGAGGTAAGCATGACCTGTTTGGTATTAGTTAATAAATTTTTTGAAGGAAAAAAAAAGTTAGTTGATAAAATTATTACATAAATACTTTACAGAAAACTAACTCAATTATTATTGTTTCATAAGGATTTTAAATCAACACCGTGAATAATATTTTTTTATTTTTTATTTTTTATTGAACCCCACTATTGTAAAACTATATAATGGTACTTTAAAATGTTAATATTGAATTTTGCTCCTTTTTTTTATACTCCCACTCCCACCATATTTCAACCTTCTAAATTATATAGCATATTCTCCCTTATTTAAAAAGTCTCAAAATCTTGTGTAACTATTTTAAGTAAATAGAACACGAAATAAAAAGGAATACAATTATTATTAAAATAATATACAAGATTAGGAATAAAATATTATTATAGTTGTATTATACAAATATTTCAAAAATAAAAGATTTTTGCTAAAAAGGGAGGTGAGAGTACTACAGGGAAAAAACAACACTAGAAAGTGACACGTGTCGTTCTTGGTGTCTGTTTTAGTATTATGCTAAATTGATATTTAACAACAAGAAAATTTAAAGGAAAACTAAAGTATGAGGAAGTATAAGTGCAAGGTTGTAAATCAATACAACCCTGCCTAGCAAATAGGAAAATTTGACATTTGCTACCAGCAAAAGAACCTCGTGTCACATTTGCTACCCGTTTAATTTTTTATTTTATTTTGCTACCACCTAAAATCACATAATTAAAATTTCACTACCAAATGAGTTATGCCGTTACTGTTTCCGTTACTTAGGCTCAGCCACCGTTCAACCACTTTGCAGCCACCCCTCTACCTCACTGCCACCCCCTCCCCCTCCCTCTCCCCTCTGCCGGCGCGACCCCACCCCTCCTTTTCCCCCACTTACACAACCAACCCCTCTTCCCTTTTCCCGTTCTTGCTGCCTCGACCCCCACCCCGAACCGGAAACCTCCCCCTTTCCCTCCCCCCCCCCACCGGAATGGGCCTCCTCCCCGTTCCCTCCACCGAAATGGACCCCCCTCCCCTTCCCCTATCCTTTTCAGTCGTCCCTACCCCTAAACCACCACCCCAAAACCACCATAAGCGAAAAGGGTTTAGGGTGGTTTAGGGTTAGGGGTGGCCGAAAAGGGTAGGGGAAGGGGAGGGGCGTCGATTTTGGTGGGGGGAACGGGGAGGGGGGTCGATTTCGGTGGGGGAAAGGGAAAAGAGGTGGTTTTCGGTTTGGGGTGGGAGTCGGGGCAGCAAGAAAGGGAAAAGGGAGGGGAGGTTGGCTGCGTAGGGTGGGGGAAAGGGAGGAGGGTGGGGTCATGCCCGCCAACCGAAGCTCTGGTAGAGGGGAGGGGGAGGGGGTGGCAGTGAGGTGGAGGCAGGGCCGTCCTCACTATTACGGAGGCCCTGTTCAAATTTAACATCTCCCAAAAAAAATGGGGCCCTACCCACTATTGTTTAATAATTATAATGTCAGAAATCTGAGAGTTCTAATATATTTAACACTTGAAGTCATTAACTTGGACTAATTGTTTCTTTCTTTGATTATAATATTAATGGACTTTGCTGATTTAAGGCCCCTTGCATTGTGAGGCCCTGTGCAATTGGTCTCTTTGCACAGGTGCTTCACCGGCCCTGGGTGGAGGGGTGGCTGGGTTATTTTTTTTTTTTTAATTTTAATTTTTTAATTAATTTATTTATTTTTTATTTTTTATTTTATTTTATTTTATTTTTTTTTTTTTTTTTTGGAATAAAAACGGATTTCGTTAAATGGTAGTGAAATTTAATTATGTGATTTTAGGTGGTAACAAAATAAAAATAAAAAAATTAAACCGATAGTAAATATGACATGAGGTTATTTTACTGATAGTAAATGTTAAATTTTCCTAACAAGTATTTAAATTTAAATATAGTAAAGTAACAAGTAATAAAGAGAAACGATACTGTAAAATCTAAATATTATCAAGCACCACTATTTTATCGGAACACGTTAAGCTTTTTAATTTTTTGGTGAATGTAGTAGAAGCCACTCCAAAAATGATTGTCTAACACCTCTGAACTTCTGAAGTTTTGACCTTGCATGTGGCAATTTGGCATGATTATTATTTGACGCAAAAGTTTGTCATTTCGCGTTTACTCCACTTTGCAGCCATATTTTCATTGACATAAAACTTCTACAGTTTTGCTTACTTTCTAAGGCATGTTCTCTAGCTTATACTCCATGCGTAGAATTTGTTATAAACACTCGATTGTACCATATACCCAATTAACCTAATATCGATTAGTTATTGTTATTCATTTGATGATAAAATGAAAATAACATTAAAATGAGAACAAATACTCATGAGTGTATGGTACACCAGGGTGTACATAACAACCTCTCCTCCATGTGTTCACATTAGATTTAGGGGAAAAAAGAAAGGAATAGCTCAACTGTTTAAAGCTTTCCTCCCAATTCTAAAAAATCTTAAGAACGATTCTCATTACTCATCCTGGGCTCTCTAAACACCCAAAAAAAAATGATTTAGGAAAAAAAAAAAGGCAACTTTACGATTAATACGTAGTATAACACTTGCTATATATGGCAAGTAGCAAGTGCAATATTTTTTCAAAAAAACCTTTGAAAAGAAAAACATGTATATATCAACCAAGTTGAAATGAGAAGAGCAAATTTGTAGATCTCTCTCACTTTTCTAGATGAGCTACAAGTTAAAATCTAGGCATATGTAGCAAATTATATAGCTTAATAAAATTTTTATGTCATTTACAATTTTTAAGGGAGGCTTGAAATAAAGGTTTTGGTAGCCTTCTGTACTCTTAACTTACCCAATCCACCCCCTAATAACAGTGTATGGATGTCAATTAACTTAGTCTGTTAAAGTCTTAAAATTGACGGTATTCAAAATCTGGATCGAGATGATGTTGACCTTTTGAGTTTTGATGTATATTGATCTCAAGTCATGGATCGTGATATTTGATTTGATTATATTAACAAGAACCCTCTAACATTACCTGTGTTTCTATCATTGTCCTCCATTTTAGAGAATCAAATGATAAAGTTGATCCTATTTTAAAGGTCCAGGAAAAAGAGAAAAAATAACTCTCCCGATACATAGTTAAAAATGTTACAAAAATAAATTTAGTGGAACTAATTACTTCATTATATTTACAAGTTTGGCTTGGCTTTTCTCATAAAATTAAGGTTTTCTTAGAATGAGGTATAGCGCGAGTAGTTAGAGCTCCTCTCCTGAATTCAAGAGGTCTTGGGATCGATTCTCATCACCTGTCCTTGTGGCTCTTTAAACACCAAATAAAACCAAAAAAATTAAGGCCTATTTTGTTTATAAAATATTTTCTAATATTTTTTCAATCATAAATAATTACTAAAATAAAATTCTTCCCTACGTCTTACAAATAAATGTCACATTTTGACTTTAATTTAGTAGTGCATCTCCAAGGCACACTATTGATCATAAAAAATCTTATAGTGCATAGCCCTAATTTGTTCACTTTATTTTCACATATTTCATGTGTAATAATAAGTTCAGTTCAGAAAAATAAAGTTTTAATTTGATAATGGCTAGTTATCCAATCCAAGTACAAAATTCAACTAATATAAGTTTTAATAATAAATTCAAATAAGTAAAAAAATTGTGAATAGAGACCCTAATAAGAATTATAAAAAATTAAAATAATCTCAAACGAAGTTATATATACTACCTCTGTTAAATATTATGTGCAACAAAAGGTATTATTTGTGAGACATAAAATATTTCTTTGTTGCACATAATCACTAACGGAGATAGTAATAACAGTTTCATCAAGATATAAAATAGTACTTGTATGAAACTCCAATCCATAGTTTACTAACAAATTACATTAAGAGATTATAAAGTTCGACCTTATAAATAACAAAAATTTAGCACTTAATTACTTTAAGACAGATGAAGTACGTGTCTCGGATCGGAAGATCTAGATTGTTCGGCGGATGCTTTCCCCTACCACTTCCTTGGTATACCGACCTAGTGGGAAATCACCAACAAGAAGGCCTTATTCAAGATAAGATTTCATCATCCTGCTAAAAAGCTTATTACTGAAATCGTGTAAGGATGCACATATGAATTGAAGTGAAATAATAGAGATTTATTTTTGTGTAGAAAAAAAAAAAAATGTATGAGCATGCCAAAACTTACTATGATAGTCATCAAACTTTAATATAATGGACATTTTCATGCATTCCACTATCACAATAATTCCTTAGTGGAAATCACATGGCATATAACCTTCACAAATGTACATGTCATAGAACCATATACTAAAATTTTTATTAATTTTTTTGTACCAAAAAATTCGACCGTCACTCCACTTTTATGTAATGGACTAATGGTTAGCATCTTACCACAAGGTTCACTTATTTTCTTACTATAAATATCCCTTTCATTCTTCTCTATATTTGAAACAAATCAAAACATGGCTCGTCTAAAATCTAATGCTTTACTAATTGTACTACTTGTTGCAACTTCTGTTGTATTGAGTGAGAGTAGGATTATTGCAAGAAAGGACTTGGGTTTAGACCTTGGTGGTGTAGGGCTAGGGTTAGGCCTAGGGTTGGGTGTTGGTGGAGGGTCTGGTTCTGGAGCCGGTGCTGGTGCTGGATCCGGTGGTTCAAGTTCTAGCTCGAGCTCTGCTTCATCTAGCTCAAGCTCAGGTTCGGGTGGAGGAGGTGCAGGCTCTGAAGCAGGCTCCTATGCCGGGTCTAGTGCTGGGTCAGGCTCAAGATCACGAGGTGGTGGTCGTGGTGGAGGAGGCGGTGGTGGAGTTGGTGGAGGAGGAGGTGGCGGTGGTGGTTCGGGTCAAGGAAGTGGGTATGGACATGGTGAAGGTGGTGGACATGGTGGAGGGTATGGTGGTGGTGGGGACTAAATATGAAGTCTAAGCTAAATTTAAGTTGACATTCTTGTGTTAATTGGAAATGAGCTTTTAAGAGAGCTTGTTTATTATTGTTTAATGACTAGCAATGCAGGTTACCATGCATGGCAACATCTATGTACTTTAAAGAGTATACAAATAGAATAAAGTAAATTTAAGTTTTCCCATTGTAGAAAGTCTGATTTGCTTTGCTAGCTATAGTTTGTGTTTTTATTTACGCTGTGTTATTCATTGTAATGACGTCAAAAAAGTTTATAATGAAAAGTTCAGTTTGCATCCTATATAAATCTTTTACTCAAACTCATATGTATAAATTGGAGCAATAACAATGAGAATAATGTACAATTTTTTTGTAAAGATATATATTAATGACTTTGTATTGAGATGAAATAAGCAAAATTCCATAAGTATATGGTCCCTTTAAATAGGTTTTAAATTTTTTGACAGAGTTTTAGATTTTAAATGAGAAGTTAGATGACAAGGAAAGAGAGTAGGTCCCTTTAAATAGGTTCTATTTCGTCTCTTTATTAAAACTGTTACGGAGTATAAGAGTACTAATCCAATTAGCAAGTACATGATGGATGATCATATAATTAGCTATTAGACGACTCAAACAAGAAGTAGGAGAATTCGGTCCACTTATAAGCTCAAAGAAGGTTCAATACTAAAACTAATTGGTAATGGTAGATAATAGGAGTAACTTCACTACCTTAAAAAGTGGAACTTTATATCTCTCTTTTATTTTATTTTTTGAGATGGGAGTCATGGAACACTCATAAGTGGGACTATAATGAGTTTCAACACATGTACTACTACAAATGTATGACGTATTATGGGTAGCTAATTCGATTATTCTTATGATCATATGACTACTAGTAGTTAATATAAACAATTTCAAATTACTAATATTAGGTTCATGACAATGCGTGGTTCCTGTAGGAGGATGCATGATCCGCATGGTGCATCCCTTCAAAAAAAAAAAAAAAAACGAAAAGAACATTGTATAGAAATGTAAAGAACATTTAGTTAAACTGAAAAGAACATGTTATAGAATTGTAAAGAACATTGTATAGAAATGTAAAGAACATTCGGTTAAAGTGAAAAGAACATGTTATAGAATTGTAAAGAACATAACATGATGTTAAATAATGTTCTTTATCTTCATGTTCTTTGATTGTCAGTATAACGTACTTTTATTTGTGACATAATGTTAATTGTTTATTTTAAAATATTCTTTGAATTTTGTCTTTAGATTATACTGGTTGAATAAAAATAATGTTTATTACATTATATTATCATTAGAGGTGATCAAAAATTCGGGTCGGGCCGACCCTTAGCATAATATCTCGTGCCCAAATCCGGAATATGTAGCTGGCTTTTTGGGCCGGGTTTGGGTTTTTAACTAACAATGCATTTTTAGGTTGCCCAAACCCGCCCTATTTTCGGGCTGGATCAGGCCGGGCCGAATTTGATCACCTCTAATTATCATGTTATTTATTAATATTACGGATATTCTTTAGATATATATAAAGAACATAAAGTTGGATTTTTTTTTTTTTTTTTACAAAATTAAATAGCTATATGTTCTTTACAAAAATAACTATATGTTCATTACAATACAACCATATGTGATGTTCTTTATAAGAGCAACTCCAATGGCAAGCTAATTTGACAATTAGCTTGTCATGCCACATCATCTTTTAAGCTAATTATTATTTTAGCTACTTTTTGCTCCAATGGCTAGCTATTAGTTTAGTAGTAGTTGTTGGATAGAAAATACATGGAAAGAGCTTAATTGGTGTGATAAGTATTTTATTTTGGCAAGTTTAATTCCCAAGCAAATTAGCTTGGCAAAGCTAATTTACTTAGCCAAGCTTATTGAGTTTTCTAACTCCAATGGTCAAGCTAGTAGCTAGAAAATTATTGAAATTGCAAGCAAGTCCCTAGCTACAACCATTAGAGTTGCTCTAAAATAGCTAGATGTTCTTTACTTAACAACTAAATGTTTATTCCGCCTTATTTTTTAAAAAAAAGGGATGCACGGAGCACCGTGCATCCGCCTCCGTGGAAAAAATTTCAGGTCCATGATACGTTAACCATAAAAGATCTAAATGCTCAGGCAACGAGCGAGTAGTTAGTATGAACGATTTCAAATTACTTATATTCATGATACGTTAACCATACAAAGATCTAAATGTTAATGAACACCAATTGTCATTTGAGTAATGATACGTCAATATTTATTCAGAAAAATATGTACAATAATCAACTTTCTGAACTTTGTACGTATCACATACACATTCACACCTTTTTTTTTTTTTTTTTTTTTTTTTTTTTTTTTTTTTTTTAATTTCGCCTACATACAAGTTGCATTTGAAAATCATATTGCACATTGTATGAGAAAAACATTATATGGAGTACAAAATAATTATTTACTAAAATTTAATTTGAAGAAACCTAATACAGCGATTAAGAAAACGTTTCTTGACCTCGATCATTAAAAATTTAGGTTGCCATGATCGCTCTTCTCACTAGGAACTTAATTATTTAATTTATACAAGTATTAATTAATGTATGATATTTAATCATCATCCTGAAGAGAACTTAATTGAAAGTTGAGATGGCAATCATATATTTCTTTATTCATTATGTATAATGAAAATGAATGTAAGTAAAATTAAACAAAATATATTGAATAATCCTCAGCAAGTTATTAATGGTGGACAGAGCCTAGTGATTTGTTAGTCACTAACTTCATCTTACAAGCTCAAAACTCAAAGACAATTACAGTACGAAATAAAAAGTTAAAAGTTAGGGATTTAGGGCAAACAATTAAGTCAACAAGCTAAAAATAGTGCGTGGGACCTTTTTTGCATGGGACGGTTCCATAATGCGGCAAAATATTGGCAACCACAAATTAGGTTAGTAACTAGTAAAATAATGAAAAATTGTTACTATATATGTTGAATCATCAAAACACTAAGTATGATCACCTTGCTTTGGCATCTATAAATAGCCCTTCTTTCATCCTTATTTCCTTACTATCAATTGACTTGATCATAAAATTTGAAACAAATTATAAATGGCACGTCTAAAATTTATTGCACTTTGCCTTGCCCTATTTGTTGCAACTTCTGCTATATTCGGTGAGAGTAGGGTTGCAAGGAAGGACTTGGGTATAGATCTCGGGGGTGTAGGGGTAGGTTTGGGTCTAGGATTGGGACTCGGAGGTGGATCGGGCTCTGGAGCTGGTGCCGGTGCCGGATCTGGATCCGGTGGTTCAAGTTCTAGCTCCAGCTCTGCTTCATCTAGCTCGAGCTCGGGTGGAGGTGGAAATGCGGGTTCTGAAGCAGGATCCTATGCTGGGTCAAGAGCCGGATCTGGGTCAAGATCACGAGGTGGAGGCCGTGGTGGTGGAGGAGGTGGAGGTGGCGGCGGCGGCAGTGGTTCAGGTGAAGGAAGTGGGTATGGGCACGGTGAAGGTGGCGGGTATGGTGGGGGATATGGTGGCGGTGAAGACTAAATTAATTTGAAGTCTACATGAAATGGTCGTCAACATGCTAGTGTTAATATCCTCTAAGATATAGCATCTGTTTGTGAGTAGTGTAACAGAATAAAAAGTAAGGTGTCCCATATAAAAAGTCTATTTGTTTAATCAGCTTTTAGCTTGCTTGTTTGTGTTTTCAGTATGTTCGTTTATTCTAGTATTCAAATAATAATATCATGTATTATATTGTCAATGATAAGTTGTTTTTATATATTGTGAAGTTCAGCTTTGCATCTAATATAAATCGGCAGCACAACTCGATCTTTTCAATGACAAATGTTTGTTTATGACTTTGAGTCTTTGATACTAATAAACCATATATAAGTATATGTCAAAATGTATATTTGATCAGGCTATTTTTTCAACGTGATGAGTCCTATATATTTGCCTAAACTACTTATTGTACTAGTTGCTCGTTGTGGTGATTAATTAAAGGACCTAAAGATTAGTTCTCAAATAGCTGTTAGTATTTTAGCAAGTCAAAACACTAATAAAAAATACTTCAAAACTCATATTAAAAACGCTTTTCGCTCGACTGAATTAAGTGATCCTGTAAACTAACTTGATGGATTTCCTCTATTGAATTGTTATCGATTTTAGTAAGAAGTATTTCTTAAGTATTAAGAACAATGAAAGAATAATTTTGTACCATTTTTGCGTTGTTCAATATAATTGAGGTCTAGATGCAAGTTGTGTTGTTATTGTTAGTTGTTCAAACACTGGTGCACATGTTTAGTCTAAGAATAATTTAAGTAATAACAATCTAGCAATATTTAAGTTCGATATTGTAAACTTTTTAGGTCTAGCTAGATGATGTTAGAGTTGTTTTCTACCAATAACCAATATGTCAAAATGTCAGAAAGAACACATCTGCTTAAAAATCGATTGAATAATGACTCTAATTCTATATCATGTTGTGCCAATGTCTTCAATTTGGAATTTGCCTTGGTCGATCTTCATCATGTCGCGTGCAATGATGTGAAGAATTGTTCTCCTTAAAAACAAATATCAAGGAAGACATCGCGATTGATCCTAATTACATCTTGATATAGTCATGTTATGTTCACCTCAGGTCTCATAAATAAATTCAAATAAGATAAATTCAGTAAAAATAAGTTCTGATAAAGGTTGATGAAAATTAAAATTCAAATTACAACTAATTAAAACAAGTTTTAATAAGTTCAGATAAACTTAAATTCATATATGATAAGATAAGTTCAAATAAATGAAAATTTGATGAATAAAACACGCTTTACATTGATTCAGGGCATCTTCCGCCTCTAATTTTACCATGTTGGCCTTCAAGATTTTGCATCAGCTCTTCTCTTCCATGGAATAAGCTTCCAAAAGGTGTAGGTACAAGGTGCATTCCATTCTGATATATATATATATATATATATATACTAGGTTAAATCCCGTGCCATGCACGGTAATTTTTAATACTTAATACTTATCATTAGTTTAACACTATTATTTAATAAATAAAATATTATTCTACCTAATTGCAAAATACGATAAAAGTTCTTACAAAAAAATTTTAAAAAATTTATCACACTAAAAAAAATAGAGTGAATAATATATGCACGACTAATAAAAATAACTATGAATTACATTACAAAGTTAAAGATAGAAAACTATTATTGCATAATATTGTATAAAAAGAATAATATCTTTGCTTGAATGTGTACAAATGGAATATATTTATTAAATCGGAAGTGAAATATTATTGTAAAGTTTGTATTTAAAACTTCTATAAGAAGCTTTGGCCAAAAAATTAAAATAAAAATAAAATAAATAAAAAAAAAACTTTTGGAGGGAAAATTTATAACCTGGAGATGACATGTGTCATTCCTGGTTTCGCCTTTAGTATAAAGTTATAGATAGATAGATAAATATATATATATATATATATATATATATATATATATATATATATATGTATATATATATATATATATATATATATATGTATATATATATATATATATATATATATATGTATATATGTATATATATATATATATGTATATATGTATATATATATATGTATATCTATATGTATACATATATATATATATATATATATATATATATATATATATATATATATATATATATATATATATATATATATATATATATATTTTGACAATATATATATATATATATATATTGACAATAATATAGTTAAAATAGGTGATAAAGATTTATGGTGCTCATGATAAACCCTAGTTGAGTAGTAATGTGTGTAAATAATTATACTATATATTCGTTAGGGTTTTTCTTCAAAAGATAATTGTTTACAGTTAGAATTATATTCTTGTCTTAGTATTAATAATATAAATAATTTAAAACACTCTGTTGCTTGACCCCCATCACTAACTAATAAGAACACAACACGACTAATGACATGCATGCTTAGTTGCTTAGTATATAATTTTATTCTATTAAGTTTGATTAATACATGCATGTTACTCATCCTAAGATAAACCTTGAGATGGCAAAATGTCAACCACAATTTCCTTTTGCAAGTAAATTGTTAATGGTGGACAAAACCTACTGGTAGCCGCTAAATTCATATTCATATCTAAAATGGCATAGCACGTACGAAATTGTTTTGTATTACTAACACACTAAGGCTACACAAGTCAACAAGCCAAAAATAATGCGCGGACCATTTTTGATGCACATGTTAGTGCCCTAACGCGGCAAATTTAAATGGTATCAACGAGTTTAGGATTAATAATAATTTATTATAAAAGAATTCTAGAATTTTCGATCACAATATGTTTAATAACCACCAAACCCCAAGTAAGAACACCTTGCTTTGGCACTATCATATGCCATGGATCTATAAATAGCCCCTCTACGCTTTCAAATTACTTCACAATCAACTGATTTGATAGTTTTGAAACAAAAAATAAACATGGCTCGTCTAAAATTTATTGCACTATTCATTGCCCTACTTGTTACAACTTCTTCTGCTGAGATTGAGAGACCTGAGAATAGGGTAGCCAGGAAGGAATTGGGTATAGACCTAGGGGGTGTGGGGGTTGGATTAGGGTTAGGGCTAGGCTTAGGTCTTGGTGGTGGGTCGGGCTCTGGAGCTGGTGCCGGAGCTGGATCAGGGTCCGGTGGTTCAAGTTCTAGCTCAAGTTCTGCTTCATCTAGCTCAAGCTCGAGCTCAGGTGGAGGTGGAAATGCAGGTTCTGAAGCAGGCTCCTATGCCGGCTCAAGCGCTGGGTCTAGATCAGGAGCTCGTGGATCACGAGGAGGCGGACGAGGAGGAGGTGGTGGCGGCGGCGGTGGCGGTGGTGGTGGAGGTGGCGGTGGTGGAAGTGGATATGGACACGGTGAAGGTGGTGGATATGGCAGAGGCTACGGAGGTGGTGGAGATTAAGCTTAAGTTCTAATTTAAAATTGTTCATTGTTTGATGTGACAATAATGTATGGCAACATATGTATGGTACAAACAAAATAAAAGAGTACTTTATATATTAAGGAAATTAAGTCCATTTGCTTGCATGGCTTGGATTTGTATTCATATGTTTGGAGGTTCCTAAATCATGTACTCGGTGTGTTCAATGTAAAGGAAAATATCTATTACAGTGATGCTCAACGAACTCACATCTTATATACTAGTATATACTCTGTAATTCGGTAATAAGTCTAATAACTCTTTTCTAATGACAAGTAGAGCAAAGATAAGAAGGTTGAATGTATTACTCTTTTTTCCTCAAAATGTAGTGAATGAGATATAAGGTTAATCTTGTGTATAATCAAGCATACATGTATGTATTGTGCTTAAAAGAGAAATAATTCTTGCAGGAATTAATTACAATTCAAGAGCATTGTCTTGAAACAGTTACAATTTAGTACAATTTACCTCAAGTCAAGTAAATACTAATGTGCTATTCAAAAAAAAAGTAAATACTAATGTTAACGAAATATCACAAGTCATTTCATCTTTCTAGTTAGTAGGTAGCCATTTTGCACATTACTCTGTAGTAGTTAAAACTAAAAGTCTACCCGGCCCTGTTCTTTTGGACCTATTTTCAAATTTTCGAATGTGTTCAATTCAATTCAATTTAAGCAATTTTCTCTCTATAATTTCATTCGAATAATTGAATATTGAATTCACTCAAATTTATCTCCATAATTTTATCAAGTTTACTTTTCAGTTCAATTTACACAATTTTCACTATGTAAAAACTTCCAACTGCATATATAGACAATATAGTCTAGTTACAGTTTAGCTCAATTTAAATTCATCTTCATTAAAAAAGATCAGGATTCAATAATGCTATTTTTTGTACAAATATATACCTGGCCTATATACTAAGTACATACTTGGTTTTTCATGATTACCTACCAACGCACATATTAGCATATATATACTCCATAACGTTTAATCCTTAACATACATTAACACATACATTACTCAAACTCAAAACTTAAATCTGGGTTTTTTTTTTTATGTATTAACAACATTAAGATGCGTGAATTTTTTATAAATCCCTAAAGAACTACTCCGTATGATATAATTTTAAAAATCATATCTAATGCTTACAATCATATATTAGGGTTGCATATCAATTTAACCATTAAATAATATGAAGTATGTAAAGTAAATATTTTGAATACATTAATTTATTCTTATTAAATGAAGCTGAAAAATTCTCCTAATTATAACAAAATAAAATAAAATAAAATAAAATTTCTTTTACGTGAACGAAAAAATATGGTCAAAACTTATAGGATGCAGTTTTTAAATTTTGATCGCATCAATTAGATAGGTAGGAATTATAATTGTTTTCCTAGTGTAATTTGTGCCCCTTATAAATCAATCATTGGTTGCATGCGAGTTTCTTTTTTTTTAAAAAAAAAAAAAAGTTGAATACATTATAAATACAATTATATTGAATTCAAATTGATAACAATCATTCACCTTGTTCTATTTAATTAGGGATACCACCTACTCATTATTTTAAAGATTAAATATTGACTCTAACCCATATACGTGTTAATACCTGCAAAAAAAAAAAAAAAAAAAAAACTAATAGTCAGATGAATGATTAGCAACACTTGTGTAGTGTGTAAGATTCTTTATACACCATGTGTATATGCAATGAACCTATCAATTAATTAATATGCACGTAACTAGTGCAATACATATCTTGTGCAACAGATCCTAGAGAGAGCATGCGCTAAGGCAAAATTTGATCGATCCACAAATTCGGTATGCGTGCAACTGTGCAAGCGATGCTTTATTATAGAATCCTCCGCAAAATTGGTTGTGGACAAAACTTAGTGGTTGCCGCAAATTTCATCCTCAACATGAGTATTTGTTACCAAAAATAGTGCGCGGGACCAAATTCTTGCATGGGACGGTGCAATATTTTATCTTACGTTCATACCATATATGCTTTCTTGTTGACTGTGAGTCGAGCTATTGCAAGGAAGCTAAGGACGGGCCATGCGCACGGTGCCGATCTAAGCTAGTGATCTTGGGGCTGGCTTAGATTAGGCCTACCGTGCAGGTGCCTGAGCTTGGAAGTTATAGTTCAAGTTCAAGCTCGTGCAGTGATCGTTGTAGGCATCATTCTCTTGCGGTGTGTTTGGATTGAAGGAAATGGAGGGAAAGGAAGAGAAGAGAAATGGAGAGATGAGATATCTTTCATATGGATAACAAATGAGGTAGGAAGGAAATTGGAGGGGAGAGAAATGAAGGGATTAAATTGTAGTAAAATGATCCCTCCATCAATGGAGAGATTTGGAAGGAAAACGCACCATTCCTCCCTCCCCTCCTCTTCTCCTCCCTCCCCTTCTTTTCCTTCCCCTTTCTTTATCCAAACACAGTGTTGGTGTAATATATTTTTCAGGAAAATAATATGTTCATTTTCTCTTAGTGGTTTGTCAATCAAGACTGAAAACAATTTCAATATTGATGAAAAATATAACCTTCTGTATAGAACAATAGCTACATCATTCTCCTCCCTTCTATCAATTTTATTGCAACTTTCTCTTCAACTTTCTTTTGGAAGGAAATATATTGAACCAAAAAAGGAATATAATTGTTTTATTTTCTCTTGAAAAAATGTTTTTCATGAAAGTTTTTAATTGACCGAAGATATCTCCATCAAACAAGATATAGCTAGTCATATAGCCTTAATACAATAATACGTAAACATAAGAATACACCAATTACCAAAATTAATCTTGTATAAATTGTACAAATGCAAATTGTTTAGTTAAATTTTTTGAGTGACACTAATCAAAAGTTTACTACTCCCACTTGGTAGATAGAAGAAAATTTAGTTGTTAGTGGTGAAAGTAATTAGTATGTGATGTATATATTATAGCATAATGAAGCACTTACCGATCACTCCCACCCCATTTTTATCAAGGCTAATTAAGTTTTTTAAGATTGACACACATGATTGCACTAATGTGCCTAAACAAGTAAGCATGCATTAGCAAAACCCTAGCATCAAGCTCACCAAAAAGAGAATGAGAATTTGTGTATATGCACTAATTATTGGTGTAAGATAAACATAAGCAAGCAAATTGGTCAAATAGCCAATCATCAATATGTCTATGTAAATCCTGGCCCGTTCGTTTACATCATTTGCTCTTTGTGGCTATCTCTACACTACCTAGAAATAAATAGGTATTACGTAACTTAGTTCTCTTGCGCGTATGCACCATCATATATCAATCTTTCAATTCTCCTCCAACCATCCCACCTTTTGCATCCATATAAATATATAGGCCTTAGCTTATTCAGCAACTCACTCTATCTTCAAAATCTATACACTTACTTAAGCATCGTTTTACATTTAATTTGTTAGTTACAATTTCATCCTACAATATGGCCACTATCAAAACTAGTCTAGCTCTTATGTTATCATCCTTGTTATTGTTATCAACATTAGTAAACGTGTCCGAGGGTCGTGTCGAAAGAAAGGATCTAGGGTTGGACCTAGGTGGTGGCATAGGTGTTGGTGTAGGAATAGGTGTTGGGCTAGGTGGAAGTGGCTCAGGCGCGGGTGCTGGCTCAGGTTCGGGTTCAGGTAGCTCAAGCTCGAGCTCGAGTTCATCCTCCTCTAGCAGTTCTGGTTCCCGTGGTGGGTCGGGAGCTGGCTCTGAGGCTGGATCGTATGCTGGTTCTCATGCTGGTTCAGGAGCAGGAGGAGGTGATGATGATGATAGCAACTATTAACTCAAAAAATTTACAAGCTTGTAAGAAAATATGTTTCATAATTTTGTGTTGATTTCATTTTAAATTTGTGATTATTGCTCATGATTTGTACGTATGTCACTTTTGTATTTGTTGTACTATAACTATTAAGTGTTGTTTTTATTTTTCCACTTATGTAAGTGTGATTTACTACTTGTATATGTATTCTAATGTTACAAGTTTTTGTCTAGTGCACAAGTCAACAATGAAATTATGTATGAATATATTGTTTCTCTTTACTATGGAGTATTAATATTTTATTTATTTATTGATAAATTTATTGATTGAAATTCAACTATTATTGTAGACCAATAAAAGATAAGTTTATACAATCTTATGATTATACAATCAGATCTCATCTCAGAGTTTCGACTTATCCTTAATAAATGTATAGCCATATTTGCTGATTAAAATTTTGAACATATTTTTCTACCTTAGCACATTTGTTCATAGATTAACCTATACAATGATTGGAACTTTGGAAGTAAGAAATATGGGTAAGAGTAAAACTAATTTAACTGTTTCATTTTTATAGTCAAAATTAAATAAATACTAAGAGTCCTAATGTTGTACCACGAGGTCCACGACCCAAAACAATTACGAAGAATAAAAACAGTCCATTATAACATTTGTACCCAAATGTACGGGTCATGAACTCATTACAAACATGAAACATAAGATGGGCTTTAGCTTTTTGGGCCATTTGCAAAATCAGCTTACTTTTCTTTTTTGAACAGACAAAATCACAAAATCAGCTTACTTAGGGTCTATTCTGTTCAGGTTAATTTCAATTCAGTTTAGTTTAATTCGAATCAATTCACTTTAGTTTTTAATTTCCTTCTCTTATAAATAATTCATTTCAACTCTATTCAGTTCACTTCAGTCCCAATCAGTCCCTCACCTTCTACTCTCAAATAATCTTTTATTCCCACTAAAAATAAGACAATTGAAGAAAGAGAGCATTGGTAGGGCCGTAGGGTAAGTGAATTTAAGGGGGGAAATAATAGAATATACAAGTTATAGTGTAATCAAAAGATGAATAGTTTTTATTTTTTATTTTATTTATTTATATATATATATATTAATAAAATCTTAATCATTGCCAAAGAAGTAACTAAATCACATGACACACACAATCATCTAAAATATTTTCCAGATAAACAACTAATATATTGTCCAGATGAATAACTAATGACTAATCAGTTTCATGATAGATACATATTGTTTACACATTTACACAAAAAGAATACAAAAATACAAATTTAAATAATGAAATATGAAGTGTAATTCTTCAAACAATTAGAATATTTAATCAACACCATTGATTCCATGAAATTTTTCTTCTTTTATAATCTTAAAATAGTAAAAGTTAAAAATAATAACCCTCCCAACTTAGTTCACCATTTCCTATTTTTCCTTGTTTAATTACATTCATATACCGTATAAAATACAAATGGGAAGAAGTTCATAACACGACCCAAAAACCACCCAAACCCTAATTAAAGGTGTCGAAACCTTACCCAATCAACTCAATATATACGATTTAATAACTCATAGACAAAAAAATTTAAAATAACTCAAATATTAATAGACTCAATTTCGCCAAACATGACCCAAACACCCGAATTAATACCTATAGGCTATAGCCCCAGTCAAAGAACGGGCTAAAAATTACTCGTACAAAGCAGACTACAATTACTGTACCCGAAACCCCCACACACAACACACACGGGGTTCTCTGTCAAAAAAAAATAGTCAAGTTAAAAAGTCGTAAATACTGAGCACAGTAAGCAGTAGAAATACTGTAATACATCCAACCTGCCCGTCTTTTTAACGCGTTCACGCGTCTAGTTTGGTTAAATTGTCCCTATCTTCATTCCTCTCTCTTTCCTTGTGGGTGACCACTATATATCCCCCACCTCTATCTCTCCCCTTTTTTTCTCTTTGCAGATGCAGATTTACCGTTTCCCATTATTCTTCCTTTCTCTTTCCTCTGCATCTGCTAATAATCTCCATTTACACCAATTGAATGATTAAATTTCTGGAGAGAGAAAATCAAAAGAGAATAGTAATGCCTCAATTAGAGGACGAACTCTTCCCTAAAACACCTGGAAAATTTAAGGTTGATCAAAGGGGTGCTCATTATTTCATGAATCGTCAGCTTCATCGTTGTTTCGCTTCCACTAGTACCATGTTTCTTTGGGCGTTGTTCTTGATTGCTCTTACGGCGTCGTATTTGAGTTTCCAGAGTTTCGTCGATACGGGTAGCAAGTATTTCACCGCCTCTTGGGGCGGTATTCAATGGGAGAAACAAGTACGGACATCCGCCCAGATCCATCGATCTGGTGGTATGTCCGTACTTGTTACCGGCGCTGCCGGTTTTGTCGGGTCCCACGTCTCCCTCGCCTTGAAAAAACGAGGCGACGGAGTCGTGGGCCTCGACAACTTCAACAATTATTACGACCCGTCGTTAAAACGGGCTCGTAAGAATTTGCTTCAATCTCATGGTATATTTATAGTCGAGGGTGACATCAACGATTTCAAGATCGTGTCGAAGCTCTTCGACACGGTCGCTTTCACCCACGTGATGCACCTCGCGGCTCAAGCGGGTGTTCGATACGCGATCGAAAACCCGATGTCGTATGTCCACAGCAACATTGCGGGTCTAGTCAACTTGCTAGAAGTCTGCAAGTCGGCTAACCCGCAACCGAGCATCGTATGGGCTTCATCTAGTTCCGTCTACGGGCTCAACGAGAAGAGTCCATTTTCCGAACTCGACCGAACCGACCAACCCGCATCCCTCTACGCCGCAACCAAAAAAGCCGGCGAGGAAATAACCCACACATACAACCACATCTACGGGCTCTCCATAACCGGGCTCCGCTTCTTCACCGTCTACGGCCCGTGGGGCCGGCCCGACATGGCGTATTTTTCCTTTACCAGGAATATTCTACAAGGGAAACCGATCACCGTTTACAGAGGTAAAAACAAGGTAGATTTAGCAAGAGACTTCACATACATAGACGACGTCGTAAAAGGGTGTTTAGGGGCGTTGGATACGTCAGGAAAGAGTACCGGAAGTGGCGGTAAAAAAAGAGGGGTAGCACCGTATAGAATATACAATTTGGGGAACACACAACCGGTAACGGTACCGACACTTGTCGGTATACTAGAGAAGCATCTGAAAGTGAAGGCGAAGAAGAATGTAGTGGAAATGCCAGGAAACGGTGACGTTCCGTTTACTCATGCGAATATTAGTTTGGCCCAAAAAGATTTCGGGTATAAGCCCACTACCGATTTGCAAACCGGTTTGAAAAAGTTTGTTAGGTGGTATCTTTCTTATTACGGCTACAATAACGGCAAGCCTGTAAATTGATTAAATTTTTTTTTTGGAAGTAAATTTTTTTGGTCAATTACAGAATTTTGTTGGGTAATTTTTAATTTTTTTAAGGGTGGAGAAATATATGGGGGTTCTGTTTTTTCAAAAATGACAAATTAGAATTCCAAAAAAAGAAAAGGATTAAAAAAAAAAAAAAAAAGTCATGGGTAGATAAAATTTTATTTTTTCAAGAATCATATCTGTAAAGGAAAAATCTTTTATTTTAGGTGCCAACTAATTTTCCCATATTCGCTTACTTTGGAGTTTGGATATTTTTATTTCATGTGTCGATCAGTGTTATTAATTACTTAGTGATATTTATTTACGCGATCAATTATATAATCAGTAAATAGCTTGGCCGGTTGGTCATTATTGATAGTCCTACAACAATAATTGAAGGAAATTTCTTAGGAAAGAAAGAACGTGGCATGTTGCATCATTTTTCTACTCCGTCATTTAATTATAATGTTGCTAGTAATTGTAGTGCAATGTGGTGGCATAGTTCTAAGTGCAGGCATAGGATTTGATTAAATTACTAATTACATTAATATAATTATAATTATAATTGTATTAAAAATGAATAAAGACAAGGCCTTAAAGTAGTGTATAACATTGGATTTAGTAGGTAGTTACAAAGAGTTCATACCTGGTATTGTGTGTAAAGGTATGTAGGAATGGTTGGCCACTAAGTATGCTGTTAATTAGACTTTATTTTTGTCTACCTGTCGGTGATTACTGGTTATAGTTCAGTAGTTAAGATACTAATTAAAGAAAGAATGAGGCATGGCATGTTATACTTGTTGAGTAGAAAAATGTGTCTTGAAAGTTCGTTTCAGGATTAATTAATGATATGGTACGAGTGTTTAGCTCCCAATGAAAAAAGGGGTTATAGAATACCATAAAGCGTAAGTTCTATTAGAATTAGTCATTTGTAATCATATTTAGCGAACAAAAAAAATTTGAATTAGTAATGTTACGGAGTCTAACGTTATATAAAGTGTTTTCAAAATTTTTTTATGCAAGATTTCGTCTATGAATTACATTTTGTTGTATGTAGCTAAATAAAACTAATCGTGTTAAATATACTTATTGAGGTGCGATTCGACCTCTAGCCTCGCACTCCATCTAGCAACGGGCATCGGAGATTAATTCTTGATTGTTGTGCAAGTACAGGGTCTTTGTACACTATTACAGCTGCATGAATGATGAGTAATGAATTACACATGTTTCTTGTCACATACCCTATGACAGTTCAAATCACTATAAATTGACTATTGGAGTGTTCAGCTTGGAAACCTATACTATTTATACATGAATTATGGAATAGTAAAACAGTTCAGTCTATTCTTAAGGATGAAGTTTTTAGAATTCCTATAAAGATAGATTTCGTATTCCTACGGTAGTACGGTCTACGTTATACAGTATACTACAATAAGAATATACATTTAATTATTTCCACCTTTTTCGTGATTTAGAAATTTTTTAAGAATTAACATTCCAACCTAGCATTGAATTATTCCATTGTTTATAGAATCTTGTTTGCTTTAAACTCGAAAAATTATAAGAAAATAAAAAGAAATTATGTATATTATCTCCGATAACTCTGTCTAATAAGAGAAACATTTACATCTAAAACAATAAAGCCAAAAGTCAAAATAAGAGTGAGATAGTTACGTCAATAAACATTATAACAAACATGACAACTGATTCGAACAGATGTGCTCGTAATATTCTATCTAGCACCATACAGAATGTGGGTTACTTTAATTTGTAGCTAATGAAGCGGATTAAGTCCAGCTTTATATCACATTATATAAAGTAAAATGTACGTATGATTGATTATGATAGTTTCAATCTTAAGCATGTTTCCCACAAAAATGTATAGAATTAGCCAACAAATACAATATAAATAGTGCTCCATTTATAAACTTTTGGAGTACTACTGCATTAAAATGATTGCGAGATCCAACTATACTAGACAGAGCAAGTGCCAGTGGTGCTAAAAAAATTAAATAAAATTGAGGAATAAGACAGGCTGGTTTTTAGAGCGTGACATACGGTATTGTTAATGGTGATGGGCCCACTAATAGGCTCTGGTGGGCCCAAAAAGGCCCAATATATATTTATCTAGCTGTTAAAGTTTGTTATTTAGCAATTTATAAAGATGGATATAGATATTAAGATTATGATATGATGGTTTATTATAACAAAACACATGCTTTACCGACATACACTAGATTTTTTTTTTTGGTGGAATTTTGTAACCGAGTCAGTTATATGTACTACAGTACATCCGTTTAATATTATTTACAAAGTATAATTTTAGAGGAATTACATACTATTATGTAAAATTTGTTAGTGAGTGTAAAATAAAGAGATAATTGATGTATGTGATGAGTCAGAGAGACAATGAGAAATGATAGCCTATATATATATATATATATATATATATATATATATATATATATATGTTATCAATAATATGTACCATCTATTTTAACAAAAGTTGCAATTAATATGAAATAGAAGCAATATGTTAATTACGGTTCCAAATCTTTTTTTATTTTTTTAATTTTTTTTTTTTAAGGCCAAGATATTTTTTTTCCTTTAGTTTAATGGATATCAATATATCATTCATATTTTGGGATGAATGATTCTATCTAAAATTCTAAATTATTAAATTTTTGTATGGATTTGAGTCCAGTCTAATAGACCAATACCAGGACTCTTTCAACCAGTAACAAGTCTACTGTGTGTGGTAGAGTATTAACTATTAAGTAATGAGTATTTCAGACAAATTGTGTTTGTACTACATACTTATTTGATTTGCAGTTTATTTTGGACCATAGACTAACATGTTCGTTTATTTTTGTTGACACATTTTGAATTTAACACTAATTACAAACTCTATTTTGATTAAATTTGTGATTTATAATTATGGTAATATATAGTTATGTTAGGTTTGGTTGAAATCATCCTAATCTATATTTTCATAGTATCAACCTTTTGTTTAGTGGTCGACTTGGTGATAAGGACATTTTAGGTTTTATTATTTTTATTTTTTTGAAAATAGCAAAAAAGTTCCTAATATCTTAGGTTGTAAGATGGACATTTACCCAACTTTTTCCTCAGTGATTTTTTTTTTCTTTTCCGACATTGATTATTATATGCCTTGCACATGACTTAAAAAAAAAACGCCTTTTTCTATTTTTTTTTCCTATTTTCCCTCTAATTCCAACTTTCCTGTTTTATTTTGGCCCTTAAGAACCCATTTATATGGTGAAATGAACCCATAACCTTAAATGAACAAATTTCTTGACTAGAAAATGATTGCACAGAAATGAAGACATTTGTTGGCACGCAAATCAAGGCATTTCTATTAGTGTTTTGCCAACTTTGACTGGCATTTAAAGGCCAAAATAACTCCAAAACCTGAAACGAGCATTTTTTGGCTTGAAAATAACGACAAAAAAGCCGAGGCATTTCCTGACACATAAAATGATTTTCAAAATCATACCCGAGCAATTTAGACTACAAATTGGACCCATAAGAACCAAAATTACTGTCTAACCATAACCGAGCAACTTTTTTGGCTTAAAATTTGAGAAGCTAAAGAAACGGTATAGGCTCAGCTCGACTAGCCGGGGCTTGATTTGAACTCGTGTTTGGCTCGAGATCTTAATGTGCCAAGCCTGAGCTAGCTCGGCTTGAAAGCTCGTGAACAAGCTCGAGTTTTTGTAATAAATCGATTAGTAACATAACCTTTGTTTCATATTTAGGACTTAAGAACTAAAATTAATTTTCAAAACTTTAGCTTGCGTTCTTGCTGAGTGTTGGAACTTTCGTTCATGTTTTTTTTTTTTTTTTTTTGGTAAGTAAGTAACTATACTGATATAAAAAAAAAACTGTACAATATTTACAATGTACAAACAAGCATAAAAATAGGCTCCCCACACTACACAAGACCAAAAGGCCAAACACCCACCTAGGAACCTGAGATTCCCCAACCATCTTCCAGGAAGGGTGCTGGGGAGAAACAGGAACCCCTACTGGACACAGATCTCCCTGGTACCTTCTAGGAAGGCCACAGGGAAAACAGGACCAGGCAAACAGAAATGAACAGTAAAAACAGACAGAAACAGATTCAAACAACAATTACAACTCAATTCTAAGCTAAAAAAGCCATTTACAGTCTTCAATCTTCCACCTTGAGTCAATGTGTTGCTGAGCTCTTCCCAAAACTTCCGTTCTGATTGCTCTGACTAAGGAGTCAGGATGCAGAACATCATGGTGCCTGAACACTTGAAACCTAGCTAGCCAAACATGATAATTTGTAGCTGTAAGAGAAGCAAGAAAAATACTGCTCTGAATCCCATTCTTTCCCAGTTTCTTCAAGCATTTCCAGGTCACAGCAATGTTATCATGTTGCATTGTGATTCCCAGCCAGTTGCAGATACTATTCAAGCATTTTTTTTTCTATATGTACACTCAAAAGATAAATGGCTTACTGATTCTTTCTTGTCCCCACAGAGCAGACATAAATCATCATTACAGACCCCAAACTGCAGCATCTTATCTCTTGTTTTGAGTCTGCCCAGCATAACCAACCACACCACAAAGGAGTGCTTTGGAACATTATACTTATTCCAGACCCATTTGCTCCAAGGTACTTTCTCCATATTGCCCTGCAGCCACTTATAATAATCAGTTATCTTGTATTTTCTACTCAGCCAATTGTTACTGACAAACACCTCTTTGAGCTCATCCTTAACTTTGCACATCAACTTCCAACCCCACCCTGCATCTCTCTTTGAAACATACTGCCACCAATCTTGACCTCTTAGGTACACTAAATGAACCCATTTAACCTATAAGGAATCTGTCTTTTTAGCTATTTTCCAGACATAACTCCCCAAATCAGCTCTATTACAGGCTGCACAATCCCTAACTCTCAAGCCAAAGGAGGATCCCTACTCAGAACTGCCTTCCCATCCCACAAAAAAGCCTTACACAGCTGAACAATCCTGAGCATAACAGTTTTGGGAATTAGTAGATACTGAGCCCAGTAAGTATGCAAACTCATGAGCACATCATTCACTAGGGTGGCTCTAGCAACATAAGAAAGATTCCTGTTACTCCAACATTGAATTTTGCCTAACATCCTGTCAATCAAAGAGTCATAGTCTACCACCTTCAAATATTTATCATTTAAGGGAATTCCCAAATATCTAAAAGGCCTATCACCAACTACAAAGCCAGAATTCTGCAGAATCACCTCTTTGACTTGGTCCTGCACATTCCCCAAATAGATAGCAGTTTTATCTATGTTCACCTGCAAGCTAGACCTTCTTTCAAAGGTCTTCAGAGCTCTAATCAACAACTGAATAGAACTCTCATTCCCATAAGAAAACAACATCAGATCATCTACAAAATGAGGTGATTTAAGGCCAAATTCTCACTTCTCTGATGGTACTTAAAATCACTCTTTTTGCCCACCTTCCTCAACATTCTAGTCAGATACTCCATAAAAATCACAAAGAGTAAAGGAGACACATGATCTCCTTATCTGATCCCCTTCTTACCAGCAAAGAAACCATATAAACCCCCATTAATCATCAAAGAAAAAGAAGGGGTACAAACACACTCCATTATCTAAGCAACAAATTTGACAAGAAAACCCAAAGCAACCAGCATATTCCTTATGAAATCCCAACTTATGGAATCATATGCCTTCCTCAAATCCACCTTGATAGTGCACCTAGGAGGCTTCCTCTTATTACTGTAACTCTTGAGCATGTCCTGGTACACCAAAACATTATCCAGAATAGACTTATCAGCAACAAAGGCACCTTGGCAAGGATTTATTAAATCTGGAAGCACTTCCTTAAGCCTTTTACAAAGAAGCTTTGAAATGACCTTATATATAACATTACAACAAGCTATTGGCCTAAATTGAGTGACCTTATTAGCATTATCTACCTTAGGGATTAAGGTAAGAGTAGTAGCATTAAGTTGCTTCAAGAGTTTACCATGTTCAAAGAAATTCAGTACAGCTTTAGTGACATCAAGGCCTGTCACATCCCAAGTACTCTTGAAGAATTTGCTTGAAAATCCATCTAGCCAAGGAGCTTTGTCATCACCAATACTCCAGATGGCATTCTTAACATCCCTTTCACTGAAATTCCTGCATAGTCTGTCAATCTGCTCACTACTCAAACAATTTCTTTCTTGGATCACAGCAAAGTGCACCTCTCCATTAGCTACAACACTTGAACCCAAAAGAGACTTATAATAATCCAAGAATGCATCATAGACTTGCAAAGGATCAGACACCATATTTCCATCCTCACCAATAATAGAATAAACACTATTCTGAATTCTTCTTTTCTTCAAAATAGCATGAAAAAAGCAGAATTCATGTCACCATCCTTTAACCAATGCACCTTAATTAGCTTTTTGCTTCAAGAATTTATACCTAGCAGCATGAGATTGAGTTTACCATGTTCATGGTTTTTGTTGTTTTTACTTGTTTATGTAGAAAAAGAACCAACGAAAGAAATAGAAAGAAAATAGTCTCACAATGATAAAAGATAGGAGCAAGTGATAGAATATAAGTTTTATAAAAGCAAAATTTGATTGTCCTTGAAACAAGTTTATGGATTATTATTTTGAGAAAACGGGGTGCTAAGGTGAGGTTTTTTTTTGAAAAGATGAGGCAAATGTGAGATTATTAGTTTTAATTTTTCCTCGTTCAAAGCCAAATTTAATAAATCATTTATAAATTTATACCTCGTATGATACCATAAGAGAATAACGCACACACATAAGAGGAATAATGTTAACCATGATTGCTTGGAGGACCGATTGCTTGGTCTGCTTTCCAATTTTCTTTCTAAAACAGTGGTGAAAGGAGATCGACTCGAGCTCGTGAATAAATATCTGTTAATTAAGGTAGTAATTAGAACTTTATAGTCCAAATGATATGACAACTTATTGTTTTATCATTAATTATACACATTGACAAAATTAATTGGCTTGTTACAAATTTATTGTTAGAATGACCAAATTAAAATACAGAATACGTATTATTAGGGATCATATTTAGATAAAGATCCCGTCAAAAAATATTTAGAGACAGATAACACTATTTTGGTAGGAGAACAATAATGTTGTTTCATCAGTACTTGCTTGATTAACATTATCCATTGGTGGAGTGGGCCTAAATGTACCAAGATCACTGATAGAGTACAATACTCCGTAATTCTTAAGTAGTTAACGGCCATAAGCCATAACCATTATCCCACGGGCTCTATTATGATTTTGGAAGACATAATTTGGGGGAAAAAAAAGGAAGGTCTCGTTTTACGTGTTAAAAATTTCTCAGTTTGCTTGAATGCTTGACAGTTGATGCACATAGAACTGTTATGTACTTCGAAATAAGAAGTTAATAAATTTTCATTCATCATATCTCTTATAAGAAACATTTTAAATCCTAAGAGTATAATACAATAAAACCACTTTTTATTACGAAACGGAGGGGGTATCTTTTATTTTGAACCTTAAATTGTATCAACATTATCACAATGCATATTCTCCTTTAATCCTATTATTATTATTATTATTTTTATTATTATATCTCAAAAATAGACAAAGTCATACAACCTACAAAAAATTAGTGGGAAGCCGAGATACAATTTGTGTCTCCACTCCTCTAGTTATAGCAAATCCTATCTAGTGAAGATATGAGATGCAGCACGTGCCCCAATGTCCTGAGTCTTCGAAAACTTCTAGATCTGCTTCAGTAAAGCAACAGTCTCCTTTTCTAATTCCACTAAAGAAAAGAAAGAGAAAGGAAGGAAGCCATATCCAATTGCTCGACAATTGGATTCATATTTGACCCGCTTTCGATTGGCTGCATCAGTCACTATCAGTCCAGGAACAAAGTCAGATAGCCCACACCGTGTCAAAGGAGAAGATCCTGTCAAGTCAATATAGACATCGCTACCACAATCCCAAGAATAAAGTAACACATCTGCAGGTCTAAGGGCCCCGTCATTCCCTCCAGATAACCCAATGTCCACCTCCTTTCTAGTTGAAATCTCTGACCGATAGCAATCATCAACAAGGGTATTTTGAACAATATTATGCCGATGTTTAATGCTCACAATACCAACACAAGGCACCGCGTGATCACCGAAAATATCCCCAAAAAAAACCTTTGAACAAGCAGAGCATGACGTTGTGCTAGAGAACAATGGAACACCCAACCGGTAGCACAGCACACAGCGATAAGCACACAGCGATAAGTCTTAGCGTTCATCGTTTGACCCAACCCCAAAATAGGGACCACCCGAAGCCAAACAGAGGTGTGATCTCCATGTTGTGATTTTCATAATGCTGATTGTTGAGGAGTTAAAGAATAAGCGGATTCTGCAGAAGCGGTAACCTTTGTGAAATATATATCTGCCAATTTTTTCATGATTTTAGGGGCAACAACCTCACTAGGATTACTCAAAATGTCAGACTCCACCGTTCCATTAAACAAACTCAACGCATCCTCAAAGGCTCGTCCAAGACCAACAATGCCAGCATGCCGTAGAAGTCATACAACCTATAGAAAATTAGTGAAAAGACGAGATACAATCTAGACTCCCACTCCTCTAGTTATAGCAATTAGCAAGGCTTATCCTAGGGAAAATATGAGTAGCAGCACGTGCCCCAATGTCTTGAGTCGCCGAGAACTTCTGAACCCTCTTCGGCAACGCAACAACCTCCTTATCTAATTCCCCAAGTGAAGAAAAGGAAAAGAGAAGGAAAAGAAACTATATCCAATTGTCCGACAACTAGATTCATACTTGACCTACTTTCGATGAACCGCATCAGCCAGGAACAAAGTCAAATAGCCTATATTATATCAAAGGAGAAGACCCTATTATTATTATTATTATTATTATTATTATTATTATTATTATTATTATTATTATTATTATTATTATTATCTCAAAAACAAAAGCCATACAACCTACAATAAATTAGTGGGAAGCCGAGATGCAATCTGGGCCCCCACTCCTCTAGCTATTGCAAATCCTACCCTAGTGAAGATATGAGCTGCAGCACGAGCCTCAATGTCTTGCGTCGTCGAGAACCTTTGAATCCGCTTCAGTAACGCAACAGCCTCTTTCTCTAATTCCCCAAGCGAAGAAAAGGAGAAGGGAATGAAACCATATCCAATCGCCTGACATCGAGCTTCATACTTAACCCGCTTCCGATGAGCTGCATCAGCCACAACCCGCCCAGGAATGAAGTCAGATAGCCCTGACTGTGTCAAAGGAGAAGACCCTGTCAAATCAACACAGACATTATCTCAAAAACAGATTATGTCATATAACCTACAAAAAATTAGTGCGAAGCCGAGAAACAATCTGGACCCCCACTCCTCGAGCTATAGCAAATCACGTGCCCCAATGTCTTGACGTCGTCGAGAACTTCTGAACCCGCTTTAACAATGCAACATCCTCCTTCTCTAATTCTCCAAGTGAAGAAAAGGAGAAGGGAATGAAACCATATCCAATCGCTTGACAACTAGCTTCATACTTTACCCGTTTTCGATGAGCCGCATCTGCCACAACTAGTCTAGGAACAAAGTCAGATAGCCAGACTATGTCAAAGGAGAAGACCCAATCAAGTCAACACAGACATCGCGACCACGATCCCAGAAATAAAATATAAAGGAAATGGGGTTAATGAAAAATAAAGTATGATAGTTGAGAAGTGAAAGAATCTAAAAACATTGAAGTATGATAGCTGAGGGGGGTACGGTTCACTATGAGAGAAAAAATTAGTAAAATATTGTGAAGGTTTCCAAAAAATGAAATAGAACAAGTAATAAAATACGACCGCAATAAAAAAATTAGAGTAAGTAATAAAATATGGAGAAAGTATTATTATATGAGTACTTTGTTATTTTAAAATTCTTTGAGAAAAATTTTAAAATCCCCCCGTGAAAAAAACAAGTCAACAATTACAAGTTTCCAAGAAATTTCAGGAGCTGTTATCTATGTATTTTTAATCTTTATTAGATGGCAATTGAATTTAATTGTCAAAGACTAGATAATCAATTGTAAAGTGTATTTGACTGATTAAACTTTGAAGGCAAACACAAATTATATTAACGAATCCATCATGATCAATGACAATACATTGCTAGAAATTTTCAAACTATGTAATGAATTTAATTGATTTATGTTATTTTCAAACGGATTGAATTATGAAAATAAATTGAAGTTTATATAGTATACCCTTAAGATAAACTAGATATGAATCCGGTAATATATTATATATACGTTCTATATACTATATGATCAATTATGGTTGATACCATAATCAACCATGTATCACCTAGAACAACCAAAATGGATCCAATACATAAAACACACAAAACACCCACTAAAGGAAGTGTACAAAAACTCAAAATTCGAGTGCAAGTCTTGCAAATCTGAGGGCCAAGGCATGAGATTTCGATGTGATCAATGCAATTACAACATCCATTCGACCTGTGGAAGTTGCCCGGTTATGCTCTCTTCATTCACACACCCACGACACGCTCTACAACTAATGGAGACACAACAAATCTATTACCATAAGTGTAACCTTTGTCAAAAGCATGTCAAAGGGATGGCTTATAGGTGTAAATCATGCAACTTTTTTGTGCATCCTGTTTGTAGTCAATTGCCGGAGTATTTGATTAAACATGCTATGCACCCTCCTCATACGTTGAAGCTTCAATTAATGGCATCTAGTAAGTGTGACGTCTGTGATAAATCATGTAAACATTGGAGGTATTTTTGTGGGATTTGTGATGTTCATATTCATGTTGGGTGTTTATCAAGTAAGAGTACTATTAATAATGATGATGAAGGTGGATTTGGTGATATTTTGACTGAGATTATTGTTGGTATTATTTCTGGATGAAGTTATGTATACATATATTTATATTTATATGTTTATACATATATATATATATATATATATATATATATATATATATATATATATATATATATGTATAATAATTTTATCATATGATGATGTATATAGTATGTTAAATATTAGCTGTGCAAATAAGTATCATGTATCATGTATCATGTATCCCATATATTAGGAATAATCAACAGGTATTTTTCCAACAATTTGCTACAAACTAAAACGGAGTAAAAACACATTAATACATTATAATAACGTTTCATGAAATTTAATGTACTTTAAGATAAATCTAAGATCTAACCGAGACTTTTTCACATCATAGCTCAAAAATCTTTTGGCAAACTATATCTGATCATTGAAACAAATGAGTTTTGTTCACCAAATATCGAGGTTCATTTGATGTACGTAGCACCTTTTCAATTTTATTTAGCCAAATACAGTCCTAGTACAGTAATACTAGTTAGTCTACTAGGAAGGCATAAGTGGCTCGGAATCAGAAGTAGCAAGCTAAGGATTGCTTAGAAGGTGAAAAGTATAGTAAGAGTTAAACTAATTTATAGATCAAGTTCATTATGAGCTTGAATTCGAATACGTGAAGGATCATCAGACTTCCTAATAAGCTTAAATGATTCAGAAGCTCTAAGATGATAGGTTGTTGTTATAAAATTTTGTGTAAAACTACCCTAAATATAGGCTGATTTGTGAACAACTACCTTTTTTTTTATTTTTTTTTTATTTTGTTTGAAACTACCCATAAGATGGCAAATGTTTGTCTAGCACTACCCATAAACGAATTCCGTCCAATTGAGCCGTTTGTGGGGCCCACTCCTACGGTTTCCCACTCATTTCTCTTCTCCTTCATTACTTTCCCTCTAAACTCATCCAAAATTCTATATTCAACACAATTTCTCACTAAATTAGGTAATGTTTTAAGTTGTTGTTTCAATTCTTAGTCTATTTAATTGGTTTAGGGTTAATTTACTTCAATTAACATAATTAGGGATTTAATTTAGGGTTTAGGGCTTCAATTCATTGGGGATTTTAATTTCTAGGGTTTATGGGTTGAATTGAATTAGGGGTTTTGCTTATTTCATCAATTAAATATTTATGGTTCTAATTTGAGCAATAAAAAAATAAGGTTTTCCACATGTTCAACAATTTATAATTTAAAGGCCACAAATTTAACAGTAATTACTACATTTTACCTCGTTCATCCTTGTTTTCGTTCAATATTTTTCTACATTTACTTTGCCCTTTCCTTTAACCAATGATAGTTTCACCCTTTAACATGTAATTACCCAAAGTAGCAAGAAGATGAAGAGGAAAGAGAAAGATAGCAAAGAAAAAGGTTAAGCCTTGTTAATTTTCCAAAAAGGGGATGAATTTGGAGATTTACTTAGGTTAGTTTAAGATGGTGAATGGTGGAAGGTAAAAGAAGATGAGTAAAAATGGAGGGAAAGTATAAAGAAGTGAGAGATGGTTGAGGAGGACAGTTATTTGGGTGGGAATCCGTAGGAGTGGGCCCCACAAACGGCTCAATTGGACGGAAATCGTTAATGGATAGTGCTAGACAAACTTTTGCGATCTTACGGGTAGTTCTAAATAATATTTTTGAAAATGGGTAGTTGTTCACAAAACAATCTATCTTTAGGGTAGTTCTAAACAAAATTTCTTTGTTGTTACCATTACAATGTTGCCTTCACTAGACTACACACTAGCAAACTGATTGTTGGACACCCGAAAATTGAATGTATTTTAGTTGATTCTCCAAATCTACACCCTGTAAACTTTTTTTTTTTGAGGAAAATCTCCCAACGAGCAACAACTACACCCCGTAAACTTGTTACTCACAATAATAGCTAAGAAAATTTGCTTCATTGACATTATATATCTAATATCTGCTGAGGTCAAATATATACTCCGCTCTGTATAAAGAAAGTGTTAGGAAATAAACTAAACTTATCAAATACCAACAAGATTTATTTTCGGAAAAGATATGATGCATTTTTTATTTATTTCTATCTGTTTTCCTAGTTTGATGAGGATTGTAATTAGGAAACTAGATAGATATTAGGAATATATTCAATCTAGGATTATTTAGGCTTGGGAGCAAGTAAAATATCCTAATTGATGTGGGTTTCTGGGTTAGTCTATATAAGAGGGGTTTAGGCTTACTAAAAATTGATGATGGTTGAATTGATGATTTATTGAAGAGGAAAATCATCAAGAGGTTATTGTCTCATTTTGTAGGAACTTAATAAAACAATATATTGTTTGAGGGTTGAATTGATGATTTATTGAAGAGGAAAATCATCAAGAGGCCAGGGTTATTGTCTCATTTTGTAGGAATTTAATAAAACAATATTTTGTTTGAAGGGAGGAAATCTAAATTTCTTCCTAAACATTTATCTATTTTATTATCGTGTTTTTTCTATTTATTTTACATTGTGTTAGAAGGTGAGTTCCCAAATCGTTCTATTGCACGCATCCGTTATAACAAATTGATATCAAGAGTTAGGTTGATGCATGGAAGATTTTGGGAATAAGTGCAAATTAGAATTATTTAACCGGAAAGACGAAATTTTCGTTAGGGCAAAGTATGGTGAAGGTATCGAGATTTGTGGTTGATATGTCTATTTTATATAGTGTTTTACCCCCGTCCCTTGGTCGTAATTGGTAGTGTTTTTGGCTCTTTTGGGCCACTTTTATTACTAATTGTTGTTTTCTAGTGTTTTCGTAGTTTTGGTTGAGTTTTGCAGGGAATTGCACATTTGGAGCAATTTCCCGGGATTTTATGAAGCGACTATGAGCATTGGAGGAGCACAACCGATGTACAGAGGCAATTGGACTGAGTAGTCAAGCCCCAAAGAGGAAATCCGAATTTGGGCCGAATGATCGGGGCCCAATCAAAATCCAAGGCTTGCCCAAAGTGGGCTAGAGTGCCCAAGATGGCCTTGCCCAGCCAAGAGGGTCTCGCCCGAAGGCGCGCCTGGCCCGACGGGGCAGAAGAAGCAAGACGCCCAATCTCGCGCCCGACCGGGCACGAGAGAAACCTGATAGAGAAAAGGCGCACCCGACCGGGCGCATGTTTTTGGAAGATAATTAAGCTCTATTTTAGTTCGTTTAAGTTTAGGACTTTCGAGTTTAATATATATACAATTTTGTTAAGTAATTGGAGGACCCTTTTCTTTTAGCTTTCTCTCTCTACTTAGTTTTTAGATTAGATTTCTCTCATTGTTTCTCTCTCTACAACCTTGTTCTTAATACCATTCATTATTTCCGTTAATTTTGGTAACGATTTCTTCTCTATTATTTTCAGTAATTTAATTTCTTTATATCATCATGTCTTGTTTAATTGCTTTGATTGGTTTAGATTTAATTATGCGTGATTAGTTTTCTTTCTAGGGTTTATGGGGATCCATAAATAATATGAAGGGGTAATTTATTGTTGTTGATTGTCAATGCTTGATTAATTTCCTATCGATTGATTTAATGCTATGCAATTAGATTAGGCTTGGTTTAATTGTATGAGTTATGCAATATTGATTCAAGATTCGAGATTCGAGAGATGAGAATTGATGTTTAGGCTTAGTTTCAATAGGCGGACTAATTTATAAATGGTTAACTCAAGATTCGAGAGATGAGATTTAATATCGGTAAATTAACTCTGTGATTGTAATACGTTGCGAATGCCCTTTATGATCTGTTTAATTGATGCATTGATGATTGATTATTATGTTTTACCCTGGAATATTATTTATTGGTGAACCTATGCCCTAGGCTTTTATTAATTGATTTCTCCCTATTTATATCTCCCTTAGTTTAATTTCTTATATCTATGATTTAGTTACTTTATAATTTAGATTATTTTAATTAATTAAGAATAGGAAGATTTGTTTCCCTGTGGATCGACCCTTTCTTCCCTATCTGCATAGTTAGACGAACTTAGGAATTATTTTTTTGACTAGGTAATACGACTTTATCCTGTTAAAATTTGGCGCTGTTGCCGGGGAAACGGTTTTATTTTTATTTCTAATTATTTTTGTAGTCTAAATTATTTTCTCCTGTCTCAAGTTCTTTGAGACAACTTTCTCATATTTGTTTGTTTAGTTCTGTGTTTATGCCCAGGAGTTCTAGATCAGGTTACATTCCATTTGATCCTGAAATCGTACGATCTTTTCATAGACAGAAGAATTTTTACAAGCATATACGAGACACTTCTGGAGGTAATCCACCTTCAGAACCCCCATCTGATTCTGGTGATTCGGAAGACTTTTCAGAACCAAAATCAGAGATGACGGTACCACCACCTCCTCTACCTCGCAAGCTCAGTGATTATTCGCAGCCATCGCTGACAGATTTTCTACACCTTAATCCTACTCCAGCTCTTGATGGAGAGCAATTTTAAATTAAACCCCAATTTATCACGATGATAGAGAGGAAGCAATTCAGTGGAGCTAAGGGTGAAGATACTAATCTTCACATTGCAGATTTCTGCCAATATTGCAATACCATTAGGCAAGCTGGGGTCACGCAGGACCAAATCAGGGAGATTCTTTTTCCCTTTTCTTTATGTGGAAAAGCTAAATTATGGTTTAATGGTTTGAATAGAATTGCACTTGGTATTACTGACTGGGAAACTCTTGCTTTGAATTTTTATAATAAATATTACCCTGCAGAGAGAACAGCTTTACTAAGGAGTGCTATTCAGAACTTTGCCCAAGAGCCAGATGAAACTCTATATGAGGCTTGGGAAAGGTTTAAGGATCTACAGAGAGAATGCCCCCACCATAATCTGGCACAATGGCATTTGATCCAAGCCTTTTACAATGGACTTGGAAACTTATCTAGATCAATTCTAGATTCTGCAGCTAGTGGGAGATTCATGAATCTTAATGTTGAAAATGCAGGTCAGGTTATCGAAGACATGGTAATTCACAATTCCCAATATGGAATCCGAGAGGGTTTGCTAACAAAGGAAAACATAATGTCGATTCCGTATCCTTTTTACAGGCTTAGTTAACATCTATTTGTCAGAAACTAGATAATCTTACTGTTGTTCCTAACTCTGTAGCTAATGTTTCTGTTGTTGCTAACAATGAAGCTTTTTGTGAAAATTGTGGAATTGTAGGACATTGGGAGCAAGATTTTAGGATTTCCATAGAGCAAGTTAATGCCTTCCAATCCTATAGACAAAATAACCCATACTCCAACTCTTATAATCCTGGCCTCCGGAACCACCCATATCTTTCCTACCGGAGTACCAATGTACAAAACCCTCCACCTCCACAACAAACACAATAGCAACCACCACCACAGCAAAAATATTACCATCCTAATTCTGGCCAGAAAAACCAGTCACAGCCCTCCTCATCTTCTAAGCCTGCTATGTTAGAAATTAGAGCAATGCTTTCAAGCATGCAAAATCACATGGAGAGTAGGGATGCACAAATTGATTCGATTATAGCTCACAATAAAATCATTGGCAATCAAATTGCGCAGATTTCATCTACCCTACAAACCCGTCAGCAAGGAGCTCCACCATCGCAACCAATCCATCCTACAGATCATGATAATGCAATCACTCTAAGGAGTGGTTCACAATGATGGGCCTCCTATGCCCAAGGATGATGGACCTGTTGCTAATCCAAATTCCCTTGTACCAAATGCTAATCTTACTAACCCTGTAGGGCTACAAAAGGAAACTAACCCTTCTAATGTTTCTTTGCAGGGTAAATCTCAGGACAAGGGTGGAGAAGTGCAGAGCCCAGTTATCAAGCTTCCATTCCCCAATAAACATTTGAAGAGTAAGTTTGATAAGCAATTCTGTAAGTTTTTGGAGGTTGTGAATTATTTGCAGGTAATAGTTCCTTTCACTTATTTAATCACTCAGGTTTTTGCATATGCTAAATTTATGAAAGATATTTTGACTAGGAAAAGAGCCTTTGATGAGGTAGAAACTGTAGCTTTTACAGAGGAATGTAGTGCTTTATTGCAAAATATATCCCTCCTAAATTAAAGGATCATGGTAGTTTTTCTATCCCTTGTCATATTGGTAATGTCTTCATAGGTAAAGCATTATGTGATTTGGGTGCTAGTGTCAGTGTTATGCCATCGTCTATGTGTGCTAAGCTTAATATGGGTGATTTGAAAGTTACTAACATTACTTTACAGATGACAAATCATTCTGTTAAATACTCCTTAGGTATTTTAGAGGATGTTCCTGTCAGAGTTGGTAAATAAATTATCCCTGTTGATTTTCTTGTGTTAAACATGGCTGAGGATACACAAATTCCCATTATATTAGGTAGGCCTTTTCTCCATACAACAGGAGCCATTATTGATGTTAAAAATGGAAAACTAACCCTTTCTGTAGGAGATTATAATATCACTTTTAATTTAGGGAAGGTTTTAAAAGGACCTATGCTAGAAGAAAACTGTTGTTTAGTTGATGTCATTGATATAATGGATGATATTTGTGAAGAAAGCTTACCACAGGTTCTTGCAAGGGATCCCTTGGAGGAAGTTCTTTGTGGAGATTTATCTACAGGTGATGCAAGCATTTGGAGTACTGAGGTGGATGCTATTGAAAAAGCTCTTTAGTAGAAGAGCTTGATCCTAAAGAGACCATGAAGGTAGTGAAATTAGTTCAGGAATCAAAACCTGCAGAGGTCAAGAAACCTGAACTAAAACCTCTCCCCTCTCATTTGAAATATGTTTTTCTTGATGAGCAGGAACTATACCCTGTGATCATTGGTACTGCACTTGATGACCCACAAACTTTCCAACTTCTAGAGGTTCTTCGAACCCACAAAAGTGCAATTGGTTACAGTATTGATGATCTCAAGGGTATTAGCCCTGATTTTTGTATGCACAGGATACATTTAGAGGACAACTACAAGCCATGTATTCAACCCTAGAGGAGGTTGAATCCTAATATGCAAGAAGTAATCAAGAAAGAGGTGATGAAATTACTTGATGCAGGTACTATCTATCCTATTTCTGACTCAAAGTGGGTAAGTCTTATTCAGGTGGTTCCTAAAAAGGGTGGGATGACTGTGATTAAAAATGATAAAAATGAATTGATTCCCACTAGAATTGTTACAGGGTGGTATATGCATTGATTATTGTAGATTAAATATCACCAATAAAAATGACCACTTCCCTCTCCCTTTTATTGATCAAATGCTTGAGAGGTTGGCTAATTATAAGTTCTTTTGTTATTTGGATGGGTATTCGGGATTTTTCCATATTCCAATTCACCCTGAAGATCAAGAAAAGATTACATTTACATGTTCTTATGGTACTTTTGCATATCGTAGAATGCCCTTTGGTTTATGTAATGCCCCTGCTACCTTTCAACGTTGCATGATGAATATCTTTTCTGATTTCATAGAATCTATCATGGAAGTATTTATGGATGATTTTAGTGTGTATGGGTCTTCATTTGATGCATGCCTTGTAAATCTCGCTAAAATATTGAAAAGATGTGAAGAATGCAACTTAGTATTAAATTGGGAAAAGTGTCACTTTATGGTGACAGAGGGAGTAGTACTTGGTCATATTGTATCTGATAAGGGTATACAATAAGGCTAAGATTTTTGTGATTGAGCAATTGCCTCCTCCAGTCAATGTTAAGGGGGTTTGAAGTTTCTTAGGTCATGCGGGGTTTTATCGTTGCTTTATCAAAGATTTTTCTAAAATTGCTAAACCACTAACTCGGCTTTTACTCAAGGATGCCCCATTTGATTTTACCGACGAGTGTCTTGAGGCTTTTCACAGGTTAAAGCAGGCATTAATATCGGCGCCCATCATATGTGCACCCGATTAGACTCTTCCTTTCGAGATCATGTGTGATGCAAGTGATTTCGCATTAGGTGCCGTGCTGGGACAGAGAAAGAACAAAGTTTTACATGCTATTTATTATGTAAGTAAAACTTTGGATGAAGCCCAAGTCAACTATGCCACCTCGGAGAAGGAGTTTCTTGCTGTTATTTATGCTTTAGAAAAATTTGAATCATATCTAGTTGGTTCTAAAGTCATTGCTTTTATTGACCATGCAGCTTTGAATTATTTGATTTCCAAGGCAAAATCAAAGCCTAGGCTCATCCGTTGGGTTCTCTTGCTCCAAGATTTTGATGTGGAGATTAAAGATAAGAAGGGTGTAGAGAACGTTGTGGCAGACCACTTGTCACGTATCAGGATGATTCTTTCCCTAATGACCACTTGTATGCAGTTGTAGAGCAACACCCTTGGTATGAAGATTATGCAAATTATTTGGTGGGTGGTACTCTACCCCCTGACTTGTCCTACCAACAGAAAAAGAAATTCCTTTATGATGTTAAACATTATTTTTGAAATGATCCTTTTTTCTCGTGAGTGTGCAGATGGATTATTTCGCAGGTGTGTTCCCGAATGGGAAGTTCACGGTGTTCTTACCAATTGTCACAACTCACCGTATGGAGGACATCATGGTCCCACTAAAACGGTGGCCAAGATTAATGAGTCGGGTTTCTATTGGCCCACTATGTTTAAGGATGCTAACACTTTTGTGCAGGCTTGTGACTCTTGCCAGAGGACTGGCAATGGCATGAGATGCCTTAAACTGGAATATTAGAAGTTGAAAATTTTGATGTTTGGGGTGTTGATTACATGGGACCTTTTCCCTCTTCAAGAGGGAATCGCTATATACTTGTCGCCATTGACTATGTATCCAAGTGGGTTGAGGCCATTGCCACTCCTACCAATGATGCCAAGATGGTCCATAGGCTTTTTAAGAAAACCATCTTTCCAAGATTCGGAGTGCCTAGAGCTATAATCAGTGATGGAGGATCTCACTTTCATGAGCGAAAGTTGGACACCCTCCTCAAAAAGTATAGTGTATACCATAGGACAGGTCTACCCTATCATCCCCAAACGAGTGGTCAGGTTGAAGTTTCTAACGGTGAGATTAAGGCCATTCTAGAGAAGGTGGTAGCAAAATCAAGGAAAGATTGGAGTGACAAGTTGGATGACACCCTTTGGGCGTACAAAACTGCTTTTAAGACCCCGATTGGTACTACTCCCTATAGGCTTGTGTATAGTAAAGCATGTCACCTCCCGGTGGAATTGGAATACAAGGCATATTGGGCTATTAAGGAGCTCAATTTGGATGCTAAGCTAGCGGGAGAAAAGAGGCTTCTTCAACTTAATCAACTTGATGAGTTTAGGTTGATGGCCTATGATAGTGCACGTGTCTACAAGGAGAAGACCAAGAAATGACACGACAAGATGATCCTTCCGAGAGAATTCAAAGAGGGTGATAAGGTGTTGTTGTTCAACTTTAGACTTAAACTTTTCCCAGGAAAGTTAAAGTCAAGGTGGTCAGGTCCTTTTACTGTTAAAAGGGTAAATAAATTTTGATTATGTGGAATTGGTCGATGAGCATGGTAACGAGTTCAAGGTTAATGGCCAACGATTTAAGCATTACCATGAAGGAGCTACGATTGGTGCAGTTGAATTACTTCACCTAATCGACTCCAGTTCATCTTGATTAACATGTGGTAAGAAGGTCGTGCGGGACCTAGATAAACCAGCGCTTTGCGGGAGGCAACCCGTATTTTCTTGTCTTTTAGTTTAGTCTCCTTTCTTTTTATTAATGTGAGGAGAGAGGAGAGAAATTAATTAGTTTTATGAGATTTTTTACAGGTTCGATGGGAAAAAGTTAGTCAAATTTGGAGACAAGAAAAGAAGAGGAAGTTCGCCCGACCGGGCGAGCTCGCGCTCGACCGGGCGCGAGAGTAGGGGTCTATAACGAGGAAATTCGCCCGACCGGGCGCGAGAGCGAGCATGGAAAATTAACAATTCTCGCCTGACCAGGTGCGAGAGTTGACTAGTACGGAGTTTTCTCACGCCCGATTGGGCGAGAGGGCGCACGACCGGGCGCGAGAGTCGAAGTAAAATTAAAAGGGGAGCTCCCCCGATCAGGCGAGCTGGTACCCGACCGGGCGCGAGAAGAAGCTAGAACGTGTATTCAGATCGCCCGATCGGGCGGTGTGGCGCCCGACCGGGCACGAACTTACCCGGGCTCTTTTCCTTTTTCTTTTTCTTTTTCTTCTTCTTTCTTCTTCCTCCTTATTTCTTATTTCCACCATACTTTCTCTCTCTAAAACCTTAAATTCTCTACATCTCTCTAAGATCTCCTCTCCAATTCTCACCCAAATTCAAAAATTCTTACATATTTCTTCTCCTCTCTTCATCCTCTACATTCCTATACCAAAATCTCCAAATTCCAAACAAATTTTTCAAAAACCCATATTTGCAAATGGTTTCAAAGAGGGCAAGAACATTGATTGGGCAGAGTTCTTCATCAAACCAAGACTATGATCTGGATTTGCAGCTTCCACAGTGGCCAACCATCCGAATCACCACCCAAACACAACGGGAGCGCCTTAAAAAGCTCTATGAGCGTGAGGTAATCCCCTCTCGGTGGTTACACCGCCCTACTCTTGACTCCCTAGGTTTATATGATTATGTTAGGCGATTCATACGATATAGGAATGAGGAAATTTGTTGACATGCATTATCCTATGTATCGTGAATTGACCAGTGATCCTCTGTGAATGTTGTAAATAGAAAAAATGGACCAAATTTGCATTTTAGGTTGAACAATAGGAATATTAGTTTAACTTATGTGGAATTTTGTAAATTGTTTGATTTGGAATCTGAACTCCCCCACCATTGGCATGAAAATTATAAAATGGAGGATATTTATCATGTTCTAACTGGTTTACCCGCCCCCCTCTCAACATGCTAGTGCCCGACCTTTTTATCACCCCATTCCTAAACTTTCCCAACGATTTTTGGGTGTTTGTTTCCTAGGTAGGAATGAGCCACACAATGTCCAAACCAACGAACTAGCTATTATTGGACATTATGTGTTTGGGTACGGTAAATTGAACATGGGTAGGTTTATCATCCACCATTTGAGTAGGCATGCCACGGCTTCTAACACAGCTAGTACCCCTATTCGATTAGGAGGCCTAATTACTAGGATAGCGATTAAGAAGGATGGTTTAAGTGAGACTAGGGCCCACGGTCTCACTAATTGTGGGGGGGGGGGGATACCTACTTGACCGTTAGGCCTCTAAAGGACCTAGGTTAGGTTAGGATGGATGGCCAAACCCCCTATTGGTGTGTTAGGGTAGGAACGGAGCAACCATTGCCTATTTTTCCCCTTCTTAACCCCGATTTAACCGCCTTTTCCCCTGAGCAGGACTCTTATACTTATGCTACTTTAGTTTTCCATGCCCAAGGGCATGCACCTCCACCACATACTTGAAAATTGTTAAGTATGGTATATTTCACGCTTAATAAGATAATTAATAATCTTGTTTAGGTTAATATGATTATAATTCAAGTGATCGCCAATAATAGTTTTGCTTGTGCATTTAATATTCAACCAACATAGATTAAACAGGTTTAGGGTTAACCTATTGATTGCATGTTAGTCAGAAAGCGCACATGGATATGAGAAGAATAAAGTAGAGGCTTATTTAGGGCAGGTTCAATCTCTTTTAGGTTGGATTTGTACCTTCATCCCCGAATATCCAGTCATGGTTCCAGACCTATGGAGTTAGCGATCTCATGGATCGTGAAGGGGTGTAACCTTCATCCTATGAATGGTTTACAAGTTCCTAAAACTTGTTGGCGACTCTTTTGCTCTAGCTTCCTTCCCTTTGGACGCCACCATGCTTAAGTGTATGATCACAGTGGGGCTCAAGAGTGGGATGCTTGAAATATTCCCTACAGAAGTGATATTGCATCAACTGGATACAACGACATTGTTTTGTGCCTCACTAGTTTCCTCTACAATCTCTTCTTCACTCTCTACTATAATTTGCGTTTGAGATGGCTTTGGACTCGCTTGGAAGGTAAAATTTTCTTTACCAGGGTTTGTAGTTTCTATATTTTTTAGGCTTAAAGAATCATGCTTAGAAGGAAACTTGTTAGTAATTGGCTGTAAAGGACTTGAATTTGGGATAATCTTTTTTTGGTAAATCATAGGCCCATTAGGAGATTTTTTTACTAGTATTATTCTTTCCTTGGTTGAGGCTGCCAGTGTAACACCCCAATAATTCTCCCTTTTTCCAAACCACTTAATTTAAATAAAATAGTGGAGAACCATTGGCATGTTACTGCCACGTGTTAAAACGTTAAGGCTTTATCAAAGTATTGCAGCGGAAATCCAACTTAAATCTTAAAATAATATAATTTAGGAAACCAATAAGTCAAAGCTTACAAATTGGAACCATAAAGGCCCTTATTAAACCAAACTAATATTTAAAATCCCAAAACATAATTGAAATAGTAAAACATAGATAAGTTCAACACAAAGAACGAATACTCTCAATCACACCAATCCCTTGACAATGCGTATGTCAAATCCCCGAACCTCACATCATCAAGCTAACCTGTGCAATACTGCTCCCCAATAATACATGTATAATAATTGGATCATCAGAGGGTCATTGAAAGGCGAAGGCCATGACCAAAAGAAAACACACACAAAAGCACACAATCAGCAAAGCTGAGTACATACAAGCTACAACGTACAAAACCTAACATGCTCAATTAATTAAAGTAAATAAACATACAAAACGAATTCATTGATCAAGACTCCACACTTAAACAATTCAATTGACTCAACATACTTAGTAACTAGTTCCAAACACTTGACTCTTAATATTTAGTTTGATTAATTTAATTTGGAGTAAGCAATAGACGAGGTTGTCCAACCCACCAAATCATTTTGGTCCCAAATGACCATTTAAAATAAAAGTTTAGCGCAATGCAAAAATGGGCACGACTCCATTCTCACAAAGTTAGTCTAGGATCCCATCTAACTTTCATTATAAAATAAAAATGTAAATACCAAAAGAGAAGAGGACATGTTGATCAAACAAGCCTCGAAAAGCCACGGGCTACCACCGTGTACCCCAACCCATAATTGTCAATACTCTAGAAGTGCACACTTTCCAGAGTTTTATTGCTCATCCTTGTTTCACTTTACGTGATTAAAATTTTAATTAATAGCCGACTCATTCAAGTAGACCATACATAACAATCATACATCAATTCACTTTTAATCTTATTTAGGACAATGGTGATCACATCACAAATTGACCTTTAATTCCTTTAAACTTCCAAATTATCCAAAATTGTTGAACTTAGTCAACCCACCTAGCCATTTCGGCTTAATCCACTTTTACTCAACATACTAACAAGTCATGCTTGAGTAATAAATAAAATAATAAAACCTTGTGGAATAATTAATAAGTTCATTCCACTTAAACCATTCAATTCCAATCCTTCAATAATCCAAATGTGGTTAATAAACCAATCCAATAAAAATATGCTTGTATCAATATTCCATACAAACAATTAATTCAATATAATTCAACATGCTTGCATCCATAATTCCATACAAACATAATCAATTCACCAAAACATGTCTCACAAACATAAGCACATGAATTAATTAAATGTATAACCAAACAATTTCCATCCAAGTGTTCTCTAAACATGAAACTAAGTTCTTTCTTTTTGGTACCTAAACATGATACTACTTACAACGAAGTAGACATGTACGTACCTCGTATAAACAATCCTTTGTGCCACTTTTAATCACTTAAAAGTCTCCTAGGGAATAATCACTTCCTAGAAAACAACCAATAACAATAAATTAATACTCAACCAAATTTCCAGCAAATTAAATTTACTTTAGACTACTTAAAAAAAATCTTAAAATTATTTAAAAACCCCTAATTAAACTCCTTTTTAATGGGTAATCACACCCTTTCATTAAAATCACAATTGTACTAATTTAAATAAAATTCCAGCATTTTAAACAAATCAAAAACCCTTTAAAACTCAAGGATAAAATTTAAAGCATAAAAAAAACTTCGTTAAAAATCAAAAACTGCCCGAAAATCATATTTAGAGGCTGAATTTGGCCACGAGAGGGTGGTGCTCATTACCAAAGATAGTGATTCTTTCTTAAAACATTATTTCCACATGGAAAACACTACTTTTTTTTATCAAAATCGGATGAGTTCAGAACCTAATCGGGATTAATATTAACGAATGGAAATCTAAGAATTAAAACACGAATTTACGTGTTCAAAATATTCTGGGATTAAGTTAAACTAATCAGTAGTTATAATCACCAAAATTTCAAACATCATTACTATAAAATCCCTAAATCAATTGTTCGTAAAAACCCTAAAATCGTGATTTTCAATAATTAAAAACCCTAGGTTATAAAATTTTACAAAATCTGAAAATTATGACATTTATAAAATCTGAAATTATAAAGTTTAATCATCAAAATACAATTTGATACTAATTAAATTAATTTCAAACAATAAAATCAAAACCCATAAATCAATAATTATAATTACACAAATTAATAAAACAAAGGAGAAAATAAGACTAACCTTTTGTGTGAGGAAAATTTTGGGGATGTATGGGGTATTTATAGGGGAGAGAGTTGTAGGGTTAGTATGAGTATTGGGCCTCATAAAATTAATGGGCCAATTAGGTAAATGAAATGGACTAAGCTTTGTTTGTATGGCATATATTGTAGAATGAAAGCTCATAAAATAATTTGTACTAAAATAATTTTCGACCCAAATTAATAATTTGAAGCTTTTTAAAATAAAATCCGGAAAAATACAAATAAATATTATAAATAAAATAAATTTTCATTTATAAAATATTTAAAAATACGGGGGATTACAGCCAGGATGGAAATTAACATCCTTAGGATATTTTTGAGAATTTTCACCTAAATTAATTGAGGGGATATAGCTAGAATTTCCCATAGATCGAATCTTTTTTGTTATTTCATTCTATCTCATTGGATTGAAAATCATCTAGGTGAATATCTTCTTGTTGACTTATATCCTGATTTTCCTCCGAACGCAGAGCATCAAATCTTGACCCCGAATCCCCTTCTTTGGACGGCTTTGACTTTTGGTTTGGTACCCCCATTCTTCCTCAGGCCGGTGCACTATCATTTCCGGCCCCAGTAACAGATTTTTTCGGTCTAGGCGGATGTTCCTTACCGGTTTTTTCACCAACATCCATGAGCCAAAATCATTTTGTTCTTCTAGTTTCTAGTTTTTAATCCCTTGGTTTTCCATTGCATTATTCAAATGATTATTCACATCATCAACAATCATTTTGTCCTGCAAATGAGAAGAGGCACATTGATCCTCTACATGTCCCAGCATACCACATTTGTAACAAATGAGCTTAATACCTTCATATTGAGTACGCCATATTTCCCCCTTCAACCAAAATTTAGATAATAAAGGTTTCGATAAGTCGATTTCAACACTCAGTCTGGTAAATTGACCCCTCTCCACATAGGTGATTGATTTGTCTACACGAATAACCTTTCCTATCAATGCACCAATTTTCTTCAAGAAGTCCTTATCAAAGTACGCAACCAATAGATTTGGAATTCAAACTCATGCCTTGAGAACTTTAATCGATGCTTCCTCTGGAATGAAATTTAGAGTCCATTTTCTGATCGTAAGATACTTGTCATCAATTAACCAAGGACCTTGCGTTAAAACATAGTTATAATCATCATGGCAATTAAATCTACCCATAAAATATTAATGGACAATATCCATAAGAGACAACTCCTCTTTCAATTGCCATTTCCTTTTCAATCTTTTAAGGGTGTTTCTCTATGGTCGATGCATAGCCCTTTTTTCTTCCTTTGTCAACGGTATGACAGGGCATCTGTCACTATCCTCAACTTCCTCTGGCGCAACATCATCATCAAACACATCATCATCATTTACGACAATTTGCTCTGTTTCACCATTAAATAGAGTAAGCTGCGTATCCCTTATCAAATCCCGGAAAGATTTTGGTGCTTGTTTGTCTCCAAGGTTAACCCCTCCCTAGATCCTTGTCTTAGACCTTCAATAGGATTAGGGTTTATCAAAGGCCCTACTTCAGAATCCACCTCCATATGGGGATCAGTTTCACTCGCAATTCTATCAAAAATTAAATGTGTAATCTTTCTTTTTGGCTTTTTGTTTAATCGGAGCAATTGATCCTGGACTTCCAGCGGGTTCAGGTGGTGCGACTGGTTTTCCATAGGGAAATAATTTTTTTAATTGCCTTACACTATTGATTCGCGTTCAATCTCTCATTCTCCTTACATTATTCTTATCCTTACAATTAATGGTAGTACTAATTACCTTTTTATATTTATAAGTGAACCTAAAGTTGGGCCTCTATCCCTTGGGCCCCGGCAGCAGCCCCTTACGCACTGCTCCAGGGACGGGCCTATTAGCAAAGAAGATGGAGCCATCACCATTCTCAGCTCATAAATACTTGCCTGAAGTCACTGATTTCCGTTGTATTTGTGTTCCATCCTGTGTAATATTGAGTAGGGGAGGATAAAAGACAACGAAAAAGTTGCATAATCAATAATAACCTAATAAGTATTAAACTTAGTCCCTCTGATCTAATGTTTGCTGATACCAATGGTTGTTCTCATCTTTTTGGAGTAATATAATTAACAACCATATCAATTATATATGCTTGATCTTTATAAACAATATTACCCCGAACTCTTTGTATTATATAGAATATATCTGTTGAGGAGTGAAGAGATGGAGGGTTGGTTGTGCCTCCATCTCCCCCATGTGATGGGGGTTCGACTCCTCATAGAGTCACAACCCCCATTCCTGTGATAGGGTAGTGGTGGCCTTCCCCCGTAGTTTATCGTTTAAAAAAATATATAATATATTTTTTTTTAGGAACCGCCGAGCTAGTGCATATTATTAATTAAGGGACAAAGTGTCCGAGAGTACATATTGAGCAATATCCGTAGGACAATGATTAACCCATACTTGTTCAACCCCGAACGGCACTAACTTAGCAAGATGGTGGGCGACAATATTACCCCCTCTTTAAACATGAGACCAAGAAAAAGACTCAAAACAACTACTCCAATACAAAATGTCTTCTATCACACTATCAAAATCTGTAAAGAAAATCGCTTCTCTTGTGAGCCGATTAATTAAAACTTGGCAATCTAATTCGAGGATGACATTGTCATATCCAAAGCGTCTAGACAATTTTACTGCAAAGAGTAATGCTCTCCCTTCTGCAATCTTAGGTGGCCAGAGAGCCTGAACTCTTCTAGTCGCTACAAACTGCACTCCTCCCTGGTGGTCACGAGCCACAACCCCCAAACCAACCCATCCATCCACGGTAAGACAAGTATCAGCATTGATTTTCACCGTTCCAGCAGAGGGGGCAGCCCAAGCCGACCTACTACTCTGAATTGGGGCAGCAGGACCTTTGTAAATCATTTGGTTATATTTATCAAATTCATTTACAAGCCTATTAACTCGAGCCACAAGAACCAAGTTATCAGTTTGCTTCCCATCAAAAACCCATAGGTTTCGCTCGAACCAAATCACCCACGCAAGGTACACAGCCTTCTGTTTCAGCTTTGCATTTGAGCCCCTCTAGCGCACAATTAAATCGCACATACTTCCCTCCCTATCCTGTAGCAAATCAGCACATCCACACTCATTCCAAAGGTCACGAACCCGCATACAATCAAAAAGAGCATGGTCAATTGTTTCATCCTCACTCCTACACCAAGGGCACGCAGCATCCTCCAGCAAGTGTCTAGCTTTAAGTAAAGCTCGGGTAGGCAATGTATTAGTGCACAAACGCCATAAGAAGTGTCGAACCTTCGGTGAAGCCTCTACACTCCATATTTCAACCTAAGCCAAATGGAAAGCATCAAAATTGCAACCCTTGCCAATCATATATGAGGTCTTTACGGTATACACACCATCCTTTGAAAAAGCCCATGTGATTATATCATTTGGAGCCCTCTCACTCAAAGGGATGGACATAATACACTGTTGATCTCGATCATTGAAATTTTCAACATTAGATTTTGATCCCATTCCATCTTTTCCATATCTACCAAATCATTCACCATATTCAGACCATCGACTTTCTTACTTGAGATATACCATCCTTCACCATCAGCAATCCAGGGGTCTTCCCAAATTCTCACCTTCGAACCATTCCCTATGCGCCATATTAGCCCTTCTTTGAGGAGAGCTTTAGCACTCCATATACTCCACCACAAGTAACTCCCTGTCACACCAAGATAAGAATCTAGGAACGAGCTATTTGGTTAGTATTTTGCCTTCATAACTCTTCCCAAAAGAGACTCCTCACAATGAGTAAGTCTCCATGCTTGCTTTCCTAAGAGAGCGTCATTAAAGACCTCTAAGTCCTTGAACCCCATTCCACCAAAACATTCGAAGTGCACATATAATCCCACAATTTCCAATGAATTTTCCTCTTTTGATCACTATGACCCCAATAAAATCGAGCCATGGCTGATTGGATACTATGGATGATCGAGCTTGGAAATTTATACACTCCCATCAGGTAAGTGGGGATCGCTTGAATCACTGCTTTGAGGAGCACCTCATTCCCGGCCCTTGATAAAAACTTCTCCTTCCAACCCTGCAGTTTCTTCCAGATTCTGTCCATTATAGCACTAAAAATTGTCTTTTTTGATCTCCCTGCTAAAGTCAGGATCCCCAAATATTTCCCGTGTCTGTCCACTTGACGCATATTCAAAACACCCATCAACTCACTTTTTTGCTTGGCGGATACTCCATTGCTAAAATAAACCTCTGAATTTTCGTAATTAATTTTCTGACCAGATGCTATTTCATATTTGTTGAGTATATCAACTATAACTTTGCACTCCCGTCTGTTTGCTCTAGCAAAAAGTAAACTGTTGTAGACACCCAAATGTGTCTCCCCAAAACCAAACCCAAAGATGAATAACTTTCACATCATTTGATTATTGAACGAAGTGAAAGTGTGAAAAGTCTAGTGATGAGGATGTTTTTATTAAAATATCTCTTCTTTCTGTTTTTGAAAATGTTTCTTTTCTTACCCTATTTGTGAAAAACGTGCATTCAAGTTAAGTGTGGTCCATGATATGAGTCCAATAATAGTGTATTTGGATGGATCTTGAAAAGACCTTTACAACGATATATTATAAGCCCAATTCCGATGAATAATGAGGAAGTTATGGCCAAAATACTAAACTGGGCCCAAACCGGATTTTACCTATGACCCAATGATCATGTGGAGGGTCCAAAGGTTTAATCCTATTCATAAAATAATTAGGATTTATTAGAAGCTTCCATAAGTTTCTAAAAGATCTTAATTATCCTTTTTGAAATGATAAGATCAAAGAGTTTGAAATTGAATAAAAACTTTCCTTTTTTAAAAAACTTTCCTTTTTTTAAATTCTAATTCTATTCGAATTTAAAGATGTTCAAAGACAGTCAGATATTATTTTTGTGCCTCATAATTTTTATCCAAATATTATATGGTTGTATAGATCTTGAAATTATCTTTCTAATGATATATTATAATATTAATTCTGAGCTATAACGAAAAAGATATGAAAGAAATATGAAACTCCATCCAAAACTGACACCCTTCCACTATTTCGGCCATATCTTTTTATCTAAAAAATATTTTAATCTGATTTTAATTTGGTTGGAAAGTATACTTCAAGAGATTTTCAACGACATATTATATGACTTATTTGAACTTCTGGATCAAAAGATATGATAAAAACAAAATCCGCAAAAACTGTCTTGCACCGCCAAACGACAGTTTCGTCGCCTGGCTGTCGCCTGGCGACGAGCTCTGTCGCTGGCGACAGAAGAGTGTTTTATTCCTTTTCGAACTCTGATTCTTTCCTATCAATTCCGGACTATTTTCTTATAAATAGGGTCCCTGGACCTCCGTTTTCAATCATCAACTCTACAATCAACAATCATTATCTCTCTCTTTCTCTCTCTAAAGCTAGAAGCTTTCTCTCTCTCTATTCTTTTTCTAAACCTTCCCTCAAACAAAATTCCTCATACATTAGTTCTTGACACACCTAGCCAAGTTCGAAGTTGTCTTCGCCCTAGACGTGAAAGGTTGATAATTTCTAAGGGTTTGGTCTCAAATATCTATTTCAATTATTTGATTTAATTGTTTTGATTTTATACTTTTCCTTGAAGTTACTAAAGCGTATATTTTGTTATTAGAAAGAGGTACGAGGCATCGAAGTAAGTACTTTAATTGCTTTATTGATCTTTTGATATACAAAATCATGCTTAAATTATTTTATTGATTCCTAGTATCATGTTAGGATGTTTTATTGCTTCCTAGTATCATGTTTAGGGATAACTAAATTTCTAATATCATGTATATTATTATGATGCTTCCTATTCTTTCTAATAGCATGTTAGTATCATGTTAGGAATAACGCTTTGATTTTTAATGTTTAGTGACATGCTAGGGTTTGTTATTAATCTTGTTAGTATCATGCCTAGGATCTTGCTAATATTATTATGCTTTGAGATTGTGAATATTATTATTATGATGATGATTATTATGTTGCTTGATATTATATTTATTTGTTGTTATTGCTTGATCACGCCCTCTCTTGCAGGTTTAAAGGGAATTTGTACTTGTAATCACGCTTAATAAGATAATTAATAATCTTGTTTAGGCTAATATGATTATAATTCAAGTGATCGCCAATAATAGATTTATTTGTGCATTAATATTCAACCAACATAGATTAAACAGGTTTAGGGTAAACCTATTGATTGCATGTTAGTCAGAAATGAATACGAGAAGAATAAAGTAGAGGCCTATTATTAGGGCGAGTTCTTTCTCTTTTAGATTGGATTCGTACCCTTCATCCCCGAACACCAATCATGGTTCCAGACCTATTGGAGCTAACGATCTCATGGATCGTTAAGGGGTGTAACCTTCACTCTGTGAACGATTTACAAGTTCCTAAAACTTGTTGGCGACTCTTTTGCTCTAGCTTCCTTTCCTTTGGACGCCACCATGTTTAATTGTATGATCACATTGGGGCTCAAGTGTAGGATGGCTTGAAATATTCCCTACAACTGTCATCCGCGAACAATAGGTGAGAGACAATTGGGCCATTCTTAGATGCTTTTGCCCCATGAAGATCTCCAATCTGCACTTTGTTTTTCAACATATGAGAAAAAGCATCGGCTACCAAAATGAACATATATGGGGAAAGAGGGTCCCCCTGACGAAGCCCCCGAGAAGGAGACACCGCCCCACAGACTCTTCCATTAATAATGAAATAATATGATACTGTCGCCGCACATCTCATTACTAAATTTACCTAACGACCATTGAACCCCATTGTTAACAATAATTTTCGCAGAAAGCCCCATTCAACCCGATCATAGGCTTTACTCATGTCAAGCTTGAGAGCAATAGTACCTTTTCGTCCCTTATTCCTATTTTTCATTGTATGAAATAGCTCCAGGGCTACAAGAGCATTATCAGTGATAAGTCTTCCAGGGACAAAAGCACTTTGGTTTTCAGTCACAAAACCAGAGAGGATAGATTTTAATCTGAGCACAATAGCTTTAGAGACAAGCTTATATATCACATTACACAAACTGACAGGTCTAAATTCCGACATCAGAGTAGGATTTTTAACTTTCGGGATCAGGGCAATATTAGTGTTGTTAATGCATTCCAAAGATAAATTTCCATGTAAAATAGCACTAACAAAAGTATAGACATCATCGCCAACAATATGCCAAAATCTTTGATAAAAAATGGCATGCATACCGTCAGGGCCCGGGGCCTTACAAGGGTGCATTTGTTGTAGTGCCGCAAAAATTTCACCCTTAGTGTAAGGACGAAGTAACTCCACATTTTTCTCCTCTAGTACTAGAGATGTCACATGCCGCAAAACTTCATAAACATCTATATTCGAAGCCTCTATCAAAGAGAAAAGACGTGAGTAGTAGCTGCTCACAATTTTCTCAATCAAATGTTCATCCTCAATCCACTGACCATCATCATCATCCCATCAATAGTGTTCTTTTTTCTTCTCTGAGTAGCTTTATGGTGAAAGTAACTCGTGTTCTTGTCTCCGTCTCTAACCTCCAACACCCTCGAGCGAAGAAACCAATAGGCCCCATGTTTGCTATTAAGATCATCCAGGATTTTTTCAAGCTCAGGACGCCTTTCACAATTAGCTTGGGTAATATCACTTAGCTGCACATCCTTAAGGGCCTGCTTGGTGTCCGCGATTTTTATCCCAAGATCATCAAAGTTCTTTTTGCTCCATCATAATAGGCTACTGCCCATATAGCGTAGCTTCTCCACAACATCTTGATTATTTGCTGCACCCCACGCCCTTCTAACTTCAGCTTCGCATTTCTCATCTAGCAACCAAGCGGTTTCGAATTTGAAATGCTTAGTCTTTTTCTTTTTTCTACTTGCTGGATCTTTAGACCTTACCACAATGGGAGTGTGATCCGATCTATATCTCAATAAATGTTCTACATATGCATGTGGAAAAAGACGAAGCCAAGAAGAAGATGAAACAAAACGGTCAAGTCTTTCTCGGACATAAGTACTTTCTGAGTTGCCACGCTCCCAAGTCCACCATTGTCCCTCAAAGCCCAAGTCTCGAAGCTCACAAAATCCAAAGCTTCTCGAAAATTTGCTAACTCCCTTCGATCCCTATCAACACCTCCTTCCTTTTCCTCATAAGAAAGAATCTCATTAAAATCCCCACCAAATAAAATTGGTAAGGAAGTCTTAGCACACAATTGCTTAATGAGAGCCTACGTATGATGCTTACTACCCGTATTCGGCCATCCATAAATCCCCACAAATCTCCACTCCATACCCCCTTTTTTCACGTCACCACAAATATGGTTTTGAGAGAAAGAGACAAGTGTAAAATCAACCGCATTTTCGTTCCAATATAAGCACAAACCACCCGATAAACCTCGACTTGCCACCCCAAAAGCTTTAGAGAAGCCAAATCTCTCTTTCAAGTTTTCCACCATTACCTTACTGATTTTCATTTCCGAGATAAAAACTAAATCAGGAGCAATTTTATTCCTCCATTTACGAAGGCAACGAACTGACTCGAGGTTGCCCATCCCCTTGCAGTTCCAACATAGGGTGCTCATGACGACTGACGGGGTTGGTCAATGCCAACCTCCGTCGGAATTTCAGTATACTGATCAACAAAGGAGCATAATTTGCTCTTTTTCCCTTCATCAGCACTCCCTCCCATCTCCCCCCCAGTCACCTTTTCAACACTCCTTTTTTTCACCCCCCCCCCAAAAAGCTACCTACATCATCATCTATCTCTATCCCCACCTCCTTTGTTCTAGCTGCTCTTTTCCATTTCTTGGGCCCCTCCTTTTGTTTTGTGGCACTGAACACAAAAGGAAGAGAAGATGCAGGCTCTCCTCTCCCCTTTAAAGCTGCCCTCCCATCCTCACCCCCAACTCCTTCCCCTTCTTCACCCCTAACACCCTCCCCCTTAGACCTTCTGTCCGAAACAACAGCCAAGGCTAAATCCTCCTCTGCTATTTCTACCATCCCCTGCCCCTCCCCTGTAGCGCTCACAACATTGATCACTCCCTCCTTTATATTCTCCAACTCCTTCCCCAAACTATTCTCTTGCTTGGTGACAAAGAGCTGTTTACGAGCAGACTTTATATGGGTCATCTCTTCCAGGTCTTTCTCATGTCCTCTTCTCGGTGATGCTCGCAAGAACAGTCCCCAACCTATCTTACTACTCTTTTCATCCTTCGAAACCACCACACAATCCTTTTCCAAATGTCCAATAACTCCACACGCAAAGCAAAAGAAGGGGAGTCTCTCATATTTATATTCCACCTTCACCTTGTCCCCTTTTTTGTCTTTCATCCATTGATGTCTACGATGAGGTTTTCGAACATCAATCATTACTCGAACTTTGCGAAAACGTTCTAGTCCCAATTGATCATCCTCCAGTTCAATCAATTCGCTAAGGTTTGCAGTCAAGGTTTTAATGTCCTTATCAGATCGACAATTAAAGGGTAAATTACAAACTCTAACCCAAAAAGGTGAATGGTCTAATTGAACATTCTCTAGTTGTTCATCTCCAGAAACTTCTTTCAAGAGTAAAAGATTATTCTCCCAGCACCAAGGTCTACCTTTAAGGATCTTTTCTTTATCCTTCCAATGGAAAAATTGGAAGGAAAACAAGTTTAGTCCAATTGCTCTAATCAGTAGATTCGAGAGCGCCCAAACCTTCACCATAGTTCTCTTAAAAGCATCAAAATTAAAAGGCCTATTTGTCAACAATTTCCCAACAAGCATCAAAGCAATTATACCTTTTGTTTCTGTGGAATCCGAACCTCCAAGATCCACCAATTCATTCTCGTCGTCCTCAATACAGAGAGACGAGTACTTTGTAGCAAGATTATCGGCCATAGCCGGAGGACTGCGTTCAATGACGGAGCGCGGCTTTTCTTTCGAAGGAGCGGCAACCCTCTCTTTCAAGGGAGTTCTTCGATTTCCTGTAATATATATATATATATATATATGTGTGTGTGTGTGTGTGTGTGTGTGTGTGTGTGTGTGTGTATATAAACACTAATACATCATATTTTAAAACATAAACTAATATATCAGATTTTAAAACAATGAACAACGCTCCAATATTTCGACCCCCATGATCAAGAGAAACCTCTATTTTTTTCAAAGTTTTAAAGACGAAATTATCTCAATGTCGGCCTTTTTATCATATTTTAATATAGATTCAATTGAGACTTTAACCTTAGTCTCTCGATGCATCCAATGTTCCTCTAATTGATTCTTTAAAAAATTCTTAACAGTTATAGAGAGTGACTGTGTATCAGACTACTTTTCCAAAACCATGTTTTCCAAATCCGACTTGAATATTTCAATGATCCTCATATTTGCCACTCATAAATGCCAAAGGCATCGACCCATATTTAAATATTTTATAAATTTCACAACCAAAAGAATTCATATCAACCAAAGCTAAAATCATGAATTTTAACGTGCCGGAAACTTGTTTAACAAACATTGGACACTCTTGAAATGTCATGCCCATGCCGATAATAAATACGCATGGAAAAGTATGTAATTGATGAGTATTAGCTCATAAAACACAGTTAATTTTTCCACCACAAGAATACAAAAGGATTTAGGTTTGGTGGAGTGAAATCTAATTTTTTTTTTTTTTTATGTTGGTATAATTAATAGTAAACGCTTGGACCAATCCACTACTATCTTCTTCAAATGTGCTAAACAACAACTATATCATTTCTCATATAAAAACCATCTAACTTAGAATCAATAACAAAATCAGAATTTTCTACTCCGATTGAATGGTGTTTCTTGGTAAAGTTGCTACTAACATTATTTATAAGTGGTTTTAAATTATCAAAATAAATTCTTAATCAAATATAAATAAATTTATGAATGTTAATCATTAAAAATAAATGCAAATCTATAATAACATTATTTCGATATATGAGACAAATTAACAAATTAACAAATTACGTTAAAATTATTTACATATGAACAAATAACTACATGTACAATATATTATATTACACAAGATTTTTATTAAATAAATAGTGAGGTCAATTCCTAATATTTTGAATTTAGATCTGCTAAAGACTAGTGAGAATGACAGCCAATAATTTTTTTATAAACTTAGATGTGCCATATAGGTTTATGATTGGTGGGTAAAATCTAATGGTTCTTATATATTGATATGTTTAATGGAAAACGCATTTCTTTATAAAAATCATCCGACTCAGAAACAATACCCAAAGATTGTTTAGTGCACTGATAATTACAAAAAATATCATCAATCATTACCCTAATCTTTTATGTATTAGGTATACCCTCGTAACTCTTTTCATTCATCATGTAATAATAAATGTCTTGTATTGAGCTCGGCAACAAACATACTTGATCGGCTAAGTGACTTAGTTTTTCAATAACAATGCATAACAATTTAATTAAGAACTTGCAAAAACTTTTGTGGACATGCTTCTTGTCCTGAACATGTACATGATATCTCTTAGGTAGTTCAACTGCATCTCCATTGAAACACTTGGATTACAAGACAAGTAATTTATTTTTAATTGTTGAATAAGAGAAATTTGTTGCATAGTCAAAATAAGTGTCAACATTTAAAACATAATGAGGACCTTTTAATTCCAATTGAATCTTCGTTAGTCTTTCACTTAGTGCAGAACTCTCTTCCTTTGAGTGGCTAATGTGCTCCATAAAAAATCAACAAACAAAGAAATTAAGATTTGAAGAAGAAAAAGATGAAAAAGGTGTGTTGATTTAGCTATCGAGAAAGATGTTTCGTTTGAACTTCCGGTGTTCTTTCTCTTGTTTTTTCTTTCTTATAGGGTTTAATAAACTTTCCCTTTTCAAGTCCTATTTAATAAGTTCTTTCTCTTTCCTTACATTTAAATAATGTTTTTTCTTTTTTTTTTTCTTTTCTTAATTATTTTTTATTCACATATTTACCCTAATATGATCTTCCATCATTAAGTGTCGCTAATTTGTTATCTAAACAAATGATTGGTAATTTATTTATTTTTTAGTTGGTAATTTGTTGTAATAACGATAAGTATAATAGTTTATTAAAATTAAGTTTCATAATATATACTCCGTAGTGTTGGACATTTGATAAATCCTAACTTTCTTTCTTGGACTTTATTTTCGTGTCTTCGCAAGCAACTTTGAAGAGCAAGGACATGGCGATAATAGATACAACTTTTAGTACTACAACATGTAAAAACAGATTATTTGTTCAAAAAGGAATTACAAGAATTTCTCTCATTCAATTATGTTAAAATAGGCCCCAATATATTTTTTATCGCTCTAGGCCTCCAAAATCTCAAAAACGATCTTGGCTTTAAGACAACCTCCATTGGACGATTGCTCCCGCCTTATCTTGTGATTTAATCTGACATAAAATTTCCATAAAATAACCCCATTTGGACATTTAGGAAAGAGAGTGGATGTAGAACTAAGGAGCAGAAAACAAAATCACTATAGCTAATTGAGCTAACGAAACAAAGAAATGAACAAGGTAAGCGGCAGCTAGAAAAAAATGTCATTTTGGAAAACAAAATATCATTAGTCATTTGTAATCAATCTTATTTATGAAAACAAAATGTCATTAGTAATCAATCTTATTTATGAATCAATCTTATCTAGAAAACAAAATATCTATTTTTCAAAAAAAAAAAAAAAAAAAAACACAAAATATCTAGAAAAAATATCTACGTAGAGAAAAGTATGTTGTTTCTTTTGTAGATTGTTTTTGTAAAAAAATAAAAATAAAAAGACAAAAGTGAACGCAACACTCTGTAGTATGACTTAGATGCATTGAGCACCCTGAACTTGACGTAGTAGTCAAAACACCACCAACTATAGTGTTAGATGCGATGCATGTCTTAAATGAAAATTTCCAACCATTTATTTAACCGGAGGAGGTAAATCTTCACTCTCTAGAACACTTTAAAGTAATGGTGAACAATTCTCATCCACTTGGCACGCGCACATTCACCTCCTCTGGTGAAATAAGTTGTCGGAATTTTTCATTTAAGGCACGCGTTGCACTTAACACCATAGTTGGTGGTGTTTTGACTACTACACAAAGTTTAGAGTGCTCAGTGCATCTAACCCATACTTCAAAGTGCTCGATGCACCTAAGTCATAATTCAGAGTGTTGCGGCCAATTTTGCCAAATAACAACTAAGAAAAGTATGAGTTTGCAAGGACAGAAGATAGAAAAGAGAAGGCGGCTGTTGTAATCCATATTAGTTGTCTAATTCTTCCACAGAAGTTTGATTAATCAAATGAAACTATACTGCTCTCAAAAAAAAAAAAAAAAAAAAAAAAAAAAAAAAAAAAAAATGAAACTGTACAGAAAACCACTATACACATCCATACAAATTCCACACTTGTCACTTGGTTTTTTATCATTTGTTTTTTGGCTAACAAATTCTTAATTGCAACCCACTTGTACTACAAATACAAAAACTTAGGCAAACGCTAATTTATTGCAAATTGACAACATTAAATTGACTTATACTTATGTTAGTTGACTTTAAGTCAACTGATCTTCTACCACATATTTTTCTGCTTGAACGTCTTAATCCCATAAATAAGGTCAGCTGTATGAACCAACATGAGGATTTCTCATGTGATCATCCATTCTAGTACTATACATACTCTCAATCATTGTAACTTATGTCAAACGATGTGACAAAAATTTTACACTAGTTGTTACTGACTTGCCATAACTCTTCTTTTTTATCCAGATTTGGGACCGGTAGCGGATAACCCACAATTTTAAAGAGATGAAAGACATAACAATAGATTTAAAATAAAATAAAATAAAATAAACTACATTAATAAGGGGGAGAGATAGAGAAAGTCATTGGTCAAATTACGTAATTTTGAAATTATTTTACAACTTCTAAAAGAAATACATATTAGTGCATTATATATATTTCCTATATTACCCATAATGATTAGTACTACCACATAAGCAACTATGCATCAACCAGAGCAAGCTGCAAAGTGGATCCAATACAGCAAACACACAAAACATCCATTAAAGGAAGTCTACAAAAACTCAAAATTCGAGTGCGAATGCTGCAAAACTGAGGGTTGAGGCATGAGATATCGATGTGATCAATGCAATTTCGATACTCATTCGACGTGTGGGACTTGCCTGACTTCGATCTCTTCGTTCACACATCTAAAACACACACTACAACTAATGGAGAAACCAAACTTACCTTTCCATAAATGTAACCTTTGTCAAAATCACATCAAAGGTATGGTTTATAGGTGTAAAGAATGCAGCATTTTTGTGCATCCTGTTTGTAGTCAATTGCCTGAATATTTGGTCAAACATGACAAACATCCTCCTCATTCTTTGAAGCTTCAACTAATGGTCTCTAGTAGGTGTGATGTTTGTGAAAAATCATGTAAACATTGGAGGTATTTTTGTGAAATTTGTGATGTTCATATTCATGTTGGGTGTTTGTCTGGCAAAATTCCTAGTGATGATGATGATGATGAAGGTGGGTTTGGATTTGTTGGCGAGGTTGTGGTAGGAATTTTAGGTGGTATTGCTCAAGGTTTATCTTCATGAATCTTTTATACTTCATAATTTCATATTAGTCATTTATTGTGATCTTGTAATGGTTGACAATAAACTCGAACCACCAGCCTTTTGGTCGATGATATATAATAGCTCTAATCCAAGAGCTATTTATACGCATATCGATCTGTCCATGAATTGGATTTGATCTCTCTCCTAGTGATAGTTTGGAGACTTTCGTTTTTCATTACAACCTGATTCGTTGATAGGAAAGTGTGTGGTCGTACTGTGTATGTTAGTTCTTTGTCTACAATCAATTGAATTGGATTAAGTTCTACTTCAATATGACAATTATCCACAGACCACTTGTAGAAACTTGTATCAAACATGGTTATTAAATAGTGTGTTATAAGTACCATTTATCATCAAAGGCCAAGACTTCAAATTAATATATATGGGGCAATTTGATTTGATTTGTTTCCATTTGATTTGTAGGTAAGTTGTATTTGTTTCAATTTGATTTATATTTTAATGTAAATGTTGTAAGACTTCAAATTAATATACATGAGGCAACTTGAGTTGTATTTTAATGTAAATGTTGTAAGACTTCAAATAAATAAATATGAGGTATAGTTTGTACCAAAAAATAATACATATCTACTGTACACAGTATTTAATTAGATGATTAATTATGCCAAATATGCAAATATTAATAGATTCAAAGCTCAACTTGTCTTCTATTAATGGTCGATGTCAAGCCGCCCATATTAGCAAAATGTTGCATATTTTGGTTAAGTACTAATATTCCCTATGTATTTTTAATTCCCAAAATTTCATATGTAGTTGACTATATGGTGTGATCGAGGTTACTTGGTCAAAGTTTACTCGACTAGTAAGAGGTTGTGTGGCTAGAGTTACTCAATATTCAACTTTTTGTTATTTAGGGATTTAGGGGTCATTAATAATTTTTGGTAAAGGCCCCGGCAAATTCCAAGATGACACTAAACTTAAAAGCTAAAACATGCTATCTCTAATACAAAATCCTGCCACTGAATGGTGGTTCAATTTTTAATAATATCCACCTATATTATATCCCCAAATTAGATATCCTTAACAAATTCAGCCTTTTGTATTGATTTTAATGTATTATCACTGTAATCCACGTATACAACCTAATTCAATTCCACGTGCTGACATACGAACACGTGTCGACCTAAGCTGGCTAAGTAAACCCACACATACGTACGACCGTACAGCTACAAAAACCACATTCATACTTAGCAATAACTTAAAAAAACAAGTCAAAATCATGACAACATCCAAAGGCTTACTCATGAAGAAATTATTGTTACCATGCTCATCCAAAACATCAATAAATTCAATCTATGTTAGTCCTAAATTTTTTATTAGGACTATAAGTTCAAATGACAGAAGTAAGGAGCAACATCCTAGTAGAGAAGAGACCATTAAACCTGATCAAAGGCCAGGTTTAAGCCCTGGTGGTCCAGATTTGGTGAGTAGTCCGCACGACTCACCGCCTTCAGATCGTGAAGATCGAAGTCCTCATTTCGGTTGGGATCCGACACTTTCGCCTCCTAAAGGACCTCTGGATCGAACACAGCCTGATCGTCCCCCGCCTTCGTATCACTCTTCCTCTTAGGGTCATGGGCCTCATAGCTAGTCACCTTACTTTGTAGAACTATAATTGCACTCAGTCCTACTCACTAGTTTCTTTTTAGCTTTTTGTAACTTGTCTTGACGTCTTGTACTAGTTTGTGTAACATTTTATTTTTGTCAACGAGTTTACTTACATGAATATGAATGTATGATATAACTACGCTTATAATTTTGGCTTCTATATGATTATTTTATACTAAGTACTGCTAATAGGAGTAGGTTATCATTTACAGAGAAATTTTGATTATCGGCAACGCTTCTGTAAATGAAATCATAAACCAGGAAGAAGAATATTGGTCTAAAGTCTCCTATATATGACTAGAGTATGCACAAAACTAGCTTCATTTCGACAAGATACTCTCAAGTCACTGATAAGTTGTCAATACAAAAAGACGTAAAATCGACTGTAAGCCAACCGATGTTGATGGAGTTATCTATGAGTTAGTTCTAGCAAAAGCGGTAAGATTGGTTGACAAACCATATTTTACTTTTAAAAAAAAAAAAAAAAAAAAAAGCCATCCTGAGATTCCAACACTCATAAGATCTAAACAATCTAAACAGGCAGGGAGTCAGACCTTCAGGTGTTACAAAGCTTCAAGCAGGCTGAAAAAAGATGCTGCTGTAACAGGCAGGGAGTCAGACCTTCAGGTGTTTTGTTCTTCTTGATGCTATCTCCAATGCCCATGCTTTGCCAATATCAGTTTGAAATTTCCCTGAAAACAGGTGTTCATTTTCACAATCAAACTGCAGATTACAGCCAAGTCTGTAAGCAAAATCAACAAAATGCAAAATCAAGAACTCATGATCTCTATCTGAGAATTAATGAGCGAGTACGAATAACAATGAGGAAAATTGTACTCCTAATTCCTAATGCACTTAGAGCGTCTAAGAAAAAAAACTGCATAATTCCTACCTTTTCACCATGCTTTCGATCTATGTTGGTCTAATGGTCTCCCACCACCACATAAAAAACACGAAAGGTTGGAGGGAAGAGGGGGGAGGGGGTGGGAGAATGCAAGCGTTACAGGATGGGTTTGGCATAATCTAAATAAGTTTACCTAATTGAAGAAATCTTTACAGCCAATTACGTACAAAGACATAAAATCACTTAAGTGAGGAGTTTGTGTAATTGTTTTTCTTAGTTAACATCCTCTACCTAACTAATAAATAAGAACAAAAAAAGATAATGAAAAACAATGATACATTAAAGCAGATGTATTACTATGGGCATTCATGCATCGTTTTATTACCTTAACTGATACCCTATACTCAACATTCACACATCGTTTTATTACCTTCACTGTAACCTATACTAAACACACTGTTGATAGCTTACAAATACAAATATTGCTGTCTATCTTAGTGCTTTGATGTTAATTATTAAACAAAGCAAATTGTCTTTGCTCACATTGAAGGTGGGAATCAATTATTTTCTTATATACACAATACAGTACAGTATTCCAATGGGACAGATGTATCCCGTAGGCCAACATATCCTTCATATAGTTGTAGTGTGAAAGTCCACATTTCAAATATTAAGGAACAAATTTCATGTTAAAATCAACAAAAAAAAAAAAAAAACCTCCTACATTGGTAAACATAAACAAGAAGGTTGAAATCAATTAGAAATGCCTACCAGCAGTGGACTCAAAAAACTCCTCCAAATCCTTCCCTTGTTCTGTGCAAGGACAAAAAAGAAGTTGAACATTAATTTTCATCTCAACACAACAGTCTCCAACTAGCTAAAATGTCTTCAAGCAATTCAACGTGTATGTCATCTCAAAGAAGAGTAAAGAATCGAATTAACTGTGAGCAATTCCAACATCAAACGCTTAGACCAATAATAGAAACAAAGGGGGGAAAATATTTTGCACCATTTCGCATTAACTAAACGATAGAGGACTTTTCCATAGTTATCACCACTTATGTTGACATCCTTACCTTTTTCATACTCCAATGCCTGAAGTATCATCTCAACCTGAAGGGGGGAAAGAAAAAAAAGTACATTAGAATGACAACAAGACACTGAGCTAATCTTATACGGAGTATGAAACTTGGTTTTACTAGATCACATTCAATTTATAGTATCCAAATCACATTCATAAACTACAAATGTTAAAACTTAACAATTTGGTTGCACTAAATTTGATAGCCTCATAACTTGAAACAACACATTCTTGTGATGCATGATCGACTTCATAATACAATCCTTTAAGAATATAACGTGAAGCAACAATTCAACCATAGCTTTTACGAAGAAGGTAAAAGGAACATTCACGTATTCCCATGATTTTCCAGGGGTGTGATGCAAGTAAGTTGAAGCAAAAAGTGATACCACAGCGGTACAGCCTACTTACATCATATACACAAGTCTGAAAGTGACTTGCTACTATGCGCAATCATATGATTATAGATATGGCTAGAAGTCAGATAATATCAGACTTAGTCTATTATGTACAACCTGAAGCCTAAGTCAAATGGCATAATGCATCTACTACCAAAAAGTGAATATTCAAGACTTGATTGCAATAGCTGAGAAGAGAATGCTGCAACATAAATTATGATCTTAAAGAACACAGAAGAATGTAAATTGCTGAAAAAAGTGCAGAAGTTAACATACTTTGTCGAAATCCTTGACAATCTTTGCTTCAAGTGATGAACTTTCTTCATACTCCATCCATAAATCATGTATCTCTTTGGCTGCAATTATAAATATTGCTCAGAGAACATAACTCAATCAACAAATACAGCAACTTAGAAATTCCACTAGGAGGCTAAATGGAAGGGGTTGATATGTCCTTTTCATTTTCCTTTTTTTTCCACTGAATGCCTTCCTCCCTCCCCTCTTGTTCATCAGAAATAGAGTACACAATGAGCCAGCTAGAGAGTAAGGCACAGAAAAAACCTCTTGATCCTCCACCAAGGAGATTGCACATATGGTCCAGTGCTTCCCTTTCTCTACGGCTCTTTTCTGTCTTGGAAATCCCATCGCAAGGAGTAATATCACCTACAATTGCTGCAAGGGAAAGGAGAACAAAGAGAAAATGTATTAAACTTAAAGGGAAACAGAAAGAAGTCTTATAGAGTTTAAAGGACAGCAATGACATTTTGTTATTAATAATCACTTATCATGCAGCATATTATATTTACACAACATTTACATCAGTTAAGCTTAAAGCAGTATCACCAAACAAATAACATCTTTGCCTATCCTATATCATGAAATTTTCTCCCCAGGAGGAGAAATTGTAGCGCTTTTAAGAGTTTAAGGTATGAATAGTACTTAATTTTGCAGCTGAAAGGCCAATTATCATAGAATCTCCAACAACATCTTGCATTTTATATCTCCTTCCTTTTCAAAACAGAAGCTATTCCAATTAAGGGGCCAATTATGCCATAAGCTTTGTCATGCCATTAAGAAGCCACATGATACTCTCGTCAAAAAAATAAAAATAATAAAAATTTTAAAAAATAAAAAGGAAGAAGAAGGAGAAGAAGAAGAAGAGAAGGAAAGACATTTTCTTGAAATCATGATTGAAAAATGGGAGCCTCTAGTGCTATTAATTTAGAGGTATGGAACGAAAGGAGTAAACTGAAGCACTCTTTGTTGCATCTTTTATGTCTACAAGTAACTAATAGGACATCATTGGTTTTTTTTTTTTTTTTTTTGAAAGGACAAGAAAATCAGGAACTAAGGAAGAGCATATTGTTTAAAAGAGGTGTCCTAGGATGTCAGAATCAATTATATATAGTAGTACTTGAAATTTTGAAAGTTTATGAAATATGCCAAAGTACTTGCAGTAAGAGGTGGAAATTGGATCTCAGGTAGGCATGAGCATACTATTCATCTAAATCATTAAAGATATCGTATGAACATTCCAATACTGTACCATTAAAGCTTAGAAGTATTCTCTTGCTTTGGGAGCTTTGTAGGGAAAATGTGATGATTTAGACAATAGTACATCCCTTAATACCAAAAAAAAAAAAAAAAAAAAAAAAAAAAAGTGATGAAACTTTACGTTGCTCAGGCACTCAGAGGGCAGTCTCAGGCAGTACTAGTTCAACTGTAACCTTAAACTTTGAACTCAGATATCTAATTTAGAGCTGGTTTTGAGATGCACAAGTAACAGGGTATCTTCACCGCAGTGAGAAATGCCTCAATGAAAATAAAACTACAAGCTAACAAAAACCGTCATTGCCCATCAACCAACACCCTAACACTATATTTAAGGTGCTTCAGATTTATATCCAAACTTCCAAGTGCTAAACGATATGAAACTAAAAATAATATACCCCTCCATCTTCCTTTTCCACTCTACTTTTCAGCAAAGTTTTCATTGCACTACCATCCCCACTATCTAAAAGTGAGATTCTGATTTAAAAGGAATACATTTCTCATGGCCCCAAGTAGGTTTTACAATTTCCTTTCCTTTTTCCAATATTCATGCCAATGCTAATGCCGTAACCTATAGCCAGATTTCTCTATTTTCATATCTCCACAAATGACCTTTTAAGTGATTGAGTTACTATCTTACTACTCAGCATAACGCTAACCAAACAACTTAGTAATGCCGGCGTTAATTCACCAGATTTCAATATGCCTTCGAAAGCTCAGACAATTATAAAATCTCAATTCACAATCTCATGAATTTAATCCTAGTTCTCTTGATTCTATTCATACCTCACATTCCAATTCTAATCAACCTCCATCACAACTCTTGTTCAAGTACAAACATTAACATTCTAAATTACAAAACAAGTAGACGAATACAAAAGTTGTCTTTCAACTTAGCAATTCCAAAACTACAAAAAAAAACAAATTCAGCAAACTCATTTGAATTGTAAAATCAAATCAAAATCCTCATACCTTCAGCCATATCATGGACAATAGCCATCTTCACACACCTTACAAAAAACCCCACAAAAAAAATTTCAGAAATCTTATACTAACACTACTTTTGCTAATATTAACAATCAAATAAATAGCCAAAATAAAACATACTTATCACGATTAACACCAGGAATATCAGCAGAAATGAGAGCCATTAACCCCATACGATACATATGGTCAGAAATTGATTCTGGGTTTTGAACCTCTCTCTTTACCCACCCTGCCCTTTTCGTTGTCTGCCATAAAAACCACAAATTCATCCAAAATAAGAAAAACCCAAAAAAAAATTACTAGAATTTAAAGTTAAAGCAAGATGAAATTGAACCTTGAGACGATGGCATAGTGTGAGAAAGTCGATAGCAGAAGAGGGAGAAACAGAAGCATTATCTGGGTTGTTATTGTTGTTGGAAGAGGAGGAAGCCATGCGAAGAAGCTTGGGAGTTGATGAAAAGGAGGTAAATTTGTTGAGAGAGGATAGGAAGGAGGGAAATGTAGTCAATGAACTTCTGCTTACACTCCACATTTTTTCCCCTTCTTGGCTTGGGTTTCTTTTTTGGGGCCCTTTCCCCTTCTTTTCCGGGGGAGTGATACAAGGTTTAAGTGCATATAACGGGGTGTGAATTAGGTCGTTCGAGTCGGATTATGTTCAATTATAGGGTGTAAATTAAGTTGTTTTGGTCGGATTATGTTCAATTATAAGGTTGAAACGTCGAATTAGATCGTTTAGCTCGAATTAAGTTCAATTATGGGGTGTGAATTAGTTTGTTCGGATCGGCTTCCATTTAATTATAAGGCATATCGTTTTGGTTAGATTATGTTCAACTACAGGTGTGAATTATGTCGTTGAGGTCGGATTATATTAAACAGCGAGGTGGGTTTTAAGTCGTTTCGGGTTGAATTATGATCAAGTTGGTTTTGTATTCGAAAACAGGTCGCATTGAGTTTGTTTACAATGTGCTTATTACGATAAACAATGAGCGCATTTGAGTTTGATGCGAATGGTTATTATAATAAATTTGATTGAAAATTGTTAAGGCAAGTCTAGTGATTTTAGGTGGAATTTGAGTTTTAGTTGTGTATTTATGGTCTAAAATGAAGTCTCGCCGAATAGCACATCATTAATCTTTTATTGGTCCTTTACTTCAAAAATTGTGTAATATTGACAATAGGTAGTTAAATGGGAATCAAAGTTGCCTTTATATTAGAAATGTGAGTCAATAAACTCAATATCCTCCTCAGTTATATCTAATGACACGTGTTTTATGAAAACAAAGGATGGTTGTTTGAAGATGATGGTGTGGTGCGAAGAGAAGGATGATGAAGAAGATGGTGGTTCACATTTTCAATGGAGGACGGAGTTGAAGGAGGATGAATATTATGAAACAAAAAACAAAGGATGGTTGATTTTTTTTTTTTTTTTTTTTAATATGTAAATGAATGCTTAAACGAAGGAGGATGAAGAAGATAGAGGTCTACTAAGAGGATGGTGTGGTGCGAGCATAAAGATGATGAAGAAGATGGTGGTTCACAGTTTCAATGGAGGATGGAGGATGAAGAATAATAAATAAATAAAAAAGTATATCAAAAAAATAATAAAATATTAATACAATTGCTATGCCATTTTGAGATACAAATTTATTAATCAATAAGAGAAAATGGGGTTCCCTTAGTCCCCTCCAAAAACATCTAGTATGCCCTTCCAACATAAGTTCATCCTCCATACGTGTTTGTGTGTGTGTTTAGAGCTACAAGCCTACAAGGACGGGTAATGAGAATCGTTAGAATCGAAAGGGAAGCTCTAATCATTTGAGCTAATGAGCTATCCCTCACTCTCATTGAGAATGTAATACCATAAATCACTTTGATTTAAGATAATTCTACCAAATCTAAAATGATCTAGTTTTTAAAAAAATAAATATACACGTACACCAACCTGATATGATACAAGTCTAATATATATCAACAAGACTGAATCCGAATCCGACTTGCACATCCAATTTGAGAGCTCTATTCCGACGATAACATAATTGAGTGCTTAAGAAGAATCACATGTTAGAAATATAAAAAAGGAGAAAAGGAGTACGAGATCACACGCTCTAACACTCTTGCACACAATTAAAACACCCGCCTACTTTTCGTATTCCAACGCCGTCGAAATTCATTTCCTGGAATTAACATCAAATTCAACTCTCCAAACTTCATCACATTTCACCAGAATTTCTTCAACGAAGAACCCTAATTCTTCATTTACCCCAAATTCAACCTCATCATCATTGCATTTTTGAACAATTTCAACAACTTCTCTCTCCTCCTCTGCCATGGCTGCATTTCGTAGGCTTCTTCCTTCCCGCTCATTTGGTGTCTTTACTCGGACTTGCAGTTCTTGGACTTCTTCTGCTTCTTCTACTGAAGGTACTTAATTACTTAATTCATTATAATTTTTGACTTTTCTTGCGTTGAATTTGGTTATAATTTGAGCATTTTGATAATTTTTGATGCAATGATGTTCAATCTTGTAGGAATTGAAGGGAGTTTGCGGCATTTCAGTGACCAGAAAGTGTTGAGAATCAACGATGGGGTAGTCGAGGATGAAGTTGAGAGAATTCGGAGTGATTTAGAGATTGCCAAGCAGTGTTTCCATACAATTCCACAGACTCTTCAGTCTATGCCTAAGATGAATCCTGAGGGTATAGTTCTACCTCCATTTCAGATTAATCATTCATTTGGCTAATCTTTAATCTTGTATAGTTTGCATTTTAATATCAATGCAATATGTGCATAATGTTGAAAGGCACCTGTATTGTAATGGAGGGAGTGATTCTTGTTTAATGGTTTAAATGCACATTGACTTGGATTGAATAATTGATATTGTAAAGACGCTTTACATTGATATTGTTTAATGCACTTTGACTTGGATTGGATTATTGAATCAACACTATGTTGGGATTGCTCTCCCAGGGATATATGTGAACAAGAACTTGCGATTGGACAACGTTCAGGTTTATGGGTTTGACTATGATTACACATTAGCACATTACTCTGCTCATCTACAGGCTTTGATTTATGACCTTGCCAAGGAGCATTTAGTCAATGAGGTTCAATGTTTTTTCTTGAAATTTGAATCAGTTGTTTAAGCCATTGGCTTCTATTTCTTTGTTATATCTTACATAGTCTACTCTGATGGTTGCAGCTTAGGTATCCAGAAAGCTGCTTGAAGTTCAAATATGACCATAGCTTCCCTATTAGAGGTTTGTACTATGACAAGTTAAAAGGGTGTCTCTTGAAGTTGGATTTTTTCGGATCAATTGAGCCTGATGGATGCTTCTTTGGTCGTCGTAAGGTGGGTTGTGACCTCTTATGATTATTGCTTCTATGCATTGTCTCATTTATTTTAATAGTAGTGTTTTCCTTGAAATTAGATTTTGGAGGTTTACATTGTACTTATAATGAGTATGTTATAAGTTAGTTGTATTTTAGTGTAATCTTGCTACCCCTAAATGAATGAAATAGCAGAATCCTCTATTTAGGATTACAAAACGAATAACTCTTAACACCGTCATTTGGAATATTGTCACAAATGGGATGGACTGTTGTGTGATAGTAGATTCCTCTATCCTGTTGCACAGAATCAGCACATTAAAGGATTGGTAATGACAAGATTCTCATGTACTATGTTGGGAATTATGTAAGAGCTCTCACTTTTCTAATCATGAAGTAGGGGGTTCCTGTTCTTTGTTGGTCAATCTCATAGCCACTGACTAGCCTTATTAATGTTTGTGCACATGAGATATGGGCTGTTATTATCCACTTGCCACAAGGATTCTTCTTGTGTAGATGAGCTTTTGGGCAATCATTGGCGTATTCCCTGAGCATTGCCCTCTTGCCAACTTGCTGTTTTGTTGATGGAAAAGTTTATAATTGCTCATATATGCATTTGAGACCCCCACCCCCTTCATTATATTTTTAACTTTATTTTCATTTTATTGTTAAATTCTTCTATCTCTTGCTAGTTGCTACCCCTCCTAAAGCTCACCCATCCAGAAGTGGAAAAGATAAAATACAAAGCAGTTTTGCAATATGATATAAAAAAAATATTAATTGCAAGGATTTTGCATAAAGAAGCTCATTTTCTGTGATGTGCATACCTTGTGTCTTAGTTGTCCCTTGCACTTTTCTAAACCAAGCTTTTATATAAACTGTACACTGATATTCATAAAAAGTGATGTAATTCGTGGAATAGTTAATGTCATTGGAACACTATCAAAATGCTTTATGATTAAAGGTGTACCATCCAAGCTGAACTTAAGCACCATGTTGAACCATCAATGAGCAAATAATAAGGTGGAGAAAAAGAAAGTTTGGCTCTTAGATGACAATGGTAATGCGGTTTTAAAGGATGCTTAAATGCTTTATTTTACCATTGTCGTAACTCTACACCGCATTTTGCAGCTACAAGAAATCTAAAGCAAGGTATTGATTAGCCCAAGGTGCACTTAGGTGATGAGGGGCCTGCTGCCAGCCTCATTGAAGTGTGGTGCTCTTAATAAATATCAGAAAATTTTAGAGTAAACTTTCAAGTTTATGCGCCTCACCTAGCTCAAAAGAGTTCTGTATTTGATCCAAAGCTTATTATACTGTTCATATTTGATAGGAAAACTGGACATTTGTGTCTGAGAATCACATGTCTTTTCTCAATCACCCTAGAATTGGACTTTATTGTGTCTCCTAGGAATGATTTCATTGTGTAGCATACTCTATCTTAATTGATGCAAATAAATTGGTCTATAATGAGGAATATCTGATTCCTGCTGATGTTTTCCATTTGTATGTACAGCTAAGGCGGGAGGAGATAATAGAGATGTATGGAACAAGACATATTGGTCGCCATCAAGCACGGGGGCTTGTTAGTTTGATGGATTTTTTCTGCTTTAGTGAGGTAAGGCCCTTTTTCATCACATCTTTCTAATAATTGCATGCTGTTATCCTGCCTTGCTTTAGCAATCACATTATTAGTCTGTTTGTATTTATAGGTTTACATTATTAGTCTGTTTGTATTTATAGATTCACATTATGCCAGCATAGGTAATAAGTAGTGGGGTTGTACAATATATTTATTTTATAATATGTTTTAACTTTCCAACGTTTGTATAGAGAAAAATCAAGCTGTAAATCTAAAACCACCTTCTACCCTTTCCATCCTCGCAATTTTTTAGAACGAATAAAAATATAGAGGAATGGAAGAGAGACAAGACTGAATGAGAATAATTGATGGTTTTGTATATTGTTAAACACACAATAAGTGTGTGGAAATAAGACATGATTGTTGTTATTATGATTTCTTGTAACATTTATATTGCTTCAATAACAGTCTTAATGGTCAAGCAGATAATTTTATTTCTGGCATCAACTGCACTCTTTTAACTTATATGCAGCCCCCCTCCCTCTCTTCCTCCCCCCCCCCCCCCAAGTCCTGGTCTGCTTGTCTAACTCCCATTTGCTTGCTACATTGAAGGCATGCTTGATCGCTGATATCGTGCAACATTTTGTCGATGAAAAACTGGAGTTTGATGCTTCGTATGTCTATCATGATATCAATCATGCAATTCAGCATGTTCATAGAAGTGGAGTAGCTCATAAGGCAATCATTGCTGATCCTGAGAGATATCTTGTTAAAAATGTGGGTAATTATGCCGTTTCTTCACTATCACTAGTAATTCTGTGTTACTCCACTATCCATACGTCCCAAAAAAAGGTTTTAAGTTTATAGTCTATACATCCTCAAAATACATTTATAACTGTAATGGAATTTTAAACAAAAAATATATAGTATTGATTTGAATTTTAAAGTGACTAGAGAAATGATTCATCATGTCCTCAATTCTTCCCAAATTTCAAAGTGTATCCTATATTTTGGGACAGAAGAAAAATTATTTTCTCAGATTTTATTGAAGTGTCAATTTGGTTTGTGCATAAGAATTATAGACATTAGCAATTTGGTTAAATTACTTTTTTTTCAATGATAGTGAAGTTAGAGCTTTTTCTGCCTTAGGAAATGGAGTAACTAAAACTCGTTGGCTATTATGAAACTGTCAAGATGACGGTTAAATAACATTTGAAAAAGTTTATCACCGACAATTTGATAGTGTGATGCTTATTTATTTAAAAGCACTCAATAATATTTTTAATATGGCTTGCATTGTTTAATGCTACAGGATCAGTTGTATTGCTTTTTGAAGATGCTAAGAGACAAAGGAAAGAAAATGTTCTTGCTGACTAATTCACCCTATTATTTTGTTGATGGCGGTTTGCGCTTTCTTTTGGAGGTAATTTTCACACTGTCAATTCTTCCCTTCATGCACATCTTGGTTCACTAACTTTACAAAAGTGTTAAAGACAGGTTTAAACTTTATGTAATGTGCTTTACAGAGTCTGTTTATCATATCTGGAGTCATAGGATTGCTATCATCTTTAAAAATGAGCATAAGAGTCTGAATGTAATTGTTCAGGAAGTTATGTTTCATGTTGCATGTAGATACACTGATGCTCTTAGGAGTCAGTTGAGGATGTAGCAGCAGGGTTGTCTGCTTGTGTCTTTTGAGGCTTTTTTTGTTTGGAGGCTGAGCTCTTTTGTAAGTAACTTTGTTACTCTGTTTCTTTCTTGGTTATTAATTCTATCAATTGCCAAAATATAATAAAAATTTACGAAGGTACTAAATTCAATAATACAAGCTGAGGGAAACACAAATAACGAATCAGATATATACTTCTATTGTGAAAACAATCAAGGTATCTCTAATTTACAGTAAATAAATTTATGGTAATAGATAATGATATATGTTTAATTTTACGACAGTCATCCTACAAGTATAAGCTTTAACATTTTCAATAAATTTCTTAGTCTCTTGGGTAATGCTTTCCTGATTTCCCATTAGCTTCCATTCTTCTCTGTAAAAAGGACTGCCCAACATGAATTTGGAATTTATGTGCTCTTATAGAAAATTAAAGAACATACAAACATGCAAAATTAATGTGTAGTTGGTATCACCAGTTTAACACCTTTTGGCAGTATATACTACTTCCTCTAAACCTAGATTAGTAAACTCATACTTATAAATCAATTCATCACCAAGTAATATATTTCTGTTTTCAAATTATTTAACGACTAAAAAACTTATATTATCTGAGGAAAGAGGACCAACACCAACAGTGGGATGTTAAATTCATAGTTGGCCGTTTGTTTTTTTATGGTGTGCCGTGCGCCTTAATGAAGGCAAATTAGGCTTGGAGGCTATTTTCTGTGCATTGGAGAGACTTGGGTCTTCCCTTTTACAGTGTTAGATCTGCAATAGGCTTGTTTTGTTGGCTTTAGAGGTGCCAAGGAAAAGATGTGGTGGAATTGTTTTATGACTATTATGTGGTGTTTTTGTTAGAATGAAATGCAAGCATTTTCTGTGGAGCTGCTATATTAACTGATTTGTTGTGGGTTTGATTAGATATCTAGCATAGGGCCTTAAGATTTACTCAGGCAGAGATTCAACGCAATTGGACTTCAGTATATCTTGGAAAAATAGCGATAAGGAAAGGAGCTACTGACTATGCACTGGAATGCAAAGGAGATATGATGACAAACACCTATAGCCACAGATGAACAGTTTTTAGGACCATAATGGTAAAAAAGAAAGATTCACAATGACAACAGTGCAATTTACATGAGTAGATGACAAAATAAACTTATAAATTCAAGATTTCAAGAAAATATTTTGGTTTTTTTTTTTTTTTTTTTTTCCACGTATATCTATTGCTGAAGGAAGAGAGAGGGGAAGAAGAGGGTTATGGTGAGTGGGTGCAAAGAGATTCTAAGGTTTTTCTGGGGTTTCACTCCCATGTAGTTTTTGGGTCTCTTTGTTATATTGTATGGATTTATAGTAATGTATGAGGATTGTGCACGTCCTCATATTCCCAATCCTTATGAACTTTTAGTAAGCCATGATTGCCAAGAATGTATTGGGATAAGAAACAACTGAGTTAAGAAAATAACTATTTGGTAGGATTTATTTTCAAAATACGTAGTTATTTATACTCTAATCTCCTGCTTTATTTTTGAGGATCCTTTTAATTGTTTTGCACTTGTTCTTCACATTTGTTTTGTCATTTCAATAAATTATATCTTATTTTTGAAGATTCATGAAGTTAAAAAATTGTAATGTTCTTTTAATGTGTTGATCAGGATTCCCTGGGCTGTGGTGACTCTTGGAGAGAACTATTTGATGTAGTCATTGCTAAAGCCAATAAGCCAGACTTTTATACGTCAGAGCGACCATTCCGGTTAAGATCTTATGCTCTTCTAATTGGTTATTAATGTGTAGATCTTAACCAGTATCACATTATTTATCTATATGTGGTTTGTTCTGGTGCATGCCATGGATATGGGAAGTTAAGTTGCTATCTACTTCATTTACTATCTGACAAGTCCACAATTTTATTTTTTTTATTTTTATTTATTTATTTATTTTTTTTTGGGCAAGGGGTGGAGGGGAGCTTGGAAAGTAATTAGCAAGTTTGTTGAATCCCTGTTAGAAAAAATAACCTCTTCCCCTTTAATTGTAAATGGCTTTCACACTTCATACGAGTTTGGAAGAGTCTGAATGACCTATAAATAATGTGGATTACATAGGTTTATAGCTTCCAATTCCCTTAAATGTTGTGCTTTAAGGTATTGATTAATATGTCAACTGTTAAGGAAGTATGGTGTGTTGGAATTCGGAAAAAAAGGGGGAAATGAGAATCAAACACTGTTGTATATGTATATATGCGTGCATTGATGCCATGCATGCCGATGTCTGTTTATATGGGTATACATGTATGTCTCACTTTGCATGTGTTTGTGTGAGTCTGTGCCTACTATTTGCTTCTGATTTGTTTGTGACAAAAAACCGCGCATGAGTAGTATAACCCGTAAAGTGGCACCCCCAATCCAAGTTAAATATTATTAAATATACTGTATTTGATTAAAAGATAGTTAAGATGGTAGCACTTAGATACTCTTTTTTATTGGTCTTAAGTTCACAACACCCAATAATAAACATCTCTATTGTCGTTAAAAATGTTTACAATTGATGGATGATGTGACATTTCTCTAGTGCATGAGTAGGGTGCTGCTTGGCACATGTACTTTCTTAGATATGCTCTTTAATATAGATTAATATATACAAAGTATATTTTGACATAATTATGAAATATACTTCTCCTGTTTCTGTAATGTAGACCCATTACTTAAAGAAAATATGTGTTAAGAGAGAGAAGGCAAAAGCAAGTATGTACAACAGTATTAGTGGAAATGTAAAGCAAGGAGAGGGAAGGCAAAAACTACTGGGTAAATCAGAGTATAAGGGTAAAAGTTACCCAAACAGAAAATGTGTCAACTAAAAGCAACTTCCCAATTATGAATATTTCCGTTGTTCTTTTTACTTGTGCCATATAGAGTTTTAAGCTTATCACTACTTAATTTGTCATGAATATCTTTTATTATCTTATAGTAAAGTTATTAAAAGTTGATGTATTGAAAGTATATATCTAGACGAATCTAACAAGATCCTTCACGACTATATCTTTCTTTATGCTCACAACATATGGTCAAAGGAGTGTGTGAATGGTATAAAAGTGCAAATGGTGCAAGTATCAATGAATTGAAGAAGTACATGTCAATTAATAAGAAGCAAATTTAGTAAGTATTTACAAAGTATTTAAAAGTTAAAACTTTGGACTTAACTGGACATATGGAGTCCAAGAGGTCAACTCCAAAATTATATACCATGATGAGAACATTTGTACTAGTTACTTTCTCGAATTCATGCATTTTTATTTCATTGACTGCAAAGTACTGATTTTGATCTTTCTGTGGCACAGATGCTATGACACGAGCAAGGATACGTTGGCATTCTCTAAGGTGGATGCTTTTCTTCCCAATAAAATATATTACCATGGATGTCTGAAATCCTTTCTCAAAATTACAAAGTGGCACGGGCCAGAGGTATGTCAAAATTTGCTTTATCTTACTGAAAGGCTCCTTTATAGCATTAGGTTTCTTCTACTGATTCTGCTTGCTGGAGCTTAATTGTATAGAAAATGTGCTATCATTACTTCACTGAAACTGCAAGCTTTTAGTATTATTCTAGCTGTCCCGCGTCATCTTTTGTTCCTTTCTTTAAATATCTACATTTTGTAGGTCATTTACTTTGGTGACCATTTGTTTAGCGATCTTAGAGGGCCTTCAAAGGCAGGGTGGCGTACTGCTGCTATCATTCATGAATTGGAAGTAAGTTTTTTGTTAATTTTGTAACAATTCTTTTTGTCTTATCAATTAATTGTTTTGGAATGTATGCAATGTTCTTCATTTATTGCATTGCCTCTTTTAATATACTAATCCTGAAAGCCTGAAACTGATATTACTATCATGCTCCCTGGATCATAATTTCTTTGTTAACTGGTTTGAATTTATATCTTTTCCACACCTGTTTTGAATTTCAATGAGGTTTTGTGGGAAAGAAGCAGAAGTATTTATGAGCAAAATGTCCGGCACAGCCATTTAATTTACTAGATTAAGGGTGACATCATTAAATCTTTTATCTGATGAACAACATGAAAAACTTACTAGAAAGAAGTGCATACTGCGTAAGTAGGTGAAATCTGAAGTTTCAATATGAGATAAGGTTGATATCTTTCTGTGCAATAATGATGATTAAGACTTGGATTTCTGATGTTGACATTGCAAAGACTTTGATGTTCTCATTTTGAGCAGAATAAGTAATATACCTCTACTAAAACTCCTAATTTCTAAACATAATATCCTAATCAATAAGGAAACTTCATGCTCTGTGCTGTCAATGACTTTGCCGCATTTACATGTTAGTTAATCACTTTGCCAAGCTCCCATCAAGGCTTTCAATTAATGTCAAGATACTACTTGACAGTTGACACGCTCGTGTGGTTAGCTTGGGTTGCAACCTAATATCACTAACTAAAATGTCTTGAGAATTTGGAATCCTAAAAGCCAATAATGGAAAACATAAATTGATACCTCTACACCTCTAGTTTGAAGTATTTATCTCAAAGCAACTCCTTGCTTCTAAAATTGTTGATCGTTTTATGAAGTATTTCTATTCAATCTTGATACACATCTTATCATCTACATACCATTGCATATTATCACCATCATTAAAAAATTTGAGCAGTGCTCTACATGGCGAACTTCTCACTAGCTACTCTAAAACAATAACATTGACCTGGCCAATGTTATCATTTTTTTTTTATTATTATTATCAAATCCTCATCTTGAAATTGCAATTTTTTGTAGATTGTGGGGTTTTTTTTTTTAATTCCAAATAATAATTGGGCTTACTTTTTGGATAAATGTGCTTTAAAGATTTGTTGTTGGTGATAACGTGTATAGATGATGAGATGTGCGTCACAACTAAAATAGATCTTAAATTTTTTCTACAAATTTTGAAGCAAGGGAGTGTAGCACGGTGTGTCAGTATTAATGCTTCAAATCAGTGTCTTCTTAATGCATTATTGGGTCTAAGGATTCCAAATTGTCAAGATATTTTAAGCACTGGGTGGATGTATATAGCCACTTTCTGATCATGGGATTAGTGTTCCTGTAATCATAGTCCTGGAATAAATTTCATCCATTGATGCTTGTGTAGTTTTTTCAGTTCACAAGCTCCTTTATAACGGTTTGATTTGATTTTTGCAGAATGAAATACGTATTCAGAATGAGGAATCTTATCGTTTTGAGCAGGTACCCTTTGTGATCTTTGTGATGTTCTTATTTGTCACCTCCACCGCCCCATTCATTTGTGGTCAATATTTTACAATCACTGATGGTAGTTGCAACTTGATGTAATCTCACATATTGCTGACTATATCTCAGTAAGGTTGAGGATGTAGAAATTGATTATCTTAACAAACAATGCTATCTGATAATCTGATTAACCGGGATATCCTATGACTGGAATATCACAAGTTTACAGTTTTGTTACATGTACAAATGATGATTAGGTCATGTAATTTGCCAGCCAATGATGAAGCAAAGAAAATGAGATCAAAAGCAGATTTCACATAAACCTTGCAAAGTTTTAGACTGTACCAATTTATACTTTTTGTTGTAAAAAATTAATAAAACTGCTGCATACAATAGGATTTACTTTAGGATGTATGCTATTTCAAATTTTCATTTGAATTTGTGACACTATACTATTAAAACCATTAAATAACTGATGGTTGCTCCCATTTGATTGGGGTAATAATAAAGACTTGTTATAATACACATAAAATAAAGAGTAGTTTCTAGACGTGATAGTTTAACCACATATTTCAGTTGTACACTCATCTTTGCCAAAATTATTGGACTATATTAATGCTTGTGCTAGATTCTGTTTTCAAAATGTGTTAAGTCCCTTGATTTCTTTTTATTCATATGCTATGGGTCTTCTAAAGCTTTATCTCTCTTTTGGCACAGGCGAGATTTCACATTATCCAAGAACTCCTAGGTAGATTGCATGCAACTGTTGTAGATTCACAAAAAAGTGAAACATACAGGTCACTCATGAAAGAGCTCAATGAGGAGAGGCAAACAGCACGCTGCACCATGAAAAACATGTTCAACAAGGCTTTTGGGGCCACTTTCCTCACTGATACTGGTCAAGAATCCTCCTTTGCCTATCACATCCATCAGTATGCAGATGTTTACACCAGTAAGCCAGAAAATTTCCTGTTCTATCCACCTGAAGCATGGCTTCATGTGCCCTTTGATGTCAAGATCATGCCACATCATGTGAAGGTATGATGATGTTTTCCAGCGAATTTTGAGTTTATGTGAAGTCAACCTCTATGCTTTTCCATTGTTAGCCTGGCATATTTATTTGGGCAGAGGGGGTGGGATGAGGAGGGAGTAGGAGGGAGGGTTTTCCGTCCAAGACATTCTTTTATGACATTTGAAGTTGAAACAACTAAAGATATGTTGCTGGGTCTTTTATCTCTACCCATTTTCTTTCTCCCACTCCACTTCTGCATGGGCTGCCTTTTTGGCTTTTTATTGTTGTATGATGATGATAAGCTTGAACAGGAATGGACTGATAGCTGAGTTTGTACTAATGAACCTTGAAGTGATTAATTTAACTCTGGAAATTTCTGTTGGGAAGGACTTTTGAAGAAAATGGAGAGACCCATTATTAGAAAAAACGAAAAGGAAGAGAGGGGGAGGGGGGATTAAAAATGGTTGAGCTTGGTTCTCAATGGGACTTATATCAATAATATCTTGTTGTTAATAAGTTAATTACTTAGTTCTTTAATATACTCATATTAATCTTTGATTCTTTGTGCAGTAACTTATATCTTACGTTTAATGTTGTTCAGGTTCCTTCAAGCTTGTTCAAGACATAGGAGACATTCGTTTTAATCATTTAGGATTGTTATAACTTTGGACTCAAATTTTGATCCTGTGAGTAAAGTCTGCTTGCTCACTGCAAATGATTTTTTTTTTTTGCTTATACAAAATACAGTTTAGGCAAATGTTGTAAAGTTCGAAATACAGTTTAGGCAAATGTTGTAAAGTTCGAAATACAGTTTTTGCTTATTCCATAACATGTAGATTATGAAAAATCTTATACACAACCCAAGGTTGATAGATAAGAAAAAGAATATAGAAACAATAATCATTTGTAAACATCATTATTTTTTACCAATGTATTGCCTTTAATCATTTTCTTTCTATGTAATACTCCATAAGTTGGATAAATATTTCTTCAATGTATTTCGTGACATTTACTTTGTATGTTAGATAATAATATTTAGTGTTTGAACGCATCTTGTTCAACTTTGGCTTGGTTTGAGCCTAATTCACAAATGTTTGATCATCTGCAATTCGCACTTTTCCATACCAACATATGTTGAGGCTGTTTTGTTCCTTGGCATGGGCTTCTTGGCATCGCCAAAATCAATCAATTTTTGGGGATGGTAATGTGTCTGATTCAGTGGGTACTGCAGCGGGTTTTGCTAAGCTTTGCGTGGACTATGGCGTGTACAATGAGAAGGTGAGGGTCTGCAGTCCAACACTGAGCAGTAATATGTCAAGTGTGAGTTGGAAACCCGCTCCTGGCCCTGCAGTGATAATTAACGTCGATGCTCATTTAATGGAGGATGTTGGTGTGAGCTACGGTGAGGTTATTAGGGATGCCGATGGCGGATTGTTAATGGCTGCTGTGAAGTGTCTTGATGTGCAATGGTCGCCAGATTTGGCTGAAGCAGGAGCTGCTGCATACGGCTTGCAGTTGGCGAGTAGATTTGGGTTCAACAAGGTGATGTTAGAATGTGATGCCCTTAGTGTTGTGAATGCTGTCAACAACAATCACAAAGGGGCTGCTCCTGTCTATCTCTTCTATGATGATATTACTCGTTGTATTCTTTCCTTTACTTCTTTTAAATGTTTACATATGAAGCGGGGTGGGAATGTTATTGCACATACTGTAGCTAGTTGGGATACTTCAATTTCATCGGAACATATTTGTATGTCGAACTTTCCCCAAAGTTTAATAACTTTGATGGAAATGGATTTAACTTATTGCCATCCCGCTTGCTTGTTTCAAAAAAAAAAAAAAAAAAAAAAAGAAAAAAGAATCCTAAATTGCATTACTCATATAACAAATTTCCAATCCTAATTCCTAATCTACCATCCACATAGGAATTGTTTTATAGTGTTTGCTTTGGTTTAGCTTAAAACTACTAATGACATTAGTTTGAGAACTGCTAACGACTTTAACGGTTTAAAAAAACAGAGACCAAACTTTTATGACAACATCCTCTTTCTCTCTAATCTAAGTAAATGACAAAACACATTTTTTTGAAAAAAAGTTGCAATCTTCTTGAAGAGGTGGGGTCGTGGGGAGAACGTCGGAATTTATAAATATATAAAGTAGATTCAAATATGTCGGTCCCTAGATTAACAAACCCATATATTAGCGGTTTTGACAAAATTGTTAATGATGAGCTTGTTTGACATCGTTTTTTGTTTTTTTGAAAACTAGAAACCAAAAACAGAAAACAAGAAAAAAGTGTGTCCACTTTTTTATTGTCAGTTTTCAAAATTATTAAGATTTTAATAAATTTGACTATTTTTTAATTCATTATGTAATGTATACTCGTATTATACAATTTTAAAAAACAAAATACAAAAAAAAAAACTATTATCAACACTACGCGGGCTATATATTATAAACTATCCACCTAAGATCGAGTCATTATGGTTCTTTTTTTTTTTTTTTTTTTTGGTGTTTAGAGAGATTATTATTGTTAATTGCTTTCTTTCTACAGTGATTCAAGTAATTTACATTTCTCTGATTCTCTCAAACTATTAGCATAACTGCGCAAGCGAAACAGACAGAGGGCATTAAACTCCTCGGACCACCGTCACCTGATTACATACACTATACAGTACTCTGTATTGTTTCTTCTTCGTTACTTAATTTCTTTCACTTCAATTTATTTATACTGATTTTACATTTTTCTCACAAACCCAATTTGTTAACATTTCAGTTGATTTCGAGCTATTTACCTACTTATTTAATACAATTCGGTGGATATCATCAAGGGTTTTTCAATTTTCAATCTTTTTCAGAAATCATGGAACCCTCAAATGAAGAACAACCACCCATACTTGATCGTACTTCTCGAGCAACTCGAGGAAAAAGGTGGGATTTTTCCAGTAATTATAGTACCAGAAAACTTCAATTTGTGACTTAATTGTTTAATTTTCCTGCATTTTTTTGATTTTGGGGTAATGGGTGTTTTCTATGTTTACCAGGATGACCAAATTGCTTGATGATGAACTTGAAGAAGATGAGGCTTTCTGGAATCAAGACGCGCTTTTGGAGGTAATCTTGTGTTATTTTGCTGAGAATGAACTTTTCTTTCATGCCCTTAGGGTGGTACCCAAGATCTCGGGTCGAATTCTGTCTACATTATTTGCCCTTTTATAGATTATAGTATTGTTGCATCAAGTTTTGAATTGGGTTTTCAAGATAATTAGTAATTAACTCTTTAGTATATCTCCCTCCTCTATTTTCATTAATTAAATGTGTATATTTAGCTGGGGAAGAGTTTTCATGACATGTCTTGCTAAGTAACTGTTGTTTTGTTGATGTAATGGTGGTTTATAATGTTGCTTTTATCATGTTTCAATAGTGTATGACTTGGTTTTTCATTGTATTTATGCTTTTGTGATTTCTCAGGAAGAGAATGATGGAGAATATGAAGCGGAACCGGAGATCGCTGATGAGTTTGATAGTGATTTCGGTGAAGATGTGAGTGTCTAAACAGCTGCTATCTTGTTCCTTAAAAAAAAGTAGTTGCACTTTTTAGTTTCTGGTTGTTGTTTAATTTTGTTCTTAAAATTTTATACACTGGTAAGTTTCTTGTTGTTCTTTAAGTTTGCAGTGCAGCATTGTGTGTTTTGGTTGTTTTCCGAAATGAGGTTTCGTGCTCTTGAGTACCTGAGCTGAAGATATTTACACTTGTTTTTGTAGGAGCCTGAGCCTGATGATGGAGTACAGAATGAGGCAGAAGCAAGGTTTACATTGATTGTAAAAACTTGAGTTGTTGTTGTTTGATTCTGACAATGAAATTGTAACGGAGGGTCTGCTATTTTGCAGGGAGAAGAGGCCAAAGAAACGGCTAATATATACAGGAAAGCCACAAACAAAGAAGAAAAAGAAGAAGAAGGACCTTTCTAAATTGGAAGAATCTTTGAAGGAAGAAATGAATAAGGATGTTTCAGAAATAGTGGAGGTCCCTGATGAAGAAAAACATTCCGGACAACCTACCACCTCAGATCATCATGAGGAAGGTGATGAAGTTGAAGGGGAAAAATCTGTGAGGAAATCTACTAGAACTGCTGTTATTATTAGGCAGGCTGAAAGAGAAGCTATACGTGCTGCATTACAGGCTACAATGAAGGTAAGTCTTTCCCCCCATTGATGTTTATATTGATACTTCATTGTAGCCTCCACAGTAATTTTTATTTTATTTAAGAAATTTCATAATTCTATGATTTTTTTAAGTTCATATATGCATACTTTTGTTCATGGATTTCCACCTTTAATAAAGCAGTAGTTTTTGGGTTTTGTTATTAGGATTCAGGAAGTGTGTTGGGATGGATGGGTGGGTTGTGACTTGTGAGGTAGAGATTTCTGCTTCATACTATTATTCTGTTGTCAAGAGCAAATCGTTGGATTATTTATCATATATTGTTGGTGATGAAGCTGTTTAGTGCCTTGGGTAGGAAGGAGGCCCAGATTATACTCTTAGGCTCTAAATTTTCTGTTTGCTAGGCATCTCTCTTGCTGTTGTTAGTCACCCTTCTTTCCAAAGCTTATACTTCCTCTATGTTTATTTACATGCAACACACATTTTGTCACACTTTAAGAAAATCACTATTCACCGGTCCCGTGGTCCCACTTGACTTTAACTCATTGATCCTTTGAATTACCCAACCACTCTCATAAATTCATCCTTGTCAATTAAGAAAACCCACCATCAACTGCCATAACCACGTTTTCCACTTTCATAAAAGCCTCTACCGCCACCACACCCACTATTGTCGCCACCTGATCCACCATCCTCTTCCACCATTAGTGCCATAAAGGACCTTTCAGTGCTTGTAGTAGATAAGAATCTTCCACTTGTAAGAAGAGGCATAAGACGTGCACAGAATACAAGAAAATGTTTGTATTGCTATCAGCATGATATTTATTTGTTTATGTCAAAATGAATCATCAAAATTATATTACAAATAACTAAATATCAAAAACTATATGCTCTATCTTGAATTACTCAGGTTCACATGTCTTTGTTCCGAGATATAAAAAAGTAATAACTTCACTGATTTGAAGCATTTGTTTCATTTGAAATAATTATCAGCCTGTAAAAAGGAAAAAAGAAGGCGAGGAGAAACGAATGTCTCAAGAAGAAATGCTCTTGGAAGCTGCCCAGACAGGTTTCATCTTTTGATTCTTTCTTAAATGAGGTTATGAATGGATTTAATAGTAGTAAAGGAGCTTGTGATTTTCACTTCTTTATCATTAATATATTGCAGAGATTATGAATTTGAGGCACTTGGAGCGTGTATTAGCAAGGGAGGAGGAAGTTAAGAAAAGAGCTATTGTGCATAAAGCTGTCTATACTGGCCCACAAATGCGATATTCATCCAAAAATGGCAAGTTTTTCTTCTCTTTTAGCTATGCTTACTGGGACCCTCATTTTATTATATGTGAGAGACAATGCTTTAGCTAAGATGTATGACCTTTTGAGAAGGGTTCAGGATCCCTTCTCAAAAGGGCCTTAAAATTAGACAATCAGAATTAAATGTTTTAACTCTCTGCTTATATACTTTTATCTTGCAGGAAACACATTTATCGAATTCAGGAATGGACTATCATTTGACTCTCAGATCTCTACAAAACCAGTTCCTTGTAAGTTCCTGAGTGTGCGAGGCCATTCTGATAAAATATGTACGGAGTATCTTGTAGGTGTTTAATTTCCATGTAGTAAATCTCTGAGTTTCGGTTAACCATGAGTATATAAAGGAGCACATGTTATACATTTTGGTTCCTGTTATATTAATTTGATTGTTCTATGTAAAGAAATAATTATTATATCATACTTGAACATCTTTATTCACTCTCTCTCTTGATTTTTGTAAGCTCGCTTTCAAGATTAATTGGGACTAATATTAGTTATTGAACAATCTTTTCATTCAATGTGGCAAAAGCTTACAAAAATCACAACAGAATAAAGGGTTGTAAAAGTTGTTACTACTTACCCTTGATTGATCGATATGCTACTGGATGCAGCCCATTTGGTACTATTATGATGAAAAATGTTTATATTTTTCTCTTGCCATCCACAGGGGTTTAAGGCTTTGGCCAAGCCCTTTGTGAATAAAGAAGGAATATTAAACCTCTGGGATACATTTTCTGATGTGATTTTCTTCTTTCCTTTCATTGTTCCTGCTCCTATGGATCAAGAAAAATTTGATATTCAAATTTCTTTTCCTTTCAGATCCTCAGAAAGCGCTATGCGTTGTCACTGGACTGCCTGCAAAGTAAGAACTGCAAAAGCTAGCGTTGTTTATTTTGAAAGGGAATTTTTAATTTTAGAAGCTGAGGTTTGACTATATGGTTATCATATTGGTAACCTGGAGTTTTTCCATTCTTAATTCTCCATTTCATACCAAATGCATATCTCCAGTAAGCCAATTCAATAGCTTCTTTTGCAATGTCTATTATAGACTAATTAATTTGACGATTCTTTAGAACATATATGCCTTTTGTATTAAGATAGACTGAATAGGCTGAAGGAGATGGTACTCATGCCTTAGTTATATGTTTACCAGACAGTATATTCTAACATGTTTAAATGGCTGATATATTCTAGGTACCGAGATCCAAAGACAGGGCTACCTTATGCAACAAAAGAAGCATTTCAGATAATACGTGAACGGTATTACTTCATTGTCTTAATGCACCTTTTTCTCGTATTTTACTTCTGTCTCATTTTCATTCACTTAGAAGTGACATAACTCACAAACACCATAGCATTTTCCCTTTTTTTTCCTTCTCTTGTGGCCATTTACTTATGAATATGATATTATGTGGATAAGTTTTCTGTTGGGTTAAAGTTTTGGATAATTTATTCACTGCTAAAGACAGAGAAGTATAATCTGTTTCTACATTCAAGTAAATCATTGAAGAAATTTCTATGAAATACATCTGTTATCTGAAACAATAGGTTGTCATGTAAAAGGCTGTGGTGTACAGCTGAAACCATAAGCTTCTAAACCAGTTGATATATGCTGATGCTTTGTGAATCATATTCCTGTAATTTTTTGGTAGATTGTCCAATTTCCCATTCGAGTTGCTCCGAAGGTATTTTCCTACAGTTCAGAACTTCAGATTCTTATGTCTTGTCATTAGATCTTTTTATTTGTCACCTCCACCTTCAGCATCACTTAATTTGGCATACATTCATCTCAAAATTTAGTAACTTTATGAAACATGGTGGGAAGTGACAGAGTTGAAACATCTGATTGTTTGGGCAGTAGTACTAGTGACGGGTGGAACTACTGTCGGATAGAACCTATGCTACCTGGACTCAACTGGAAGTTTCCTACCCATGTATTGATTAATGTGTCTAATTGAAATTTCCTGTGTAAGGGTTTGTTCTCCTCACTTATTTCAGGTATAATAAATTCAAGACAAGCTCTTATAGTATAAGTTAATATCAAATAATTTATGGTCAGGTTTAATAAGTTTAGATCAGGCTTCCATTCTCCCCACCTTACTGTCACTTGTCACATGTCTAATAAGTATAGATAAGATAACTTCAGGCCTTATAAGCTCAAATGAATTCATATAATATAATTTTATGGCATAAAATAATTGAAATTCAGGTGAAGAGAACACTACCTCAGTGACTTAACAATTTTACCTGGTTTGGTCTAAAATGAAGTGTCATGTCATATCCACATCTAATTGCCGAGTTTCCAACACAGGTAGTTGTGGTAAAATGAAGTGGTAGAGAAACATAGGAGAAAGCACTATGAGCAAAAAAATTGGACCTAGCCACCAAAACTATATTCACCAACCAACACTGAAAGAACTATTAACCAAGCACTTGTGGAATAAGGGCTGATTAGGTTTTAAGTGGATAAAGTCGCCTTTTTTTTTTTTTTTTTATAATGAAAAAGTTATGGTTTTCACTTGTGAACTTCAACGCCAAAAATCTCTTCCCATGAATGAATAAACAAAATGCTTGAGCAAACCCTTTCATCCGTCAATTTTGCGACTATGAATACAACTGTCTTCCTTATATAGAGGCTTCTATTGGATACAACCTTAGAATACAAAATGCTTGACAGACTATCCATTCATCAAATTTCCAACACTCTGATTATTACAACTTAAATGTCTACCTTATGTAGAGAGAGGCTACTGGTGGTTACAGGCTTAGAATACAAAATATCATACTTACACTAAGGTTATCCGAATATTAGACGTATCTAAGCATTACTGAGATATTTTCTCCAGAAATATTAAAATATAAATCATGAATTTATGGACTCTTGCATAGTTGGTCAGATGAAACTGAGTTGGAACTTTGAAGGCCTGGAATAGTGGAATTGTCTACAAAAGAAATTGCTTCCGGTTTCTTGCTGTTGCTTGCTGATCAATTAGTGTCTATGTGTTAGAATCCGCCTCTTTTTCTATGTACCCCCTTCCTTTTTCTTGTATTTTCCTTAGGTTTTACCTTCTAAGTCCTTTCCTTTTATTTTTCTAGACTCTAGGGAGTATTATTGTGTTACTGTAGTTCCAGTGTCCACTTGTATTTCTCTATGCAATCAATATAAAGCTCTTTAAGGAGTGATTGGTTATTGAATCATAGCTCCTTACCCCATTGCCATTGCTTTAAGACTTGTTTGTTGTTTTAAGCCTTTATAGATATTGTGCTTACCTTGTTTTAAAGCATCCCCCTCCAAACCAAGAAACCTCCAAAAGACGCCCCATTTCGTCGGTTCCGCTTGTGCCCGCTTTGAAGCATCGGCCGTCACAAGCCCCGACTCCGCACCCGTGGTTGACGAGTGCTTCCTTGAGATACCCTTGGTCCGTGTTGCTGCGTGCTCACGAACCTTTCCCCGCTTTAGGCTTGCGTCCTTGCATCAATAGTCAAGAGCACGCCGCACGATGTCAGACTATTCGGACCGTGACACTATGTCTAGCTTTTTAATATTGTTTTGAGACATTTCAAACAACATAAATCATCTCGATGCAATTTTTCAAGTATTGTAATCAAAATCTTTCTTACTTGCAAAAGCAAATCACAAGAAATTAAGACTTTTATGGGCAGTTTCGTAGGGGCATATATTATTTTGTTTTTTTTTTTTTTTCCTTCCCTTTTCTTATTTACTTATCATGTTTTTTAATTATTATTTCTGTTATTCTATTGACATGGTTTACTTAGTGTTCATCTCTATGTCATTATGTGCCATGTAAACATGATAAATATTCCACACAACATTTGCCATTGCCAAATTTATGCTTGCTGCGTGGTTTATCTGTTTATCTCATTCAGTGTTGTGAGTTCCTCCTGTTCACTGTTGAGGCATTTGCAGTTTTGGATATGTAATTAAAGAGTTATTATTCATACATTAGGGTGTGGGACGTTAGTTGGGAATATTGATGGAATCTTGAAAATGATTAGTAATCTTTTTTCATTACTACGAATAAGACGTAATTCATAGCAATTAGTTAGCCAGTAATATTAAATTGACTTATAATTAATGAGAGTCAAGAGATTCATGTGGGAGCTGAATAATAGAGCCCTGCAGTCCCGCTTCCCAAGTGGTGTTGGAGGGTTTGATTTCAATTGCCTCCAACCTCATTTGAGTTGGCTAGGTTTTTTCTGGCGATATCATTCCATGTAAATATGTAATGATATGCATAAAATTATATTTCTTTGTGTTGTACGTGGATGTGATTGAGCTATGTGATCAAACGAAGCATGTGAAATTTTGACAGCAATTCTTCTGATGCCAATGATTTCTGTTTTGACTGACCTATTCTTGTACTGCAGCTATTCTGCTGAAAATAACCGTGCTGAAAGTAAGTTGGCTAGTGGTGATTTGTATGATTCAATTATTGGGCAAGGATTTATGAGAAAGAGGAAGAGATCGTCCACCCCACATCAAAATGAAATACCATATACTCAAACTTCGAGGCGGTTTTACAGAATTCCATCTGCTGACGATTTGGTTTCAGAATAGTTGCTAGTGCAGTAAGTTACGGAGTTTTTATGCCATCAATTAGGTGTATATTGGAGTATGATAAGTCTCACCCTGATGCCACAGCTGGAGATTGGAATGTCAGATTGATTCATCAAGCTTTGGTGAAGGAAACATTTCATTTGCCTAGTCAGTAATAGAGCAAGTGGATACAGAAGCTACAGTGGTGTAGAAATGCTGCTGCTGAATTGTGGTTTCTGGCAGTCATTCAGAGCTCATATTACTGAATGTCCTAGGTGAAGCTCCTTTTCGGTGGCAATACAAAAATTCTTCTAATTTTGGGATATATTGTCGACTCTTGGCTATATTGTGCCTTTGCAACAACCCACTGTGACTATAGTCGGCCTAAATTCATTCATTATAAGCGAAAATGGAGAACAATGATAAGCAGCTGCGGTGTATAGGATGTTTGTCCATGCTTATCCAAGACTTTGCAAGAAGATCAATGTGAGCCCAAGCGTTGTTGACATGAGTTTTCTACTTGGCGATGTAGAAGTTCATGTGAATTTATGTTATTATAATGATTTTTTCTCGATTCTCAGTGCCTAAATTTTATCAGATGTAATGTGCTCTGTTTTATGGACACACACATAGTTAAAGTTATGTATATATAGGAGCAAAGTAGTAAAAGTTAATAATTTACCACCCTCTTTTTATGGAGTATATGGTAAATGGTTAGCTTGATATTGCTCAGTTTTTATGTTGAACATATAAAATTTTTCTCAGCACCTTTTTCTCATTTCGTAGTATTTGTCAATCATTGACGAAGCATGACGTTTTTTTTGGTTGTTCTTACTCCATAATGTTAACCCCAAAAGGGCGTAAATTACTTTGATTGTCACATATGTTAATGCACATAACTGTAAAATACTTTGATTGTCACATATGTTAATGCACATAACTTTAAAAGTGTATGCATTGTGACTAATTCAATACAGCACAGTACTTCCTATCATTATTTTTTTGAAACAAATACTTTGTATTTCATAACATTTTATTATGAGTATCATATTAAAATGACAAAAGCTAAAGAACGCTCTCGAGACATTGGATAAGATACCTAAAAATACATATTCTCCGTATTAAATTAAAATAAACATTAATTAGACCGTTCAATGCATAATCAGTGCAAGTATTGATAAAAAGTTAGAGAGACGAATAAATAAGAGAAGTTGAGAGGTTTCTCGAAGAAATTTACCCAAAACCTTCAACTTTGAAGCTTCTTTCTTCTTCTTCTTCTTCAACCTCACTCAACAATCAAACCTTCTTTCCCAGAAAACTCTCAAAAATGGTGGTCATCGAACCAGCAAACGAAGAAGCACCACCACCACAACACCAGATCAACCCCAAAAATCTCGATTCTGAACCTGAAACGAGTTCCGCCATTAACAACAACAACAAGGACGTTTCTGAGGGTTTCGAAACTGCTAGCGAAGGCGATCATTCTGATAGAGGCACCGACTTTGGCGATGACGATAACAATGGCGACGACGAACAACAGCATAATCAACAAGGAGATGGAGAGGAAGAACAATCTGCGCCATTAATGGCTGCTAAAGATGATTCTTATGAAGATGCTCTTGATGATGATCAATTGAAACAGGTAATTTTAGTTTATCTCTCTTAATTTTGATTTTGGAACTGTTTTTGAGAAATTCTAACTTATTGTTGGTTATAATTTGTTAATTTTTGAGAATTGTGTTTGAATTTAGACATTTTTTGACATTGAATTTGATTTTCTGCTAAAAATTCACCTTCCTGTAGAAAAAGGAGTTCATGATGCTCTCTTGAACTTAGTATTGATTATACTTTGTAGCTAGAGGTATAATTTTTGGATTATATTTGGTTATCTATGAAGTATCATTGTAATGTATTGTAAGTTTGGTCTTTTGATACTATCAGATTGATAAACTAATGCATTTGGAATCCTTCTTTTGAGGAAGGTTTGTAGAGATAGCTCTTAGCTTGTGCTCAAGCGCGATTTTCTGGTTTTGATAGGCGCAGTCCTGTAGGCCAAGTATAAGCATTGAGTAATGGTATTGTTTAAAAAGTTGTGATAAAACACGCGTTTGTTGGTGATATTAAGGTTTGGCTGATGCTTAGTGTTTACAACGTTGTTGATTCGTTTATATATGTGGTGACTGAATAACATTTACTTATTTTTAGATGGTTATGTAATAATTGACAGATGAATTTTGTTATTTTTAGTGTTTGTCATGCCTGAGTACTTGATGTACTTATGGAAGCCTTGTGTTTTCTATGTACCTTAGTTGACATTAGATTGCTGTTCATTTATGCAAAACTGTTAATGGCTTCCTTTTGTTATTAACAGCGAGCGCTAGCACAAGCTAATGATGCAAAAGTAGAAGGGAATACGTTGTTTAAAGATGGTCAATTTGAGGATGCATTGTTAAAGTATGAGTCGGCTCTACAAGTAGCTCCAGAAATGCCAGAATCAGTAGAGTTACGTTCTATATGCCATTCGAACCGTGGAATATGCTACTTGAAACTGGTATGTTTCTGTTGCTTCTTATTGATCACGGTCCTGTAGACTGATGTGTGCTAGCTTTAGACTTTTAGGCAATCATCAACGGACAAGATACAATTAACTGACATTAAGGCTTGAATAATTAAAGCCGTGAGTATAAATTCTAACTGATAAACCTCCATTATTACTGAATAGTTTAGTTTAAAAAGTAATCTAAGATGAATTAATTTAGATAACAATCATTGGTCTTAATGTCTTATCCCTCAGGTTTTAAGTGTTCTTTTGGAAACCTTCCCGTTGTGCTGTACATTGACTAAAATTTGAGCCTTTCAGGTTTATGACCCTTTAGTTTACAAAAGGATACTAGGTTCTTCACATGCTTTTGTTGAGAAGTAGAATCATTATTATGTTTAATCTTGGATAATTTATTTTGTGTATATGGCTTGTCATTTGTACTTGCTTGTCAGAAAACTTTCTTTCACCCTCTCCCTATTTTAAACTTTTGGGGCTTTCACAGTTTTCGTAAAGAATGTTGTGGAGACTGAAGAGGAGGTGGGGGGAAATATTCTCCAATTGAGCTACTAATGTGACTGGAAGGTTAGGGTTGATATTCTCTATTAAAACCGCAGCTAATAAGTCTAGTAAGTTTAAGTCATAGCAGTTTTATAATTGTGGTGTTTGGAATGTTTTCTAGCACTTAGCAAAGAACCTCTCTTTTATTATATGAAGAGAGTGAATTTTTGTACGGCTGCATTTTTTATTCGTGAGATGAACTTTTTTATTAAGTATTGTTTGGGTCTCATGAGTTATAACTATACTTAGTTCAAAATCCTTTTAGTCCTGGTATACATAATGGCTTGTTGCAATGGGTGATAACTCATTAATTTGTGGTGATGTTTAAGTTCTGGAATATCTATGTTCTCAAAGATATTTTTGGATATAAGATTTCAAAAGTAACTAGTTTTACTTGTTAAATCTTGAGGTAGTAGTGTAAGTTTGGAAAATATAATCATCCATAAATAAAGACTAGTACTTAATCTCCAAGTATCTTAGCCTTTCAATATTCTTAGTACAAACCAATTTATTATTGCATTTTATTCCGTGATTCTGTTTCCTTCTTGTTTCAAGGGCCATGCAATTTTTTTTTTTTTTTTTCATTAAATTAGCAAGAAAATTCTGGTAAAAGTTTCTTATTATTAGTACTATAAACTTCTCTTACAATATTGCTTATTTAATTGTGGGCTTGCTTATATTTTGTCTTGTTTGATGATGGTTGTTGGCTTGTTGCTCAATTCATGACAAAAGATCTGGGTTCAAACTGTTTAGCATTCCAACGGAACACAATAAAATGTTCCCTTTGGGTGTGTTTGATGTAGAAATTTGTGCATTGGTTGCTAAACTTTTTGGCCATAGATCATGTTATAACTTATACGGAGACACGGAGTAGACATTTACATGAAAGGGCTGGAACTAATAGTCCAGAAAACTGACTGGTGCATTGGCCACCAAATTATGGTTGAAGTTCATATTGCTTATTACTTCAGTTTGTTCAGTTTTATTGGCATGTTCATAAAGCTGAATTTGCATCTGATATGTACCCACACTGCTTATTAATGCTGTATCTTGCTGGTGCTTTCATGAGTAAGTATCCAATTGTTAGCTGGATGCTTAATTTGTACATAACATATGTGGCTCATATTCTATATTACCCTTGCTGTGTTCAGGGTAGTGAGTCTACTGTTTGTAGGAGTGATACACAAATGACTAATCTATGTATATACTGAGTTGTGTTGTCACGTGATATTGGGTTGTCAGTAAACTGGGCTGTGAGTCACGTGATATTGAGTTGTGGGATAGAATGTGCAATGTCTTTTGTGTGTTCCTTTTGTACCATTGGGTAAAGGAGGGGGGGGGGGGGGGGTTGGTTTGGGTAGCCTCCCCTCACTAACATACTATATTTATGTGTTTCTACATGTTGGCTGCCATTAAGAATTGTAGTCTTCTGTCAGATAAGACACTATCCTCCTGTTAATGTGTATTTCAGTTCTGTAATTCCATTCTTTTGCATGTTGCTCATTCAGGGGAATTATGACGAGACAGTGAAGGAATGCTCAAAAGCTATAGAACTAAATCCAACATATGTTAAAGCTCTTCTTAGGAGAGGAGAGGCTTATGAGAAGCTTGAACGATATGAAGAGGCTATCTCTGGTGAGCTTCCAAATTGTTCTGCGTTTTCTGCTTGATTAATTTATTTTAGAGATGATATTTTAGCAATTTACCTATATGAATCTTGCATATATCTGATTTACTCATGCATTTATACCATTTTTGGTGGTTTCTATTTTGATATTTGGCAGATATGAAAAAAATAATGGAAGTGGAACCTTCAAATGACCAGGCTAGGCGAAATATTGTTCGGTTGGAGCCATTAGCCCGAGAAAAGATGGAGAAAATGAAGGAAGAGATGATTGGTAACCTTTCTTTATTTCACTCTTTGATCTTTACTCTCCTTTGTGATTACTTTCTGGATTTGTGTGCAAATCAAGTCAGATGCTACCCGTGCTGAAATTTTCCCCTTGTTTAAAGTTGAAGCCAAAGTTTGTACTTCAATTTAGCCAGCTAAATGCTACAAATAAATTTATCAGAAAGATGAAATTAAGTTGAATAAGGTTTAGAAATATCAATGAGTTTGTAATTGGAGCCTAGCCATAATGTTGAAAATTTACTACTGTGCAACCCATCTTAAAGTATATAGTACTAATAGTAGCAATAATCTTGGAAGCAATATAATTGAGAGAGCTTGTATGTATGTCTAGAGGATTGTCTACTTTACTGAGAGTTTAAGGATATGCTTTGTGAGTGTTTACTGGCGCAGGGATGAAGTTAAATCAGTTGGCTATGATGAACAGAGATTCTCCATCTTTTTATAAACTTACTCATAAAATAAATTTCTTGCTCCTATATGAACTAATCAAGCTGCAAAATGGTTTGAACTATCTTTGTAAGGAAATCTATGTACAGGCTATATACTTCGTGTCAAATATATTATGCATGCGGTTAGTTCAAATTAAGCCGCAAAATGGTTTGAGTTATCTTGTAACGATTTCAATGTAATAAGATATATTATGCATGTGGTGAGTTCTGATTCTTCTGAGTGTTCGGACCTTATATAGAAATACAATAAAACCAGATGCTCTACAGCAGTAAACTGTTGAATTGTTACTGATTTAAATTCACAATATTGGCATTTGGATTTTTTTTTATATGCTAAGTATTTTTTTAGCCTTTTGATTTAGAAAAATTGCAACAAGTTTGTTTCTGTGTGTATGTCATGTTTCTTTTTAGTTTTGCGGTCATAGCCTTTTGATGGCGAAGAAAAATGTTATGTATTAGAAAGTCTGTCATGGTTGCCATGTTATGAATGGAGTCCTAACATAATGTGTGTGTGCAGGAAAGCTCAAGGACGTGGGTAACAATATACTTGGCCGCTTTGGAATGAGTGTCGACAACTTCAAAGCCGTGAAGGATCCTAACACTGGTTCTTACTCAATTTCATTCCAACGCTAGTCTACTTGATGGATATTTACAATTCACTTAAACTGAAGCAGCTTTGGAACTTCAGTGTTAGAAGACCATTTGCACACGATGGTGGAAGTTTTTCGCGCAGCTGGTGATGTTACCTGACTACCAGCTAAGAAAAAGGAACTAATTTTGCAATCCATTTTCTTTGAGCTAGCCTGCGTATTGGTAGTTGTATTTTTTTCAGAAACCAATTGCATTACCCCAAAACAATGGCTACCGCAATATTATCTTTTGTGAAGGCTTACTGCTGTTTCTAGTCTTGATTTATAGACTGCAAAATGGCTTTGATTGTCACCATTTCGCAAGAAATATGCACTATACTGGGTCTAAAAGCTGTTTATACACAACAATATATATCTTCTGTAGCCATGATAACCTTATTTACTTCATGTTGATAGAAAAGTTGGAGCTTAACTAAAGCTTATTTGCGTTAAACTCTGAAGGTTGTCTATCCTTGACTTATTGAATTTATTCGTATATTTACTCAAGTTCGAATAAAATGATCTACAAGACTATTGTTTCTGTGAAATGTGATTGTGTGAACCCTGAGTATTGCATAGCTGCGAGCCTGCGATTTCTGTTTACAGTTCAAAGAGTATGGTGAATGTAGTGTATTATGTAAATTGGAGAGCATTTAGAGTAATCTTTTTATCATCTTTGTTCATCACCTTAAATGGTTCTCTGAGATGTTTTCTTGCAGCTCTGAAGTTGGTAAAAATAGACTATAAGCATTAGATAACAGAATAAATCATTATTTTTAACAACTTTTGATACAATAATTATTGGATAAATATAAAGTGTGAGGCTTTGTTCTGCTCGTTCCTAAGTAAACCATATTGCCAAATAATTACGGAGTATTACACATTTATGCACGTAATTCATTCCTTCGTCTGAATCGATACTCAATAATCTCATTGGCTCATCTCCTCATAATATGGAACAAAATTTTACTAAAAGTCCTTTGGTCTAGTGGGATTATTTCATATTCTCACTTTTACTCAATCTTAGTAAGGGTATAACAGCTAATACAATTACGGAGTATTATATATTACTCTGTCTTACTTTAAAAGTTTTTATTTCAATCCTATGATTCTATGAAATACTATATGTGACTATTATTTTCAGATAGTGACAGATAAACATACTTCACTAAAAAAGATGCTAACAACTCTTAATCCTCTAATTGCTTGACCAAGTGAACTCCATCCAAGAACATAATTTAGCTTTTCGGAGATTAATTATACTCATTCTAGTCATGCTCACACACGCTTCCATAAGAAAGACGTGATATCAAGATATCTACCCTAGTTTACATACCTTGTTACAAGGTTATAACTATGATGTTTTTCTAACTAGCTTTTCTTTTACATATAATCTGCCTCTCTTCACTAATGCAAGATTTAGGGGTCAAGCAACTTCACAGAATATGCAGAGGCAAGTAAAGCACTTCATAAAACACAACAGGATGACCGTCTGATAATAATAGAACATCAACATACCCCAACCTTGCAGAAATTCGAATAAGGTTGACAAGTGCAACGAGTTTAGTACTGTATTGTACTATGGTTTATTGCCTTGTTTGTATCAAAAAAATGTTTAATTCAATCATCTAAGAGACTAAGAATGCTAGTGAGCTTCTTGTTCTATATACAACTCAGATCTACTCTGATGAGTAAAATATTTATAGAAGTTACAACAGCTAGTATAACAGTAATGTTACAACAGGATTAAGCTTTAAGCCCATGTTATTCTTCTTTTGCTGGTATTATTAAGGATCTATCAATCTCCACTTTGCACCAGACCCAACTCGCAATTTAGGAGACTTTATGCTATCACACAAGATTTCTCCAATTGTATGGCAATTTTATTCATCTCCTCTTTCAAGATGGCACGGCATTTTCAGCTGATGTCTCCTGTTCAGACTTCTTGGCTGCTAACATTGCAGCATGTTGTTCTAGGTACTCTTTGCTATTTATTTCTGTTAATCTGCAAGCATGAAATCCACTTTATATAAACTTGGAATTCAATAGAAAGACCTCCAAAAAAGGTACGGAGAAGAGAATTGGTAATTCACAACTCTCTTTATCCTATTGTGTCTCCCTTTTATTACTTAGTGTCAAAACTTGCCCATTCCTTTTTAAAAAAATAGGACATTGATTCATCATAAGGATAACACATTGTTATATTTGCATTGAAAAATGCTTTTATTGTTATATATACTGAAAAAAGGGCAAAAGTTTGACAGAAAAAGGAACAATGTTAAAGAACAAGTAACTTCAAAGCTGGTTAAGACTTAAGAGTATCCAAGGAAACTGATATACCCTAGTGGTAACTTCTAATTTGTTAAGGATACAGCAAGCACATCAATTAATTGATTCACGCACTAATGGTGCCAGCATGTAACCCCACCCCCCGACCCCCCCCCCCCCCCCCCCCAACACCACTTTTTCTGCCAAATAAAAAAAGAAAACAGATATACATACCTACTAATGGTGCGATCCTTGGCAAATCCAAGTTCATTGTCAACACAAAGATCAGCAAAATCTTTTTTTGCTGATCTTGAAGAAGTCCGTGGTGCCATGCTCTTGGCCTCAGCTATTGTTACAACTCTTTCAAAGAGTTCATATGGGCTACCCTCAGCAGTACACAGTAATCTAGCTTTGTTTTCATACATCACCTAGTAGAATACAAAGAAATTTTTTAGCTTTTAATTTTAAGGTGCAGTCTCAGAATCCAGTAAGGCAGTGATTACCTCAATCTTGTGCATTTAGTTTAGATTTCTCAAATTTTAAGTGAAATAAAGTTATTTTTAAAACATTAGGCATTTCTCAATACATATGTAAATAAATAAATACACCAATGAACCAATTGCAGATTTGTACACACCAAGGCCAAACTTAATCACAAAGAAAAGCAGTATGTTTATTCCCTTTACATTTCTCTTCTCCCAGTTCTCTTCCTGATTGGTATGACACTATGACCGCATGAGCATTCATATATCAATGGCATTATCATACTCAAAACTGAATCTTGACAATATCATAATTCTCTAGCATTCACATAAAAATGCAACAAAACCAATAGGACAGGCATTTAAGAATTCAGGAAAAAAGACGTACATCAATTAAAGTGACAAACCGATATGCTGCTGTCCTGTTATTTAGCCCAAAATTTGGCACCCCATCTATTGCCAGAGTGTGAAATTTCTCTGCAAAATAAATCATATCATAAATCATGTATATACAACATATAACATTGCAAAATCTACAGGCAGATGCACCACAGAACGACAGCAAACAGTAAAAATAAAAATGAAACAAAATGACAGGACCAAAGACAGTCAGCTGCAAGATCAATTTTGATAGTTACAAATTGGGAAGCTGAAGCCTAGCAACACAAAAGTTCTCATGTTACAACAGCCTCAGATCAGAGAACATAATGGCTCAGTAGACACCATGATGAATTTGCTTCTATAAAAATGTTGGTATATTATACGTAGTATTATACGTGTATCATTCATTTATTTCACATACATATAGTACAAACTATGTACAAGCAGCAATCATCCAAAACCAGCAAGGAAAAAAGATGAGTGAAATTTGCAGATATTTTAATAAAGTAACATTGCTTACTGAATAATCCAAAATAATCTGCAGCTCCAAGAGGTCTATCACACAGCTCTTCGAAAGGAAAATAAGCACATCCATTAGCACCCAATGGAACCTAAAAAATTTTAGCAGAATGTTTAGCAAGTTGGATTTATCATGATTAAGCACTAGCGATATTTATTGTAAACGTACCTGTAGTTTCCTTCCCATAACCACTTCTACCTCTTGTGGCTGAGGTTGATGTTCCCCTATTAGCTGCTGCAACTTAACCTTCAGAAGACCTGACATATCCAGTCCAATCAAATAAAAGCCCTGCTCACCCTGCAATTGCAAGTACAGGCAGGAGCTATTACTAATTAGCATATAAAGATGAAAAATCCATGTGATAAAAGACTACACTAAATTAGAACCAAACTTACTGAGGTCATCTTCCGATAATCCACTGATGATCCAATTTCATGCACTGCACATCTTTCCTGCAAAAATAATGAGAATGAAAAAACTAGCAATTCTATAGGTGGTTGAAGTAAAAATTGTCAAATGACAGTTTATCTTGAAGGAATGACTTCGTATCTCTGGCACAACTGAAAGCCTTGTTTTTCTACAATTGTCTTTGGGTTAATCGTGAAAACACTGTTAATTCATATTCTTCTGATCAAACTTTACGAAGAAACTAAGGTCAAAGGTATACTAGGATGAGCCTTGAGACTAACCTTAACTGTGGCAATAAAAGGTAGAAAAAGATCTCTCTGTAGGCCACCTTCATAGAGATTATCTGGGGCACGATTTGAAGTTGCAACAAGAATCTAAATTCAGCACAGAGAAACAAGGGGGAAAAAATCAATCTGTGGAAGACAGAGAGAGGGGAAAATTGAAAATTATTTAATTCAGGCAAGAGCAACAGTTTGAAGTTAAAAATGCTTACAACACCATTGCTGAACAGATGTCCAAATAAACGATTCAATATTAATGCATCAGCCACGTCGGTTACCTGGGAACCAAAAAAAAACACAGATAGCAATTTGTCAACATATTTTACACATTTACACCCATTAAAGAAGCTGTTGAAATCATTGGTATGGTTCCATATGCCCAGTGCTGTACCATGAACTCGTCAAGACATAACAAAATCGCATCATCTGATATCTCATCTGCAACAACTTCAAGTGGATCAGTCACACCCCTGTGTTTCTGCAAATAAACAGAACTATTAAAATCTTACATTCACACTGTAATAACTTAAAAAAACTCAATACCATTATTCTACTATGCAGTAAAATTAAACCTGAGATCAATTTATATTGAATCGGTCACTATTCTGCCATCTAGTAAATGACTATACATCAGTTTAATCTTCTGATTAGAAAAACTATTAAGTGAAATCATCAGTTTATTCAGAGACGTGAAATAAGCATGAGAAACCATACAAAATATCTAATAGTCAAAAGAATCATATCATTCCCTCACATTCTCCCCCAACAAGGGCAACAACCCTCAGATGGCCCTGCCCCAAAATGGATTTTTTCTTTGAGTTATCTTCCTCGGGGTACTCTAAAGATTCAAAATTGTTGCAAGTGGTTTGAAACAATCAGCTTCTAATTGACATTCTATTTTCAGTGATATATGTTCACCTCTATGGTTCTTGATTTTCAAGACAACACTCTCATCAAAGGAATTTAAAGTAGAAACATCCGCACCTGCAAACGGCTATGAACATTGAGCATGAAGTCGTGAAAATGTATCCTCCTTTTCCTCCAATTGCAAGGTCTGACATGAGTACATACATTATCACTTTTAAAGGTTATTCAAGGAAGTAAATAATGTAACAATTAGCATATAAATTTATATTTAACAGCATTCTACTAGTTTCCTTTAAAATCAAACAAATGAATATTATCTTACAGTTGATGATAAAACAAGTCCATCAACATGGTTTTTCCTGTGCCAACTCCACCATAAAGATATAATCCTTTCACAGGGGAATAAGATGTCTGTGGAATAAAACGGGACCATAACCATCTACTCCTGCATCACAAACTAAATCTTCAACTTCAAAAGCCACAAAAAAGAAGCAGAGTAAATAAATAACACTAAGAAGCAACAATGAAAAGAAAGAGAAGAGCACTTGCCTCCCAGATTTTTCTGAAGTTGCATAGCGATCCAACCGGCATTCATTTTCTTTCTTAACAAGCTCATCATAGAGCCTCTGAAGCTCTCTCAAAGTGTCTAGCTGCAGTGATTATAGTCAGCATTTCATCCAAATGACAATATCTGATAAAAGACAATACTTATGCACACTGCCAAACATTACATTGTACTATGTACATTCAGTTCTTACATTAACATTTGGCACATTAATGCATTTTTACTTACAAAGAAAACCTTTTCTAGATAACAGTTCACAACATTGCATCAATATTTTTGGCAATTAAAAACATTGCACCAATGTAAAGGAATTCCAAAAATCAGAATACAAAGATGCTAATTGCTGAAACCAATACAAGCAGTCATTAACCCTTTACAAATTGATAAATTACAGTATAGAAATTTCTTTAAATTTTGATTCAAGCAGTTTCGAGATTTAACACTTCATACCTGACATAGATCACCATCAAATAGTTCACCAGCCGCAACTCGCCTTTCATACTCCACAAGAGGGCCTCCTTTAATCCCATCTGTAGTACAACAATCAGAGCAAAGACTTAACCCAAATTTTCGTGAACATTTTTCTTACACCCAAACATATATTTGAGAGTGTTTGTTTCACTATATCAAACTCCACTAACTCTTAATCACATTATTTGAGAGTATTTAAACTTAAGAACAGAAGGTGACCTCCATTGGAAATTTCCACTGCTTCGGATGACAAGTATCTTGATGGTATAAAAAACGGACGAGCATATCTATGTATTTGCAGATTTCGAATAGCCTCATACTTATAATTCGAACTCCGATTTACCAAATATCTCCTCCTTGCCAATCCAATTGCATAATTTTCTCCTTGGGACCTTAAAATTGATTGAATTTGGCGAATAGAGCGAGCTAAAATTCTCATTTTCTACCCTCTAGCCCAATAGAGATGGGACAATACTCAACACACCAATTAAGCTTAATCTTCAAGTGTAGTTCAATGTATCACAGTGATTGTATCACAGTGATGCAAAGTTCTGAAACAATCCAAAAACAAATACCAACATTAACTTCAATTAGACTGTTTATTGAGCTATATACAAGTTAAGATTCTCACATTAAAATTACTCCGTAGTACAAATAACTAGTATTAAATTACAAACAATCCAACCTATAAACTATCAATGTGCAGTCATAATACCACAAAAAAACACTAAAACAGATGTAAAACCTACAGTATGCTCATACAAGTTACAAATTTAAACATGCAAGAATACGTGGAAGGTCAGCTAGTTCAGTTGGTAAAGTATTAGGAGGTACGGGGTAACACAAGACCTCAGATCAAATTCCGTCTATATCACGGTCCAAACATAATCTGTCCTACATAAACCCACTACAAATTCACATAATTATTCAAATAAATAGACTTCGATACCAGAAAGATAAAAATTCTGAAAAACCCAGAAAGCAAAGATTTAAACAATTAAACTAAAACGTACCTGATCCAATCAAACTCCAAGAATTTGATTACAACCCAGTAGAGGAAATGAAATTTAATAAAAAGGGGTAATCTTTGATGAAGTCAAAGCCTAAAAATTGAATTAAAAAATTCCAATTTTGATGGAAAGAAGACCCCTTTTGACCAAAGTTGAAAAAGAAAAATATTTATGAACAGAACCCTCAATGAGGAAAGAAGATGATGAAATTCCAGAGGAGAGTCTAGAGTGAATGACAAATTTTTAGGGGTTTTATATTTCAGGTACAAATGTTCTTGAAAGCAAAGAAAAACTAAAAAAAAATTAGAAAATAAATGTTGCTGTTTTGACGAGGAAACCAATATGAATTATAAGCATGTGGATCATTTCCAACAATTAATATTATTATTTATTTTTTAGGAAATGGATTATTTATTTTAAATAAAGTTTCCCACCAGTTTAATTGGAGGGTTGAAGAATGAAAGTCATTGAAAGAAGAATGAAAGTCATTGAAAGAAGAACAAAGTTTGATTTTGATTTTAGGAAGGTGTGTTTCGGCTTTTCTTTAATTATGGAAATTAATTGTGAAAGGTCCTACCATCTAGGAAGCCCATCAACACAAGCAGCCACTTTCATGTGGGGTATGATGTATGAAAGATGAAGATTCAACAAGAGGATGGAGTATGTTATATAGTAGTCATATTTGTAACTCCATTAGAAGTGTCTTGTGTCGAGTTTTCGTGTTAGCGAATTTGTCATACGACCCCGACGATGGCCGGTGCTAGGGGTGACAATGGATTTAGACCCGGCCTAGATCCGTGGATCCAGATTCGTTTTTCACAAATTTGAGTCTTTAAATTTTTGACCCGTCGAATTCGGTTCGGATCCAGGTCCTACTGAAAAAAACGTATCTGGATCCAATTCTAACCACTAGACCCGGACCTAGATCTGTTTGGCTGTTAATTAATTTTTCTATTAAAAAAACTAAAATTGTTTGTTTCTTTATTAAAAATGTTGATGACGCTAGTAGTGATAAATGTTAGCCCTTTCAAGAGATGAATTTTGGATGCTCATATCGAATACATCATCATTGTTTTTTCACTTGCTTATTTGTAACATAGTACTTTTTTCGTTGTTTATAATTTTTATTTCAAAGTATAAGTGTATAAGTTGGTTACTTTGTGTTTTTAGATTTGTTGTATAACTTTAATTTAGGTTGAACTTAATAATCCCCGACAAAAGTTTGAAATGCATTTTTTGAACCAAACATTACATTTATTATAAAAAATTAGGCAAAATATATTGGACCCATTGTAGGCCCGGATCCGTTGGACCCGTCTAATCTGAATCCGGGTCTCCATTTTTCAGACCTGATGGATCCGAGTAGGATCTGGATCCCACATACAAAAATGGATCTGGAACCGGGTACATCTGGACCCGGTCCAAATACGACCCTTTGCCATCCCTAGCCGATGCGCTTCATACTACCCTAGGTTTTTTGGCGTATTGCCTAGTTTAATGAGTAAGTTGGTAGTTGTTACTACCTGCTTTGTCCTTAAAATTTTGCCCCATTGCAAAAAAATTGGGTCAATTTTTATAAACTTTTATCATAAAATAATCTTAATCTATAAGTGATAATATAGTTATGTGAGATCTTGTTGGATGCGTCTCATTGTACATTTTATTGATATTTACTTTTTATAATTTTACACGTGTGAAAATGGAGATATAACCGTTTTAAAACGCTTATTGGAGACCGCGAAAAGTCAAGTGGGGCATAAAATTAGGGACGGTGGGAGTATAACTTATAAGTAGTCTTCAAATGGTGTGAGTCTTAGGGCTTGTTCTCTTCAGCTTATTTTCAGTTCAGTTCAGCTCCAATAAAGTTCAGTTCAGTTCAATTCTTATCTTAATTTCCATCTCTCATAAAATATTCAGTTTAGTTCAATTCAACTCCAATAAGTTCAGTTTAGCCCCAATAAGTTCAGTTCAGTTCAGTTCTTATCTTAATTTCTATCTCTCATAAAATATTCAGTTCATTTCAGTTCAGTTCAATTCAGCTCCAATAAGTTCAGTTCAGTCAATCAGAACAGGCCCTTAGCTAAGAGTGGGAAAAAAATGTCAAGAAAAAACCTTGAATGTGTTTATTAACTTGTGTGTGTTATATGTAATTATGATGTTTTGGGCCTATAGAATTGGGCTTGAAATGCGCATGGTTAATTTTTTTTTTTTGGTGTTACACTCGGTTCACCCTTTGGGCTAATCCAGATTTAGGGATCAGTTATGGGTGGTTAGGCTCCAAACCCCTCCCAATTGTTATTGCAGGGGATCGAACAAGGGTCCTCCCTACCAAGTGTAATCCCACTAACCAGTACACCAACAACCAATTGGTAATGCGCATGGTTATTTAAATAGGAATAACATTGCCGCTTAATTTACTACATCCGTTTCATATTATTTGCAATGATTAGACATTTTTCCTCTCTATTTTATGTCAAATCGTTGTAAATAATATGAAACGGAGGTAGTATTTATTTTTAACCTTTTTAGAACTAAATTGAACTGAAACATAGAAATCCAAAAGAACAAGACCTTAATTATCAAAGAGTTAAAATACCAAAAAATTTATTTAGAAAATGTAAGAGAGATTGTTATATACTCCCGGGTGCACCGTACACCCAACTAACCTAAGGTTAGTTTTGCTCTTCGTTTGATGATTAAAAGAAAAACAAACATCAAAATGAGAACAAAATACATATGGGTGTACGGTACACCCGGGTGTATATAACAAATTCTAAAAGTGTAATAGAGATGAATCTAACAAGATTTTCACATAACCATGTTTTTACTTGTATATTCCGTATGAATTACAAAAGTAGTCAAAATAAAGGTTTTTTTTACGTAGTCAAAGTATAGTTTGTAAATACTAGTACTGTATACTATTTAGTATAGTTTGTCAACTAAATTAAAATTGAGGAACTAGATAACTTCATAAAATAGAGAATATATGTGTTTAGTTACAAATGGAAATAAAACTCTCATATCAATATATCATCCCCAATTCCCCCGTATGTAACAAATTTGGAAAGGAAAAAGTGGATTGTGACGGGTTTGTCTGTCAAGTTCAATAGTCGTAAGAAACAAGATGTTTCCATACTTTCATCAATCATACTCCAATTTCCATTCCCAAGCTCCCAAATTGCTACACGTATTAGGTCAACATCCTTTCAAATCTATCTTGAGGCATATTACAACAATTTATTCCATCTCTATCCATAGTAAGAATATTTTAATTTTCTCCTGAAAAAATATAGGACCTTGACCATATTTCAATCCTCACGATATTTTTAGTCCAATATTTGCGAGTCGGTCTTGAAAGTGAGGGGGATGGATAAGGGAACATCATCCCCAAGTAGGGCAGTTGAGAGGATTTGACTTTATGACCTCAAGATTACAAGGTGAATTCCTAACCAACTACACCAAACCGTGCTTGGTACTCCATATTTATATTTGACAATTTCATGCTTCATAAATCTAGTGGCATTGTGGTATAATACTTGTACGGTACTTTATATATGCATGGTCCATTGTTCCCTGCTTTTCTGCAGTAGCATACTCTTGCGTTGATCTAACGAGTGGAATAACTTTATATCACACGGATTTGTAATTTTTTTTTTTTTCAAGACCTTACTAAGAAAAAGAAAAAGAAAAAAAAAAAAACTGCTCGCTAGTCGAGTATATCAAGTTTTAAGGAAAATAATGTTCTTCATACAAGTACAACATTTAGTGTATCCAGCATTGGACAGAAGTCGCGGAACATACAATAATAGCTAAAAATGTAGTAGCTCTAAGGGAAGGAAGAAAAGCTCTAGACATCAATTTGTTATCTACAAGTAATGTAAAGAGCAGAAAGGGTACTAGAATGAGCAGAAACATCCAGTAAAACACCCACGACTCGAGTAGTACAGCAACCTGGTTGCAACCCAGTATGACGTACATTGTACACTTAACTGCTGTACAGAAACATTGAACTTTATGCCATTTTACAAGTAAGTTTACCGGAGCGAGTAATCAGCCACCCCTATCAATCAAAGCTCTCAGATCAGATGCATACAGGAAGAAGATAGCAGCGACGTACATTTAACACGAACATGGCAAGTGCACAGGTCGTTTAAAGAGGTCAACCTAATAAAAAATAACAGTGAATGAGTTGTATGATCCCTCTATAATCTAAATAGTTAAGAGAAGCACCAGAAAGGTTCATGAGCTCGTAGAAATAACAGAAATAGCAGTGTGTATAAAAAAAAAATCTCAACTTTGAGAGGCATCATTATCATATACTTTAAACTTTAAAGAGTATAAACAAGCTTTTCAATTTTCATAAGCAGTTCCATAGCAATCTTCGTCAATTAGAGAGATCAAAATACAACTATACTTCAGTAAGATATTTTCACAAATGCATTTTAATGAAGATGAAGAAATCAACTAAAAACATTTCTCCAAATCAGCCAGCAATTAAATAAACAAATTCTCCTTTTATTATCTGAATAAGATATTAACAGAATTTTATGTGAGTTTACCAACCTCACACAGGAATTGGAGATGAAACATGGGACAAAAAAAGCACATATCATTCCATTTGAGTAGAAAGTTTACCATAATCAATCATCGGCACTTTTTACAGTTGGAGTCGGAGCAGCAAATCATCAGCCCTTACCGATCAGACTCCTCAGTTGCACGCAACAGTATGATCGCAGTGACAGTCAGACAGATATTTAGCACAAACATGGCATGTGCATAGGTTAAAGAGGTCGGCGATTCAACAGTAACAGTGAGTGAGTTGTATCACTTGTATGATCACTCTACAATCAGAACAGTTAAGGGAAGCACCAAAGAAGGTTCATGGTTCATGAGCCAGTAGTAATATCAGAAATTGCAGTCAACAGATTGTACTCTCGCTCCAATGTCCATGAGGACTCGTTCTTATGGTTGATATTGAATATGTATTCCCGGAAGTATCCATCATAAGTAACAACAGAAACAGTGGCCCTGCCATGTCAAAAAGATATGAAAGTGAGGAAGAGAAATAGAGTATAGCTTTAGAAAGATATTCATCACACCAAAATGTTGTATATTTCAGCCAAGATCTTTTAAAGTCTGCTACCAAAAATTGAGGTTTATTTGGTAGGGAATGTAGCAATCCTCAAGTTCCACGAAGCTGTAAGTTGTTACTCCGTATATTACAGAAATCAGAACTTCATCCACAGCCATAACTTGATACTAAAAGTATGGTTATAGAGAAACAGACAGGAGGTCAATTTTAAAGATTTGACTCATCTAACTCACCTGAAACAGCAAGTTCCAGAGCCAGAAGAATCGGAAATCTTCTCCACTTTGCGTATTACAGCATAACTGCAAAATACACTCACTTGAGAATAATTTCATGCAGGAAATAGAATAATTTGTAATGCATGCAAAACATCCATGAATGGAGGAATTAAAGAAGTAAATGACAAGTCAACAAATTGTCAGGTTTTAAGATGAATGTTAACTTCTAACTTGTACCCAGAAAACATGCCTATTTTAATTAAGCAATGTTGTGGCCTGACTGCCCATGATTCAAGAAATTGGCTTTGCCAACACAAATTTAGTTCATCTCCTTTCAGCCTGATCCCATACAATCTGAAAATTGGGTAAGTGAAATGACTCAAGCAACTATTTGAAACCTTGTTATGCCCTTCAAATGTTAAAACTCTTAAAAGTGAAAAGCAGATTTCTCTTGCTCTTTTGATTCAAGCTCAATATAAACAACTAGTTTCTTGACTAATGATTGCCATCCTTTCTGCTAATAGGTTTTTTTTTGCTATATCCTTAAATGTGATTCAATCAGAGCAACGTGCTTCTGAACTGAGTGCTAGGACAATTTTGAGATTAAGTAAAATACAATATAAGTAGCTTATAAATATGTTAGTCTCTTTAGTGTTGTTATCTCTTCCAAACACTGAAACACCCACATTCAAGATTCTTCCAACACCAAACTGATCTAATAATTTACCTAAGACCAAAGTACATTGCACAAAAAATAAAACAATTAATACAGCAGATAAACAAAACAATATACCAGAATATGGTCATACTAAATGTTCACCTTTTGACTCCTTCAACAACTGCGTTGTGAAGAACATGATGATGAGCTGGATCCAAAATTGAGCTAGGAATCATTCCACCAATAAAACTACTTGAATTTCTACCCCTGAATACAGCAAACATCAAATCAAAAATAGGATAATCTATATTAAAGCCACATACAGGAACATCCAGTAAAATAAATCATAATATAGTGCTTTGTACTTTGTAACAGAACAAAATATTAGTAATGTACTAATGTAGAAATGAGGAAGAAGAGAATTTGGGGGAAATTTGATACTTCATTGTTATTTAATGCAATTAAATTATCGAATGGGATTTATTATCCCAGTTTCCTGAGTGGTTGGATACTCCCTTCCTTGGAGACAAACTGATGCAAAATCAAATTTACTCAGCAATATTCTAATTACATTTCCTCTCACTGATCTCCTCTTATATAGATAATTTCTGACTTTATTCCCTTGCTCAACTTTTAACACCTTCCTCACCAAGCTAATCCTACCAACTATTTTTTTCATACCAATAGAACTCCTCTCTCTAAACTAGTAGTCTTTTACATAAGCTGCTCCGTAAATTTAACTTAGACATCAAAAAGCTCCTTTCACCCTTCTTCCATCCCCTCCAAGACACACAAAAACATGTGCCTGTGCACATAGGGAATTGAGGAAAAGAACCCTAATGCGGAGTACAAGGGTATAAAGAGGACGAATTGGGGGGAATGAAAGAAATTCAGTGCTAACATGTTACATTTGTTCTCCAGAATGACATCATTTAGTAAATGAGGCTACCCTAGTGGACTCCATATTACTGCAAGTTTTTCTGATTGTGTTCACCCCAAAGAGAAGTCAATAAGATGCAAAGCACCATACAAGCTGCACAAAATTCATAGCAGACAGAATAGTAGATACAACTCAAAGACTACAAAAGCACTGAGTGACCTTTAAACAAAGCCTACATTCAGGAGGATGAAATACTTGGGTTTCAATAACAAAAAAACTATGTCGACGCCGCAACGGTGACTAAAACAATGTAATGTGGTAAAAACTGTCCAAACATATGCAACGCCAATGATTGAGCAATAGAAAAATCTAGAATTTGGACAGAGCTGTCACTAGAATAAAAATATAGACACCAATTGTAAAGCAAAACAGTTTGAGCACTGAAAACAAAAAAATGATATTAAGCAACAAAAGAATAAAAAGTCATTTCAATCTACCTTTGATTAGAGGCAGCTCCAAGTATGAATAAGTGAAGAGAGCCAGAGGAACTTATGGCGGCAAGAAATTTAGGTAGCTGCATAAACGAACCAAAGGACAAGGAGAAAATTGTGGATGGATAGGCTCCTCTACGAAAACTGAAACACTGACAAGAAAAATAAATTAGGTTAGGCAAAAAGATTAATTTTGAGTATTATCTGAAAATTTGAACGACGAAAATTTAAGTAGATAGAAAAGATGGAATATTTAAGAAGGATGGACTAATCAAAGTCAGAGTTCGGCAAGGATGAACTTCTAGAGTATCTCAGAAACTATAGATATAGTTTTGGATCTAACACAATAAGCTGCTAAAGTATTTTGCCTACTAAGAAGGGGAGGCTGCAGCAACATTAGATTGTAATGATACCATTTGTAATGAACCAGCATACAGATGATTGTAAAGAGATAAAAAGTGATATTGATTATGAAAGCTGTAAGTACAATAAGTTAAAGATAATTTTCAGGTATTCGAGACTTGACCCTCTCCCAAAGCTAACAAAATAAAAATTGAAGTATTCTGGATGCCTTTTCTCTATGCCTACTCTCCCTTATTTATTCTAAATCTAATGACTACTAACAATATAATATTACGCTACTCATAATGCCCCTTCTCTAGGTCGCTCATTACAGCTAAAAGCACCACCAAAGAGTATTCACAACCCAACAGCAATGGTAAGGTACAACAGAGGTGCAGCAGTTACTTGATCAGACAGGAAAAATCTATACAGCCTGCTTCAAGTTTGTCAAGAAGTATAAAGATGTGACCATATAAGAGAGGGTGAATTGTAGCCTGCTAGTTTCCAAAGAATGGATCACATTTACAACCCTCTAAATGCTAATTTAAGATTATCCCAAGTCCCACCAATCGACACATATTACTTTAAAGGAAGGACGATGGATGGTCTAGATAAATTTGGTAACAAGGTACACAGTGATAATATTAAAAAGCACAATGTTGAATTAAAATCAAATTGAAGTGCAAATGTGCAATTATTATAATTCACGGTGGCAATATTGCTCATAACAAGCAACAACATTACAGGCTACTGTCCCTTGTAATTTAGTATGCATGTAAACGTATTGTAGATATAACATCCTAGAATAATATGTATATAACAGAGCCTTTGTTTATTACATTCTCTTAATGAGTACTTCCATGCATGTGACAGCCATATGACATGAATTGGCAAAGATAAGGACCTTTTCCAAAAATGATCCTTGAAAATAGATAAAGTTACCTTAGTTCCTTCAGGTACCGTATGTACTCTAACCATGGTTCCTTGCTCTGATGCTGTTGCTAGGTATGTTCCATCAAAAGAAAAGACCATTGCAGCCAAGGGTGAAAGATGAGCATCTATCTGTACCAAACAATATCTTAATTAGAACAAAACCAAAGATTAAAACTTCACAACTGCTTGCTAACATAATATTATATTCTATTTTTAGTCTACTATTCTACATTATTATGAAAGAAGACATACAATAGACAGAAGCAGCCACACAAGGAAAGCAAGTCTAGAAGCTATATTGCACCATTGGTGTTTTACAAACTAATCAATTTAGATACAATCAATGTCTAATCATATTTCACAGAGGAGATCTCAGCTCTCCCATGTGTACATTCTTGTGCATTTCTCAACCAAACATTCTACTCAACAAGGAAAAAAATAGCTGAGAAAGAAACTTTCATAGGGTCCCATCAGCTTTCCCCAAATGAGTGGAAGAAAATAGTCAGAACAAGTCAAGAACATTTATAAAAAAAACAGCAAATGCCAACTATGGGCAGGAAATGTTGGAATCCTATTACGTTGGTGATGCTGGTAAATGGCTGAAAAATAGTCCTATACTTAAACTACACAATTACTTAAATCTTCTTCATAAGACCAATCTTGAGATATTGCACAGATATATCTAAATACAAATTGTGTAATTTTTGGGGAGGAGGGGATATTATGGTAGATAGCTATGAATAATATTGAATTCACAAAAAGTTGATACTCTAAATGAAAACTCTTCCCAGTGAGGTTAACTTTTAAGCAGGAATTTGCAGTACTAGAGTTTAGTTTGTTATAAATATGTTAGGTATTTCAAATTATTGGGATAATGACTTTAGAAGCCAGAGTAGGAATAGGAAGACATAAAGCAATGCTCATAGCGGATAAGGATGTAATGCTTGTTCAAATTTTCCTTATACCTATTCTTTTATTGCCTTTTTTCAAGAGGAGAAAGTTTAATGAGCAACAGAATTCAAGAGCTTTATGTAGCCTGTTTTCTATCATAATAGAATAAATATAGGAAAATAATGATAATCAAGGCTTTTGTTGGACTTCCGTAAATCTTCCCAATTTTACATAAAACACAATCAAATCCCAGCTTTGAGAGGTATCATTATCATTCGAAAAAATTGAAGTGTATAGACAAGGTTTTCATAAGCAATTCCATTACAATCTTCACCTAAGTCAGTTGGAGAAGACAAAATACACCTATACTTCAGTCAGGTATCTTCACAAATGCATTTTAGTAAAGACGAAGAAAGTTAATATGCTGGACAAAGATCATGTATTTAAAAAAAAAAAAAAAAAAAAAAAATCCAAATGAACCAGCAATTAAATAAGCAAATTCTCCATTTCTTATCTGAAAAAGATAGCGACAGAAAGATTTATGTGAATTTACCAACCTCACACAGGGATTGGAGCTCCATAATATCGTAAACTAGCATGGATCCTTTGGTTGTACTTGCCGGAAGAGCCAAGAAGCAAGCATCCAAGATATGGGAGAATGCGGAAAGGCCTAAAATGAGAGAGTTCAAATATTAGACTGCGTGATAAACTCTGAAAAGTTCTATTGTAACACACAGAACCCTTTCCAAATGAAAGCGAAAATAAAAACAGTAAAAATGCATTGATACAGGTCAGAAAACTAGACAAGTCAGTGTACTTCGTCTTGTACTTTGATTGCTTCCAAATATCAACAACTCTGACAATCTACTTAGTCTGCGGAACCAGAAAGGGTTATCTCTGAGTGACATTATTAAATCATTTTCAGAAAGATAAACTCCCCCATTCCTAAGATACTTGCAACACTCGTTTTGTTTGTCTGCTTCCTGCATTACTTCCTACTTTGGCATGGGACTACTCTTAATTTATTGTCTCTCTCTCACAAACACTACTTACATTAACTTTATATTGTTTCTGTCTCATGAAAACAAATAAAAAATACCCCATTTACTCTACTTGTATATTAGTTTATTCATTTCCATGTACTACCCACAAGGCCACAAGCCTTCCAAAAATACGCGCGAATAAAGTGTCGTGAGTTAAGTAAGTTTCACCCTTTATTGGCCGTTGACATAACCTAGCCAAATTGGAGGTAAAAAAATAAAATAAAGTGATAGAGATTATTGAAAAGATAATCTTGTCATAGGTTCCGGATATATTTTGTGAATATTGTATTCTTACCTATCTTGTGTAACCCTTGTATCCCTATATATTTGATCAATGGAATATCCAGGCTAAGGAGTTTTCTCATAATCTAGCATGCTATCAAAGCTTAGGTTCTAGGATAAATTTTTTTCCTTTTGTTCTAGGGCTGAAATATGAAAAGAGATGACTACCCACCACAGGCAAAGGATATTAAACAAAATATAGATAAAATGAATAGCCAAGGTAACTGTTCACATTTTGGCTAAGGTGTTTTTTTTGTTTTTTTTGTTTCTTTACTACCTCTCTCCCAAAATATTTACCAAATTAAATTTACAACTAAAAATATTGTGAGGGAGTATTTACAACTAAAAAATTCAAAAGCTGCTCAGTATTTAGGGCAAGAGGGAGTATCTAATAGTTTATATTGTTTTGGGGAAAAGGGGATAAAAACGTTTTCATGGAAACCTTTATATTTTAAGATGTTGACTAGATTAACCGCTTTTGATCGATAGTGTCTCTTCAGCTTAATGCTAAGAGTTCTATGCAATATCCTTACTTAGAGAATCCCAGCATGCTTGTGAGAGACACATATTGGGTTAATCATATCATATCACATTACATATTACTGAATATCTAAGACAAACTATGATCTTTGGTAGCAATAAATCAGAAATATATCATCAGATCAATTACCTTTTGGATTTGGCACGGTATCAAGTACACTTAAAATCACAAGACTATTGATATCATATATGAACACCTTTTCTTGCAATAGAACAATCAGTCTGCAGTATATGATACATAAGCAAAAGAATTATGAGTACAGAACACTGGATTTCAGCATTGATAAATCTTTAATGGTTACTGGAATAAAAAATAAAGATAAAAGGCATGCAGTTTTGGCTACATATACAAGTAATGGATTCATTGGCCTCCAAGGTACAATAGACTTAGATTAGTAGGGAACACATGAAACTTCCAACAAACAACAAAAACAAGGGAATGCTAAGGAACTAAAGGGTCAAAGAGCCAAAAGATAAGGGCGTATAGAACCTGAACAATTGTAATAGGAATCACTGAAGTAGTCTATATATCAACATTACCCTAATGCCACTACATAAATTCTACAAGACCAAATGGCACAATAACCCAAGACAGAAGCACACCAACATAATCTGTTGGACATAGTCTTCCTTAACATACAGTTAGGGGAAAAGAAAAAAAATCATGAAAAATTAATTAAAAAAAAAATATATTTAGTTGATGGGTTTCTCATCACACATTTGCCAACTAATACACGCACAAACAAATATCGGCTTTCAAAATTGCAATTAGCTCCCAGTCCTTAGTCCTTTATGGTAGCTGCAATTATTTTTAAAGGCAACTTGAGCTCTAAATCAAAATAAGTGTGTATATGTTGGATAAGTGATAAACTTAAAATTACTCATCATCTTTGCAAAGTTCTAAATCTTGCATCCATAGCCTTTGAGAGGGAGGAGATGGAAGAAAAGGAAATTGTCAACCAAAATTCAAAAGAGTTAAAGCTTAGAAAAATTTTAGGTTACTCACCTAAGCTTATTTAAACGAATAGCAAGAACTGAAGTCAAGAAGTTTAGTTCTTGAAGAGGAGCTCCAGTTGTAGTATTAAACAAACAAAGGCGGCGTGGAGATAGAGCTGGCTGAGTGCACCAAAAGGAAAAAAATGAACCACCTAATTAGAATTATATAAACCAGCTAGCAGACTGGCAGACTGATAGGTCAATAACTTAGTAAAAGAGCTAAAATCATCTGTGTCAAAATTCAATGGAAATAACCTGTTCGCCAGCTCCAACGACGGCAAGAAGACTCGAACTGAATCGCATTTCAACAATGCTGAAAGCACCCATATCTAATATATAGAAACAAGATCTCATAAGACTAGAGCTAAGCTAACATTTAATAATCAACAGACATAAACCTTCCCTAAATCAACCCTCTAACATCACTACATCAGAACCTTTCACCCCAAAACTAACATTAATAAGCTAAAAAAAAGCCATGTTTCCATAACTCGAATATCATGCTCAATCCATAAAAATTTAAAATTTTGATTTTGCCAATTCTACCTTCTATACTATGTTACAAACATTCAGCAGCTAAGGGTGAAAGTTCGGTTTTCGTATTGAATAAGTAATGTTAGGCAATTGGGTAAGGCCGCCTACGAACCGAGATCATACCAATAGCAAAATCTCCATTAAAAGTGTCATTAACATTGTTGTTTAAATAAGTTGCTGATATTCAGCAGCAGCATAATTCAAGATTAAATATTTTGCCAATCATATCAATTTACAACACATAAATAAACTACTAATGCCAATAATTCTGAAATTTTAAACCATCGAAGATCAATAAACAACAAAGATAAAGAATTTACCCTTTTCATAGCATAGCCTGAGAGTTTCAGCATCAAATATTTTGAACCCAAGCTTCGTCCCCACAGCAAAGCAACTTCATATAATCCAAAATAAATAGGGAAAAAAAAAACACCCATTAATTTCAAAATACCAATAACACAAATCAAAGTATAAAGCTGAAAACTCCAGAATTAAATTAACCTGTAATCCTGATTGAAAGAAGCGCAGAGAATTGGGTATGATGAATTTTGGTTTGCCATTGTCAGAAATTACAGAAAGAAGAGAACTTGATTAAGAATGTTGGGTAATTGTAATTGAATTATAGAATACTGAAACCCAGAATCAGAAAACAAAAGAGATTTGATTAAAACAAGAGGAGAGATTTGGGTATGATGATAGTTTATTGGGCATAGTTAGAAATTGTGAACAAAAATTAAATTAAATTAAATTGTGGGATCACGGATTACAGAAAGAGGTGAATGAATGAGGAAGATGATTGAATTAGTAAGATTCTGGGTTGTGAAATAAAATCAAAAACAGTTGGTGTAAAAAAGTGATGATTTTGACTTCAAATAGGAACATTATTTATACTGTGCCTAAAGTAGCTCAATTGGTCTTTTGTGCAGGCAGAGTTTGATCACATCTCGCCATCTCAGGCAACGTTCGGCTAAAACGATTTAATTATCGATTCGGGCCAAAAGATGGACCAGATGAGTTTAAAACAGGCCGATGAGAACCGGTCTATCGGTCTGCTTTTTATTCATCGGTCCGATTCAAAACAGTTTGGACCAGACCCATTTGTTTAAAGTATGTAATATGATTTTTTATTTTTTAAAGAACTTCTATAAATTAGGAGCTTTTTTTTTTTTTTTTTTTTTATATATATATAAATATTATGAACTATTTTATACGAAGTACTAAGTAATATATAATTTGATCAAATTTTGGTCCAGCTTTATTGGTTCAATCTAGGTCTAATAATACAGCAATGGGTTCAATTTTCAAGTCTTAATTTTCAAATTTTAGTTCCGGTCTTTAACTAGTAAACGATATGCTAATATCGACTTTTGGTCCAGCTTTATTGGTCTAATCTAGGTCTGATAATAGACAATTGGTTCAATCTTCAAGTTTTAATTTTTCAAACTTTAGTTCCGGTCTTTAACTGGTGTTAATAATGTCTCAAATAATAATAGTTTTCTTTATTAGTTACATTTACTTATTTTGTTTGTTACCTTTACCTTTTTTTATCCCTCTTAAGTTTGCCCTATATTATAAACCATCATTTCCTTTGCTTCTCAATAAATGAATCAATTTGAATGAACAAGTTTGTTGACTCATTAATTTAACCATTAAAAAATCATGAAAAGTTATATTTTGAATATATGCATTAAGATTACACTATACAATAACTATGAAAATCACCATATAGTGTTATAGTAGAACATGTCAAAAACTCAAAATTATCAAAATCAAAGTGCTAAAAAATCTTAATATTGTGAAAGCCAAAGTGCTAAACTCATTAATATCGAAAATCAAAGAAGGGTCACCGTTCACCACACTACTAATTCGCATCACATTCACCATATTTGATCCCACTAATTTTCTCTCGCACAAACTCCACCCAACCAAAAACAAAGTAAAGAATTTGATATAGATTACAAGGGAAATGATTTTGGCACACCAAAATTGATTTTACATATCCTTATGTGAGAGTACAGTATTCTATACTCTTCTCACATAAGAGTATGCTAAAATTGATTTTGCATATCCTTATGTGAGAGTACAGTATTCTATACTCTTCTCACATAAGAGTATGCTAAAATCAATTGATGGTGTATCAAAATCACTTTTCAGAGTACAATTAATATGGAACACGTAAGATATCATCTGGAGCAAGAGAGATTTGAGCATAAGAATTAAAGAAAACGACAGTATTTGCACAAATTGTACTGCCACCAGATTACATCACACGAACCTACCAACCTACAACCAGTAGACGGCTAAAACCCAGTACTACTCGTAACAGCTTTTTTGACCATTATGTTACATCAACCCTCTCTCTACTCATTCTTACTACAACAAAAATAGCATCTTATACATATATTTTCCCAAATTATATTTACATTCACAAGTTACCCCAAACAAGAAACTTAATGCAGAAATTATATTTTAAAAAAACATGCCTAAACTCTATATGAGTAAACTTTTTACACCTCTTTCCCAAATTAATTAATAATGTAGGGACAAAAATTACTACACATCTTTTTTCTTTGTAGCTGTGATTTTGTTTCATTTTATATTTTATTAATTTATTAGTTTAAGCTATCTAGGGCCAGAGAGTTCCATGGCAAAAGAATCCAATGAATGCTCATCATCATCATCATCAAAACTTGCTCCAAACACGGTTGTAGGTGGAGGGTGATGAGGATCGGTTGGCATGCTCCCGGCACGTGACAAACTTTTGTTGTTCGGGTGGGAGAAGCCCATGTTGAGATTGTCTTGACCGTGGGCAGCAGCCCATTTCTCCGCGAGTCCATCTCCCTCGAGCATTCGTACCACCTCGGACATTTTGGGCCGGTGGGCTGGCAAGTATTGGGTGCAAAGCAAGGCAACTTGAAGAATCTCTCCTACTTCTATCCTGTCATAGTTGGTCCCTAGTTCCCTATCAACTAGCATCTCCACTTTTTTCTCCTGCAGAATTTTCTTGACCTAAAGGCATAACATGGCATGTATAAAGTGGTTTAGCAACTATTGGAAAAGAAAGTGAAGTAAAAGAAATAGAGAGTAAAGAGAACCAAAAAACATTGTGGGCTTGAGGTCTAATTATTGAGAAAAAGTAGAGAAAAAACTTATTACGGGTAAAAGTAGTACTCGTATGATAAACGGACAAGGTTGCATACGTTAACATTCAAGCAGGACGGAGGGAGTATAAAGTATTTTTTTACTATAACAAAAGATGTGATACACGTGTTTCGAGCAACTTTACAGCAAAGAAAATCCAGCACTTCGTGCAAGGAAGATACCATATAATGATATAATCTTCTACAATTAATAATTGCTGATGCTTAGTATAAATAATCTCTAATCTTAAGAAACACAATCATTTGATAATACCCTATTGTGCTTCTTGAATGAATAGATTTATGTTTAAAGTAAGAACAAGGGGGATCCACATTATGTTTATCCTATAAAAGCTATGTGGATTAAGAAGGGACCCATCACCCTCAACGGCTTAGGCGTTTGCTTTTGTTTAAGCATATTATAACACTCTCCAATATTGGAAAGATTTCGCAATCAACATGATGGTTGATTACTAAAGTGGTCAAATAATTATAGTGGAGTAATCATATGGTTTTACTACTAATACACGATCAAAGTGACTGTATAATTATCAATCAAGTTGATCTCCCACTAAAAAGTTACTGTGATAATTAATTAAACAAACACACTTCTACATGGAATGTACACAACACTTCTACATTACAAATTCTTAAATGAACCTGGTTCACACTAATTTATTGTGGACCATTAACATTAGAGATAATATGATTGTTTTATTAATAAAAAAAAAGGTCACTATATTAAAATAAAGGTTATTATGTTGAAATAAAAATTAGTGTGACATTATAAAAGCTATAAAAAGTTAATTTTTTTAATGAAATTTTTAATATAATAGTCAATATGAATAATAACGATCATTATGTTAAAATTAGGTCACTATCCAACATAATGTCGTATTCAAAATTCATAATAATATTAAAGGTCACTCAAATTTTTAAAAAAGGCTACTATGTTAAAAATAAGGTTACTATGTTAAAAATAAGGATCACTATATTGAATATAATGCCACTTACGTGTGAATAAACCTTAGGTCCACAATAATATTATTGTGAACCAGGTCCACGCAAGATTTTCTGAATCTACATATGACCTATATACAATGTTATTAAGACTGGTAACTACGGCTATGTTCTTTTTAGCTCAAAAAAAAGTCTTGGGATATACACAGTCATATATATGGGTTACACAATTTATTTGAAGATAATGTTTATAAAAATTTTAATTCGAGTTCTAATAATTTCAAATAAGGGGAAGCATGCAAGTGTAAAATTATGCAGGAAATTAAATCATAGATGAGCGAAGAGAACTTACCCAATCGAGCATTGCACCTTTCTGATTAACAGTCTTGCCAAATTCGAGTGCTCTCATCCCAGTAATTAGCTCTAGCAAAAGTATGCCAAAGCCAAAAACATCAGTCTTTTCAGATGATTGGCCGGTGGAGAGATACTCAGGAGCTATGTGCCCAACAGTTCCACGAACAGCAGTAGTAACATGAGAATCACCATGGTCAAGAAGCTTTGCAAGGCCAAAATCGCCGACAATAGCCTCATAGCAATCATCCAATAAGACATTTGCAGCCTTAACATCTCGGTGGATGATCTTGGGGTCACACTGCTCATGCAAATAGAGAAGCCCTCTAGCTGCTCCTATGGCTATTCTTTTCCTCGTGTTCCAGTCTAATGGTGGTTTTCCTACAAAAAGAATGTAAGAAATACCTTCAATCAACATATCGTTTGACAAGCAGAACAAGGACCCACATAGGTATATTGTATAACCACTACTTTAAGGATGATTATACTATTACGGAGTATCAATTATTTCAATACTTTCTTAGGGTTACAATATAATCATGCTGTTGATCTGAATGGAATATATAGATTACCTTGAAAAGTGAAAAACATAGTATAATCCAAAACTACTGTATTAAAATGCAAAACTACTACTGAAAATGCAAGTATTTTGTACTTCTAGCCCAACAGTCTATAGGATGTGAAACTTGTAAAATCCTGCACAAAGATATAGATACTTTAAAGAAACATGCAAGACATTTCAGTGAGTTAACAACCTTTTAGCCTTGAAGCCACACTTCCGTTGGACATGTAAGGATACACTAGAAGGCGCTCATGAGAAGTAGCACAAAAGCCGATCAAACGAAGCAAATTTCGGTGAACAGCAAGGCTGATCAGCTCCAATTCAGTCTGAAACTGTGATTCTCCAGATGTTCCACTGATATCCTTTAAGCGCTTCACCGCCACCATAGAGCCATCGGGTAATTTGCCCTTGTAAACATTTCCAAACCCTCCACTGCCAAGAATATTCTTTGAACTAAAACTGTCTGTTGCATTGTGAAGTTCTTTAAAGGAGAAAGTCCTTAAATTACCCAATCTTATTGAACCAATTTCTTGTGTATCTGCTACAAAAATCAAAACACCCTTCTAAGAATGCAAACAAAACATACTAGTGGTTCAATATGGAAAAAGAATGAGTCATGCAAATTCAATCTTTACCATTGATCTTCATCATAAATCGACGGCGCCTCTTTTGTCTTCTCCAGTAAATGACCCCAACCAATAAGATGAAGAACAAGACAATGCTAAATGTCACTCCAAGTGCTATTGCCACTTTTTTAGACTTTCTCTTTCCTACAATTTCATTTAGATGCATAAAATAAGAACCCAATTCACCAAAACATCACAACTTTGTAAAGAAACTTAATCATGCTATGGACATTACCAGGGGACGAACCAACGGATAATGATAGAGGAACCGGGACAACCAAACTCGAACAACCATCAGTTGTAGCTTTACTTCCACAAATCAAAGGGTTTCCCACAATACTATCAATCATCAATAATCAAAGAATAAGTACAATCATTAACAATCATAAACAAACAAACAAATTAAACATGATTAAATAAAAGTATGTAACAAAGAAAAGATCATATAGAAACAATCATAATATACATACTTGAATGTTCTAGTAGGAAATTTTGGTACAGGTCCACTTAGATTATTAAAGGACAAATCCCTACACAAATTCAAACCAACAATCATAAATAATACAAAAATATCAGCCATTTGCTAAATCCATTAATCTATGAAAATGAAGGTTCAACCTTAAATAGGACAAAATGAAAACAAACAAGAAGATATAAATAAAACTATATAATACACAAATATTATTCAAAATACATTAAGAAATGTAAATTACTCACAAGAAAGTAAGCTGAGACAAATTGGCAAGAAATGCCGGAAAGGCACCACTCAACGTATTATTGTTCAGCCTCCTGAATTACAGACAACATTAGAAACAAACACTAGCAAAAGAACAAAACAAATTTGCTCAATTTTTTAATTTATTCAATCCAAATGAAAACTTACAAATATTGGAGGCTTTTGGATTGACCCAAAGTACTAGGGACATGTCCAGAGAATCCATTGTTAGAAAGATCCAAGGTTTGAAGTTTGGATAATGAGCCAATTTCCGGTGGAATTTTGCCGGAAATATTGTTATTTTGAAGTAATCTACAAAACCCAAATCACCAAAATTATTAAAAATTTCAAAAGTATAAAATATGGGTTTTAACAAATTTTCTTAAATACCGTGCACGTAGGCTCGGGCGAGGCCGGAGTTTGTATTAATGATTACTTACACTTGTCTGAGATTAGTGAGGTTTCCAATTGCCCCAGATAATGTTCCTGAGAGAGATTGGCTTGGAGCTCCCCTGTTTTATACACACACAAAAAAACAGAGGAATTTATTAATTTAGTGACATTTTGAGCATAAAAATAAGATTAAAATTAAGAATTAAAAAATGGGGTTGAAGAAATAAAATTACAGGCCAATGACAGAATTATCAGAAGAACAAGTGATCATAGCCCAACTACAAGGATCAGCAGAAAATTCATCCCAATTATTCAAAACTCCATGAGGGTCATTCAATTGATTTTTGATGCCAATTAATGCTTCCACTGTCAAAAAAAAAAAAAAAAAAAAAAAAAAAAAAAAAAAAAAAAAAAATTAAAAAAATGGGTTTAGAAATTAAGCAAAAACCCAGAAAAACCCAGAATTTAAAATTGTGAAAATGATTTACCTTCGAGATTACGAGGCTCATAAGAGAGAGAAAATTGTAAGAAAGAAGACAAAAAAAGGAAGAAGAAGGAGAAGAAGAAAGCCATTATTGTGTAAAGCTTGAAGCTCTTAGTAGCAGGAAATGAAAATGATTATGTTGTTGCATTTCTTACATAGCGTGAGAGAAAGTTAAATCAAAGCAAAAAGAAAAGGCTAACAGAAAATAATTTAAATAATTATAAAAAAACTAAATAAAGAAATACTCCTGTTTTTTTTTAATTACAATCTCTCTTTATTTTGCTTTCTCTTTCTTGGTTTGTGGGGAGTGGTTCTCTTTTTCGTGGGTCGTTTTTCTCTTTTTTCAGTCTTACCTTCTTTTTTTTAGTGGTATCCCACAATAAAAAGAAAATAAAAGATACTGTTGTCTTTAAAAAAAAAAAAAATTGAGATTAAAAAAATAATTAGGAAGCAATTTAAGTTTACTTGTGATTTACCTAATTACGCACCACTAAGTAATTGAATAGTCGATAACACAGTGTTACTATTGTAAAAAGCATAGAGGTCGCAAACATGTCAATTAATTTATGATCAAGTCTGGTCCATTCGAGTTAAGTTATGCTATGTTCGGCTAAGATGTATTTCAATTCAGATGGAGTATGAATTTGGTCTTTTGTGTTTATTGTCAATCACGCATTACGAGTATTTACTAAGTACTTCTAACAATGATCAATTCCAACAATATAAACTACTCGTATTTATTTTCAAACCAATTAGAGCTCTAAAACCGACAACCTCTTTTTAGTATTGTTCGAGTTTAAGGCATATGAGTTAGGGCTTATTCACTTCAGCTTAATTTTAGTTCAGTTCAACTCTTAAATTCCTTCTCTCATAAAATATTCATTTCAGCTCTATTCGGTTCAATTTAGTTCAGCTCTAATCAGTTCAGTTCAACTCAATTCAGTAAATATGAACAGCCCCTTAGTAATTTGACATCAGTTTGTTGAGTAATCCATATACAATGCCTAACATTAACAATCCAATCAGCTAAACACGATACATTATGACGATTAGCAACTAAACAATAAAATATATTACTTTTTTTTTTTTTCTTTTTTGTAATGAATTTTGGTAGTGCAAAAAGTGTGAGCTGAAAAATTCACCTAACACCAACAGAAAAATACGACCAAGCAAGTGTGACTGTGTAAATGAGGTGGGAAATTGCTTGTAGTAGACATAACAGGAAGATCAGTAAAGAGCATGGGCTGATTTCAGAAGGGCTACAATTAGTCGAGGCCTCTTTTGTTCTGTTTTGCTCTTGTCAGTCAGTAGTCTCTGCTTCAGTGTATAATTTTCACACCCAATTCTCATTTCTACTCATTTGATTTGATTTGGGCTTTCTCATCTTCTTTGCTTTCTTTGTCATTTCCCATTAGGAATTATTGTCTTTCGGAAATTTTATGTGCGTAACGTTAACGTTGGAGCCCTTGGAGGGGTCTAGGACCCTAGGTGAGGAAGTTGTAATGCATAACAAGTTATACACAACTAATTTTACATAATAAACTTTTTCACCACTCAATAGTACTATTGTTACTGTTTAATGAGTAATACTTCCTCCGTTTTCTTTTACTTGCAACACACCTTTAAAGCACGCAGTTTTAGGAGATGATTAGTGAGGGTAAACGAGCGATTTTATCAATATAATTTTTACACGAAAATTAGAATAGGGTTAAGTATCATTTGTAAAAATTATAATGAAAAATTTGTCCGTTTACATTACATAAACCTGACCTCAAAACACGTGCCACAAGGCTGTGTTGCAAGTAAAAGAAAACGGAGGAAGTACTTATAATAGTTGTTCAGTACTACTGGGAGCATGAAAAGTACTATTGAAAAATGTTCAGTAGTACTTTTTTTTACCTCTTAATAGTACTTTCAATTTGTTATTATTTACAAACTTGTCACTGATATGTATTTGATTGTGTATAACTGTTATACCTTTAAACTCCTTCGTCTAGGTTACACGAGGATATACACGTACAAAAACGAACATGAATAAGGATGTGGATGCAAAATAGGTCCAAAAAAAAAAGTGAGATACAAAAATAGCAAAAAAAAAAAAAAAAAAATCATGGAGTAATTTATAACATATAATTAAAAGGAAGATTTTATGAAATTTTCAATAAAATGGTAAAATTTAACCTAAATATTCAATTAGAGATGAAAAAAATAGCATTACAAATAAATCAATAAAATGAAAAAACTGAAAACAAAATATGTCAAATCAAATAATTTGTAGCCAAGTATTTGTTACCCACAAAGTACATGAGTAAATAACACTAATAAATAAACATATTGTCTTAATTAGTGTAATCAATAATGTGATTTGGTTGAAAAAAAGCCCTATCCTCTCTCCTCAATCCTAGCCTCCATTGTTGATTTTTAAGGGGCTTCCATCGGATCTTGCCGGTGGAAAGCCCCAATCTATTTTTTTTCTGCATTTTGTTTGTTTTTAGCTTATAATAATGGTTCCTCCGTTCGAGAGGAATTTATCACCCTCGAAAGAAAGGGTTTTTCTCTTTCGAAAGACAGTTTTTTCGATCTCTTTCGAAAGACAAGGTTTTTCGAACTCCTTCGAAAGACAAGGTTTTTCAAACTCTTTCGAAAGACAAGGTGTTCTCTGCGCTTGGAATAGTATCAGGTTGTGCAAGGCTACGGTTGATATTGGTTACTCTGATTCAGGATACAAAATTGTCACAAGAATTTTCTTCCTCTAAAAATTACGAAGCGACGACGGATCCAATCAAAAAGTTGTATGAGACAACGAGTCGAGAATGTGCCGAATTGTTATATGTATGTGGATTCTTAGTCCTTCTCCAGTTAATTCTTGTATGATTTTGTTAAATCTATTTTCTTCATCGTTAATCAATTATAGATGTCGTATGCCTTTAATCAATGAAAATTAGTGTCCTTTTTAGGACTTCTTTCACAACAAAAAAAAATAAAAATAAAGTACATGAGTAGACATGTAGTGCCCTCATGTATGTGTTATGTGTCCGATACAATTACACCGGGCAAATGAATTTGATTACTCGTACGTTATTACATAGACTTCATAAAATTGATTTGTATTTCAAAATTATTGTGAATTTCGAACTAGAAAGCCTATTTTAACTCAATTGAACTAATTATGCATCACTTATTTAGTCTTTTCATCAACACCAGATTTTCATTAGGTTTTTTTTTTTGGTTAAAAGATTTTCATTAGATTATAATACCAAATTAAATGACTCATCACTCAAATAGACTTGGAATAAATATATACGGACAACTACTTATGTTCAAATATAACTCAATGTGATTGACCCATAACCTATAGGAGTTAGTATCGGATATTGTACGAAGTATATCAGTTTTTCAATATAAAAGGTCAATAAGAACGTGATCAAGCTCTTTACTTGTTTAAATCTACTTATTTTGGGTTGTTGGCCAAGTTTTAAGGTCATTTAATATTGATTTCACGTAGATCAACCTTAAACTTGGTACCAACAAATTTATCAATTGAGTTAGGTAGGTTCATCAAATTAAGTTCTGTTCTCTTCACTCTCGTAGGAATGTTCAATAAAAATAGTTTTAATTAATAGAAGTAAAATTTTGTAACTTCGAAGAACAAATATAACAATCAAAAACTAAAAATAAATTTTAATGAGTAAAATGAGTTTTAAACAACATGTATTATTAAATAATTATTAATCAATGTATAACTTTTATTTAATAAAGATAGAGGTGTAACAAAGCTCTAATATACGACACAAAATGACAAATAATTGTACCAACATTTAAAGTTTTTGAAATTGATTGGTAGACTACTTCTAAGCATTATTCTCACCTACTCTAAAGCCTAGACCATGTGAGATTTTGAGAACGTTCATTTACATTATTTACATAGAGTAGTACTAATTTTTGTACCAACAATCATGTGTGACATTTTATTAGAAAATATAATTTTAAAAAATTGTATAGTATATATTGTTATTGTTATTATTATTATTACTATTATTATTATTATTATTATTAAAAATAAAAAAATAAAAAATAAAATAAAAAATAAAAACATTTACAATTGTAATGAACTCTAAATATATTCATTAATTACTATTCAAGATTCTAAAGCACACACAATTTCTTAAACTACCGCGCAATGCTTTCCTAATGTATGGGGTAAGAGAATGAGAAGCTATTGTGTAAGGCTTGCAATAATTTTGTTAATTTTAAATCATTTTTACTTTTAGGTAACCATGAGTTATTGAACATAGAAGTTCATATATCCAAATCTTGATCCGGATACATTTTTAAAAAAAAACCATTCGATGGATTGAGGACATTTTTTTTATTAATTCATTATCATTGTTTTTGAAATTTCTTATAGTATTTTCTTATACCATATGACAAAACAAAAGCTCATGATCAATGAAGCATGTCAAATTTTAGAACTTTAATTAAAATGAACATAGACACATACTAAGTTTTTAATATAAGCCTTTTAAAAAACAAGTTATAACAACTTTTCTTTCAATACTTTTGAATTTTTGATGCAATGATACACATGACTTCTGTCGAGTGCAAGGTTTCAACTAACATACATGCATACACCTATGGTCTATTGTAAAGATTTCCAATAATCCATGTCCCATATGAAACTTTTATTTTTTCCTTTAACGATTTTGCCACATTCATATACACATATCAAAGTAAAAGCAAAGAGTTTTTTCAATTATATCAACGTCCATCCATCTTTTATATTAGTCATATTATTCTTTAGGATTGAATAAATCTAAATTGAAATACATTTAAATTATGAGAACTCTAAAAAATCTTTTTTCAATTATATCAACGTCCTTCCATCTTTTATATTAGTCATTATTCTTTAGGATTGAATAAATCTGAATTGAATTAAATTTAAATTACGAAAAATCCAAAAGATCAAGCAATTATACACTCATGTAATTCAAACTTTGTCCATTATCTTATATATATATATTCTTTTAGTAAGTTCCCAACTAGAGAAATTTACAAGTCTCTACATTAAAGGGTATAGTATCAAGTGAAGTTCCAAAACAAATACAAGTTCACAATAGAAGTAATGCAAAGCCCTACTTAAGTATTACGAGCTAAGCTAATTTAAACCTGTCAACATGAACATGCTGCTTTAAACTTATCAATAAGAGCATATATACTCGTATAGCCGTATTAGTTGTATATATAAAACTATTAGCCATTCAAAGTTTCAAACTAGCCAAACAAAACTAATTTAACTAATAACCATCACTTGGTTTCTTCATACTCAAAAGTTCAAGATTTGTTAGATTTCCTTTCAAGTGAGGACAAGCATGAAGCATATCTTATAATCTTATTATAGTTCCTAGGAATTGGCACAAATTAAAGGGGCGTTTAATCCAAATTCCGACCGTGCAAATCTTGCTGTATACCTAACATACGTTGAGGGGGGCCTTGGAATGCGTGATTATATTCTAGTCTTACCACCTCCACACTTGGTGCCCTTATTTAACTTCTGTAAAGCTATAAAGTTTACACTCAAAGATGGAAAAAAAAAAAAAAAAAACGAAGGGAACCCAATCTTACAAAAGAACCCCAAAAGTTAAAGGACATAACCCCATTACCCCAATACGATTATGAATGAATACTTTCATACTTTGTAGTGCTAAATTAAAGTTAAAGCTCATTCACTCCTGCCTTCCCTTTTTCTTTCTCAGCCGAAAGCACTCCCATCCATAAAAATTAATTTGTATAAATTATATATTTTGTAATAAATATTCGATAATGAACTAGTACTCCATATAAGAAAAATGATAGATGCGGAGATTAAAATTAAATATTGTGAATTATATTTTAAGCACTAATATATCGTATTGTCATAAAATTTATGGCTAGATAGTTAACTCATGAATCTCATTAAACCATATGACAGTTAGAATTTAATATATGAGTTGAGAGAAGAATAGCTTAGACATATACAGGAAGCAATCTTAACAATATATACGAAATATTAACAACTTGTTTTACTTTATATACGAGAACAAATGTACTCCATGATTAAGTTTGCTACATGTACTGTACAATTAGGTCTTATATATCTAGGATGCTGTTACGTACAAACTACAAAGTTATATAAAGGCCTAAAACTAAAAGTCATTTTTTTGATATGGTGCACATGTGGACATAAGCTTGACTCGTCTATCAAGTTTAAGTTGTATAACGAAAAAATTATGAATTCTTCAATCAACTTTTAAATCCCCCTCCACTCCCTTAGAGATTTGATTATTTGGACAATTTTAGACTTGAACTCGAATCTTGATAAATTAGAGAGAGATATAATTGAATGGCTTAATTATTTGATCATTATTTATCAATAGGTTGAGTATTTATATAAAAACTAAGCTCATAACAATCTTCCTAAAAGATATACTAGCTTAACCATGAACCCTAAAGATATATTCTCAAAATAATATTTTAACATAAATATCCTATACAAATATTATAAAACACCCGGTATACAATAGCATTATTGTAAATCAGCTCAAATAAAGTAAGTTATCATCTGTCTGTTTGCACCTTCTTCCTTATTTTTCATTTTCTGGATCTTTCTTTCTTCTTTCAGTTTCTCTCTCTACTCTTACTTTCCTCTCTCTCCTTCTTTACTCTTTCATTTTCTCTTCATCTTCCATGCCTAAGAAATCACTTCCTCTATTCAGAAATTTTCAACCTACAATTAATCTTTTATTGATCAAAAATTTTGACCGTAAAACCAATTTCTCAAATGACGATTTTTTCTCAAAATTTTGTTTAAATTGAGTTTTTGATTTATATAATTGAAATTCAATCGATTGTTTCTATCAACATTTATGAACCTCCACACACAAAAATAGATGATTGGCTTCATCTCAAATTATTATCAAAGCGGCACAAAAATGGCTATTTGGTATGGCAATTTAATCTACGTTTCTTTTCGCTACGGTGTTAGTCATCATTATGGTGTTTCCCACAAACATTTACAATGATTGTTCCGGTGAATCTGGGATTTTTTGCTTCTCGAATTTAAAGCGAATGATAGTGGTTATTGATGAAAATTCCTATGTTACTTCTCTGTTTTGTTTTGTAAAAAAAAAAGGGTCACTTTTTTGAATAAAAAGGGTCACTTTTGTGAAATAAAAGGGTAACTTTTGTAAAAAAAACAAGGTCATTTTGGTGAAAATATGGGTCGCTTTTGTAATAAAAAGGGTTACTTTTGTAAAGAAAAATGGTCACTTTTGTAAAGAAAAATAGTCACTTTTCGCAAAAATGTTCGATGTACAATAAAATTATTGTAAACCGGGGGCATGCAAAAGTTTTTGTATATCCTAAATGTATTGTTCAGTTAATGATATCTACGGAAAATATAACACACATGTATTTTCCGATATATATTTTCCAATATCTCATATGTTTAACACCCTCCCGCAATCGAAACGGCAGTAACACGAACGTTGCGATGAGTTGCACTACTCAGTTGATGTCGCCTTCAATTTTTTTTTATTCTTCAATGATGAGAACGTGCATCTTTTTCGAACTCATCTGCCATTAATCAAACAAGAACGTCATTCTTTTCAAACCTGCAAATATAACAATTTTTGGTTTTTCCAGAGCAAAACTGAGCTCCAATTAAATATTGGTTTTTCAGAGTAAACCACACTCGAATCTTTTACTGGTTTTTCAGAGTAACCACACTCAAATATTTTAAACCACACTCAAATCTCTTATTGGTCTTTCAGAGTGAAAATTACATAGTACACCAGGGTGTACCATAAGCATGGTACCCCCTGAATTAAAAAATGTGTTGTATGATGTCAGCTTTTCAAATATTTTTTAAAAAAATGTCAAAAAAAAAGAAAAAAAAAATCAATCCTTTCCACAATTTTATGGGACTCATGCGTGATATTCTTTGTATTACAGAACTTCCAAAATTAAATTTAACTATTTTTTCATTTTTGAATTTAGAGGGAAGTTTATGGAGAATTTTATAGAAAAAGAAATACAGAGCAAAATAATGTCATACTATTCTAAATTTCGCCATGATATACTAGATTTGTTAATGATGCTAAAGATAGTGATGATATCCACAATAGTGGTGAATTGAGGACATTATTGTATCCTAAAAGGTAATTTAATTTTTTTATATGATTTTCATTTCAGAATTTTGCTTATTATGTTAACTTAATTTCTTTATTGTTATTTTAAGATCTGAATTGAATCAGACTATGTTTATGTTTATTGTATGTATTAATCCTTATATTTAAGTATTTATGTTGTAGATTTTTATTAACATTGGATTGAAGGTTGATGATGAAGTTCTTTTTATGTGACCCTTATGTTCCTTGCTTTTTTTTGTTGGCTTTGAAATGAATGTTGTGTTTTTTTATGTAGTATGTTCTTGATTGTATTAGTCATGTTCTTTTTAACGTAATTTTGAGGTAGCCACCTTTTTGTTGCGAAACACTAATGTAGTCACTTTATAAGAAACATTTTGTAATTTATTGAAATTTTAATTGTTTGTTGATTTATTTATTCATTAATGGACATAAAAATATAAAATATTTATTTTTTTGATTTGAATTAAATATGTTTTTTTGAATATGACAATATGTTCTTTGAATATGAACTATATGTTCTTTACGTTACAACTCATGTTCTTTAAATTTTGCTAATTAAAATTGTTATTCGGACCTCAATAATAATATGAATTATGTTCTTTTTATTTGAATATTATGTTCTTTTATGTTCATTTTTGTTTATTTTAACTCTTATGTTATTTGATTTCTTGTTCTTTTTGTTAATTTTGTATGTTTTTTAGGATCGATCATTATGTTCTTTGATTTTGATCCTTATGTTTTTCGAGGTATTGAGAGATGCAGATTTTTGTTATATACATGTCATATTAAAATTAGTTATAAACTTCATTTTTAAATATTATGATATTCATCTTAAATATTATTTATTATTCATGTATTTTTTTATATTAATTATCATATAATAATTTTATTTTATTTTATTATTTTTTAAAAATCAGGATCATGAAGGTTGATGACCATATTCTTTTAGGAGCTCCCTATTGATGTTTGATTTTTAGATCCAACAAACATCCATGATATTAATAAAGAACAAGATAATATTATGTAATGAACATCACTTAAATTTAACTAGCATGGTTCAAAGATAAAATTCAAAGGACATTACACAATAAGCAATGAAAATTATATGACAATAAAAGTACATTATTATTACGATTAAAGAACATGATGGACATTTAAAATATAGTTTATCAAAAGATATACTCCATAATAATTATCATTGTATTATATAATACTGAACATATAGAATAAAAATAGTGTTAATAATTAATTGTACATTATAAACAAATACAGAGTATAAAGTATTATGTATTCAAATAAAGAACATTATTAATCATATAAAGAACATCACAAGAAATACATATGACTATCCTTAAAACGAATATTATAAGTAAATATAAAGATATTTTTTTGTTGAAAGAATATGAATGATTTTTGTAGAGGTTTTTTAAAAGAGAAAATAATTTAAAATAAAATATCTTGGTAACTTATATTTTGAAAATGAAAATAACATTTTGAATTTGAATTTTAAAAATGAAATCTTGAATTAATTTTTGAAAAAATAATTTTAGATATAGAAAAATATTTGGAAAACTAAACTTTTGAGAAAATTTGACAATTAATGCAGGGTAAAGATTATTCTTTAAGTATCTTTTCTAGAATTAAGGGAATGAAACTCGCGTCCTTCCTATTACTACTAATGTTCTTTTTTGTGAGCATGTTCATTGCAACATATCTTGATGTACTATGTATACATGTTCATTGCAACATATCTTGATGTTCGTTTTGTGACTGGGTGTACCATGCATGGTACACCCGGGTGTACAAATCATGTATTGCTTTCAGAGTAAACCACATTCAAATCTTTTAATGGTTTTATTTTAGAGTAAAACCAAATTCATATCCAAAAGGAGCAAAATCAGGTTCAAATTAACTAAAAAAAAAATAAAAAAAAAAAAATCACCCCATTCTCAAAGAGTGACAAAAGTCACGCATGCTGATGTAATTACATCAAGACATCACCATATTCACCAACAAATGCTTAAATTTCATTCACGTACTTGCGGAAATATTATAAATATATATATATATATATATATATATATATATATATATATATATATATATATATATATATATATATATATATATATATATATATATATTTATGGCTAAAGTTTTATCCCACCGGTAGGTTTAATTTTCTAACCCACTAGCAGGGAGAAAATTTTTGTGAACAGTTCCAAGATTAACCTGCTCTTAATACCACAATCCGTACCTTTGGGTGTCTTGCTTTTGCTCATAATCAGAAAGCCAAGGGAGATAAGTTTGTAAGTCGGAGTCGTAAATGTGTTTTTTTCGGATATCCTTTTGGAAAAAAAGGTTGGAATCTCTTTGATCTTGATACGAAAGAATTTGTTGTGATAAATATCCTAAATATATTATTCTCTTAATGATATCTACGGAAAATTCCGATATCTCATATGTTTAACAAATCTCAACCCTGGATTGGAGCACCAAATAATTTAGCTATTCAAGAGTCATACATTCTCAAAAACCAAACCCTAGTCTCCTTTTCTCTTTTCTCTATCCTAAACCTAGTCTCCATTGTCAATTTTAAAGGGGCTTCCATCGGATTTCACCGGTGGAAAGCCCCAATCTTTATTTTCTTTTAAGCCTTTTGTTTTAGGTTACAATAATGTCTCCCTCGAAAGAATGAGTTTATCTCCTTCGAAAGACAAGGTTTTTTCGATCTCTTTCGAAGAGACAAGGTTTTATTTGTGCTTAATTCGGGCTCCGGTGGTGCGGGGATACAATTGATTATGGCTCGAATTCGAGTTACGAAATCAGCACAAGAATTTATTTTCTTACAAAATTGCGAAGCGACGACGGATCCACTTAAACAGTTGTATGAGACAACGAATCGAGAATATACCGAATTGTTATATTTATGTATTTGGATACTTAGTCCTTCCCCGATTAATTCTTGTTTGATTTTGTTAAATTCGTTTTCATTATCGTTCATTGTCAATTGTACATGCCGTATGACTTTTATTAATGAAATTTAATATCTTTTAGGATTTCTTTCAAAAAAAAAAAAAAAAGAGTCATACATTCTCAACTATCGAGGAACGAAAAAAGCACCATTGGATTATCTTTTCCACCCATTTGAATAGAGCAATGCATACAAAAACAAATTGCAATTTTATGGAATACTTTTAAATTCTTAACTCTTAATCATTTGTTTGTACAGTTAACGCATTATAAATAAAATAAAGGACAATGTCTAAACTTTAGAGACACTAGGAACTAGCTAGGATGAAAGTCTAAATCGATTGATGGCCTAATATCCTTAGTAATTGACTAGAATAATCGTAAAGTTTGTCACTCAAATAAATATTTAAGAAAGAATCAAACTTATTCTGCACTATGCATGCACTAAATTGAGTATCCAAATTTTTAATAATAGTGCACGATATTGCATGCTTAATTTCTTACATTGATAATTAGGTTGATCCCAAGAATAGAACAAATTCTAGATACGTTGATATATTAAAGAAAATACTATAATATAAGTTGACTTTTTATTTAATACGAATCACTCCATGCAAATTCCTAACCTAAGCTACTATTTGTTGACTTTTTATTGATCCTAATCCTCTTTTAATGATCATTGAATTAGGTTTATGGTTCTTTCAAATCGATATAAAACTTTTTGAATATATTTTGTTTGACTAAATGTGGTATAATCTGTTACGATCAAAGCTTGTATAGTCTGTTGTGCTTTGGTCTAAGTCTAATATCATGTTTGTTGAGCTGGTCTAAGAAAATAAATGTTGATCGTAATTTTACACTAGCTAGTTTAAAGAAAAAACTTACAAAGTGATGAGATCTTGTTAAGTTCCTTTTTCATTGTACTTTTTTTCTTCAAACATATAGGTTTTATAATTTTTATTATGTAGTAATAAATAAAGGAAAATACCAATTGATTGTTGGTGTAGTGGTGATTGAGACTACACTTGATAGAGAGGACTCGTGTTCAATCCCCCGTAACAACAATCGGGAGGGACTGGAACCTAACCACCCAAAACTGATCCTCGAATCCGGATTAACCCAAAGGGTAAACCGAGTGGAACACCAAAAAAGAAAAAAAAAAAAAAGGAAAATAAAAGGTTTGATTAGTTTGATCTAGTCTAATTATGCATAAAATAATAAATTTATGGAATGAAGTAAAGATGAGATTGAATAAATTCTCAATTTAAATAGGAGAATGTGATTCATTTTAAGTACAGTTGCACAAAGTCGGAGCTAAAGGTGGTGGGTGATCTGAACTATATGAAAACCACAAAGTCGTTACTCAGTAGTATTGATAATCCTACAATATAACACTTCCTCCGTTATTGAAATACAAAAAAAAGGTTACGTTTGGTGATTTTACACGATTATTAAGAAAAATAAGACAGTGGAAATCAATCATTAAATATAACTTCTATAATTATTACTACTATGTACTCCGTAGTATTATACAAGTTTCTTAGTTAGATGTCCTTGTTAAATTTTTAGTAGCAATAATTGAAAAGATTAGACATATAGAGTAGGTAATTATGAAATGATTAGTACCTAAAATAAATTAAGAATGATTTAAAATCTCAATTTTTTTTTTTTTTTTAAGGAATTTAAAATCTCAAATTATCATGTTATTTTGAAATTATATATATTAAGGCCATGTTTTTCCCACCTTATTACCAACTTGAATGATAGTAATTCAAACCTTTTTTTTTTTTTTTTTTTGAGTTTTAGGTAGTTATTTTACTTAATCCCCCCTAAAAGTTTTAGCTACTAGTTAGATGCCATACAATTTAACTCCTAAAACAAGCTAACTTAGCTTGTACTTGGCATTTTTTCTTGTTATGTTTTGAAGAAAAATACTCCTAGCTAAGTCCTACTGTATGTAGTACAAATACATTTATTTGTTTATTTCATCATTTGGAAGCTTCCATATTATTTGTTACAACTCACAAGGCTCTTGGCTTAGATTTGGTTTGTGATTCCTTTCACCTGAAAATTATTGTATTAAAAATGGATTAATGCCTTCCACTAAGCATGCATTAAAGCTAAGGCAGATTTGACTGATCATTTATTACGTGACAAATTACTTTATTTTATACAGTATTTTGTGCAATATGCTACAGTACCTTGTATAATTAACTGTAATTTTTAGCATTGTGCTAGTGTATAGTTTGTTTTCAGCCTTTCAGGCAGTCCATTCATATTCAACAAAAATATGCCAACAAATTTAAAACAACATAATAAATCTACCACAAACTCCGCCAGTGGGTTTCCCGCTACCAGTGACAGCTAGCGTAAAACTTTATCACATCGCTTGACATTAGCCACAATGATCGTGAGTAGTACTAGGATGAGTGACCTCTTGAGAAATCCTCATGCTAGTTCATGTAATTGACTCCACTTGTGAGATGAAGGCAAGAAGAAAAAGAAGATAATAAATCTACCACAAGAACAAAGTAAGAGGGAACGACTATCTTTTTTGGTCCATAATATATGCCTAAAGTTGGGAACGCATATATTGCGCACCAAATGAACAAATTTTATAGGATGATTTGATTGAAGTTATAGTTGTAGCATATCATTCCTTTCTTTGTTCGGCCAAACTACTTTATTTTGTAAAATTCTTGTATATGCATGTTGTTACCCCTCGTTGACATTCTCAATTATTTATCTCTAAGAATATTGCAAGTTTCCAACTTGCACTACAATGGAGAATAAAAATAACAAATGGTAAGAGAATATATTATCTCAAAAGAGAATATCTCTCACAATTCGGGATTACCTCCATCTTTTATAATCGAGGATAAATACGGCTTTTCAAAATTATCCTTTACGATAGTCATGGACTCATGGTTTCTATCTTCCTCCATCACTTCACATTAAGGACGGATCCATTATTTTTTTATCCTATAGTTTACACGATGGCAATAATTAGAATTTATTATATATATCCGAGTATACCGTACATTAAACTAACCTAAGGTTAGTTTTTGCTCTTTATTTGATGATAAAATAAAAACACACTCATCAATAATAGGTGTAATTGATTTGGGTATAACTCATGACTATAAATATTATGTTGATTTAGCCCAAATATTTTGTACTGTAAATCAAAATCCATTACTCTGACAGTCTGACCTACCCTTTTTTTGGGTTCATAAGGATGGGCTGGACTTCTATATTATTTTTATTGATGGGCTGGACTACTTTTTGTTGGAACCTATTGTAAATTTTATTGGGCCTTCATTTTTCAAAAGCATGAGTTTTGCAGTTGATCAAATTGTGTCAAATATTTGTATTTTGAAGACTATAGTCTATATTATATTCATAGTCTCTCTTTCTTGGAACCTTATTGTGAGACAAAAAAAAAAAAAAAAAAAAAAAAAAAAAAAAAAAAAAAAAGGTCTGTACTATTTTGCAAACAATAATACATTGTGTCAAATATTGGCCGATGCCCGATGGCGGTATTGCTTTAAAAAATGGAGTGAATTTCATTACTACATTGCTAACCATAATACATGGGCTTTGAATTTTCATCGTACACTTGAAAATATTTGTAACAAACATTGGGAATAACAGTAATTACTAGCTTAGAAACATTATCAACCATTTTGATCAATATGAGTTTTAATCTGTTTAGCCAATATTAATTGAAAATATGAGTTTTTTTTATCATCCTTCCAACCCATACATCTGTAGTCAAGTTCGTTCAAGTTACATCCTTGGCCTAGCAAGCACCTCATCCCCGTTTCCCATGTCCGAACTCGATCCTGGCCTAGTCCATGTTTCCTTGAATTGTTCCTCCGTAACCCCTATCGTAATCAACACCCACAAAGAGGGACAAAAAACTCGTTAGCACAAAATAAAAACATACAGAATGTTATGATTCGAGTTCAAAGTTACATCGAAAATTAAAAGAAAGTAGGGAGAGTATGTTGTGACCTTTGCCCATGGCTGCGGTTGAGGTGATACCACCCTGAACAGTCCTTAACACACGATCGTAGTAATTGGCACCCGACCATTTTTGATGTGCAAGAGTATCAACTTCATTTGTTCTTTCCTCCCTTTGAATCCTTTCAACATAAGCTAGCATACCCCTCTTAGCATAGTCTTTAGCAAAAGTGTCAATGACTAAAGCATCAGCATGAAAACCAGCAAGAGTAATGAACTGCCAACAAAACCCGAGCTTGGCAATCTTAGGGATAAAGTCCATCATTTGCTGATCATTCATACCAGATGCATCCCAATTGAATGAAGGCGAGAGATTATAGGTTAACATCATTTCAGGCTGCCTCGACTTCACCCCATTGGCGAATTTAGTACACTCGAGGAGGTTAGGACCTGAGGTCTCCATCCAGATTAAGTCTGTATGAGGAGCGAATGCCCATCCACGTAAAATGGCAGCATCGACGGATCCCTTAAACCTGTAGAACCCTTCCCTAGTCCTTGGCAAGTCCCAGTCCCAAAACAAGTTTTGGAGGCCTAATTTTGATGCAATCTCTCTAGCTTCTTCATTGGACAAACACTTATCGAAGCTTGAGTGATTCTTCCACTCATTAAGTCTCAAATTCTTCTCCATTTCACCTATTCCATTCAGTCCCTTGATTGCATCACTTACACATTCAGAGAAAGTCTTCAATTGTGCTTTTGCTAGCCACTCGTCTTCTAGAGCTTGCAGCTCAGGCCCTGACTTACCTGCAGTGGCGAATTTAACATTTTAAATTTAAAATATCAACATAAAAGAAGGTGTCAATTTACACCCCAAATCAATTAGTGTAGCCCTTGGATCCCTGCTTACCTGAATTGGTGGCCTCAAAGAGGATAGTAGCAAGGCCTTTACCACGAACACCCGGGTTAGTAGCCCCCAAGATGAACTGGTGGTCGCGAGTATCAATATTAGACTGAATTAAAGAAGCTGCCACAGAATCAGTCCTAGCCACCAAGACAGTCTCAGTCCCCATCACATCAAATTGTAGCCTAGCAGCCACGAGCCGGTTAATGTGTTCACTAACCGGTACCAAAACCTTCCCACCCATATGACCACACTTCTTAGTCACTGAAGACTGATCCTCTATATGAACTCCAGCAGCACCGCGCTCCACGAAAAGCTTACACAGTTTAACAGTAGCAGTAGCACCACCAAAGCCAGTATCCCCATCAGCAATAATAGGCTTAAGGTAATCAACGTAAGGCGTTCGAGCCCTCTCCTCGCGAGGCAGGCTCATTCGAGCCTCTCTTTGCTTTCGATCATGGTATTGTTGAGCAAAGAAGAGGTGTTCCACCTTATTGGGGACGGTATCATAGGGGTAGTCAGCAAGGTCAGGGCCGGGTTCGTTCGTGGAAGTATGTGTAGACGAGCACTGCCACCCCGACACATAAATCGTGTCGAGGTGCTTTGCCATCATGGTGACTTGGACAGGGTCCAATGCACCAAATGTTCTAGAGGCAGTACCTTTAGCTTGGTGGCTCTTAAGGGTGCGCCATAACTTCTTGGCTAGGTCGTTCGAGGCGTAGTTTTGCCTGAGGGTGCCTCGAAGAGAGACGATGTCTCGGGCCGAGTATGGACGATGAGTTAGCTTGAAGCGATCAGTGTTCCACCATGCTTCCACCTCTGCTACCTCTGCTTCGAATCGAACTTCTTCCTCCGTTATCTATATTCATACCAAATATGTAACATAACATGAATGAGCTATTTTGTAACTTATCTTAATAAATTAACAAGTAACTTTAATAAATAGCAGTCACTGTTGTATATATACAGTCCAATTGTCCAAAAATGATCGATTAGCTTCATATAAAGCATGTTTTTTTTTAGTTGACCATATGAAGAATGAACAATATTTGCAGAGAACAAAACTTTATTGTACTTTGGCAGAAATATTATGAATAGGTATTTAATGTACAAAAAATTAAATAGAATGGGAATTATTTTATACTCCGTACATAAATTGGCAAGTAAATTAGCCTTATGTCAAATTCTTATGGAATTATATAAGATACACTAACTGATTCTTGTAAAAAAAAATATACTAGTATATATATGATACACAAATTAATGGTGTGGTATATGTTTATCGGCAAATACAAGTTTATCTATCAGATAAACAAATTTTTGTTAATGTAGTGACATTTCTGTAAATATATTGAAAAAGTGTGGTCATTTATTCAGTACTTTGGGTGATCTGTCCAATTACTATTTGCAACTTGCATTTACAGTTTGGTGAGGAGATTACACATGTACCCCTCAAGTATTATATAAAAAGACGCATGTACCCCTCTACTAGTACTTGAAAAGACGATTAACTGGCACAACTCTACGTTTATTCTATAAATTTGGATGAATTTATCTAAGCAGTACTAATTTTAGGCAATTTGCTATAAAAAGTCGCACCACTGTTTAGGTTTATCTTAAATATTTTCCAACTTTGAGATGCGTTTATGCATTCAATTTTAATGGACCTCAATACCTTTTGTATATTAACTTCACTTGTATGTTATACAAATTTTTCATATTGTGAAAACATTCCACCTATTAGAGCATTGTTAGAAACAAATGCGCTCTGATTTTCGGACACAATATCGGGCAAAAAAGATTTTAACCATATCACAAGAGCCTTAGACACCAACTTGTATACCACATTACATAAACTGATTGGTCTAAACTCATACGACACAGAAACAGAGTTAACTTGTATAACACAAATGTTCTAATTTTTTGACTTAATCCCATTTTAAAGTTACATTTTATCCATAAACATTAGAGATTTAGAGCTACAATTAGCTTAAAAGTTTATATGGTTATCTTTGCCTCTACTACATACAAGTGATACAACTATCATATGAGCACTACAAATCAACAATCAACTTATGTATAGTGAAATATTCCAATAAATTAATAAAATTTAGAATTGCTAAACAAAAATTGCATGTTTACCATTGAAGGCACCGTGAAGGTTGAAGCCATTGCTAGACTTCAATTGCCTGCCAAGTGGAGGAGATTAAAGAAGAAGAGAAGATAACTAAAAAAAACTCAGGAAATAATTTAGGATATGATATAATGAATAACAAAAATAATGTTGATGCAATGGTTTCTTCCTTGTCTTATTTATAGAAGAAAATGATCACACCATTATTTGACAGCATGGTTAACACGAATGCTAGCTCCTTGCAGATAACAACAAAAAACCCAATTAATCCATATTTTCATGATTAATTAATTTATTACTAGGGTGCCTTAATTAGGATGAGGACAAAAACAGTTATCTACTTATCTTTTACCGTACTAGGTAGAGAAATTACTTGGTAGATCTTGTATTACAAATAGTTACATACTTTGTATTATGTATTTGATTAGCACACATTCTTGATTAAGACGGACTTACATTAAATTATTACAAGATGGTTTAAAGTTATCTTAATAACACGTAATTATTAATAAAAACAAAAATACATATTAAAATATAAAAACTTATTGCAAATTAAAAGTTACATTTAAGGAGATTAAGTTTACCATAAAAATTGTTAAAATTACCCCTACATTGACCGTCTTAAGTCTACTTTATACAAGACTTATTGTTTGATTAGGTAGTACTCGAGTTCTGCTCAAAATTTTTCATCCTAGACTTATTATTTGGCATTCATGGTTGTCGTAAAAAATTATCTATGAAACTCAAATTTTCATCCTAGCCTATTTTGTTCATCTTATTTTCACATATTTTAAATGAAATAAGGGCATGTTCACATTTATTGAATTGAGCTGAACTGAATTGAACTAAACTAAACTGATTGGAGCTGAATTGAATTGAATTGAATTGAACTGAACTGAGCTGAGCTGAAATGAATATTTTATGAGAGAAGGAAATTAGGAGCTGAACTGAACTGAACTGAAATTAAGCTGAAGTGAACATGCCCTAAGTTCTAATAGATTTAGTTAAATTTGGGAAAATAAGTTTTGAAAATGGTTAATTACCCAAGTTCAAATTTTAACTTGTCCTCAAAAAAAAAAAAAAAAAAAAAAAGTATAAATTTTAACTTAAATATGGATCGGAATAAGTTTTAATAAGCTCTAATAAGATCAGATAAGGTCTATAGTTATCTACGCTTAATTTGGACAAATATTTAAAAGCTTTTATACATTTTTTTATTTTTTATTTTATTATTATTTTTTTTTTAAATATCGTATGTAGGATATTTAAATTAATACTTCATTCATTCGATGGAAATTAGTTGAAGTTAACATGCTTTGACTTTTAAAACTATTTTATGAACTTTACATAGTTGGACTAGCTTTTGTGATTTATAGGAAAATAAAAAAAAAAAGTCAATATAATATTTTATTAGATTTTTCTAACCGAGTATATTCATAATACAGTATAACTTTTTATATATATTTTATTTGTTGATAAATAGGGATATATTTATATAAGTTAATTTAAATGATGGAAAGGTAAAATCTTGATGAAATTCCCACACACATATACATTAATTTTATCATTTTATCAAAGGCCTATAATTGGACATATTATTATCTACAAATCTACAATACAATCAAATAAAAATGACATCTAAGCTTTTTTTTTTGACGGGAAAAATGACATCTAAGCTAGTTTGCTGTTTGCGTGCTAAAAAAAATTAAAGAGCGAGAATTGAAAATATACCCTAAATATAATACTTAAATTACGGAGTATAAGAATGCCAAATCATGATGAAGTTGGCAAAGATAAGAATCAAACAAAAAGTTAAAATTGAAGCACCATGAAACTCCCATTCCATTCTCTTATCATCAGCTTATCCTTAACAATTATGAAACCCCGTTTTTTTAGAACTCTTTCTCATTTTATTTTTGTTATTGAAAAGTCTAATTGGTTTTATCTTATTACGTGTAACGATAACTGATATCCTGAAACTTGTGCCATGCTAATGTACCTTGCAGACTGACATACTCGTATATGGAAAATTTGTGAATCGTATTTTACAATTTGTATGTATTTGGAAAAAAAAAATTGTAAATTGTAACCTAAAATTATTAATAAATTGTAAATTGACATTTAATTTAATTTTTTTATCGATTTGCGTGTTAAAAATGTTCTGTTAAGATTTTATGTGTTATTTTAGCTCTTAAAGGCCCAAATTAAGCTTGAAATTGACAAAATATTAAGGTAAGTGCCTCGTTTTCACGACAAAAAAAATAGTAGCACATGAATCAATATGTTTTTTTATATGCAAAACGAGGCATTTACATTATTTTTTTTTGCCAATTCTGAACTAAACTCGGATTTATAAGGGCTAAAATAACCTCTAAAACCTCGACGGAATATTTTTTTAACACGTAAATCGATGAAAAAATTGAATTGTGTGGCAATTACAATTTATTATTAATACTTTTATTTGGGTTGCAATTTGCAATATTTTTTTTAAATGGTTGCAATTTACAAAATACAAACTCTAAATGACTACAATCGGCAAAAAAAATTTTATATATTTTTTTTAATAATTAACACATACTTGTAAAAGTTATCAGAGTCTTCGCTTTATTAAGCAAAATAAAGATATTTACGAGTATTATAATTTGTATATGAATTATATTATCCTTAATAAACTGTAACATAATCTGTTGTATGATAAATTTCTCTGTATTATAATGAGTCAAGAGTTATTTGACATCATCCATTATGAACAAATCTTTTTCTAACTGCCCATCGTCACTACCTTGATATCTCTTATTCGTGTTAATTTTTTTCCCACCATATTTCAAGGGTTTACCGTTTACGTTTATAATCTAACAAAATTTCTTGCCTCATGGTTGTTACTTGTTGGTTTCACATTCATAATTTGAGCATAATATATGGAGAAGATTTTTAGTTGTAATGGTTACAAATCGTTTATACCCTTTCTATTGCTTTCCGAATTGAAAACTAATATGTAGAAAACATAATCCGCCCTATGCTTTATGCTTATAGCCTCTCCTTAAAAAACAACCATGTAAACTCTTGACATGAAAAACGTAGCTGCTTGTCACGTGATAACAGTCTCCCCGACACCCTGGCATATCAAGTCTCATATAAGGCAACCTCCGTGCATTTTAATCTATCTTTATGTTGATTTATGTGTCTTGGTGTAGCTTAGTTTCATTGTGAGTTCTTATCATCGTCTATAGCTAAGCTATAAGTATAATGCTCGTGCATATGTACAAGATTACTCGGATCAAGGCTCAGGGATTCAGGCGCCGCACAAACGACTAACGAGCTAGCTGCTTGCTTGTCTGATGACATGCTGCTCACTTAAACGGACCGCGTTACTTTGTTCATTTGTTGTGATACTTGCGTAACGTGGCTTCAGCCCAAGCAAACATGAACAAATGAACAATAGATACATTACATACTTACAATACTTTGCGGCCCTAAAATCAAATAAACAATGCATGCTGTCAAAGTATATAAGAAATGTGTGATTACTGATTAGCCCGTTGTTGACACGCAGATTTCAACAGTGATCCATCCTATCACACTCTGAGCCCAACTTACACCAGCCTATGTAGCAGCCCACTCCAAAATATAGTTTAAGCCTTTAAGGTATACCCTTAGTCCACAAACATTGTTCACGTAATATATACGAAGGAGCGCATCTAGGTGCATAGGTGGTTTTACATGGGTTGTAAATAGGAGGATAGAGGCGTATGGGTTGGGTTTAATGAAGGTGAGCTGACTTTTGTTTGACCCTGTTTCATTTTTGAGTTATACGTACCATCAAATAGGTAAATGATGAATACCATTAAATACTCTACTGCTAAACAACGCCCACATTTTTATCGAAATCGCCCACATTTTTATGTAAACTTCCAACATTACCCTTTTCTTCCTCTCTCTCCTAACACAACCACCACCGCCCGTCACCACCATTGCACCGTCGCCACCACCGCCAACATGACGGACAGTGATAGCGGCAGGCCGTGTACTCCGCCGGATCCACTTCGCGAGGTAATTTATTTTCGCCGGGACTCAAACCGCCCAAAAAAAACGGTCCACCGTGGTCAAACCGTGGTAAAACCGTGGTTGGACCGCCCGGATTGCACGGTTTGACCACGGTGTAACCGCCCGGTTTGCCCGGTTTGTTTTTTTTTTATTAATATTGTTTTTATTATTATTATTATTATTATTATTATTATTATTATTATTTCATTGTTATTATTATTATTATTATTATTATTATTATTGTTGTTGTTGTTATTATTACTATAACTATGATTATGATTATTATTGTTGTTATGATTATGATTATTATTATTTTGATTATTATTTTAAAAATATTTTGTTGGGATGTTTAATAGGCATCACTGCCGGATTATGGTGGCGATGGCATCGACTACAGTTCATATTTTATAACGTCAATGATCTTCCCGACTTTTGAAGAAGCATTTGAATGGGCACAAAACATTTCCATACGTTACGGCTTTTTCCTTACAAAGTCTTCGTATAAGAAACAACGAGATGGTCGACCGGTCAAGTATCTTAAGTGCGATCGTGGCCATAGAAACACAGCCGAAGATAGAGATATGGAGAATGTTGTACGGAAAAACACGAAAAGAAAGGGTGTTAAGTGTCCATTTCGTATCAAGGTCACATGTATGGTGGACGATCAAGGGTGGAAAATCATTCCTTCATCAGGTTTGCATGGCTTGCATAACCACTCAATGATGGTATATCGAGAGGGTCATCGGCAAGGGAGTGGTCTAAGTCCGGCTGCGAAGCAATTGGTTAGTCAAATGAGTTCAGCATGTGCTAAACCTAGTCACATAATGGCGGCAGTGAAAGATGCGTTTCCCACTGAGAACCCTAACATGAGACACATCTACAATTTCAGAAGTCGTGTTAGGGTTGATGCTAGTGAAGGGAGAGATGTCGTCAACCAGTTCCTTCACTTGGCCAATGAGCGCAAATACGTTAGTTGGGTAGCTGCTGACCCCGACACACGTGTTGTCACCCACGCCTTTATGGCACATCCAGAGATGGCGAATATGTTACGAACATATCCACATGTCATAGGGATGGATTCCACTTACAAGACAAACAGATACAACATGCCGTTTTTCGAGATTGTTGGGATCACACCGACAAATCAAAACTTTTTTATCGTGTATGCTTTAATGAAGACAGAGTCCTATGAGAGTTACAAGTGGGTCTTGGAGAAATTGAAGTTGTATATAGATTTTGAAGTGACTCCTAAGGTGATACTAACTGATCGAGAGTTGGGACTTATGAAGGCGGTGAAAGAGATATTCCCAAACACAGCTCACTTGCTATGTAGGTGGCACATCAACAAAGATGTGTTGGCCAAGGTATACCATTTGTGTAAGAAAGACATGGTGACTGCCGAGAAATTTAGGAATGGGAGGTGGTCAAAAATCATGAATGCGACAACTGAGGATGAATATGAATTTGAGTTGCAACAAATGAAGGATACTTGGGGAAGGTTAAAGCATACCATTGTGGATTATGTGGAAAAAACTTAGCTTGTGCACAAGAACAAGTTTATTCCGGCTTGGACAAATAAGTTGCTGCACTTTGGCAACGTGAACACGTGTAGGGTGGAGAGTGAACATTCTGTGCTTAAACAGTGGCTCGGAAGCTCCAAAGGGTCAATGGATTCTATCTTCAACCGTGTACACCGCGCCACTAAGGGTTTGCTTATTCAAATTCGTCATCATTTGGACGACTCCAGACGACGAATTGGAGTGGAGTATAGGGGAATGCCCTTGCACAATCTCAGTGGCTATGTTTCCTTCCATGCTCTCAAAATTCTTAAGCAGGAGGTGAACAGGATGAGAGAGTTATCTGATGATGTGTACGAGCATTGTGGTTGTGCGATGTTGATGACACACGGATTCCCATGCGCTTGTACTATACACACCTCGATTCAGCGTGGTACGAGGTTGTATTTGGATCAGATCCTTCCTTTTTGGAAAACCCTAGTCATTGGAGACGGTGTTGACATTCCTATCTTTGAGGATGAGTTGGAACAGGACACGACGCAGTTTAGATCCCTGGTTGATGAGGTACTACTTCGTGATGCCAGTTTTGTGCGAAGTGTGAACCGAGTGTTGTTTGCGGAGCTTTACCCTGAAGATGTAGATTATGAAGAGCCCGAGATAAATGAGACAACCAGGGGTCGACCACAAGGCCAACAGTGGTCCTCATCTACCAGGCGTGATCCAAGTGGCTTCGAGCATATTCCGGGTGGTCGTAGTCGTGGTCATGGGCGGGGTCGCGGCCGAAGTAGGGGTCGTGCTACTTCTACATCTAGCTCCGGACGTGGTCGATCACAATCATCAGTAAACATGGAAACGCCTTCTGGTATATGCTTTATTATTATTATTATTATTATTATTATTATTATTATTATTATTATTATTATTGTTGTTGTTGTTGTTGTTGTTGTTATTGTTGTTGTTGTTACTTGCTATTATTATTATTATTATTATTATTATTGTTATTATTGTTACTTGCTATTATTATTATTATTATTATTATTATTATTATTATTATTATTATTATTATTATTATTATTATTATTATTATTGTTGTTGTTGTTGTTGTTGTTGTTGTTAATATATTTTACATTTAATTAATTCTTTTGGGATTTAATTAGTGCGGACGTTGTCAGGTTTTTATAATGCTAAAATACTTTCCTGGTGATTATTACAGGTAGTCAGATGAACATCGATGATTTTTTATACGTCGATCATTTTCCGAAATTCATGTTGCCGTTTTTGGAAGGTTGGCTTGACCCGATAGGTGACGGAAATTGCGGATTTCGATGTGTTGCAGATTTCTTTTTGGGTGACAAGGAGCAGTGGATGTTGGCCAGGACTATGGTTGCAAACGAGGTTGCCGCGCATCCTAACCTTTACTCTCAAATTTATGCTGATCAACTGGAGAACGAGGTTCGTCGTATCAGATGGACTGGTGGGAGATGCACAAGTGAACATTGGATGGTTTCAGGACTTGTTTCCGATCGCTAACCTATTCAACACTGCCATTATGCTTTTCGGTGCTGGCGTAGATGGAATAGGTGTGTATCCATGCATCACTGTGCTACCATGGAGTGCCCCGTCCACTGCCACGGGCTCATATCGGGAGGTTGCACTCCTCACAGTGGCAAACTATCACTATGTTCGATTGGACATGTCACCTAATTTTCCAGTCCCTCCTGTAGCAGGTTTTTGGTACGACGTTCGCGATTTTAGTGTGCAAGACTGGGATCAACGATATGTAGGCCGGATAGCAACATGGCATACTTTAGCTACAAATTAGTGATAGAACTTTGCAATGTTTAGTTGTAGAATTAAGAAATGTATTATGCAAATTTAAATTCAAATAATAAATTTAAAATTTTTTACAACATAACCTAAAACAATGAAGTTAGTTTCTAAATAAGAAAATGAAATCAACTACATCCTCATCATTGCGTCCCACGCCGCAATAAGCTCCCGGGCCTCAACCACTGTCTGGGTAATCTCACCGCTGCTATCAGCAATGAATCGTCGTATAACATGCATGGAGCGACCCATCCACTGTAAAAAAATACAAAAAATAATCAGTACCAATATTAAGTTGCATAGTAATCTATGGAAAACAAGTAACAAATACTTACGTAATCAGTGTTCGTCCTCCCTGGAATTGGTGGGGGGGCAAGTACCGCGGTATCACTGATAAGCCGAGGATGGGAGTACGTGTAAAACCAGGACAAGTAGTCACGTGTGCATGTGGGTTGTCCATCCAATAGAGGTGGATGGAACGACAGGCCGAAACAGCAGCTCCCAGGACCAAACTTATCCCATAACCCCTGACCTCGAAAAGTAACGCTATACAACTGGACATTAGCAGGTCTGTACGCGCTGTCAGGCCTAAAACCGGGCCGCGGTATCCCCTACACATGACCAAGTTGCTGTAAAACCCTGTCTTGGTTATACGGCTCGACGATGTCCCGAAATTGTATACATCCCATGTACGTGGTTCTCGGGACGTCCTGTGCGGGGGTAAGTGTATAGGGCCGCCAGTTAACCAGCACACGCAATCATAAGAAGAATGTTACATTAGTTGTGAAGACGTTAAATAATAATATAATATACGCAAGCTAAGTTCACATACTATCTCAGCATCAGTCATCTGATCAAGTCGGGTACGGAAAGATATAAGTCGCTGGTGATCCCTCGACTCTGAGCGTGGATCCCACATCGAGGCCCGTGCCTCACCTGGCTGTACCACTAAAGCTCTCTGACAAGGCCGAAAACATGGGAAGTACTCGTATATCCACGCCTGCAGAAGCGTGAGACAACCTCTGATAGCCTTACACTGAATACGGGAGGCGATACCCAACTGCCAATACAGGAAAGCAAGTGTAGCTGACCCCCAAGAATATCGGTGAAGATCGTCATAAGACTTCTTCACCTCTAAAATGCAGGAGGGAAGAAGGCGGTGACCACTCTTGTCAACGAACAAGGTGCTACAAAGTAGTGTGACAAAGAAACCCATGAACTCAACGTCTGGGACCCGATCCAACAACTTGCACCGTTCATAGATGCTAGTCACCGCTACAGCACCGTTCTCCCAAATAGCTTTTGGCTTCACCAAAAGCTCATCCTTACTCAGCCCCAACAACTCCTGAAAGTCAACCTGGAGAGATACACTGTCACTAACCATGTCAACCAAGTCACCCTCAACGGGGATCCCCAGAATATAAGCGACGTCGTGTAGCATGATCGTCATCTCACCAAAGGGGAGATGAAAAGTGTTCGTATCCTGCTGCCACCGTTCAACGAACGCAGAGATCAGAGGCCAATCAATGTGGAAATGCATGATAGACGGCAAGTGCTGTAGTCCAGTGACACTAAGGCGTGCACGTAAATTTGCACTCATCTCTGTCTCCCATTCCTGCAACGACCTACACCACTGAATCCTACTGTGGCACCTCAACGGATCACGATCATCCCTGACCCAAACACGAGAAGCTACGTGAGCTGCATAGCTAGGGATAAGACTACCATCAGCTGGACCACCTGGCATCGCCTCGTGAACAAGCCAAGACGTATCTGAGTCTCGAGAACCACGAGACCTACGAGTACGGCCGGTGCTCAAAGTCATAGTCGTAGAACCCACAAACCTCCCTCCTCTACCTTTCCTCACGAAAATCCCAGACGACGACTCCCCGTGCTCGAATCCTCCTCGCCCACTCTCGGAAGTCGTGGCATCCTCCGTGTCATCATGATCAGAATCATAATCATCCATGACCTGATCTAGCTCGTGCTGAGCATCCGAAGGCCAACCCAGGACATCATCCGTCGTGCGAGAAGCTGCCCTCTCCCTCCTAACAGAAGCATCAACACCACGAGATCGAGTATGTCGAGGACCCGATCCTTCGACACGTGTGAACTCGATATTTAGCCTTCTAACGATTTGTGGCTATTATTTAATAAAAAAATGTAATACAAATAATTAATACTCAATTCTATAAATCTAATTAATATTCACTAATAATAAAAAATTACATTATTTTATTTTCCTAAACATAAATCTAATTTATAATCACTTAAAATAAACAATTACATTATTTTATTTTCCAAAACATAAATCTAATTAATATTCACTACTAATAAACAATTACATTATTTTATTTTCCTAAACATAAATCTAATTAATATTCACTAATAATAAACAATTACATAATTTTATTTCCTACATATAAATCTAATTAATATTCACTTAAAATAAACAATTATATTACTTAATTTCTTAAACATATTTCTAATTAACATTCACTTAAAATAAACAATTACATAATTTTATTTCCTAAACATATTTCTAATTAATATGCACTTAAAATAAACAAATATATAATTTTATTAATATGCAAAATAAATATATAATTAAATTGATTTTTTTTTTTAATTACGTAAACCGCCCAAGTAAGACGGTTTAACCACGGTCAAACCGCCCAGGCAATACGGTTTGACCGTGGACAAACCGCCCAGAAAATACGCTTTGACCGTGGTCAAACCGCCCAAACTATACGGTTGAACCATGGTCAAACCGTATATCCTGGGCGTTTTGACCATGGTCAAATCGTCTAACTTGGGCGGTTGTACCACGGTTGAATCGCCCAGACAGGGCGGTTTGTGTACTTTTCCGGTGAAAAAAAAATATACCTGCTCCGCCTGGGCTGCGTCCTCCTCCCTCACGCGTGCTGCGTTCCTCGACCGTGGCATTCTCGGCAGTTATGGGCGGTGGTGATGATATTGAAGTGGTGGACCTTGTGGTGGTAGTTGCAATGTGCGGTGGTGGTGGTGATTTAAGGTGGTGAATGTTGTTTTGCGGCGGTAGCGGCGGTAATGGTGGTGTTGGTTGGTGGTGGTGGTGATTTTAAGTTTTCTTGAGAGGTTTTAAGTGAGGAGAGAGAAAGAGGTGATGTTAGAGAGTGAAATAGAGAAAGAGTTTAGGATTTTGAGTATGGGTAAGAACGTAAATTCATTCCTAATTTGTGGGCAATTTTGATAAGAATGTGGGCGTTATTTAACAACTCCCATTAAATATTATAGTGGTATAAATATTTGTCAAATGGTACAAATAAGTATGTAAATTGTATATCAAATATTGTACCATTGTGACATATAATAGTACTACAAAGACAATCTATAATTAAGGTATAATGTACAAACATAATAGTACACAAAAAGTACCACTATAACCATAAAAACTACCATTTTGAATATCAAATGTATCATTTCACTTTCCAGCTTTCTCCAAACTAGCACCGTTACTTTTTTGCTTCCACCGTAATAATTTTTACCTAACTACACTACCAGTTGTACATGGTCCCGGCAAATACATCAACTTATTTACAAACATTGCCATCCTATTTACAAAATATGTAAATACCGCCTATACGCTAGTAGTTCTCTTATACGAAGTATGGGGTAAGTGCCTTTTTTTTTTTTGAAAAATTTGACTTTTACTACCACTAAACAGTACCAATTTGATTTTTGTTACCCATCTAAAATTTTATTTTATTTTCCTACCACCAAAAACACACACACACAAAAAAAAAAAAAAAAAAAAAAAAAAAGGTTTTGCCACCACTTAATATTTTCTGTTAGGGTTATATTAGTGGTCAGCTAGTAAATTATTTTTTCCTTGACTTGCGTGTCAAAAAATGTTCCCTTAGTTAAAGTTTTAGGAGGTCTTTCTACTATTTAAAGGTCCAAATTAAGCTCGAAATTAGCAAAAAAAATAATAAAAAAAATAACGTAAGTGTCTCGTTTGTGTATCAAAAAATATTTCGATTTGCGTGCAATTAATTCTATTTGCTGCAAAAACTGCTCAGGTAAGATTTTGGGGATCATTTTTAGCCCTTTAGGCCCCAAATTGAGCTCAGGATCTCCAACAAAATTTTGTAAATACGTCGTTTTGAATTTCTAATTATGTTAATTGCGAGATTAATAATGTCGATTTAAACACGTAAAACAAAACATTTACATAATTTTTTTTGTCATTTCTTAACTCAATTCGAACCCTAAAAAGCTTCAATGAACCCCCTAAAACTTTACCCCAGTAATTCTCATGGCAAAAAGAATAATTGCACGTAAATGAATGCATTTTATGACACACAAACGAGACACTATTACACATTTACACCCCCATTTCCTACAAATGTGACTCACGTTTAAGACAAGTCACATCATAAATTACTTAATTAATTCTTAAAAATATTCCCTAACCTACCGTAAGTGCAAGAAATCGATGACTACACCCCCATTTCTATAGAAAAACTTTTGTATACACCCGATTTACATTAATATTAGTGTACATCGAGCAGTATATGGATAACTTTTAGCTAATTTTAGGGTAATTTTAAACATAATACATTTTTTTTATATATATAAATAGACAACAAGAAAAGTTTATAAAGATAATTTAATTACATTCAATCAATAATAATTAATTTTTAGTCATTTAAAATGTGATTCTTTACTAATAAAGCGTAGATAATTTTATTTGTATTGGGTTACTTTTATGCATATTAGAGTAACTTTTATTCATTTTAGGGGTAACTTTTGATCATTTTAAGTTATCTTTATACTGGATGTACAATAATTATTTTAAACCCGATTTTTTTAAAAGTTTGTGAAATATTATATCTGTCTCCTCTCATGGTCCCTACCCAAACCCACTAATATATTTTTTTTATTATATCTTTCCTCTCACATTCATTACTTTTCAATAAACTATTAACCCCACTATCTTTCTTTTACAATTTTTTAATAGTCCAACTATTCCACTTACCTCTTATTTTATTTAAGTCAATTAATTTGCCTAAAACTATGTGGCGGTCAGAGTGTAAAATTTAAAAATACGGAGGGAGTAAGGTTTTTAAAAACAAAAAACCAAAAAACAGAAAACTACAGTAATGCCAAACGAGCCCGTATTTAAAAACAGAGGGAGTATATACCTTGACTTGACCTAAACCAACCAATTTTTGATGAAAGCTGACTAAATTCTACGAAATATTATTAAAATTTTAGCATCATAGAATGTTTCAAGCCGATTGATAAATCTAATCAAATCGACACCAACTAAAAAGTTATTGTTAAACAAAGTCCTAACCGAGCCTTTGGAGGCTTGACCTAAATTAGGCACGTTGTAACCCAAACCATACTTAAAAAAATTGAACCGCCCTTGAAACCAGAATCTATTGAAATCCTATGAAATTAGGGTTCTATAAATTACCCTGTTTCCTCCTATACTCTCTCCCTCACACAAAACTAACTTCCTTAAATTCCCCTTTTCTCTCTCCTCTTATATCGCTTCCTACCCATTCATTATTCCTCCATTGCCGTCATCTTACCCAACAAATTAATTATTACCCTTGCCGTTACAAATCTCAATAATCCTTCATCATAATTTTAATTAATACCCAAGATAATATATAATTCTTGCTGTTACAAATCTTTTCAACAATCCGTCATCATAATCGTAATCATATTCACCTTAATTTTATTTTTTTTTTCTGGGTTTTTTGAATCGTGTCGGTTAATTATGAAATTATTGTTATTTGATGATTAACTCGTTGTTTGTTGATTGAATTAATTTTACAGAGAGAAATCAAATATTAGCGTGAATGTTTTAATGGAGTCAAAAGGTAAAGGTGGGAAGAAGAAGTCTAGTAGTAGTCGTAATAATTACGAAGCTCCTCTCGGTTACACCATTGAAGACGTGCGTCCTAACGGTGGTATCGAAAAATTCCGATCCGCTGCTTACTCTAACGTATGTCCTCCTCAATTTCAATTCTCTATTTTCGTGTTATTCAAAACTCGTGTACAACAAATGTATTGTACAAAATTCACCTTTTCAGATTATGCCAAATTAAACTTGTATATATGTATAAAAATTAGTTGATTCCCTAATAAGTCGATTTTTATGTGATTTTTATATAGAAATGTATCATATCATACAGAACAATATACACATTGTATACAAGATTTAACGTGATCTTGCATTGTCTCTAATTCATGTATTTTTTTTTTTGGTTTGTTTTGCAGTGCGTGAGGAAGCCATCCTGATATTTACCGGAGTTCAGTAGATTAATTAATTTATTTTTTTTTATTTTTATTTTAGCAAACAAAAACCCTAGAATACAAAAAAAAAAAAAAAAAAAAAAAAACGTTAATTTTGATTTATAGCCATGACCGTAGATACAGAAAACGTTTCAGCAATCGGGTTTGAGGGCTTTGAAAAACGACTAGAGATAACATTCTCGAACCCACCCGTGTTCACTGACCCAAGTGGGTTAGGACTCCGATCCTTGACACGACCTCAACTCGACACGATCCTTGATGCAGCTTCATGTACCATCGTATCCCAGCTTTCAAACACGGTGTTCGACTCGTACGTTCTCTCCGAATCGAGTTTGTTCGTGTACGCAAACAAGATCATTCTTAAGACATGTGGGACTACGAAGCTGTTACTCTCGATTGATTCGATACTCAAGCACGCTAACTCGATCGGACTTACTGTGTCAAGTGTTTTATACTCGAGGGGAACGTTTAACTTCCCTAGTGAACAGGTTGCTCCTCATAGAAGCTTCTCTGAGGAAGTTAGTTACTTGAATGGGTATTTTGGTAATTTGGCATCAGGGTCGTGTGCTTACGTTCTCGATGATCCGACGAATCAGAATCGTTCTTGGCATGTTTACGCTGCGGCCGAGGTGGCTGATCGGACGACGGACGTGGTTGGTGTAGAGATGTGCATGACGGGGTTAAAGAAGGAAAAGGCATTGGTATTTTATAGAAAGGAGGGGCATTTTGCTAAGGAAATGACTAAAATGTCCGGGATTGATGACGTCATCGAAAGTCACGTGATATGTGACTTTGACTTTGACCCTTGTGGGTACTCTATGAATGGGATCGACGGTGGGGCCTACTCAACTGTGCACGTGACCCCCGAAGATGGGTTTAGTTATGCTAGCTATGAGGCCATGGGGTTTGACCCTAGTTCGGTCCGGTTCGAGTTGTTGGTCCAGAAGGTGCTTAGGTGTTTTGAGCCTAAGGAGTTTACTGTTGCTGTCACGTGCTTTGGAGAGGGTTTGGCACGTGAGTGGGTGAATGTGAATGGTGCTGAGGTGGAAGGGTTCACATGCCGAAGTGCTGTGAAGCAAGAGCTGCCACGTGGCAGGTTTGTTGTGTACAAGACCTATGTGGCTGAGACACCAGAGAGGGAGGTGCACACTCCTTTATCTATTTTGGCGTTGCCTCGTTGGAGGGCCATGGAAGCAGCCAAAGACAGTGGCGAGGTGGTGGCTTGTGGTAGTGAGATGGTGGCTTACGGTGGTGATATACCGTCATCCAGTTATGGGGGTCTATTGGGATTTAATTTTGTGCCACCCGTTTAATTTATGTAACGAAGTCATTTTAAGAGTAGTACTTGAGAATAAAGGTCACGGTCGTGGCCGGAATCGGGTGCTTATTGCTTAGTATTAAGTTGTTGAATTTGACAATTTGTGTTATGAAGAGACAACGAATATGGAGTCTTGTCAATTTTTATGAAATGTGATTTTAATGATTTGTGAATTTATATGATCACTAGCTTTTGTTTCCAATTTACTTTCATGTAGTGCAATTTGATATCACAAATTTATGTCCGTTAATCTATAATCATGTTTGCATCCCTATTCTGCTTCATATTATCATTTGTGGGCCATTTTTATAGTTAAGAGTTTCCCTACCATCTTAATAGTTAAGACTTGAGAGTTTTCCTACCTAGGAGGTATATACAAGTACAACGTAATGTTTCACTAGAATTGGAGCATATAGTATAAAAGCATTGTTTGTATTCAACCGTAGGTACATCCGACTTAATGTTTCTTCATAGCAAGTTAATGGTACATATACTCACAGGCTCGCAACTATTTGAATCCTTTCCTCTAATTACAATCCATAAAATGGGGGTTGAGTCGTCCCCCTTGGTCAATAGCTATAGTGTTGGTGTTTCATACGGAGTATAACTTTTCACTGCATCAACTTTCAAACTATGCCACAAAATGCATTATTAATTATCATACAACATGATTTACACAAATCATGTCTTTCGATCCTATGCTCACTCTAGCCATCAAAAAGCTAATTAAGTATTGCATTGTCGATTAAACCCTCACCTTAAGCTCTACGTACCATTTATGCAAGTTTTTTGCAATTTACGAAATATTCCGTTTCATCCCAAAAATCAATTATTAGCTCCCTACGACAACTCTTGCATATATTTGGTCATACAAATATATAGTCTCATACAAGCACAACGCACGCATTTAAAATCAATCAATATATATGTTCATACTTTAAACTACAGTATATGTTTGTATGACCATAGACCCATGAGGGTTGCCTCATATGGAACTAATAATGAATTAACATTAAATTACTATAGACAAATGAGTGATATACCGAGAATCCATGGTTTTAAAAACTAAAACCAATGGATTTGCGGAGAAAAAAAAGAAGCGTGATTAACTAGCTAATAACATCTACAAGATAACTCAGCATTTGATTGAGTCTAGCATCCATAATAACCTATATATATACAAGTATGAGTCAAGAATACAACAAATCTGTAGAATCTTCAGGTAGAATACTAATTAAGCACTGTAATGAATGGATTTGTTGGTTAGAAATCAATTTCTCAACAACGTACGCTACGTATGCAAGGTAAAGAACATACATTAGACATTGACTACCTTGAATAGGGGACCAATTTGGCAGATATAAGATTAGACCAACATTACTCTTAGTTCTCTCAATAAATCTTCATTTTTACGTCTTTGTTTGAATTCAAAGCTTAACGTCTAATGATATGATGTTAGTTACACTCATAAAACTTTGCTCCAACTATAAATTGATACACTATATATTAATTAATTAATACTTCGTATTATGATGACCTTTAATTTTTCATTAATGTATTTGAATATATGTATCTTTTTTTTTTGTTGCGCTTTTAATTAAATCATGGTTACTTATACTCGTGGTTGTTCTTCTTTATCGTATTTTCACTTCTATTATTTCTAATAAGTTCATATATAGAAGTTATGATAATACGAATTCCATGACCAATAAGTTTTGATAAGATGATTTCAGGGCGCAATTCCTTAGAATCCTTACAGCTTATTCTCACATGTTTAATAAGTTTAAATGAAGGATAGCTAGCTTAATTAGGTCATTCAAATAAGATGAATGTAGGGCTAATTATAAATTCAAAACTTTATAAGTTCAAAAAACTAATAACATAGATTTGGGGTTAATTAAGAAGTTCAAATTGAATAAAATATGTGCAATAATTCAGATGAAGATAACAAGATTATATACAAATGAGTTTTCAAACATGAAATACATGACATTTATCAATAATGAATTGAAAGAAGAAATAATTGCATAGATGTCAACTTGATTAGTTGTTTGAGGTAGGGGTGATATCTAAAATTGATATTAAATCTCATCTACATGATTTTCCCTTTCACCTCGCTTCAAGCATGGCACTTTAAAATCATGGTTGTTTTACACTTCTATAGCCTAATTCATGGATACATCATATTCGAGCACTGTATGATTTGTCTTTTCTACACTCTCTACACTATATTTGGCCAAGGTAAGAATTCCAAGATATATTAGGGTCATTAAGTTTTAACAAAAAATTAATTTCAGTCTTTTTCAATTGCTATTAATTTGTTAAGATTTATAACAAACTTATAATTGCTATTAGCTTTAATATGTGTCAAAAAAAAAAAAAAAAAAAAAAAAAAGGAAGAAAAGTGTGCCTAGTCAGCCCCTAATCACATAATAATAATTACAAGACATTCCTTTATAAAGTCGGCTAATATATTATATTACTTAAGATGACTACGCTTGTTGTATTATTCAATATTACACGTATTGTATACTTTGTATAAATTTTGGCTAGTAAAAAGAACAAACGCGCGTGTACATATAAGAACAAATAACTAAACAACAATAAAAGCGTGAAAATTTTATATGCGGGAAGGGAAAAAATTGAGAAGAAAACCCATGAGAAGAAGTTGCCAACAGAATCATTTAATTAAAAATAAATAATTTTGTGGAATGCGAACAAAATCATTATAGATTAATCAATGGCGTGCCAAAGATGATGTAGTAACTGGAAAAGATACATAACGAAAGATCTATGGAAATGATTGTTTGGTTAACTAAACAAGAATATTTTTTTAAAATTAAAGTATAAATCTACTCCAAATATTTTGCATGCTTTAATTTATTTATTTATTCTTATTAATTTTTGGCTTCATGCTATATTGCTAGTAGTGGTATTTGGTATCCACGTTATACCAATAACATAATTCATACCATGCAATATTAGGCGACGCATGCTATATAACAAAGTGGAATGTATGAATTTTTAAAGATGCTTGAAGCTAAGATATGATCGAATATATACCCTCTTCAATTATCAACCGACCATATTTTCAAGCAATATTCATATGCCAAGGGTTAAAATAAAAGACAATGATTTGTATGGAGTTTGAGGATAAGCTAATATGTCTTTGATTAAATTTCTTAATCGGTTTAACTATATCTTTCTGAATTATTCCATGGATAAAAAATATGGAGTTTTCCCTTTTCTTAAAGATCATACAATATTGATGCCTTTTGTTATACTCCGTAGGACTTTAAGATTATATGAAGTGGCATTAACATGTGGTAAAGTCTCTTTTCTAGAATCACTTGATTTTATAGGAACCGTTATGGAGTATCACACGTCAATTCAATAACAATTAATTAATGGGAAGCATTGTAACAAAGTACTTCATAATAAAGATCAATTGAAAAGAGATCTAATGCGAAATTGGTGTCGCACATTATATTTTGTGTTACTACAAAAATGGACATGTCTCATGACACAAACTATATATGAGTGTATACTTCAATTTATACAAAGAAGTAAAAGCTATAGAAGATTAGAGGAAATTTGCATATTATTTACTTGTAGTATCCTCTATGCGTAAAACACTAGTCTCATACATGATCTCGTTGTATTAGATAAAAATTTTACCGGGATTATGCTTGTAATGAAGATCGTTCGATATATATAAGAGGATCAAATAAGTATGATTTGGGTTAGGAGGAATATCATACCATATAATCTATAATAAATCTTCGAAACCAAAAGGTCAGGGATGTCGATCACATTCTCTTCCTTTTTTAAAATTATTTTAAAAAATGTCTGCCTCTTAACAATTTCAGGTGTACCTTTAATTAGTTTGTTAAACTTGTACTATCATTACTTTATGTTGTAAGATAAAGTGGTAGTTAACGTTGCACTAGATTCATTAGAACCGATCACTCTCATCAAAATAAAGTAATAAATAGCATAACTGATGACACTCTCAACGTTTGAATGTAATATTGTACTTGACTCTTTTTTTTTCATATGTTGATTTTACTATCATCTTTAGGTCTTTAACCAAGGTAATTAATTATTATGTAGTACATACTATAAAGTACACTAGTTTTTCTCTTAAAAATACGTAAGCCACACATGTAAATTCAATGATCAATCAAACCTTGTCAATATTTGTTTACATAGTAATTTTTTTTTTTTTTTTTTTTTTTTTTGAAAGCTTGTTTACATATATTGTTTTTATTTACAATTAACAAACCTTATTAATCTTGTCATTTGCATTTTGTATGGTAGTTATTGCACACAATTTAACTGTAACACCTCCAAAATTTAATCACATTAACATACATTGTCATCAAATCAAAAATATTAAGAAATTAAGGCGGAAATAATAATAACACAAGAATTAAAAGAATTTCTCTTAATTAATTACTTACTCAAATGTCATTGAATATGACAAAACCTAATTAAGTTGGTAACACAAAAGCACAAGCCAACAATGAGTTGCTATTGTACAATCATTCTTTTGCATGTGAGCGGACGATTACACACTCTTTGTATTATTCTAATGAGCTCTAGTAATTCTAAACCCCAAAAAGAAGAAAAATGAATAAAAAAACTCAATCAAGCTAATTTGACGACTATCAATGACGTTTGCACATCCCGTTCTCATAATTGCACTTTCCCAACCCAAGAGCCCCCCACTCATGACACGTCCATAAGCCACCATCTCACCGCCATCATCCGCCACTTCCGCGGCTTTCCAACAAGGCAAAACCATGATTGATTTAGGCACGCGTATCTCATGCGCTAGTACGTGGGCCACAAATGTCTTGTATAAGACAAACCCGCCACCTGGCAACTCTTGCTTTACTACACTCTGGCACTTGAAACCCTCCACATCAACCCTGTTTTCATTAACCCAATCACGTGCCACACCATCTCCAAAGCATGTGACGGCGATAGTCAACTCCTTTGGTTCAAAGCATCTCACGACTCTTTGGACCAATGGTTCGAACCGGACCGAACTCGAGTCAAACCCCATGACTTCATAGCTCGCATAACTAAACCCATCTTCGGGGGTCACATGCACAGTTGAGTAGGCCTTACCATCTACCCCATTCATAGAGTAACCACAAGGTTCAAAATCAACATCGCATATCACGTGACTTGAAATAATTTCATTAATCCTGGACATTTTGGTCATTTCCTTAGCCAAATGTCCCTCTTTTTTGTAAAAAACACCGGCTTTTTCTCGATTTAGCCTCGTCATACACATCTCTAAAGTAACCACAGCCGCCCGATCCTCCACGTCATCAACCGAGGACGCTGAGTAGATATGCCAAAGACGATTTGGGACCGTCGGATCACCCAACACATAAGCGTGGGGCCCAGATGATAAATTACCAAAATACCTATTCAAGTAACTAA